>NC_143576.1:263826583-264549454 GCF_048544385.1 Mastigoproctus giganteus | reverse complement strand
TTTCTCTCCGACCGCTCACTGCGTGATGGTAGATGGCTCTGCCTTTAATTTGCTCTCATGTATAGTAGAGTTGATATAATCACAGTCCTTCTCGAAACCTGGTGGAAAAGACTCAAGTTAGAATCCCGTCAATGACGCGAGGAAATTTTACGAGTCTTTTCACACTGTGGCTGAGTTAGTCTGTCTCCAGCGAGGGTAGTGTAGTTTTTTCTCCCTGAAACTCGGGATCTTCTTCCAGCAAACCAATCACAGAACACTCAATTTACAGATATATTATGTACTACTCGATATGGCATAAGTTGCTGATGCACCTAAAACCCTGCAACAAAAACAAGACTAACTTCTCAACTACTGTGCGAGTTCTCCAAATATCTGACCTTTCTTACATTCTTACTTTTTTATACTTTCTTTTATTAACTAGAAATCCTATATACATATAGCTTCGTTGATGTTTTACACTTCGTTCCTCCCACCTTCCAGTTTGAAAACCCTTGCCGCACAAACAGTTCAACTTTTCCAATATCCACTGCCACCTCTTAAATGCCAATCTCCAGGTAATTCTTCACTGGAATGAAGAAAACGTAGTTAACTTCAACCCCTCTAAAACTGACCTTGTTTTCTTTCTCGCAAAAAAGAGCCTGATGCTGCTATTCATCTTCTATAATACACATACCGCATTTCTTTATTGGGGATAACCCTGACTTATAACCATTCTTGGCAGAAAAATATCATAAATATTGCATCAAAAACTGGGGAATCTCTCTCTCTCTCTCTCGGCGTTACCTTTCTTTTAAATAGCTACTGATTCCGTGAAATACCAAATCCACCTACCATGGAACACTGTTTTCACCTCTGAGAGGTGTCCCACAAACGTATCTTAAACTCCTACATCTCAGAAGACGGCAGTCAAATTAATTAATGTCCCCGTCTTACAAAATCTCTATCGCAAAGACGTTTATATGAATACTTCCAAGGGTACATCTGAATTGGCATCGTAATCTTAGCGCGCTCTCTCTCTCTCTGTTCAAACCAGTCCGAACACGTTCTCCAACTGGTCAACATCCATTCGCTGTCCAACTCCAAACTCACATAGCTAACGTTTTCTCTTCCACATTTATCCCGCATACTTCTATTCTTTGTAAGAGTCCTCCTTCGCACATATTTTCCGAAAATTACGATCTGCAAAAATTGAATTCCAATTTCAACAAATACGTTCTCTCTTTTAACCAGAAAAGTTTTTTTGCGGTACTGAAGTACTATAGGTTCTCGTGCCTTTCGTGTTAGAGTCGCCATATAAAAAGTGGCAAATCACTATGTTGCCAAATATAGGACCACAGTGTTTGTACTAAGAAAATGATATTCCTGTTGAGAGAAGGTGTTCATATTAGAGGTTGATCCCACGATCTCTGCAGAAGATTAGAGAAGATGCGACTCTTTCATTAAATCATTTAAATCGATTTGAAATTCAGAATTTCATGAAATTCATTGAGTTTCTGTGGGGTAGGTATAATAAGTAGATCAGTTAGGTCCACGAACAGTGGATTCTAAGGTAAAAAGAAATCCAAAGAAGAAAAAATTAGTCTAGAAACACTTTTCATGATGAACCGAAGGCGACAAATGAACATGATAAACACTGACAAGGAGAAAATTGAGTATACTGAGTTATTTGTTATTTGGTTTTTAGGAGCATTAGCAACTAAGGCCATATTGCTCCGGGAATATGCGGTGGAAATTCCCAGACCTTTCCGCATCCTCCGTATTTGGTGGTGACGGGCTTGAACCCCGGTCTAATCAAGAAGCGTGTGCTACGCACTGCTGCTCCTTCCCACCTGGCTACCGAGGCGCCTATATACTGAGTTATGCAAAGCCATTAGAAAGAGACTCAGAGAGAATATAAGAAGATTTAACACGAGTAAAGTAGAACAAACATTAAGGGAAAACAAAGGATTTAAATCAACAGCCATGAGCAGTAATACAGAAAGACAAACGATACTGAAACTGAAGAATAGCGATGGTGTACTTATAAACAGCAGAGAAGGCATAATTCAAATAGCAGAAGACTACTATAGAGAATTATACAAGGAGCGATGGAATGATGCCAGCTGTGGGGAAGATGGATTGCAAAGTAGCAACCCATACGACATACCCGATATTCTTCCTGATGAGGTAGAACATGCATTGAAGAAAATGAAGAATCGGAAAGCCCTGGGGGAAGATGAAGTTACTGTAGTAGTTGTTAAAATTGGGAGGAAGAGACCTAACACAAAAACTGGCAAGGCTCTTCACAAAGTGCATTAGAAAAGGTGTAACGCCTAATCAATGGAATAATGCAATCATAGTTTTGCTGCATAAGAAAGGAGATAAATTGGAAATTATAGACCAATTAGCTTGTTATCCCACATCTACAAGTTCTTCACAAGGGTCATTACTAACAGATTACAAAGAATACTTGATGAGAATCAACCGAAAGAGCAAGCTGGCTTTAGGACAGGATTCTCAACTATGGATCACCTTCACGTCATATCACAGCTAAAAAGAGAGAAAGCAAATGAATATAAAACACCATTATGCCTGGCATTTGTGGATTATGAAAATGCATTTGACTCCATACAACATAAGGCAATGTTTCGGGCACTGGAAAAACAAGGCATAGATACCACATATATTACGATCTTGAAGTAAATATATGAGAACGCTACCTCCTTTATTAGACTAGACAAAGACAGTAGCAAATTTAAAACTGAGAAAGGAGTTCGACAAGGAGACACAATATCTCCGAAGCTGTTTACTGCTGCCCTTGAGGAAGCTTTCAGAAGATTAGACTGGTCGCAGAAAGGAGTAAATGTGAACGGAGAGTACCTAAACCATTTACGATTTGCAGATGACATTGTGGTCATAAGCCACGATCCCAAAGAATTAGAGGAAAATCTTAATCAGTTATGCACAGTTAGTAAGGATATTGGACTAAAGATGAATATGGCTAAAACAAAAGTAATGATGAACAAGTATGCCACGGAAAAGGAAATAATGATTGAAGGAGCAGTAATTGAAAAGGTGGAGTCATATACTTATCTGGGACAAGTTATTAGCTGTAATAATGATAAATGGCTGGATGTCAAGAGAAGAAAAAATTTTGGATGGATAGCATTCAGGAAATATAATCGCATACTGAACATCGATATCCCAGTTTGTCTGGAACGTAAAATAATGAACCAATGTATACTCCCCACCATGACTTATGGAAGTGAAACTTGGACACTCACCAAAAGAATGGAAGAGAAGCTGAGAACTACACAGCGAAGAATGGAACGAATTATATTTGGAATCAGACTGTTAGATAAGAAGAGAAACACATGGATTAGGCAGCAAACTCAAGTAAAGGACATTCTTATCAAAACTAAAGAACTAAAATGGTTTTTGGCAGGACACATAGTTCGAAGACATGACAGATGGACTAAGAAAATAACAGAATGGTACCCAAAAGGAGCTAAAAGAAATCCTGGAAGACACAACAGAAATGAACAGATGAAATTCACGAGTTTGTGGGTAGTAAATGGATTACCATTGCACAAAAGAGAAGGAACTGGAAAAATGCTGGAGAGGCCTTCATCCTGCAGTGGATTGAAAATGGCTGATGATGATGGCAGTGGATTCAATTGGATAAATATAGAAATTTGTATATTTATTTATTTATTTTATTACTATTTTTGTGATTTAACTTTAAGCTTTAGATAGACAGTTAGCTGGACATTTTGTAACGTTTCGTCTTGGACTGTTTTACAATTTGGTGAAATAAAAATGCTACGAAAAAGAAACTACTTTTAAAAGCTACAAAATTCACAAGTTGATTTGGTTAATTTCAGGTGATTTGATTATTTTGACTAACATCAGAATTAGTTAGAAACCTCTAATTCTGCTGTTATGCAATCCTTGATATTAATCAGCTTCCTGCAATTTTCAAATTAGATTGGATCTGCTAGCTGTTCGCACACCATGCTGATCCCCGAATGTGCCAGTGAGGCGTGTATACGTTCTGGCTTTTTCATGTAACCAGCTGATGTTTCTCTTTAAATCGACTAACCGGAATGCGTTCTTTCTTAGTCAGGAAGAGTCTTCCTTCCTAAGCTGTTTATTTTTATTAAACAAAAAAAAGGAAATCCAGACAGCGAAATCTAAATAATTCAGGAATTTCCTCTGCCAACACCAGTTCCCTATTGCGTCTCTAGTTTCAAAAAATAAAAATTAAAAAGTTTCAGAATGCCTCCCTCTCGTGCAACTCATTCTGTGTTACTCGCTCTAATTAAATCAAGGCCACTTGGTTTCCTTAAGTGCCTGATTCTAATCTAATATCGACTTTTACGACGTGAATAGCTCAGATTCTGCGTAAAAGTAAAATAACGTTCGCAGCCAGAGAGCGGTCCCGCTACTCGAAATCTTCTTCGAGTTCGACCGAGTCCTCGTCTGTCTGGAGTCACTTCGCTCGTCAAAAAGAAAAAAATAAAAATTTAATATATTTTTAAATTCCATAATTTTTACCCAGAAAACAGCGCGAAACACCACGGGATGTTTCGCAATCCCGTGGTGTTTCTCACTGTTTATTCATGCAGTGTTAATACATTGCATGAATAAACAGCAATTATTTTTAAAAATTAAAATCATTATTTAGAATACTCCGAGATAATGGAAAAGAAACCCTAATCCCGCTGCCCACGTACACTACATGTGTAGCGAAGCCACTGTTTATTGAACTACCTCTCCTACATGCTACCTTTGTAAAACTTGTTGATTAAGCAAATAGTTGAAGTCGAGGATTAAGAATATGGGCATCTCGGATTGCCAGTGCGTGCCATTTCACCACGTTTATACAGGGTGTTGTTTTTTGCTCATACTTGACAAACATCCTTGGCCTTTTGGAGTTCTCAAGAACGAACCATTGTATCACCACCCTCTGTGAAATTTTACATAGAGGGCGTAGACTAAGAATTCGACTTATGTTTTATTAAATGAGCAGGCCACGGCTTCCGTAGCCGAGTGTTCAAGCGCGATGGTACAAAAATTGCTTTGAGTGACTGTGGTTCAAGCCTTCCTCATTATTAAATCCAGTACTGTTTCTTACATTCTCTATCTTGTTAACTCCTCTGACCGTGTGGTCCTTCCGGAGTATAGACAGAAAATGTATTTTATTTATATCATTAATGTACCTACACTGCTCCCCCCCCCCCAATCAAAACATGACCACCTACCTAATAATGGGTAGGTCCTCTTCCCGCCACACGTCAAAGCACGAATTCTACAAGGCCTCTGAGTGTTGCAAGAGGTATGTTCGACCATGTCGCCAGAATTGAGACCTGTAATCTGTGAGAGTCCGTGGTGTAAGATACAAACTCTAGATCTACCGATACACATAATCCGAGGTGTTCAGTGGGATTCACTTCCGGCGAATTCGGCCGCCAAGTTAGCAACCATGGAAGTTACTTTCGTATTCGGCGAACCAATCTCGAAAAATACTGACACCGTGGCAGGCCGCATTTTCCTGCTAGAACTGGTCTGTGCCATCGTGAAGACAGTCGCCACAAAGGGATATACTTGACCAGCCACAGTGGATAGGTAGTTTTTAGCATTTAGAATGGGGTCTAGGGGTATAAGGACTCCAAGAGATTATCATAAAAACATCCCCCATACCAAAACACTGCCTACATCTATCTGTTGTTGGACCAAGTCATCGGAGTGATTCCTCTCCTCACTGTCGCCGTACCATCCGTCTACCGTTCACAAAGCGGAAAAGTGATTCATCAGAAAAGAACTTTTTTTTTTTCACTCGTCAATGGTTCAGTGACGCAAACTTTGGGTGTCGTTGGCGATTGGCCTTAATCATAGGCAACCTGACCTGGTGCCCACAAGGAGGGATTTGGTTTGGTTTGTTTGGATTTTTTTGGCGCATTAGCAACTACGGCTATGATGCGCCAAGACTAGGTAATATTTAAATTTTTTTTTTTTTTAAATTCTCGGTGACCTAGTTAGTAAGGCCACCATGTCCATATATATATAATAACAATGATATAAAAAATAAATCAATAAAAACGTAACAATAACATAAATTAAATACAATTAAAAACTTTTATTAATTTAAAATAGCTAAAAACAGCCGACACGTTGTCATTGTCAGATAAAATCTGACTGAGTGTATACGGCTCAGTCAGATGATTAAAAGCGGTAAGACGGATATTGCTAAAATCTGGACAGTCAATTAAAAGGTGTCTAATCGTTAAAACTGTGCCACAGGACACACACATAGGAGGGTCATCAGCCCTCAGCAAAAACGAATGAGTTAAATGACTGTGTCCTATGCGGATCCGGGCAAGAACAACTTCCTCCTTACGATTCCTGCGCAGACTAGACTGCCACGGTTCAATTACAGGCTTTATATGATATAATTTATTTCCAGTCTGTCTATTCCACGAATCCTGCCATTGGGAATGTACCTTTTGATGTACTATTTGCCTGTAGTCTGTATAGGGGACTAACAGGCAGCGGTTATTATTGGGAATTGCTGATTTGGCTGCGGCGTCAGCCAAATCATTTCCCCTAATCCCAATGTGGCTGGGAATCCAGCAGAAGCGGATGTCATATTCGCGTTCATGGAGAACGTGAATCTTCTGCTGAATACTAGACAGAACTGGATGAGGATTATACCTCACAGATATTAAAGCCTGTAACATGCTAAGAGAGTCGGAATATAAAATGAACCGTTGGTATTGGCATTTACTAATTTGATCCAAGGCTAACTCAATTGCGTGCAGCTCTGCAGTAAATATGCTGCAATCAGAGGGAATCTGCTCTGATATAGTGCTGTCTGTAAAGACAGCAGCAGATCCCACATATGATTCTGACTTCGAACCGTCTGTGTAGACTGGCGCGAAGTCGGAATATTCAGTTCGGTGTGCTGAATGAAGCTGCACGTAGACCGATGATGGAGTGTCCGACTTTCCCCAGTTTCTAAGCGACAAGTCGCATGCCGGGACACGAGCATGCCAGGGTGGAAGCGGTTGCTTTGATGTTTGGGCAACCTTGTCTACCTTGATATTGAGTTCGTTCAGTAGCTCTTGGACACGAATACCAAAAGGACGATTGGCAGTCTTACGGGTGTTGTACAAGTTTTCCCATCGTGGCTCAAACACGAAGGGCCACGTAGGATGGTCTGGCAGGGATTTCAGTTTTAAAGCGTACTTTAAAGACAACTGCTTACGTCGAAACGATAACGGTGGTTCGTTTGCTTCGACGTATAAACTCTGGACAGGAGATGTTCGAAATGCTCCAGTAGCAATACGTATAGCCTGATGATGGACAGGATCCAGCCATCGAAGTACACTGTCTCTGGCTGAAGAATATACTTGGGACCCATAATCTAATTTGGATCGCACAAGTGCACGGTAAAGCCGTAAAAGGGTGCATCGGTCTGCACCCCAGGATAAGGAGGACAGCGAGCGGAGCATATTAAGGGCTCTTGTACACTTTGTGCGGAGTTGACGAATATGATCCAAAAACGTGAGTTTTTTATCGAATATGAGTCCCAAGAATTTTGTGTTCGCTGCTACTAGTATAGCATTTTGTCTGAGCCTTAATTCAGGTTCAGGATGAAGGTTACGCTTGCGACAAAAGTGTACGCAAACGGTCTTCTCCGGCGAGAACCTGAAGCCATTAGCGAGTGCCCAGGAATTCAGACTATCAATGGCTTTCTGCAGTTGTCTTTCAATAACCCTCATGTTGCACGACTGGCAAAAAATGCTAAAGTCATCAACATAGAAGGCACTGTTTACAGATGGAGGAAGTTGTTCTGTGATGGAATTTATTTTGATGGCAAAAAGCGTGACACTTAATACTGATCCTTGTGGTACTCCCTCCTCTTGGCTAAAGGAGCGAGAGAGAGGATCCCATACGAACTTGGAAAGATCGATTGGCAAAAAAATTTTGAATAAAAAAGGGCAGATGCCCTCTTAGGCCTAGGCTATGTAAATCTTTTAAAATGCCAAATCTCCAAGTTGTGTCATACGCTTTCTCCATGTCAAAGAACACCGACACCAAGTGTTCGCGTTTTAGGAAAGCATCCCGGATGGATGCTTCTAGTCTAATAAGATGGTCCAAGGTGGACCGGTTCCTTCAGAAGCCGCACTGGATTTTGGAGAGAAGGTCGTTTGATTCTAAGTACCAGATTAAACGGGAATTAACCATTCTCTCCAGGATTTTGCACAGACAGCTAGTCAGAGCAATAGGACGATAATTGGTGGTGACCTTTGGATCCTTTCCTGGCTTAGGAAAGGCAAGAACGATTGCCTTTCGCCAGGAGTCCGGAAACTGCCCTTCAGTAAAGATTCTGTTATACAGAAGGAGCAGACAATCCATAGATTTCGGTGAAAGATGTTTAATCATTTCATAATGGATGCCATCTGGTCCAACGGCACTTGGTTTGGAAAGAGCGAGGGCTCTTTTCAATTCCAGAATAGTGAAATCCCCGTTGTAGGGATAAATGCCCTTAGTTTTAAAGTTAAGTGCCTGTTTTTCAATTTTATATTTCAGGACCAGGAACTCTGGGGAATACGAAGATGTTCCAGAGATGTTAGAGAATGTTTCCCCAAGAGCATTGGCAATTGCAGTTGGATCTGCAATAGCGCATCCATTATAATCTAGGATTGCAGAAGGTTGGGAGGTATATTTTCCCTTCATTTTCCGGATTTTATCCCAGACTACCTTAGAGTTGGTAGACTGGTTAATAGATGATGTAAAACGGATCCATGATTCCTTTTGACTCTGACGACGGATGTAGCGTGCTTTGGCTCGTGCACGTTTGAAGGCTATAAGGTTGTTCGTGGTAGGATATCGGCGAAATATCCCCCACGCTTTGTTTTGAGCCTTTTTTGCTGCTGTGCATTGTGAATTCCACCAAGGTTTGGGAAATGGTGGAAACCGGGCTGATGTTTTTGGGACAGCGTTAGCAGCTGCTTGGACGATGATTTCTGTGAAGTACTTTACTGCGTCATTGATCGGCTCTTGACTGACTGTGCTAAGATCAAAAGTTGCCTGTTGTTGGAAGGCAGTCCAGTCAGCCTGATCAATCTTCCACCGTGGTAACCTAAAAGGAAGACATGGTCTCCCACTGTGTAACAAGGTTATCACAGGGAAGTGATCGCTTCCGTATGGATTCTCCTCCACTTCCCAAGTGAGTGAAGGGAGTAGAGAAGGGGAGCAGATAGAGAGATCAATGGCAGAAAAGGTACGGGTAGGCATGTGGAAGAAGGTGTTTGTTCCAGTATTTAGAAGGGAAAGGTCATTGTCATTAAGCATACGCTCAATGACTCGTCCCCTTCCGTTGATGTTAGCACTACCCCACAGGGTGTTATGTCCGTTAAAATCCCCGAGAAGTAAGAAAGGGGGAGGCAGCTGTGTAAGGAGATCATCAAGGTCTGCCTGGGGGATGTCAGTCCCAGGTGGCAAATAAATGGAGCACACAGTTAATAGAAATCCCACTGAAAGGCGAATTGCAACAGCCTCTATGCTGGTTGTAATTAGCAAAGGCTGCACTGGGGTCTGGTTACCCACAAGGATAGCCACTCCCCCATGTACAGGGCCATCCGCAATTCTATCCTTTCGAAAAAATGTGATGTTGTGCATGGTGGGATCATCATTTGCCTTTAGATATGTTTCCTGCAAGCAAAAGCAAACTGGCTCGTGCTTTTGCAGGAGGGCCTTGATGTCATCCATATTTCGCCGGAATCCACGACAATTCCATTGTAGGAATTTAGCCATTATTTTGGCTTGGTGGGTCCATCAGGCGGCTTCCGAGGTGCTGAGGGCTTACTTTTATCAGTCTTGGATTTATCTTTTTTGGGGAAGAATGGACGCTGTCCCGTGTCCATTTCTTCCTCCGCAAAGAGTTCCAAGACTGATTCTTCGGGTACCTCCTTTTGCTCGACATCCATCTTTTCTTGGGAACTAGGGGGGACTTCCCCTTTCTTATTCTTTTCTTTGGTAATTACCTTTGTTAATTGTGGAGCATTAGGAGGTACCGATATAGGAGTGGCAGCTGATTGGTCCTTCTGTGTAGGTTTTTGCGAACTTAAGAGATACCGCGCGATGGGAGTGAAAGACTCCTTTGGAGGAATGATCATGTCCGTCTGAGTTCCGACGGAACATCTCCCTGCTACCTTCTGGGCGTAGGTAGGTCTGTTGATATTCAGGGGTTTGACCGATTTCCTTGCCTCCTGGTATGATATATTTAGCTCTGCCTTCAGCCGTTGAATTTCTTTTTCTTCTTTCCACCTCTGGCATGCTCGTGACTAGGCCGGATGTTCGCCCTCACAGTTAATACAGGTGGGTTTTGCGGCTGAACATGCTGTTGTTTCGTGGTCCTTTGCACCGCATCGTGCGCATGCAAGGACTCCACGGCAGGCCATTTGAGAGTGTCCATACTTCTGGCATTTAAAACACCGTAAAGGGTTCGGAACGTATGGACGCACTGAACAATTAATGTATCCAGCTTTGATCTCGTCAGGAGGTTTAGGAGAGTTAAAAGTCAGGATAACGCTCCTGGTTTTAACTATTTTTCCATCCCTTCGCGCAGTGATTCTCTTGACGGCAATGACTCCCTGTGGTTTTAATTCGGAGCAGATTTCCTCCTCGGTGACGTCGAGAAGGTCCCACTCCGAAATGACACCTCTCGATGAATTGAGTGTTCTGTGTGGTGTCACCGTTATAGGGATTCCTCCGATTGATGTTACTCGGAGTAGATGTTCGGATTGCCTGTCATTTTTAGTTTCAATTAAGAGGTCTCCAGAGCGGAGCCTCTTAACTGATTTGGGTGAACCTACTAACCCATCTAACCCTTTCTGTATAAAGAAAGGTGACATTTTTCCAATCGGTTTTTCATTGGTGGAGTGTATGATTAAAAACCGCGGGATAGGACCTGATGGTAATTCAGTCCGCTGCCTCTTTGAAGCAATATTGCTGTCAGTGTCTGTATTTTCAGATAGGGACCGGGTTGGGGCCCCTGAAGAAGTAAGTTTATCATGATTCATAGAGTTTATTTTATTGTTCAGTGCCCGGGCTCCCCACCCACCACGGAGCCCAAAGGGACGCCCACTACCCGGCATGCAATAAATGCGCTCGGGAGTGGGACGCCAGGGCTACCCAGACACTATACCCGCACCGCCGCCAGCCTGAATCCTGTCCCTCGGACCATGAGGGTAGGGGCGTGGCATTGACACAGTTGACCCTCGCAGGCGAGCCTACTAGCCGATTGATCCTAGCCGGGCCTTCCAGGACCACCCGTCTTGTCGAAGCAGGGGCCAAAGTGGTGTATTGAAGCTGGGCCCCTCAACCACCAGGATCCCCCTTTCCGAATTTCCACGGGTCGCAGCGCACGGCAAACACGCCGGATTCCATTGATGTAAGCCCGGAACCTAGGCTGTGGGCGTTGGATCCCAGTGATGCTAGTCTGGAAGTCCAGCAGCGTCACTGGGATGTCCCCTCACCACGTACAGGTGCCCACGTCGAGGGGCCACAAGGAGGGAGGTTCGTTGAATCGTGGTCTAGAAAACACTGCTGGTAGGCCAGGAAGTTAGAGGTTATTGTTAACACACTAAAGGAAAAGTTTCAAGAAATAAAACTTAGAAATCTAAGAGCTACACGAAATAAAGGAGTCTTAGTTGAGACAGATAATGATAAGGATTTGGATAAAATCAGTAAGGCAGAAGTATTTTTTCAAAAGGGTATAAAGCAGGATAAATAAAGTCACAGAACCCTACCATCTTAATGTATGATGTACTTAGGAATTAACTCAGGAGAATATTATTACGGATTTATATAAGAAAATCTTCAAGATTATGGATATGAGGAGCAAGAGGTCAGAGAGGGGACTGTTTTTAGATTTAGTAACAGTTGCAAGGTAAGGTTTAATAATTGGAGTAGCTACATACATGTTGGAAAATTTGATGTATAGTGACATTGTATTTTGGATATACGTCACACAAAATCAGGCGTTTTACGGTTGCGACTAAATGTTTTAAATGTGTGGGGTATGGCCACTCTATACAACACTGTACACACAAGACCGTGTCGTGTGGTCATTGTGCTCAGAGTGGACATCTTTTTGCGGTTGCCCAAATAAAAATAAGTATCCATGCTGTGTGAACTGCAAGCGCAGAGGTAGAGCTTATGATCACTGATTAAGGAGTAGCTATCCTGAGCTTGCAAGTACGCGTACTTATGATGGATAACTGTAATACTGTTAATTTGAATGGTAGATTTCAACATAAAGATGAAGGTAGTGTGCTTAAGTTGATTCAACTCAACGCCCAAAGATTTCGAGCGGTTACTGATGAAATTAGAATGGTGGCTGTGCAAGAAAGTGTTGACATTTTGTGTATGCACGAGCCATATGTTGGTTCCTTTGCACATGGGCATGAAATTGTTGGTTTTCCTGTTGATGCCAGAGTTACAAGTGTAGTTGATGTGTAACCTAAAACAGTAATTGTGGTCTTTAATAAGTTATTGCAGATAATTGTCCTCTCCCGGCTATATAGTCAGAACTTAACATGTGTGAACATCAGTACTCATAGGCTGTCTTTTAATTTAATATCTCTTTATTGTCCTCCAAGTTGTTGTTGTTATTTGGTTTTTAGGAGCATTAGCAACTAAGGCCATATTGCTCCGGGGATATGCGGTGGTCATTCCCTGACCTTTCCGCATCCTCCGTATTGGTGGTCACGGGCTCGAACCACGGTCTAATCAAGAAGTGTGTGTGTGTGCTATGCACTGCTGCTCCTGCCAACGTAGCTACGGAGGCGCCTGTCCTCCAAGTCAGAAATTATTAACTCTTATCCATTAAATGGAAACAGTTTTCAGTGAAATTGGTTGTAGTCATTTAATTATTATTACATTGGATTCCAATGCAAAGTCTAACTTATGGTTCAGCGGCATGACTGATCAGAGAGATCGCTTAATGGAGGACTCTATTTTAATGAATAATTTGAGTGTAGTCATGTATCAGGACAGTCTTATACTTTTAACAATGTTCATGGCAGGTCGAACATTGATTTGACTTTAGTTACTCAGGGGTGAACCACTCAGTAGCCGAGTAGTCAGGAGCGGGAATGCAGTAGCACACGCTCTTTGAGTGGACCGGGGTTCAAGCCGCTGACTGCTAAATACAGTAAATCTGCCAACCCACACTGGACCAGCGTGGCAGATTATGGTCCATTTCCCTCAACCACGAATTGTTGAGGAGGCTTCCATCCTGCAGTGGGTTGATAATGGCTGCAGTTTTTTTTTTTTTTTTTTTTTTATCCACGCGAATCTCTCATTGGCTTGTGAAAACAGACTACTGTATACGAATAGTGATCATAGATCTTTGGTTTTTCATATTAATTTGGCTGATTTAAATACTACTTCAGATTTTGATAATTTTGAATTAACTAGATTTACTTAATAGAAGATTAACGGGTCTAGTTTTGCACGGTCAGTGGCTTTAGATTTTTCAGAAGACAATATGGTTAATTTGAATTTCTTAAATGCTTGTGAGTATGCTGCTTTCGTTCAGTCTTCATTGCTTAGAGCCCTCAGTTGTGCCCCAAGAAGACAACGAGTTAAGAGGTGAGTTCTTAATTGGTGGAATGCGGAATTATCCAGGTTAAGGAAAGAAGTATTTTTATGTAGGAAGGCATATCAGAGGTATAGGCGGTGGGGGCTGAATGAGGCTCAATTTTATCATGCATGTTATAGGAATAAAAAGAAAATTTATTAAAGGAATATTTATGAGAGTAAATTAAAGGCTTGGAGAAGTCTAGTTACTAGTGTGGGCAATACAGATCCTTGGGGATTAATTTATAAACTAAGTATGAATAAAGTAAGACCTGGAGAGATAATGAATACCGTAATCGTTAATGGTGTGGAAACAACTGATTGGATTACAACAGTGCGGGCAATAACATCTGAGTTGTTTCCTCATGAGGAAGGAGAAGGAGGGGGGAGACAACAGAGCAAGACGGTATCAGGGACTCTAATGTAACATACATTAGAGTCCCTGATATTAGCTTATTTACTTTAGAGGAATTGAGAGCCGTTTCTAAGCAAATTAACATTTCCAAAGCAAGCTCCGTGGATCGATTTAGTAGAAAATATCGCTGTTCTTAAAGTGATTGAACTTTATCCTAACATCTTGTTAAACTTATATAATAAATGCTTACTTCAAGGTACCTTTCCTGGGATCTGGAAAGTTGGTTTGATTAAGCTGTTAGTTAAGCAGGGTAAAAAATCGAATGACCCAAAAAGATGGTATAGACAATTTCGTTATTGGCCAATCTTGGCAAAATTTTTGAAAGATTGTTATTTTTAAGACTGAACCAAGTCATGTATAAAGATGGATTGACCCTGCCTTATCAGTATGGTTTCAAGAGAGGGCATTCTACGGAGGATCTTAATTAATGATCTCATGAATTTCACCAACCAGGCAGAGGATAAATATGTGTTAGCCATCTTTATAGATAGATTTTACTGGAGCTTTCGACATGGTGTGGCATGAGAGTATTCTGTCTGCATTAAGGGGTATGCAATATTCAGACTTATTGTATAGAACGATACACAGTTATTTGTATGGTAGGAAAATTATACTGAAAAGCTAAGCATCTACAGGTTAATTGGAATCTTTCGAGAGGGTTTCTTCAAGGGTCTGTATTGGGTGCACTCTTTTTGAACTTAGTACTTAATTTATGGATAGAACAATCAGCTGAAAATCTGCATAAGATTGCTTACGCAGATGATTTGGTTTTATGTGTTACTGGTAAATCCAGGACTGTGCTTGAAATAAGAGTGGCCCAGGTGTTAGAAAGTCTAGTGTTATGGGCTGATCTGCATAAGCTATTGATATCTACAACTAAAACTGTTATGATTCTGCTTAGGGGGAAATTAAATTATGCGCGACCGCCAAAAGCTTTAATTAAGAGGAGGCAGATTCCCCTAGTATCTGAGGTGAAATATTTAGGTATAAGAATTGATGGTAGATTGTTTTATCTACATTTAAATTACTTACACGAAAAAGTTAAAAATTTAGTGCAGCAATAATTCGATTAACTAGGTGAGATTGGCGGTTGAAAAGGAGGATTTTGAATTTATACTACAAGGTAGTCTTCTTACCCATAGTTGCGTACAGAGCATCAGCTTGGTATTTCAGAGTTACTAACTTAACTCGATTCAGTGCTCAATGCTTTATTTCTAGTTTGTGCAGAACAGTCAACGAATGCTATGCAGGTTTTGGCTGGCCGGGCATTTGACTGTAGCCTTGAATATTGTGTATCTGGCCTTTTGTTATTACATAAAAGTTGTTTGTTTCTTTCATGAATCTGATATCACTAAAGAGATAGCTAAAGCTAAGAAAAATGTTCTAACACAGTGGATGGTTTGTGACAACAGAGATGGGATCTTAGTGTAACTGGGGAGGTGACTAGATTGGTCATTCCAACGGTTACATTTACTTATGATAGTAACAACAAATGGTTTTTTCCTTCTATGGTAACATCGTTTATTTTAACTGGCCATGGCTCATTAAATTTTAAACTACATTACTTTGGTCTAGTCAGCTCTCCTTTATGCACTTGCGGTCAACCTGAGACTTGGAGTTCTTTAGTATATGATTGTAGTTTGTATGTTGAACATAGAGAAAGGCTAAAGGTGCAGATTGGTAATTTAGTTAGAGGCTGTGAAAGTGATCTTATGATAAATTTCAAGCACTGCAAGAGTTTTATGTAACTGTTTTTCAATGGAGAAGTTTTTTGTTGTTGTTTATATATATATATATATATATTTTTTTTTTGTTTTTATTTTTTTGCGGGATCTGCACCCACCGGTATAGCACTACTTCCGGTGAGTGCGGGATTTTGGTGCTTGAGGCACTGTTAAAATAGTAGACCACGCCGAGTACTACGTGACTAGGGGCGGCCATTAGGGAGCAGCTGTCCAGGTGCCAGCTGCTTCCTGGTGGTGAAGAGGCCTGCCATACAGGCCTGTTTCGCAGGGGTTCTGCACAAATTCAGTTTATCAGGTGGATATAGATGGAAGTGTAGGTGCCACCTTAAATATAATAATATTCCCCTGGTTAAAGTCCATAGTCAACCGTTCCATCGTTTCCAATCTATTGGCTCGCAAAAGGCGGAACAGCCTATGTTCACCACGATAATCAATGAGTGGACGCCAGCCATTGGTCCGGTGACTACTGCTCTGTCCAATTTCCGTTCACTCTTGGAACACCGTGACTACAACACTTCGCGAACAACCCGCAAAATTCGTAGTTTTCGTAATACTGCAGCCCTTCAACAGGTACCCAGCAATCATTCCTTTTTCAAAGTCCGTCAAACCACGTCTCTTGCCACGTCGATCAAGTACTTCGTATGGGCCGCAACTTGGAGTGTCGCATTTACTGGTTCTCACCTGACATGCGCACCACCAGAGGGGAGGAAAAACTCACTCATGCTAAAACACGGGAGTGGTCATAATGTTTTGCCTGGATGGTGTATTAAATAACCGAGGCCATAGGACTTAACCCCCTAAGGAACGTCCATATTTAAAGTGAAATAATGGCGATAAGGTTTTCTCTAGGAAAGTAGCGGGTTTCTAAATCCGCTATTTTTGTGGAAAAGCTGCACATAACTTACGATTAGGTTGCGACTAACCAAATCAAATACGGGGGATAAGTCAGAGTACATTACATCCACTCTGAGCCTGCATCCAGGGCACGGAGACGTACTGCCAGAACGTTGTTACTAATCCAGCATTTCGAAAATCCTGTCGTTGAGGGAAGGGACAAGAAGAGCGTCAGTGAACTCAACGTTCACGGTACTCAATCGAATTTCAGTCAGGGAGCTTAATTAGCCTGTAATTACTAAATTTGTCTGTGGTTCCTTTTTATGTACGGGAGAGATAAAACAAGGTTTAAACTCAGAAGGAGAGACGCCTGCCTAAATAAACATAATTAAAACGTGAAATTTCAGGCATTAAAATGTTCAACCATTTTCCCCAGACCATATGGAATTTTATTATTATTATTATTATTATTATTATTATTATTATTATCTGTTTATTTCCATAAGGAAACCACCCCGGGACGGCAAAGTGCCAGGAGGGTGCTAAGTACATATCAGGGTACGAGAAACTACGTGCAGTGGGTTACATACACTGAACACGTAGTCTCGTCCCGAAATATTATATACACATTTTATGTTTAATATATACAGTATTTACACATTAATCATTCTGTACATACATTCTACAACTCATATATTTACAATTCAGTAATAATTCCATCTATAACTTACATAACTGTTACAGAAGGTATATTTTTACAGTCAACAAATTATTATTGTTCTTAAAGCAGAAAGTTTCACTTTTATTCACAATTCTTTGGTACTTTGCAGCCGATTCATATTTCGGTAAGTCTGTACGAATCCTGGAAGATCTCTTTCCGGTATGTTGCATCCTCACACAGTTTTTCGGCATCTATGTGTAGTGAGTTAAATATTTTCGCTGCATTTGATGGGAAGAATCTTTGCAGGCTACTAAGATTGTTCAGGACTGAACGCAGTGGATTATTTAGTTCTCCGTAACGTCTAGCAGTGGCACGCGGTTTAACTAGCATATTATCCAGGACTGGAGCATCCACTCTGCCTGTGAGCATTTGTGCGAGAGTGTGTATGTTCCTGTTAATTGTCCGCTGCATCCAGGGTGTGATGTTAAGGTTTGAGTAGAGAATGGCCCTTGAGATAGTAAAAGGGTGGCCAGCAACTCTGTTAAGCCATCGCAAGAACCAGTACTCGATCCCAAGGACGGACTTATAATGTGAATCTGGAGCTGAAGACCAGACTTGCGAGGCATACATTGCAATTGGCAGGACACACATTAAAATGTACTTGGTCGCTAGCTGAGGATCCCTAATTCCTACCAGTTCCTGTCTGGTAGCCCATAAAGCGGCGAATATTTTTGCCTTCATATGGGCGAAGTGTTGAGCAAAGGTGAGTCTGTCATCCCACTTAAGACCCAGGTCCAGGTGAGAGTGCACTTTTTCCACACTAGACCCGTTCACAGAGATCGAGATGTCATTTTTATTCTGCTTGTAAGTTATGGTCATTTGGGCAGACTTCTGTGCATTAATACGGAGCCCGATGCAATCCAGGTAGCTCTCAAATTCTCGGATTGTGCTATTTGCCATCTGACAAATACCTTCTGCTGATTCACGGTCTTTGGAAGTGATGAAGAATTTTACATCGTCAGCATATGTTATAAAATTGTAGTACCGTGCAAGAAACGGCTCCAGGGCGGCCGCGAAGAGAGTAGCCGAAAGAACTCCCCCTTGAGGCACTCCTTGCGAGATGGTAAAGCAAGATTGTAGCTTTTGGTGCTTAACAATAAGTTTTCTATGTTCTAGCAGGCTGGTTATTATAGTTAACAAATTTCCTCTTACATTAAAATAATTCTTTAAAATCGCAATGAGCGCCGGAATTGAGACGTTGTCGTAGGCTGCGGAGATATCCAAAAAAATAATATCAATTTGCTTTTTCTCATTTAGTGCTTTCTGCACGCGAAAAAGGGTGTCCAGTAAGTTTGTTATTGTTGATCTACCCGAAATAACTGAGTGCAAATGTGGTGGTCTATGACTGAAGCAGTGTTGATTGATGGTGGGAAGAAGTGCTTTTTCGAATACCTTCTGTAGGGTGCAACTGACAGAAATTGGTCTGTAATCCTTAGCCAAATTTGGGTGTTTAATCTTTGGTATTGGGGTTACAATGTAATTTTTCTAGGCTTGCGGGAAAGCTCCTGACCTAATGATTTCCTGATAGATGTGCAGTAATAGATCTATTATAAATGGGCTACTTATCTTAAGGATGAACATTGGAAATTTGTCTGGTCCAACAGTGGCCTTATTGGGCAGATCGTTGATTGCTTTCATTTGGTCTTGGCCTTTACAATAATCTTTTCTTTGTTGCTGGAGTGAGATCTTCATATCTTTGTGGGATTTCAAAACATTTATCTCCAAGAGGAATGTACAATACGTTAGGGGAATTGATCTGAAGTACTGTATTCCGCAAAGCTTTCACAATTGTCAACGAATCTGTTATTTTCTTTGTTCAACTGAACTGATGATAATAACCGAGGTTCTAGTTTATCTCAGACAGTTAATCGTACTGGGGTTTATGAGTTTGGGCTTCCAATGCAGTTTTTTTTTTTTTTTTAATATTTTGCTTTGGATCTAATTAAACCGAAGTCGCTATAAATCTACGAAGATGTTTCAATAAATTTAGAATGCAGAATACTTTATTTTTTTAACTAACAGAGGAATCAATTCACGGTCAACCCTGCATGAATATTTTAAGTTTTTATAGCGGCGAGGAGCTTTCTTGGAGATTGTCATGAAATCATTAAAGAAATTATTTATCAATATACTGTATTAGAAACGGGTTTTTCTGTTAAATTTCGTGTCGTCAAATTCTTTGTTAATTAAGTTATCCCAGTGAGCTCTCTTGAAATTGTAGTTCAAATGATGTTGATCGCAATAGTTCAAATAATTAAAATGAGCTTATAACAGATAAATGATCGGCTGAGAGTAAATTATTCAATACCTCGGGGGAAATGATTTCATTTGCGAGGTCACGTATAGGTTTAGTTTTATAATAGGTTACTTTATATTTGAATATTTCTGCGCTGTAGATCTGTTGGTAAGGGATACACTAGGAAGGTTCAAATCACCAATTGCATCGTGAAAGTAAATGCTAAAGTGCGTTTAATCAAATTATGCAATAAACGATCCATAATTTCGATGACTTGCAAGCGGGGGAGGAAGGTAAAGTACGATTTTGACTAAAACGAATAAACCTCCTTTGGTGGAAAAGTGTCCCGGTTTGATTACTTTATTTTATAAAACCAAGATGCCTCCATCCCTGCTGCCTTATTTCGTCTAACGGCATTATAATATGTGACCGTGAATAATGACTTTTGACAAGAGGTTCGTTAACTGAAGTTTGAATACTACTTGAGCAGGACTTCGTGGCATTGATGGGCTGTACTGGTTTTCCTGTTGCGAGTGTGATTAGGGTCGAAGTGGTGAATTAAAGTTCCCTCAAGCCAAGCCATTATGTTAGTAAGTATCGGTACATCCCTCGGTTAACATGCTTACAGAAAGAAACGTAATGAGGTTTCGGATATCAACGATGATATTCAAAATATTCCGAAAGTAGTTAACAAGATTTTCTTCAGTAACACCTTGTGATAGTCTTGAAACAAAAAAAAAAAAAAAAGTTTAGTATTAGCTGTAAATATGTTATATATATATTTTTAAATGTTCAATAAATTCTAATTTCTTAGTATTTGCTTTGACAGCTGGAGAATGAGAAAGAAAGCTAGACTTACCTCGTTTTTCCGAGTTTCCTCAATCGCAGGTACATCATCAGATGTAAAGTCGAACATCGAGTCGTTGAAAGTAGATGCTTTTAAAGAAATCGGGTAATAAACGATCCATAATTTCGATCACTGTGCAAGCAGGGGGGGGGGGGGGAGGTAAACTACGATTATGAGCAACCTGATATTACTGGATTTTTTAACCAAAAGCAATAAACCTCCTCTGGTACAAGTTGAACTTTTTCAATCTATCAGTTAAATGACAAGCACAGCTTAATGCTGGTCTCTTTGTTTAAGTAAATCAGTATTTTCTACTTTTTTTTTCAATCGATCTAGCTGACTGATCAGTTAATTAAACTATACTGGCTTCCTGGTCTATATTTAATAAAGTGCCCAATGTCAGCGAAGCAAAGCGATCAACGAAGTTGCCGTCTACAGTAGAAGCAATATTACCTTTAGAGATGGTCATACATTTGTACATTAACTGTCCTTGCCTTAAAGTTTCCTCATCGCTTAAACTTTGCTTCTTTAATATTTGAATGGCACTGATCTTTTTCTTTAGGTCGCTAGAAAGAACTTCACTAACCTTGAAACAGCAGCACTGAGATTTAATAAAACTGAAGGGGATACCAGATCATTTTTGATGTTCAAAGAGTTCGTTGACAACGTTGGTTTAGTCCGTCAATGATGTGTTATTACGTAATTTTAATCACCGCTATATATGGGTTATTATCTTGGGTTAAGCGTGAAATTATCTAAGGAATCGTCGGTATCTGAAGATTCTTCCAAAGAACAAAACGTGTATTCCTAGAATTTAAGGCATTATTCTCCGCAAAGGTAGATGGAACCGAAGGTAGATTTTTACTTCGACAGGCTTTACAACGAAATGCTTTGCGTGGGCTTGGTTTAACTTCTTCGCACATTTCACGCTATTGCAGGGGAAGAAAAAAGACCCGTATATATATATATAACACATATGATAATCTGTACAGACACAATTCAGAAGATTTTAATCCCTTATTTTTGCAAACTCTTGAAAGTCGCAAGAAAAGACCGCCGTCAGTACAGAACGTTAATAAAGCCAGTTCTACAATACTGACTTAAATGAATGTTAAAGTTCAAATCACGTAACGTTTCCTAAAATCAGTGACTCTTACAGTGATAGTCACTGAAGTGGAACGCCGAAGATAATGTCATAAGTAATAAAATGGTCGGGTAACAAAACGTTCTGGAAAAAAACAAACTTCAAGTCCCCAAGAATTAATGTAAAAGGAAATGGACGTCACCGAAGACAAGCTACAGGCGCAAAAATCTAATGCATAGAGGAACAGAAGTATTTACATCCGCAGCGCCACCTTAAATCCGTCTTATATCGTTTTAGTTAAATTCATTTGCCATACAATAATCAAAATTAAATTCTCATCGTCAGAATTTTTCAATTCATATCATGAGAATGAATGCGCAGGTAGGAAGTCTGAGAGGAAAAGTTTGGCAAGTGGCTTGTCGGCAATCTCGTAACCCTAAGATCCAAGTTGCCAAGGGAAAACGTGACTGTTCTGCCTTGTGAGTAAGAACATGTGGATGCATGCTAACATCTACACTAATGATAGGGTCATTGTAAATAAATTTGATTAATTTGAAGTACTGATTAAGTCAACAAATGCTGGCATTGTAGGAACAGCGGAAACATGGTGTCATCCAGACATCAGTAATGCTTAATTTGAATATGGGGAGTACAATGTATACAGGAGGGGTTAGGCGCTTAGTTAAGAAGCATATTAAATCTGAGGCAGTGCATCCAATAGACTTGAATGACAAGTGCTATGTTGAGTCAGTTTGGTGTCATATGAGCACTGGGAAAAGGCAAATGAGAGTAGGAGTGTGTTATGGGCCTAATAAATGTAATGAGTATACCAAACAGCTATACAGGGATACAGAGTGGGCAAGCAAATCAGAATGTCTCATAGTAGAGGCTTTTAACTCTTCAAGGTAACTTTTAACTCTTCAAATGGATATCAGATGAACTATTGAGAAATGAATATTGGTAGGAGAGCCGGTCTTCAATAACGATAAATTCTGTCTGTTAATCAGCATTTCGATAAGCTTTCCTCGTCTATCTGAGGTGGAGCAACCCCATAATGGATGGTGTATATTAAAGTCGCCTAGTAAACAAAATGGAGATGGTAACTGCAAAACAAGATATTCGATTTTGTGAACAAGGCCCTCGTAGCTTAGTGGTCAGGCGAGAGAGTGCACAGATGCACGTGCCTTGAGTGACCGGGGTTCAAGCCCATGACTGCCAAATACGGTGCTCTCTCTCTCTCTCTCTTTCTCTCACTCTCTCGAACTCCTCTGACCGTGTCTCCCCGGAATATAAAAATAAATAAAATATGGATGATTAGCGGAAGATAAATTGAAATCGGTGTCAGGGCGATATCAATTACAAGTGTGGCAACGGCTTCTAAGAAAGTTTGCAATAGGATGCGTCCGGAGGGGAATACTGTACCCTTTATAATCACAGATCTCAATCCAATTGAGCACATACGGAATGAGGTGGAACGAGCTCAGTTATAAATCCACAATCAACCAATTTGCAACAGTGTAAATTGAGTTAATTTGAGTAAATTGAGTTAAGATGGACGACCAGCATCCCACTGTCACGCTTTCAACACTTTGTTGTGTCCTCGCATGACAAATCAAGACTGTTCTGAGTATCGAACGAGGAGGAGACCTGCGCGTTATCAAGTAGAGTATCTAATAAAGTGGCCATTCAATGTATACACATCATGGTATCCACTAATCTGCCCTGTTATCTCTTTGACAGTCCGTGGTTTAGTTTCCCTTTTGGCAGTTTGTGACTCCCGAGATTGATGAAGAAAACTGGGTTGATGTTATTTAGATCGACCTGGCCAACGCTTATGATCTTTAGACTATTTACCTGTTAAGGATCAACCTATATTCATATCATATTTTTCATCAGTTAATTTATTGATTATTTGCACCATAGCAAATTAAGAAAAGCAAAATAAAGGTCAGATTAAATTTCACTTAAACTTTCTAAGAATATTTTACGGGCATTCAAATGCCGTGGTATTTACATCCCACACCGGGAGGAAAATGCCAGAATTCGAATCCCATCAATTACATCAGGAACTTTTATGGGCTTTTTTCACAACATGGCTGAATTAGTCGGTCTCAGGGGAGGTTTTTCGTCTGCAAAGCGGCAAATTAACCACAGAATACACTGTTTACAGATACAATTGCTGTCGCTTCGTAGTCTTATTTGCTTTGGCACTTAACTCACCCGCACGTGCTGATGCTCATTCGCACGTGATAATGCGTACGAATGAAATAATGTTTCCGAAGCCAATTCTGTACTTTCTATTTACAGTCACAATCAAGGGGTCAATGCAACATTGACCCCTTGATTGCATCTCCAAATTTTGTAAATAAGTTCATGTAAACATGCTTGTAAATACTATAATGTAACCACACCCTCTAGCCACGTGCTGTCTATGGGTGTCTCGAAAGAGAAATAAACAGATAATAATAATAACATCAGGAACGAGCTAATAAAACTGTGATTAGCCCATTACTCCTCAATCCAAAGATATGTTGCCCCTGGGTAACCCTGACTCAGTGCAACCCACAGCTTGGCCTTCACTTATTACCGTGCTAACTGAGTTTTAACGCGGAAACTGGGGCTTCAAAAATCTCAATCTCTAGCTGGAGAAAAGCATGGTGGAATCAACGGCTGAGCATGAAATTTCATAATATACATCGTCTCAAATCCACCAGAAAATATCACATATTCTAGAGCTTGTGCTAAGTTTAATCGTTGTAAATCCACAGCAGTTAAACGCTACACCAATAAATCATTTAGGATTGGAAGGACACCTTTCAAGACAAGTCAGGGCAAATTCCGACAACTCAACCTAGTTAAGTGGCTTGATTACACTTCAAGATTTACTCCATAATCTACAACAGCCCGGCAGAGTCTACAGAATAGATGTCAGCGAGATGCCCTCACATCTATCACAATTTCAAAAAACAGAGCAAATTCATGCCATCAATGACCTCCCACCAATGTCATGTGCTGGATATGATGGGATGCCACAATTTATCTTAGAGAGTGTTTACATCGTAGATGCGCTTCTGGGAATCGTAAAAATGGCATCCCCACGACTCAAATCTTCCTAACTGCCTGGAACCAACGTACCATGGCCCATTCTCAAAACACAAGGAGCCACCTCAGTTATACAGTTCCGATCATTAATAAAAATGTCATGCACCCTCAAAATAATGTAGAAGTGCCTACTTCCTATTTAAACAAATCATATTGTGCCATGTGATTTCTCCATATAACCATTATGCACTAAAACGAAGGTTAACCTTCGTTTCAGCGCATAATGGATATACGGAAAAATCATTTGTCTTTTAAAAGTACAGTATAAGACAAAAAAAAAATCGAACTTCTAAGCCCATGTGTATTCTCTGTTCGATTTCCACATTTTGATCGATGAAAAACCCGAATTTTCCGGAGAGAAAAACCTGAGACCGACTAAATCAGCCACAGAGTGAAAGCCTCATAAAAATTCCTCACATCATTCGAACTTTTCCACCAAGTGTAGAGAGGATAGTGATTATAATCGCTGTGCTACTCGCGCGAAAGAAAGTATAAGACGGAATTCAAATTATTATATTAGGGCCACCCATAATTTCTTACATATGTCCATATAAGACGGAATAACAAAGTAGTATTACTTAATATTTTATTAAAGAAGGTAAAATATGAAAATTTTAACTTTTTTTTTATTTTTATAAACTATTTTAATAATGCGTTAAAATTTTGTGATTTTTCCTAATATTTTATAATAACTTCATTTACAAAATACAGAGAATTAATAAAAATTCTTTAATTTTAAAATTTTTCAGATAAAAAATGTCCAAAAGAAAAACTGAAGACCTAAATACTGTAAATAAAAAAACTTGCAAACATTTAAAAAGGATTGGCTTTTAAAACAAATTGATGCTGAAACTCCATCATCAAACAAAAAGCAAAGTCTAAAACTAGGAGATATTTTTCAATACAGTGAAGAAAATGATGTGGCCTTGTGTACTTGTTGTGCAGAAGTAAAAGTTGCGGGAGAATTTAGTATAAGAAGAAATGGGAAGAATGGAAAGCAGATTATTTAAAACGGCATCTAAGTCAGCAGATACATATAGACGTAGGTACCAAGTTATGTAATCTGAAAAAGAGGTGGAATTTTAAGTATTTTGACGGAAACTGTAGAAGTACCTAACATAAAAAAGGAAAGAAGTGAACGATTGAAATCAAATTTTGATATGGTTAAGGTTTCGATTAATGATGTGATATCAATTAACTCTGTACAAGACATTCACGAACACATATCTTTCTCACAGACTTGAGAGAATTCAAATTAAATTCATTAAATTCTTACGCTATCGAAATCACATTGCCTTTCACAGTCGAAATTATGGAGCTCTTCAGAATCATTCCTCTTCACTCTAGACGACAACTCCATGGGTCTCTTTTTGTCTACAATATCATGGACTCTGTTATCGATTGTCCATCTCTCCTTGCACAAATACCTTTCGCTATACCCCGTTTGAATTCTCGTTATAAAATTAATTTCTCACTGCCTGTCTGTCCCTCGTCCTCATCACTTACTTGGTAGTCCTCTGTTTGGTTTCCTCCAGGTAATGAATAAGTACAATATTGATTTTACTCTTAATCCATCTTTCTATAAGAATTTGCTGCTTACTCTCTTTTCTTAATGTAAATTTTGTATATATTTTAACTCTAGTTCTATATTGATTACTACTGTTTTGCATTTTATGTAATTTCCTAGCGTTCTCACCTTTATTTAGGGTCTGTGTGCCCTGTGTGAGAGAAATGTGCATATAAACAAATAAATAAACATTGAAAAATTTATAGATATATCTAAAATTGGAGAAGAAAATATTATTTATTTGAATTTGCTGAATGTATAAATTCTGTTCTCATAAAAAATATCATGAACGAAATAAGAGAATCTACTTTAAATTTCGAGTGAAAAATTAAATATATTACAAAACAGTATTTGGAGATTTTTTGAAGCTTACAAACTGTGACAGTGTGGCCATTTTAACAAAAATAAAATTGTTTTACGACGAATATGATCTTGATATTCAAAAGATTATTATTATTATTATTAGCCATAAGGTGCAAGAAAGCCTGAGACTTATGCTGCACCAGCCAAAAAAAAAATCCCGTGATGGTAATGTTCATGTCAGATGGAGCAAGTGTTATGCTTGGAAGGGAAAATGGAGTAGCAGCAATTCCCAAAAAGGAAATGTTACATCCATCTGAACAACATTGTGTTGCACACCGAGAAGATTTAGGTTTGAACGACGCATAATGTAAAAATGTATCTATGTATTATGCAAGATATAGAGACGTTGCTTAGAACTATTGTATACACAATGTTCAGCGGGTCTAGCATAAAAAAAGGAAAATTAGAACTAGCCCAGGTTACAGAACACGATGTTGTCTCTTTTCGACCATTAAATGAAGTCAGTTGGTTATCCAGACATTTTGCAGTTGACGGTTTAGTAAAAAAATTGTGAAATATTAATGGAATATTGCAATGAGCGGGTTAACGAATGTAATGATCCTATTAGTAAACACTGTTTTAAAATTGAAGCATTAATTGCGCTCAATGATGTATTAGAAGAGCTTGCATCGCTTTGCAAATATCTACAAAAAAGGTGTTTAAACATTATTGACGCGCATCAATATGTTAAAGTTAAAATAAACAATTTAAGAAGCCGATATCTTGAAAAAATATTGTCTGGAGTGAAAATGTGAAAGAAATATTATCAAAAATTCAAAGTGATAATTCACACTGCAGCTATAATTCGGTTTATTAAATGTGTATGTGATCACTTAGATAACAGATTTCCTGATGATGAATTAAACGATTGGAAAGTATTTGATATTAATGCTATCGCAAATGAAAGCAATAATTTCGACTTTGGGAAACTTAATGCGATAAGCCTTGCAAAAAAATATTCCCGATTTATTACGAATAACGAAAGCGATGTTATTTCTAAAATATCAGAAGAATTTCGTACTTACAAATTTAGAGTTTTGCAACAAATCCATTCTGTATGATATTATGGGAACATTTCAAGCATCAACTGCAGACTGCTGCGAGCGAGGATTTAGCGCTATGAATTCAATTAAAACAAAAACTCTAAATAGAATACATGAAGGTCATTTAAGTGACCTTATGAGAATCAAACTGTATTTAGCTAATGGTGCAACAATAAATGTAGACGATGTCTACAAAATATGGACTTCTACAAAGAACAGAAAAGAAAAATTCCAAGAAAAATAAATAAATAACTGTAAAGTGTAAATTTATTGTTAACCTTCTTTTTATTATTATGCATGTCCCTACTTAAAATTAAAACAATTTGAAAAAATATTGCACATATTTAATCTTGTCCGAAAATATTTTACTCGGGTGCATTTTTGCACCGCGCAGCTGCTAGAAAAATTAGAGGGAACATTGGTCAACACAGCGAGGGATATTTACGTTGGTGTAATAAGGAAGTGCGTCTCAAACTGTACTTTCGCAGGCAAACTCAATGAGCGCTACTCATTTTTTTCCCGTAAAACTAAGTTTATTGATCTCGATGGAAGAATAACAGATGATGGAAGATCACAACAACAAGTCCTCTTGGGGGAAGAAGAGCTCACGGGGATCGAGACGAAGTTTGCCAACCATTGATGTATGGGAAGAAAGCGATGAACAGGATCTAAAAATTACGGAACATCCGCTGTGTTTGCAAGATTCTCCAGTGAATATTTTTGATGGCAGTTTGCATATCTGAAAGAAGCCTTTACAAGCAAATACCCAGTGGTGTTTTTAGAAATACTGTAAACCCGATGAGGAGATCGCAACGGAATTTTGAGAAAACTGTCAGATAATGATTACGGAGCACTTTACACATTAATAATTTGTTATCATGTAAAAGTGAGCGCAATATCCTAGCGGGGTTATTATCAGGAAGGCGTTCCTAACAATTTCCAAATTCCTAACATTAACGGGAGTTACTGATCATCAACCGGAATTACAAATAAAAATGTTAAAATTTTATATGAGAGGACAAGATTAAGTAGATGGATGCTGACTTGACGCGGAGAATGTTGGCGTGGAATTTTTACACCCTGAGAACTAAGAATATTTCAGAGAGAAATATTCTTAGTTAAACTTCTCCAGCTGCGCAATTACAGCCAATTTGCTCACTAGTTGAAATTTAATTATACAATCAAAAACTTTCCCATATGGTTCTTAACTTTATAAATTTTACGCTGAAATACTTAAGTTGTCTTCAAATTATAAAGCCAGAAGATAAAAATGGCCTTGGCCTTCTTGCCAAGGCCATTTTTATCCGAACTGCAAAGCTGCAAATATTTACATTTGCTGCCCTAATTCTTGTTGCGCCTATGAAAGAGAATACACCTCTTCACCATTCACTTCACTCAACCCCTTCAATGCCTTAAACAACTCAATCAAATCATCTTTTAGATTTCTGGTAGTAAACCTCGATTAACTCATACCGAATGCCCAAAACGAGTTTGGTATAATTTGAAAAGGCAAAAATAAATAAACATCCAAAGTCCATCCACTGGTGGAGTGAAAGACAAGTGGATGCCACGATCCCATACCTAGGGAGCCTAAACCCCGCCACCAGCAAAAATCACATCTCGAGCGAAGGGAAATTGGCCAGCAGAAAAAAAATAAAAATAATAATAAATATATAAAATTAGCATGTTTAGAAAGAGCGACAAGATTTTCTGTAAGCAGGATGAAAAACTCGAGTAAAATGTTAGAAGTATTATGCAATGAAATGAAGGAAACCAAAAAATGCGCAGACCAAAAAAAAAAAAAAAAAAACTGCGTTACATGTTTCCACCCCGTGTTTTAGTGGAATGTAGAAAATCTTTCCCTTGTTCGCTAAAGTAAAACTTTCTACAATGTGGCTGTTGTCCCTCTTTTCCTCTCTGTTTGAATTTGTCTCCCAGATCTACCATCATTTAACATCGTGGAGATTTCAGCTTCATTCGTTTTACGTTCCCCTTTCTCAGAAAGGAAAAATAATATGGCTTTAGTTTATAGACCTCTAGTCAGATCCCCACTGAGATACCTACTTAACTAGCTCAGTAGCCCACATATTAAAAGTCTATCCTCTTTTACAAATCTTTACTAATAGGGCTGCACGTCCTTGGGCTAGTTCGAGAAAATCTATATTTTGTTTCAGGGGCGATCTCCACACTTGGACGCAGCAAACGTTCAACAGTCATCGATAGAACTCCATAGGCTTTCCTGTCCGCCTATCTACACTGCGCAGAAAACTTCATATACGACTGTATCGTAACTCCGTTGTTGTTTTTGTTGGGGTTTAGGAGCATCAGCGACTAAAGCCATATTGCTCCGTGCTGCTTTATATATTGTCTGTAAATTGCGGGTGTTCTATGGTCGATTTTCTATTTCCTGGACGAAAAACACGAGTTTCCCGAGTTTCATAACGGCCTACGGCTACCCTCGCCGTAGACCGTTATGAAAAAGACCCACAAAATTCCTCACGTCCTCGACGGAACTCAGGTCTATTCCTCCTGGTGAAGGAGAACGGCAATCCTACCAACAGTACCACCCCTCGAGGGCCACCGTAACTCTGAAATCACTTACTTGCTCTACTATTTTTAATTCAACTCCACAATTGTAGAAATCATTTTTGGATTGCTGTTTCCGTCCTGTAAGACGAATTTCAATTTACTGCATTAAAACGTAGCTTTCTGACCATCCTTGAAGTTTTTCCAAGTCATCCTGCTCTCGTGGCTAGCATTGTTGATAGAACCGTCGACTTCCCCACACCGGGTGGAAAAGACCTGAGTTCGAGTTCCGTATGTGATCGGAGGAATTTTTATGGGTCTTTTTCACAATGAGTTAGTCGGTCTCAGGCGTGGGTAGCGTAGTTTTTTCTCCCGGAAACTCGGGTTTTTCATCCGTCATACATAAAATCTACCACAAAACACACAATTTAGACACAATATACACGGAACAACATGGTCTTGGTCGCCGATGCTCCTAAAAACCCAACAAAAACCAAACAGGTTTATCCTCTGGAGGCCGCATAATTCCCTCATTTTGCAAGAAGAATGAAAAAAGAAAAGCATCTAAATGTTCCCTCATTTCGACTGGAACTGAACTTGAGGCTTTTTCCAAACCAAGAGGATGAGTGGCAATTAGGACACATCAGGTTATTTGTGCACCTGTTTTCTCCTTATGATTCAATAACTCTTAAAACCTCTTGTAAAATTGACCGATTTTCTAGTTTATATTTCTGGACGTGGTTCCTCGTGGATGCAGCTCTAAACAAAAAATCACGAAGACATCACTGCCAGAGGAGAAATGTTGAAACTCGAAATAAACGATTAGTGGCGATTCGCAAATGATGATGCCGATGTTTCCAACTGGTAAATGCTCGGACGAATCTCTTGACTCCCAATCGCCATAAATTCGCAATTAAACTCAACTCGCCCGCCCGTGTGCAGGTTTTCTAGCCACCAACCGCAAGTGGCGGCTACGAATGCACACAAGCGAAATAATTCGAGTCCTTTCTGCCCGCTCGTTGATCCACTACGTCGGTTATACTGCTCAATAACCGAACTCCCCAAGAGAGGTGAATACGCCAATTAGTAGTCCACGGCCAACCAGGTACGCATCGCGATCAGCTCCACAACCTGCTCAATGCACGAGCACTTTTCTTTCTGCATTCGTCCGCGCGAGGTAACGTCCTTCATCTAATAATCCCCCACCTTTTCTCCGCTAATCCATTACGGTTCCTTCAGCACCGTTTAATATTCCGGAATACGCAAAAAATAACCCCACGGCGGCGTCAACAGCTCTCTCTCTCTCTGAATCCTGGCGGATGCTGTGGCGTTGCACGTGCTTCCAAAGTCAGCGGTACTCCGTGAACGTGGCTGTCAGTCAAGACTGCCACGCCCACTCGGAACGCGACTAAATCACTTCCTGACCGCATCGCTCGTCAGACGTGTGTGACAAGCGGCAACATCTGCCACGAACCAGGAGAACATCGCCAAGACACGGCCGTACGCTGTTGACATCGTCTGGAGCTCCCAGTCGGTGAGTACCCTCATCCTCCGGGATTTTTACTTCTGTCGCGTGTTCAACGAGGAAAAGACGTCGCGCTTTTAGTAATGTCTGCGGGTGATCGGATCCTTTGATGAAGATGTGCCCTCCAAATGTTACGTTTTCATAGTTGGAATGGAGAGACGGCGAACCGAGAGACCTATTGGGTTTGACTTTTCCCTCGATTAATTTCGGAGCAAAGGGACCAAGTGGGATTTGATTTTCGGACTTCCATCTCAGTCCAACATTACCGCTCGTCGCTAGACATCCGCCACACCCAAGGTTAGCCCTGACATTCGCTTTTTCTTTCTGGAAGATTGACTGGAAAGCCAACCGAAAACTAAGAGAAACAGAATGTGTTGGTGCGTTTGGATGGTTAGGGTTACCGGTCTGTATATTCCAAATGTTACTTTTCGGATTAGTAGACACGAGGAGGGTACCGTAACCCTTCCTTTTCTTTTGGTATTTTTGGACATCTTCCCATCCTCTGTACTCTTCTCTCCTAACTGTTATGTTTCTGTTCTTATGATCACTTTTCCCGATTTCTCATCATTCGTGCCCTTAATGGTCCCTCTTGTGTCCATATCGCAGCTTACACAAAAAAAACGTATGCTTATAAATATGCGCAGATGGACACATTAAAACGTACGAAGTAAGGGCAAATAACGAAAAAAGTAAGTTTTTAAACGCAGGAATTTAATAAAAAAAAAAAACGAGAGATTCGTGTAAAGAAGAAGATCTACTACAGAGATAGAAAAGTCGACGTTTTTAGGCAATTAAAAGTTCCAGTGGATGAAAGTAAAACCAGTGGAATCGTTAAATTCAAACAGTAGATTGATAACGCATAAGCCTTCTCGTAATTGCGAAGAAAGTCACCAGAGGGCTTAATAAAAATGAAAATCATTTTGCTCAAATGCAATTTTTTTTATTTGAATTAAACCGATGTAATTTGAAAAATGAGTTCAGTTTGTAACGAGATGGTGAGCTGATTAAGAATCCTGAACTAACCACAATATTAAAATTAACTTAGTTCTTAAGTTAATATTAAAAGAGAAACAGTTGGTCAAGGAGAAAATTTGAGCGATTTGGAGATTAAGCTGAATGAGGGAGCAATTCCTTATTGAATAAATAATTCTCTCATTGGGAGAATTAGTTCAATAAGGAACAGCAAACAAGACTTGTCGCGAGGAAAAAAAACAAAAAAATTTCTACCCTGCTCTGAGACCGACGAAGTCAGCCACGTTGTGAAAAAAGCCCATAAAAATCCCTCGCGTCATTGACGCAATTCAAAATATGGTCTTTTCCACCCGGCGTGGAAAGTTTTATATCTAGCGTTCTACACATGAGGGAAAAAGTAGAGCATATTTCATCATATCACTGATATACACAGTCACAGAGTAGTCAGTGTGCACAGTATTGTCGTTTTATTAACATCATCATATTAACATCCGTAAGGATTATATTTTATTGGTTTTCGATATTTGCCTTCTATTGGCAGGGTCTGGCACCTTACCGCTCGGCCACCCTGGCAAAAAAAAAAAAAGATGTTCTCGTTTATACTCCTGCACGACCACCAGGTCACTGCAGTTTACAATAAATCATCGGTACGAACATTAATCGTATTTAGTTTAGTAGTCACGGACTTGAACGCCGGTCCACTCAAAGAGCCCGTGCTGTCGCACTCTCGCTCCTGCTCGGCTACGTCAGACCTAAAGCATTGTGTATTCCAACATTACTTGACCGATAAGTCCAGTACCGCCATGGACCTCAACTACAGGTATTACCACCTCCACCAGTTGAAGAGACGCTATCAGATCTCTAATCGGACTTTTGTGATCTCGAGGATGATATACACTATTGTGACGAAGAAATTAACAAGAATGGACCATAACAGTTTACACAAGGTGAACTCAACAATATCGTAGGAGATTTAAACCTACTCAAAAGAGGATACGGAGCTTTTTAATTAACTTATATTTTCCGACTCCAAATTACAACGTCTCGACTCAGGTCCACACCAAGATAATAACGAGCCCAAAATTACTCACCATTACTAAATGTCTAGAAGCAGCCACTGCAATTCCTTGGAATGCACTTGAGCAATGTGATAATCAACTTGCCTTAGACCTTTTAACTCGCTGGCTCATCACAATTTCTAATTATGCAGCCTCAAAGAAAATAAGGATCTCTGAACGTACGAGAGGATGGTGGACTCCTGAGCTGAACAACAGTTTTAAGCTTAAACAGCAACTGTACAAACAGTAGAAAATGACAGGACTAGCTCCGGACCGAATTGCGTACTCCGAAGGACGAGCAAGCTTCAACCGCCTCAAGTCTCAAGCCATAAAACATCACATTGAAACCACACTTCATAAGGGCTGTCCATCATACCGACAGAAATACTGTGAACTCCCTCCACAGTTTGATCCTGAAAGGTGGATGGACTTTATTGCACGAGTTCAGCAAAACCAACATGGGTCCAGTGATATTCCCATGTCTGATGATGATGTGCCCAGAGATGCACTTGAAACCATTCAATTAACAAGACAAGACCTTTTATCTGCGATTAATAAGTTGCCTGCAACTGGTACAGCGGGAATCGAAAAAGTACCACAATTTATCATTAAATTTTGAGCCCATTTCTAAGTGATCCCCTCCTAATAATTTTCAATAGCATATTAAAAGGAGAATTTTTCCCTCAATATGGAATTTATATTCTGTTAGGCCACTCCCAAAAGTTTCCCAGCCAACTGAAGCCAGGCACTTTAGACCCATCTCTCGTGTCCATTGAAATTACTTGAAAAAACAGTACTGAAAACACTTACCACGCACATTCTCCCGCACAGGCCCCAGCAAATTCATTATTCTTTGCAAAACAGATCAACAGTTAGTAACCTGATTATGACTACTAATGCAATACTTGGATCATTTGAGGAGAAAGAGGAAATGGCAATCACATATCTTGATTTACAAGCTGCGTTCGATAGTGTTCACATCCCAGCCTTGCTCAAACTGCTTCGAAATTACTATCACATCACAGGCCCAGTATTGAAGTTTCTGACATCCCTTCTTCAGAATAGAATCATCCAAATGTACATAGGAAAACAAAGGTATACTAGACAAATACATGCAGGCGTTCCACAAGGAGGAGTCCTGTCCAGAATTCTTTTCACTGCTATCATCTACCCACGAATACACAATAGAACAGATATGATATCATATGCAGATGATTTAAAGATCTTCACAAAAATAAATTTGACCGATGAAGCCAAAAACGCCACAGTAACCATCAACAAGACCTTATCAGAAGTACAGCAGTACCTCAAGAATTTTGACCTGCAAGTGAACCCTGAGAAATCTGCCATCATGGTATTCTCTCTTAAACCCATACCAACGATAATTGAGCCTGCGATTGACGGAGTCCCGATCCCCTGCGTTGAAAAGCAAAGAGATCTGGGTGTAATCTTCGACAGAAAATTACGATTCCATCACCATATAGAAGAACTCTGTGCTAAATTCAACAAGAAACGGTGGGTTGCCAAGCAGGACTTGCTACACATTTACAACACAAACCTGATAGAAATGTATATCAGGATGATGATTTTTGGAAGTGTACTGTATGGAGTAGAGTTGTGGGGCTCAGCTGCAGACACCACAATTAAACCATTAAAAGCCGCTGAATACTGGCTCCTGAAGTGGGCAACCTAGAAGTGTCATCTCCCACCACAGCAGCGCACAACACCGATGGCCAACGCGCTGAATTTAACCAGGTTTTCAGCACTAATGCACGAGAGAAGACTCATCTTCACCGTAAAAATGATTGCCGGGAGAGTCTCAGCACCCAACGTTTGGGACACCGTGTGCTGGCGGATTCCCCAACCAGGTCTCCGCTCCACTCCCAAGCTTCTTGCTCTTCCTTCGAGACTACATTTTAAAGATCGGTTCCTCCCTTATCAGAAGCTCCACCTGGTTCAATCCCTGGATGCTGACTTATTTAAAATCATAGATGATAAAAAGTATAGACGGATCATCCTAGATCTGCACGTGGTCTCCAGAACTACCAACTGATCTCAGATCGTTATGGCGGGGCATGAGACTCTCAGAAAACTGGACTTGAGGAAAAGCTTTTGTTATCACAATTTGTTATTTTTGTTATTTTGTATTAGTTTTCCTTTCAAGTCAATGTTATCTGCTATGAGTACTTTTTTTTTTTATTATTTAATTTGCTTATAATTAATCTTTACAATTCCTTTATTATCTCTGCCGTTTATTAATGGTGCCGTGAAGGGTATTGTATGGTCGTGGTACCTGCGTGTACCGGTGAACTGTACAATAAAGGTCTTATTTATTTTGCGGTCATAAGGGTAATCCAAGAATCTGCTGACCCCAGGAACTTTGGGAAAGGAAAGTGTGGCCGCCAAGACAGTCTCGAACACCTGGTTCAACGAAGACGAGCCAGAAGTGAATCGAAATAGATTACTCTTACTTCCTCTGCATATAAAGTGTAATGGGCAGTTTGTCCAATCCCTGAATAAAGAAGGAAACTGTTTTAAGTACGTTTGCACTAACTTCCCATCACTTACAAATCAAAGCAAGAATTTTGTTGGATTTCAATTTCACAAACTGCTGCTGGACTCTGTACGTGAAGAATCTACAAGGTGTCCCAAAAATATTTATACAAACGTTTAGGAAAGGTAGGTAACATCTAAAGGAATGTGAATCGCATAGGAACCCATAATCGGAAACGTCGCGGGAAAGTAGTAGCAGAGGCACAAGAAGCAGAAATGATACGAGACAGTAATTAGTGGCAAACATTTATTTGACATAATATTAACAATGGAGTACGAGATGGATGCATTTCATGATGTTACAACAGATGCTCCAAGGTTCCACCATGTGACGCGATGCATGCATGACACCGACGCAGCATGGATTGGTGGACACGGTCGAACACACCTGGAGTTTCTTTGACAGTAGCAGCAGCGCAGACGAATCTCGCCACGATCCATCCATTTCCTTCTCCATAGGCAATTCATACACGATAGATTTGAGGGCCCCCACAGAAAGAAATCAAGTGAGTGTGGGGGCCTGGCAACGGGTCCACCACGGCCAATCCATCGACGCCCAAAACGCCGGTTCAAATGGTCACGAACACACCTTCCATAATGGGCAGGCACCCGTCATATTGAAACCAAATGTTGCGTCTCACATTTGCTGGAACATCGTCAAGTAACCCTGGTAGAGCTTGTTCAAGAAACATTCGAAATTTAACGTAGTTCATGCGGGATGGTAACAGGTATGGGCCGACTAAGCAGTCACCGACCATACCTGCCACACATTTATTGCGATGCGATGTTGTGCCGCATGGGGGCGCACACCGTGTGGGTTGTCGTCAGCCCACACATGAGCATTGTGCTGATTGAATAAGCCTTCCCGAGTGAAATAAGCTTCATCCGTGACCAAAACATAGGCTGGAAAATTCAAGTCTTAAACACTTTCTTGGAGAAACCACTGCGCAAAAGCCACACGTACAGGATGATCTGGGAGAGCAGTAACTGAACCCTTTGGAGATGAAAGGGGTATAAGGAATCGTCGTGCCAGACACGCTGTACACTGCAACGAGACACTCCTAAGGCAGAGGCAACGGCACGTGTGCTGGTAGTAGGATTATTCTGGACGGCATTCAACACACTTTCTTCCATGGCGGGAGTTCGCGTCAAATGTGGTCTGCCCACACTACTCCTGTTACCTGTAAATGACCTATTATCGCACAAATTTTGATGCACACGCGCAAATAATCTGTGGTCCGGTACATGTCTGTCTGGGAAGCGCTCTCCATAAATTCGTTGAGCGGCTCGTCCATTGCACTCTGTTAATCCATACACTAGGTGCGTGTCTGCCAGCTCACAGTTCGTATATCGATGCATGCTCTTCGTGCGGCGACTACTGCTTGAATGAGTAAACCAGAAATTTTCCCTCTCGCGAACTGATGAACAGCGCCGTCTACCGACTTACGCTGACGTTTCCGGTTATGGGTTCCTATGCGATTCACATTCCTTTAGATGTTACCTACCTTCCCTAAACGCTTGTACCAATATTTTTGAGACACCCTGTATAAACCGCTCGGAGTGGATATGAAAATGTAGAACGCATGTTTTTTTTTAGGACAAAGTAGGCATTCAGATTTATGAGACATCATGAGCGACGTGCTGGAGAGCTCAGAAGTAAAGATACAATTCTTGCATTCTCATCTCAATTATTTCCCAAAAAAAAAAAGGTAGTATAAGAAGAATGGGGGGGGGGGATTCCATCGGAATAGAAAAGAAATGAAGAAAAGATAGCAAGGGAGGTGGAATGTCAATATGATGCTCGACTAGTGCTGTATTCTAACAAGAGTAACAACCACCGAAACTAGTTGCTTGAGGAAGTCAAAAAGTCCAGTCAATTGTGTATCTAATTTTTTATCCCATCCTTGGTTGAGAGAATTACGCAACCTTCGCTATTTCTATCTTTGTGTATTTTTTATCGGTATTTTATACAAATATAACCTATTTGTAATATCTGTACAAATACAAAACGAACCACTTCCACCAATATTTTCTTGATTTTTATTTGTAAAAATTTCGGATTACTTATCAGCTGCAAAACTTTTCTTAAAGAATAGTTTTCTTAAAATGCGGATCACTTTTATTCTTTATTCAATGAAATTAATTGAAAAATATCGAGCTGGCATTGTTATTGATAAAAATTATTTAGATTTTCAATATATTTTAATCAGTACATTTCTATTTACTTTAATATTTTGTACCTTAATATAATAATTCAGTTTGATGGGTTTTTTTGGAATGCGTTTTAGTAGTAACTGTTTCACAGTAGTGTATGAAATTATAACGAATGCCTTTTATGGAAACAATTTTTCCAGTTTTATGGAAAACTGCCCTCATCGAAATTATATATAAATTATATATAATCCAATTAATCCAAAAATTAAATAGAGCGATAGAAATTAATAAAAATATATATTAAAAATAAATAAGAAAAAATAGTAGGATGCCTATTTTATTTCATTTTACTAATTGTTATTTTCAATTTATTTGGTCACGTAATGTTGTTAGTCTTCGTTTCCACCTTAGTGAGATTTCGCATAATTCGGAAACGGGTGCCATCGAGGGGGCGCCGCTAAATTTCTTATTTGGTTAAGTTATTTTTCACTCTACTGGTTTGCCACGCTACTGGCAAATATCCTATCTTAATTTAGCTTATATATAATAAGGAAACCAGCTTCAGATCCGAAAGCCTACAGACAATCCTTGTTAGCTAATTTAGAAAAAAACTATTTGAAAGACTACTTGCTCTAAGAACTACAGTGGGGGACAAAAAACTGCATCATTTGTGAATATTGCAAAAATGTGTTTTGCACTTCATTGTGGATTGCAGAAATGTTCGAAATGCATTTGTTAGATGGGATATATATCTCTGCGAATGAAATCCAACTCGATGTACCCAATTGCCATAAATATCTTCCCAAAGGGTAAAATGCGTAATTAATGGAAATATGAGAAATCATGACAACTAAGCATACATTTTAATCCATTTACGTGTACAAACTGAAATGACAAGTTAACGTCATAGTATTATGTACTGGAAATCAGCAAAATAAGTCCTCAGTATTTTCTTTTTCCTACTCGAGCTGCCTTGTATCGATCTGGCATAGAGTTAATCAACTTCAGGATATACGGTTGCCCAATTTTGTGGTACCACACCCTTACAATGCTCTCCTACAGCTGAATCTTATACTTGTTGGCTTCTTCTGAGCAATTTTAGACGACATTACGTACCAGCAATTTTCAATAGAGTTCATATCCTGACGTTGCCGAGCCAGTCCAACTGTAATGCCAGCATTTCTCAGGTATGACTGCACCTTAAGGGAGAAAAACGAGGGAAAACATTGGTGTAAGTATGTTTTAAGCCTTGTGAGACAAAAAGACAAACTCATCATTAAATCTAAATAGCATAAAACTTACCCATTTTTCTGTGTGGCAAGGTGCTGAGTCCTGTTGGAAAATGCAGTTTTGGACTTCTGTGTGGTTATCCCTATTAACGGGTTTCGGGCACTCCTCCAAGATAGCAGTGTAGGTTTCTGCATTCACCGTTCCGTTAATAAACTTAATTCGCCCCACCCCTTTGCTTGTTATGCATCTCCAGACCATCTGGAAACATTACAGCGGTGTTATGCAGTCAGGATGGTATGCCTCCGATTTTCGTCTTGTGACATATCGCTTCCCATCCGAGTCATGCAGGTTGAATTCCTATTCATCAACAAATTCGATCTCTCAACAGTGCCTATCTTACTTCTGAATCCACTCCTTGCTTCAGCCAGGCGGAGGTTGATTTAGGACATCTCCAAAATCAATAATAATAGCTGTCCTGGACTCAATAACCTCGAGGGCATTTTTATCAAGCGACTACACAAACTCTAACAAACTCTATCCATCTATCTTTGTCACACTGTATAATAAATATTTGACCGAGGAAACTTTTCCTGTCCTTTCGAAGACGGCATTGTTAAAATGAATTCCCAAACCTGGTACTCCTATTTCTGCTAAGGCCGATCGTCCTATTGCGTTTTTGTCCAACTTGAACGTAAAACACTTGAGCGCCTTATTGCTGCTGGTCTAGATTGTCTATTTACTGAACGCTCATTAAAGTCCTCTGACCAGTTTGGTTTTCGTCCAGGCCGTGGAACTGAGAAGGCCTTGGTTGAACCTCTCTCCAGAGTAAACAACTGCACTTTTAAATATGCTATGGCTATTTTCGTAGATTTCCCTGGAGCCTTTGACTCCCTTTGCTGGGGCAGCCTCTTTGCTCCCCCCAGGGCTGCTCAATGCTCCTCACAACTTTACAACTGAATCTGTAACCACTTGCTCCACCGTTCTGTACAAGTCATTTCTGGAACTCAGCAACTTAGTCGTCCTGCCTCTCGAGGATGCCCACAAGGTTCAGTTCTTGGTCCACTCGTCTGGGATTTGGTTCTAGATGAGTGGCTTCTCCGTTCAACTCCCAATGCTTCTAAAATAGCACTTTCCAATGATCTAACCTTTCTTGTCCTTGGTAATTCTTGTGATTCTTTGGAAAGTACTGCCAGTAGCATTACGAATGATCTCTGCTCTTGGTCCATTATTAATAAACTTACCATTTCTCCTAACAAGGCTAAGCTTCTTTATCTTAAGGGCAACCTTAACATTTTCAGACCTCGACTGTTAAACATTTTGGTTGTTCCATCTCCATGGTTGACTCCCATACATTTTTGGGTATTATTCTAGATCGTAAGTTAAACTTCCAGAAACATATCTTACACCTTCATGATAAAATAGCCATGTATACATCTATGCTTGTCCGTCTTTCGCATCAATCCTGGGGTATTAACCATCGTACCCTTCGTCTTTTGTACAAAGTGGCGTTTGTTCCTATTTGTACCTATGGCCCTGGCGCCTGGTTTTGGTATACTATGAAGATCACCATCCAAAAGAAACTATCCTCTATCCAAAGACGTATGCTCTTAATGCCTACCTCTAAACCTCCAAATCGCTTATCGTGGTTTTTGCTATTACCTTAGACATGCCATTCCAGTCGACTTTTTAGACTTCAGTGTTAATATCCACTGCAATCCTAAAACCGAAAAAAACTCGTTGCTGGAACCACCTGGTTCAACTCTGGCAAGATCGGTGGTCTTCTTCTTCCAAAGGTATGGTAACAAGAAAGTTTATTCCATCTGTGTCCTTTGCCTTACAAAAGTCTATTCTAAAATGGTTCAGTCTGATTTTCCGCACACTCGTTTTCTTCTAACTGGTCATGGGTCCCTTCGTGTTAAACTTGCTGTTTAATTTGTCTGATTCTACCCTCTGTAACTGTGGCAGCCCAGAAGACTGGCAGCATATTCTTTTCACCTGTCCATATTACTTGGAACCTTGACACAGAGCCGTCAGCCTCTGTCGGCTTTGTGTCAACCATTCTCCCCAGGCAATGGGCCTTCTCTTTTGGACTCCAAAGAAAAATTTCATCTTCTGCAAGATTTTGCACATAAAGCCTTTGCCAGACATGGACATCTCATCAGTAGTGCCCCAATTTCAGGAACTACTTCTATTCCGGATCTACCTCCAGTCGAGACCAGCATCTCTATCATCGCTATCTCGTGATACCAACACCATCGTCACTACCACCAATCTTTAGCTCCAGTACCATCTTCACCACCATCTTCGACTTGGACAGTTGGTTATTAAACTTGTACGACGCCCAATGATATCACTGTGTCTTCTTGAGTTCTATCTCCTGCTGTTCTCAGGCTGGTCCTGAGTCGGGATCATCTGCTGGCACCACTTTACACTGGTGCGGGATTATTATTTTTTTTTCCCATTTTATTAACTTATTTTTATCTTTATTTTTTCTGAATTTTATTTTTATCTTTAATTTTTGTGATTATTTTTTATTTATTTAATTTTTTTGAAAAATTTATTTTTACTTTAATTTTTTTATTCCTTTAATTTTTTAATTCCTTTCATTTTTATAACTTATATTAATTCACTGTTTAAATTTTATTTTATTTGCGCATATTTCGAATGATTTGGAAATTCAGTACGTGACACTCGAGGTTTGCTGATGTTCGTGCTTAGTTGTGGCCCGCCTCCTCGCGGTGTAGATGGGTATCAGGACGCACCACCCTGGTGCTTGTTGCTTCCTGATAGCAAAGCGGCCAGAAACAACTAAACAAACACATACACGCCACAAACATAGCATTACACACATTTCTGGCCTTTCTGCAGAGTTTTTGTAACATCAAAGTGTACCACGGAGGAGTTGAACTAGCGTTTGGGAGCCGCCCTTCCTGGGACAAAGTAACAGCTACACTTTTTTTTCTTGGTGTCAACTGAACATATAGATCCATGCTTACACCTCCGCAAAACAGGATACCAATGAGCGTATATACCCTTCCTACGCCGTATTTATAGAAACGGCTGATGCAATACGTTGCAATTACTGTCTGATTCAATAGAAGCGTTATCTGACGCAATATCTTTGCTCTGCGACAAACAAAATGACTGTAATCAAACAATATCTTATACTTTTCACTACAAATGTTACTTTTTTAAGGTGATGCAGTTTTTTTGTCCACCACTGTATTAACATCTTTGAGAAGAGCAACCTAAATTCTCCTCAAGAGTCGGATTTAAAATGAGAAAATCGTGCGAAGATACTCTTGTGGATTTCGAGAGTCTATTTAGCCCTAGAAACCTCTCAAGCTAAATATGAATCAGACATTTTTAATTGACTTCGAGGGCGCTTTTGACTCACGAAAGTGACTGCGGCCACTTTCGTGGGAAAGTGTCCTCGGTAGACTCCTAAATGCAAACTCCTCACGACAATTGTTACACATAATTAAAATCTGCTTTCAAGACAGATGTGTTAATCATCTCAAAACAGGAGACGCAAACCAGAAGAGTTTCTGGAGAAAGAGAGGTGTCCCCCAGGTTCCACCTTCGGGGTCCCTCATTTGGAATATAGTCCTAGACAGTTTGTTACTTCTTAGTTTCGATAAAAACACATGCAACCGCATATGCTGACTCTCATCTTTGCAAGCAAATCTCGCTCGGATCTCGAGTCCCGCGACATCTTGGTCCTTTCTAACCTTTTTGCTTGGGTAGTTACTAATAACTGAGTATACCTCCTTCAAAGACCAAAATGATGACCTTCAGGAGAAAATTTGACTATGGGGGACCTCCGCTCATTAAAATTAATGGCAGTTCCATCCCACTGGTTTCTCAACTTAAATATCTGAGTTATTGTGGATGACCGATTAAATTTTGTGGCCCACGTCAACCATCTTTCTTCAAAGATCAAAAAGTATACAAACACTCTAATCAGAATCACCAAGACCGAATGGGAGGAGATTAAATAGAAAAACTCTTTCCCTATGTTACAAGCTGCTTTTATCGCTAAGGCCACATGCGCTTCGGGTGCGTGGTTTGCCATAGCCCAGTGGTCACGCGCGCGCGCTGGTGCATTATTACACGTGCTTTGAGTGACCGGGGTTCAAGTCCGTGACTGCTAAATACGGTGCTTTTTCTTGTATTCTGTCTATCCCGTGAACTCCTCTGACCGTTTGGTCGTCCCGAAGTATAAAAAGAAAATTTATTTATTTATAAGCAACCAGCATCAAATTTTAAACTAAATTGATCACACTTCACAAATCTGTGCTCCTTTCTGTGCTTCGGGCATGTAGTACGGTGTCCTCTGCTCCATTGCAGGTATTGACAAGTGTACTTTCAAGGACCTTCATCTAGCATACAAAGGTCTGCGCTACAGAATAGAACACAGAATCCCCACTGAAATTCTTGGCATAACCTGTAATCTAGATTCAGACGTCAAACAAAAAAAACTCATATAGAAGAATTTGATGACCATCTGGCAAACCAGATGGGATACCAGTCAACCTGCGCAAGATCAAAAGTAACACCTTTATATCAGGGGTTACGTTTGCTGCCGGAAGAGATGTTAAGAGTTGGTTCAACCTTAGTCTTTTTTTACTTAATATTTATTCTTAATCACTGGTCACAGTTCGCTAATTTCAAAATTATTTCAGTTCGGCCTCAAATTCAGATCTTTGTTCCTGCCGGGCCGAGGAGACTTGGGCTCATCTAATTTAACATTGCTTCAACTAAGTTACCCAAGATCAACATTAAAATCTGATTATACTAATTTTGCTGAACAAAATTAAGCTGTTTTCTTCAAACCATGGAAGAAATCTCAAACTGATACTCGATTCCTAAGTCAAGTATCAATTTGAGATTTCTCCTAAAACAATTACGAATATTTCGAACCCATCACTATTATTGGAATTCTAAAATATACTACCTGACAGGACATACCAGGATAGAATACCTTTCTGGATCTTCTCCTTTCTCAGAACTGGTTTTAATTTGGCTGTACCTGTGCTGATTTGCGATGGGACGTACCTGACCGGACTTATCTATTTTGATTTTACTGGCTTGGACTTTGATGAAGTGAACTTGCCCCTCCTTTCATTGAGTTCAGAATTTTATTTTCTATTTCTTTCCGGACCCCTTAGGGGACAAAATTGTGGCCTCTTGTACTTTCAAGAGGAAAAACTTTTGTTGATTTTGGGTCTCCTGTGGTACAGGTCCGCATGCACCCACCGGTTTCTGCGCTTCGCCCTGTGGGTGGTGCCGATTTTATTTACTTTTATTTTACTTATTTTTCAATTAATTAATTAATTTAGTCCGCAAAGGACCTCCTCGTAGCGTGGACGGGTGCTGGGAAGCAGCCTTCCTGGAGATGCTGCTTCCAGGTAGAAACAAAATGGTAGAAACAAAGGCTATGAACAATATGTACACTGCACACATTTCTGACCATTTTACAAAAAGGTGTATATCATCACGGGTAAAAAGACGGAGTTGAACAACATTTAGGGGCAGCCCAACATAACACACTGCACATGTTCATTCATTACGAAGTTAAGACATAATTTAAGGAAGGGGAGGAAAAGACAAGTCAAACTGAGGTCTCTGTACTTTGTCGTTTTGGTTTCTTCGTGCATCTCAGTCTGAGTCGTCTTTTCCACCCGCCCCCCTCTCCTTAATTATGTACCGAATTTTCTGTTTAACTTTTCTGCGCAACCTTCCTTTTTACAGTTTTTTGTTCCTGCTTCTGTTTACTTCCAACTGTGCATCCGCGCAGCTCTCTCTTCCAAAGAGAAAACACACCCATTGAAATCTGTCCATATTTGTTCTGTCAACTCATTTCGGTCTTCGGTAGAATCAAAACAATTTAATTCTATGCGTTTCAAGTTACGCCATCTCGTTTCATTGGGAAAGTAAGGAGGTTGTGAAGCAGGGTCCGTGTTTATCTTCAATCATCATTAGCAACCCTGCTCCACGAAAACAATCTAATTATCGCGGTGATAGGTGAGAAAAGGAGTAAGATTTTCTTTTTACCAGCCGATTTGTTCTGGTCAGACATTAACAAAACAATAGGCAACCTGTAAACACATCCATTCGCTCCTTAACGATCGCTATAATTCAAAACGCCGACATCTCGTGCACTTTCCGAGCACCTGTCGGCTTTCGGAAGAAAGCGCGAGTGGAAGTGATCAATAGTTTGTTTCGTATTTAAATTGCAGCAGTTTAACTTCTCATTTCGGGGCTTCGTTAGCCCAGCACCGCCTGCATAATTTTCAAATCTCGTTCATCCCCGAAATTTAGAGAAACTCGAGAAGCCGAACAGCGTCTCGCCATCCACTAACAACCTAATAAGCTCGCGCGCAATAACAACCTTCAGAACCAGGAATTTGAATTAACGATAAGATATCTGGGGCCATGGGGTGCCTGTGTCGTTTGCACATTGCCTGCATTCTAAAGCGGGTTTGCCTCCTTGAGGGATGAAAAATACCGCAGTGTGGAGTCTAAATACCGCATAATTTTCAATTTTTCATATCAAAGTTTAATGGTTTTTTGAATAAAATCTTAGCAATCCATGCTTAAATTACAGTTGTGTATGCTAATGCATCTTTTTTTTACCATTTCCTTAAAATCAATGTACAACGATTTATAGACTCATTGAGAAGTTTCACAGCTTTGAGTAGCAAGGCCCACGACTGCTAAATACCGTGCTGTTTCTTGTATTCTCTCGATCTTGTGAACTCCTCTGACCGTCTGTGGTCGTCCCAGAGTATAAACATAAATTTCAGTAGCAGGGTGTAATTGGCTTAATATTGCCAAACAATAAAAGTTTAATACTTTTATGTTGATAAATTACTTACTATTAATATTAATAGTGGAAAATAATACAAGGAAGCAAGCTTATACAAGATCGGCCAAAATAAAAGAAACCTATCTCATCTGTCCATCCCCTCTAATACTTTGTCCAATTCTTCTTTGAAATCCATCAAATAGATGCTTTGACCTCCTCATAATTGAAAAGCACACGCCTTCCGTAAAACACTTCTCAGTTCAAACTTTTGTAGTGCTAGAAAAGTCCACTAATTTTAACTAACTGTTGCTCGCCACCCACACCTAAGTGCTCCATCTCAGGAACTCTGAAATAATTCGTAACTTAGATCCTCATATTCCTGGCAATAGTAACATACATGCTCTCAATTTTCTTCAGTTCCACCGTACAAATTTGACCTTTCTGAGATGAGTTCGTTCGTTCAGTTTGCCAAAAAATTGGAAATTCCCCTATAAATGTCCCTTATACCTGTCTGAAGTTTCTCGCTGTCTCCTCATTTCACCTTAAATCCGTGGTACACAACTACATCAATTTTTGTGCAGCTTCATCGCAATCTACACGAGTTACACGACGTTTCTATGTGTTCTGTTAATTTTGTCGATTAATGTATTTACTGTCAAATTCAGTTACAGAAGTAAAATTTTCGTTTTTATCTCTGATACTGTAAACTCGTACAATTTCAGCCACTCGCTTATCTTGCCATTAAGTAATCCTACTGAGCTTCTATCTATCCCTTCTAACAATATCACTAAATCATCTGCATAAGCTATCATATTCACGTGTTGGTAGATATGACGTAGACAATCTTCTATCACCGTGTTCCGTATGAGCGGCCCGATCCTTGGGGGCATCCCTTTTTCACTTGATCAGTTAATGAGCCATAAGAGCAACTAACAGTGACAATTCTATCCTTGAAGTGGTCTCTAACCACATTATAAATATTTGAATAACATCTAGCTAGGCGGTTCTTCATGATGAGAACTCTATCCCAATTTATTGAGTCACAACGTAACCTCAAAGTATATATACATGCTGAGGATGTACTTTGATTGATAACTAGTCACAAAACTCTGGAAACAAATAAGTACATAGTCGGTTCTCAGCCCCGGGGGTAAACCTATACTGTTTTTCTGAGAGTTCAAGTTTTCTTCAGTACACAAGACATAGTTTACAAAGTTTACTACGCAGACCCCCAAGACCAGGTAGCAAAGCTATTGGCCGATATAATTTTGGATCGTTCCTTGGTTTTAAAGATGACTTGAGCAGCATCTTCAGAAGCGCTTCTTTCAATGGAGCAGAAAGACGCCATAATTTAACTTGACAATTTATAATATGTGTTTAGACATATATTATAAATAGTCAAGAGATGCTGGGGCTTCAAATTCTATAATCTTTTGATAACTTTACCCATTCAATTAAGTCCATACCAGGACAACTGTTTTTCGTTATGCCTTTAACCGCACTCCCTAGTTCTCCTCTACTATAAAAAGTCTATTATAAACTCCATTGACACGAAATCTATTTTGCGTCTCCGGGTTGTAATGAGCAAGACTTACCTTATCCTTCGCTGCTTTACCAATGAAACGATCAAGAATGGCAGAAACACTGCGCTCCGAGCTTAAACTCTCATTTACTCCACCACTAATGGAGTATACAAAATCGCCAGCTGGTGACGATACTCACCTGTATAGAACTTGTAGTAATTTCCCATAAATTATTTAAAAAACTATCATATTACGGCCACCCAAAAACTAATTCATCTGTCCATGTATTATTCCATAAATTGCGTGTGTTGTCTGGTCGATTTGCCTGTTTTTTTCCTGGACGAAACACCCCAGTATCTATCCAGGGAAAAGATCTTAGACCTTGCTGGCCACTGCAGAGATGAACTAACACAGTTACCAAGTGAAAAAAGCTCATAAAAGTTCCTGTTGTCATTGACAGAATTCCAGCCGGGCCGTTTCCGCCCGGTGTGGGGAGGGTGGTGTTCATTACCACTACGCAGACCCCCATAAAATATGATTATCATCAATATATCAACAACACTCAGTAACCGAGCGATGTTCGAACGCACTTATGCAAGTTAGGGCTATTTATGCAATATATAGAAACTCATTTCTGATCACTTAACAGCACCACCCACGTGACATAATCACGTATAGGTGGCCACCTATACCTGATTATAGGTATACCTGATTATATTGATCACCTCTATATAGTTACAATTTTTGGGTACACATGGTCTGCTCATAAAAATTCAAAAATAACAAACTTTACATCACATTTAAAGCTCAAACAAGTAAAACTTATTTTTACAAAACACTCATATAAATAAAACCGCAATAAAATATATTCACCTGTACATATTTATAAATATATATGCAACGTGCAACACTCAATAAACATATATTTCTTTCTAGGGCCATAAATTAAAAACGCATCATAAAAATTTCTGACTTTAAAGAGTAATGTAATCGTAATCGTAAATCAAAATACAAGGAACAATCCCTAAATAGATGTAGTGTATCTTCAGCACTCCCACATCTGAAAGTCGGATCCTGTATAACCCCGAATTCAGCTATTATGGATGCGCCAAACAGCCCCACTAGGCCACTTTATGTTCTCTTTCATAACATAAACTTCATGCAGAAAGGCAAAGGTCACCCCGACTAATGCAGAATAGTCCCATTTCTGTCCTAACTTCGATTTGAAAGCGCCTTCTTTCAATTTTAATATCAAACTTACAAACATCCCGAGAAGAGTACACACTCATTATTTCCATTGACTTATTTATCTTAGTTGCAAACTCAAGAGTTCGCCTCATAATTATTAATTCAATGCGCTTTATTCCCACAACCATTTGCAGAGCATCATTTGAACAGGCTCTGCAAGCCCCAGTGACCCGAAGAAGGCGTATTCTGAGCGGATATGAGAACTCTTCTCACTACAGCATTATTAACCCTATAGACCAAAGTACCGCACACATATGTCATCACAGGTATAAAGAGACTTTAACAGAGGAGATCAATAGATATACCTTTTACTCCCCACTGCATCCTTCCTAGTCTATTTATTTCGTCACATACACTGAGTGGACAGAAATGACGCCACTTGCTGGCCACTTTCCTACTAGACAGCAGCGATCGCCAGGAAAGCTGCTCCCCGGTACTCGTCCACACCACGAAGCCGTGGGTCCAAAACTGTATACATATTGTCCAAAATGGATATACAAAATCTCGCACCCATAGGCAGTTAGTACAGGTCCTATGGCTGCCAGCAGGACCCACATCACTAGGAGAAGCAAAAAAGGGCCCAATCCAGAGATGCCATCATCCATCTCTTCTGATCCGAGTGCGGAAGTACATTCATGCATACTCACAAAAACACTCATACAAGGATAGAAGAAATTGAAAAGAGAAGAAAATACAAATGTAAAGGAAGACAATACAATATAAAATGGTCTCACGCCAAACAGATGTTTGGTGCCAGCACTCACTCCAGCACCGATGTGGTACTAGCTGGTGCAGGTTCAGCCTAACAGACATTTTATCAAGAAGTCCTGAAGATGTCGTCCTTAATAATACGCTTGAAAAGTAGTAGAGCGGTGGGTCTTCAGTTCATTGTAAGGAAGAGTCTAAGACATCGAAGGAATACAGACTCAGTAGGTTATGTATACTGTTTTGCATATAATTATTGGTTGAGGCTTCAGCATTCGTGGTTCCAGGAGGATTGGACTAGCCATGAATTGGGCCAGCCCTGAACGTATCTGTATGAGCAGATAGTGAACAGTAGATACTCTCCATATCTGCTCATGCAGATAAGGAGTTCAGGGTAGGGTCATGTTCATGGACAATACCTACTTTCCACTGATAATATCTATTTCATTCAGTAATTATCTCTGATAATTGCATTCCTTTCATTCTACGAAAGCATCACGAAATAGAAAACAAAAATTTTCATTAAACTTATTTTGGAAGAAATGCAACTTCAATCGTGGGATGAATGTTTATTACATTAAACATTGTTTATTTGAATATTTATTTCATTAAACATTCACCGCAATGTGAATGTTTGGTTTTAGCAGATCTGCCCATGCAATGAAAGACAAGTAGATAAATTGTTGCGAGATCTGATATCAAGTAACTAGATAAAATATTCAAAGGTAATATTTGACTGAACGTGACACTCCTGCGAAAATCTGTTTCTGAACAGCAGTTAACATAAATTCCAATGGCCGCTTCAAATCGTCCAGTTCCGTGCTTGCCAGGATGGCTGTGGCCAGTCTTGCAACAGCAGAAAGTCTCAACACAGTCCTCGTGCAGTTCCGTTGCCCTGACAACGATCTCCAGGCACTCCGCACTTCGACACAGGAATGGCACCCTAGAAATCTCTTTCTGTCCTTCCTCGTATGGCTTCGCTCCCTCATTAATTTGGTTTGGAACGCACTACGTGCCTTTCCATGGCACTCTCTCGGCATGTCGCTGAACTGCCAATCTAATCGATTTTAAGTTTCACATTACCTCACCGCTCAGTTCTCTTCCCTGTTGCTCTACTTCATTCAAAGAGGGCCAGTTAATTTGTTTAGATCTTAATATGCAGTGAAATATGTTAATTGTTATACGAGTCCTGGTGGCTGCTTAGCTTCTTCCTCTCTGACTCTTCGAGTAAACTTTAGTCGTTACAGGAAGTTTATTTTTCAATTTCCACCATTAAACCAGACACACAACTGGTCGCAAACATGCTGGTTGGAAGCTGCAGGGATCATTGGGAAAACAATCGAGTCACGAGAGTTAAGGTAATTGAAAAACTCGCTGCAGAGAACGGGTAGTGCAAATGCACCATGATGCGTCATTCAGTACATAGCATAAAAGCAAACAACTCCTGAAATATGGGCGAAACGTTATCCTTTCGAAGAGCAGGCAATAACCTCTGAAACAGCCAACTGTGCAATGGCATCCATACGAATAAACAGCGGTGTATCTTTAAAGAGTAGCGCTTTCATTTGCAAGTTAATATTGAAGCAGCTGAGTACGTTTCTTTGTAATAAGAGATCCCCTGATGTATTAGAAAAATTAGTTTTCTCTTTTACCGGGAAAATTCCTTACGCACTGTTTGCACGTTGGCATTTCTATTTCGATTACACGTTTCAAAACCGATCACTTGTTTTCTTCTTCAGAGTAGTTGATTTGGTTAAATACTGCGTAACTTCGAAACAAAGAATTCCAAGGTTACTTGGCGCCTCCCAGAAAGGAAACGACTAGTTATACCATCAGTAACAGATCTCAAATGACATCTTCTTTGACATAAAATCAGCTTTCGACGATATGTCAATTCAGTCTGCGTGGGTAGCACAGTGGTATCGTCACCGTCCTCCCCACACCGAGTGGAAAAGACCCGGGTTCGAATCCCGTCGATGACGCGAGGAACTTTAGTGGGCATTTTTCACTCCGTGGCTGAGTTAGTCGGTCTCAGGCGTAGGTAGCAAGGTTTTTCCCTCAGAAACTGGGGTTTTTTCATCCAGCAAAACAGGCAAATCGACCAGAGAACACGCGCAATTTACAGACACGAATACGGGTTAATGTAATCATTTACGGCCCTAATATAGTAATTTTTAATTTTTTTAAATATGTCAATTCAAACACTGCTTCATTTATTACAGAGTTACTACAAGGCATCCGCCTCACTAATCTCCATCCTTCTCAACCTCCTTAATGAAAGGATACTGATATTATCCCATAGTCGCTATCAGAGTATGACAACGGTAAGAAGGCGCCTCCGTAGCCAGGTGGGCAGGAGCAGCAATGCGTACCACACGCGTCTTGATTAGATCGGGGTTCGAGCCCGTGAACACCAAATGCGGGGGATACGAATATCCGCATCCACCGCATATCCCCGGAGCAATATGGCCTTATTTGCTAATGCTCCCAAAAACCAAATAACAAACAAACAACAACGGTAAGAAGAGGAGTATCACAAGGTAAGATGTAACTTACCGCGCTCGTTGCACTTATCCAACCGTTTCTAGCGAGGTTTACAAACTTCAGCTCTTACGCTCATGACTTGAAGTTGTTCGTCATCTCTGATGACATTAAAAGCGTTCGAGAAATAAATCAAAACACTGCTGCACAAATTAATCAACTTCTTGACTACTTAGATACGGCAGGACTCCAATTAAATCAGAAAACGTCCTCCAAAATATCTATAATCAAGAAGCGGAACAAAAATTATACCCGAGCTCTAATAAATGGCAATAAGGTCACAAAGGTTTCATCTCGCACGGATCTTGGTCTCACCTGGGATGAAAACCTTACTTTCCAAGACCTTTTTTTTGTACATTCCATATGTACAAAAAAAAAAAAAAAAAAAAAAATATGCAGCCTTCTGGTCGATCCGGCAGGAGCTTGTTGGTTGCCAAAATACGTTCCAAATATGCATATACATTGAAAGGTGTCTCACGCCCATCGCTTTATACGCGTCTGAGTTATGGTCCTCAGCTCTACCAAGTATTGTAAAGAAATACCTGAGAATTGAATATTGGGTTTTGAGGTGGCTGAACAGGATCCATGGGAACCTGTTCACCATCTCTAGATCTATTCTACTGCAAAGATGGACATGACACTATGGAAAACCAAATTCTGGAAAAGAACCTCATCACTCTTGCCAAACTTAATTAATAGAAGATTCTCCCAACCTGCAAGAAATCATCTTACCTCAAGTACCCATCCAAGAGAGCGACATATATAACTTTATTGGTCGACTCTTACCAACCTTGTCCGCCTTAGAGATGTGTTCCCAGCAAACTTTATAGAAAATTTCAACAAACTGCAAATTGACCCCAACAACCTATTGGACGACAAGAAATTCAGGAAGAATATCCTGGAAGACTTGCATCGAAGCATCGACCTCCACTGAATCCTGACTAGCACGATCGAGTCACTGTGTCTACCAGTCCATCACATTCCATCGACAGACGCGTAAAATTCTCTGAAGTTCAAGACTTTGGCTGTCTTTTAATTAATTCTCTGTATATGTTCAAATCTAAGTTTTCTCTCTCTTGTAAATATGTATACATATGCTATCACAACTCCAGGTTGTCAACCATTATCTATTGTCCTTTTAAAGTATGTATATGGTTATATTTTTCACTTATAATTACCCCCTTATAAGTACACCCTTCTAGCTAACCTGCTGTACAGGGGATGAAATCAAGCTTAATAAACGGAATAATAATAATAAAAGATGGACAGCAAAAAAAAGGGGACGATCATAGTCACATGGAGTTTTGCGGCCAAGCAGCCAGAGACACAACAACAGAACATAAGGCAATTCTGAGACAAACCAGACATTACACTTTTCTGGCTTTTACAAAGATTCTGTACTTCTTCACAAAGCATCGTGGCATAGATACAGATTGCTTTTCTTAAAATACACGCCACGCCTTTTCTAAAGCACTTGGGCACCAACACCAATCGATGGCTTCCCAATCCGAAATGTGGCTCTTGTGATGCATGAAACAGTGTAGTGTTAATTATTTTCGTCATATTTTCAAGCATTTAAAGCAATATTGTCTTTCAGCACCCATTTTTGACACTAGATTTACATCACATTAGGGCTGTACCGTCAGAGGTGTACAAACAGCAGAAAAATTTTAAAATAATAAACAAGTAAACAAAAACACCGTACAACGAGACCATACACAACAAAGGAAAACCGTGCACAACTCACTTAAAATATTTCTAAAGAACTAGTGCATGGTTTATCATGTAATGTTTGATCCTTCCGAGTTAGCTCATGAAAAAACATTACGATCTGCCTTGCAATTGGGGGAAGGGGGTTATGAAGCCTCCGATCTGATCGCAGAAGATCCTGTTCCGACTAATCCTGCCAACGGCGTATTTTCACAGGTCTCTCAACAGCTGCGAGGCCAGGCTGCGACTGATGGGATGGAAACGGTCCGATAAATGAAATGGATAGCGATAGGATCGATGGAGCGCTTGTAGGAGAAGTTTCAAAGTATAACTAGAACAACCTCTTAATGTGCCTTCATCGTAAACTGATATTCTTCCATGGGTTTAACCTTTATCTGAAACAAATTGTTTTCTGTTTGTTCCTGTCAGTTTGTCTGCCGCTCTGTTATACAGAAATTGTGAATCACTGGTTTAAATTCGTTTGTCGAAATTACAGATGCAGCTTGGTCAGCTGCTCTGTTGCTGTCCCTTTATTGCTTGGTATCCAGCGAAAACGAGTGTCTTTGCTTTGTTTAAAGAATTGAGTGGAGATATTTTGGATTTGCATGGTTTGTATATGTTAGACTTAATTATGATGTAGTTAAGTCTACTGTGAATAGGTTGCATTTCTGTGGTAGCTGTTGCGTCAATTTTCTCTGGAAAGATGGCTGCTTCTCCTACAAGAATTCCGGATTTAGAGCCATCCTTGTATATTGGCATAAAGGTTACAAAGTGGGCGCAGTGAGCTAGATGATTGCCGATAACCGTGGTTAGACAGGAATTCTTTTCCCCAGCTTCAAGGCTGATGCACAATGGTCAAGTTGCCCTTGGATAGCTTCATACACGGACTCCCATTGTGGAAGATATCCGATTGACCACGCTGGGTTATCGATACAGATTTAATTTTGCAAGAATAGTTCAGAATCAGTTTTTGTCGACGAATGGAAAGCCATGATTGATTAGATTTGGAGTGTAGGCCATGCACTGGTGACGTTCGGTATGCACCTTAGGCTATACGAACTGTGCCTTTCGATGGCACTCTAGCCATAGAAAAGCACTGGGTCTGGCTGAATCATCCACAGGAGTCCTATAATTATAATCTTTTTGGATCTCACTAGTGCCGGTATAACTTTAACAACGTGCATCTATGTCCCCCCATGTTGCAGCAAACATCGCTCGAAGCAGGTCGATTTTTTTCAAGAATACTGTTCATAGTTCATAGTTGCATTCAGAGTTCCTAATGCTGCTTGACAAGAAACATTATGTTCATAGTTGCATGATATGCTCAAAGAAGGCTAATTTTCTGTCAAATCCTAGTCCGAGGATACTTTTTTGTACTGGAAGTACTGGGCTATCCACTTTCAGCTCTGCGTCTGGGTGGAGGTTGCGTTTTCGACAAAGTGCATACACGTTGTGTATACGCAGCAGGCAGAAAACACCGAAGTCATCGACATAGAGGGCACTGTCTACTGTAGGTGTTAATTTGCCTTTTATGGTATTTATTTTGATGACTAACAGTGGGAAGACTAAGCACTAAGAACGAGTCCGGGAGGGGGGGGGAACTCCTTGATGCAAATTTTAGAGAGAGAGAGAGAGAGAGAGAGACGTACTGGAACTTGAAATATTCTATTCTTCAAGAAGTTCTGAACAAAACATAAAGTAGATGTGTCCTTAATGCTAATGTAATGTATGTCTCTAGATGCGATTGGGGTTAGTTTCTTGGGTTATCAGGATTTTTACGTGGTTTAGGGACAGCTAGTACTATTGCATGGTGCCACTGTCCTGGGAACATGTTTTCTGAGTAGATTCTTATGATAACATTACTGGATTCAACGATTTATCACTTAGCTGCTTTATCATGGACAGTGTACATCGTCAGGTCCTCTAGTTTCTGTGGCTAATAGAGCTGGACACGTGAGATCAACGAGGCAATTTCGATACATTATGCCCTGCTCCATAATAGTACTTGCAACCACAGACTATACAGATTGCAACATACTGCAATCACAGTCTTTGATCGATTTGCTGTTTTCTGGACGAAAAATCTGAGGGGAGTTGTTCGGTCTCAGGCTACCCTCGCCTCAGAACGAATAACTCAGTTACATTGTAAAAAGTCCCATAAAAATTCCTCGCTTCATTGACGGGGTTCGAACTTGGATCTTTTCATCCCGATGTGGTGAGTGAAGACGGTGATTTTACCAACTGGGCTACCCACGAGGGCAATGCAAGATGGTGCGATCCATGGAATTAACAGATTTCTAGTGCGGAATAATAATAACAGGCACTGTTGCTAACCGGCTTCCTACTATCAGGACATTCGCCTTGTAACTCGATTGCGATTTCTTATGATATAGTTAAGTCTCGTACTTGTTCATTATTACACTTTTTTTCCCTTTATGCTATTTTTTCCTCCTTATTTTTTCGTCTTCTGTTGTCCTGTCTCCTGGGCGAAAAGGTGAGTGAGTGTGTGTGTGTGTGTGCGTGCGTTTACTGATGCCGGCCTGCTGGCAGGGGATTCTTTGAATGGTTCCAAATTCGCTTTGGACATTCAGCGCATGATTGTCGAGTTGAGCCACAGTACATGCGCAGTTGGGCCTACCTTCCCGTGGTGTATACAGACACTGGACAGGCTTTCAAGGTGATCGCGTTCCTGGTGGCAAATGGCCATAAACAGCGCGCGCACACACACACACACACACACACACACACACACACACACACACACACACACACACACACACACAACATTACGCATTTCTGGCCTTTTACACAGTTCTGTATTCATCACAGTGTACCAACGCGGAATTGAACTGGCGTTCAGGTGCAGATCCTGGGTACATGATCTGCAAATGGAAACTGACTGAACCGTCTCGAAAGAACCTGAAAAACCTCCGAATCTGAAGAAATGTAACTGAAGGACCCTTTAAAGAATAGTCCATTCGTCGACATTCTCGCAGCACACGCAGGCTCTGAAATGATTGGGATACATCTCAACACCAGTACAGTGTGCAAGAGACAACATGATAGAGGTTAAAACGGTCATGCATCTGTCAAGGTCACTAATTACCCTAACTAATGTCAGTTATCGTTTAGCTTGGTGTAAAGCCCACCTTTCTTGGACCACAGACCAATGGAAAGCTGTGCTTTGGAAAGAAGCGCCTGGGAGAAAGCTACTTGCTGGACTGAATCGCCGGTTCATTGTTATTGTCTGGGGTTGTTTTTCATCGTTTGGGCTGCGACTATGGAATGCCTTGGCAAAACCATGAGCGCTGAGGTCTATGTACACGTCCTGGATAATAAAGCATTACCTACGTTGTGGCAACATTCCATGTCATTTCTGTTTACGTTGTGAAATATTGGTTTACAGGAGCGTCGAAAGGTTGGGTTGGCTAGTCCAGAGCACTAACCTCAATCCTATAGAGAACCTCTGGGATGAATTGGATATTTGATCGTCGGGTGAGTGTAAGAAGAGACTGCACAAAAAGCTGAGCTGTACTGGTAGCCTCTTTGATGGTCGGATGGCCAAAAATATCGGAGGACATTTACCAAAACCTGGTGGAGGGTGTTCCAGAAGGCTAAATGTTGTCGTAAAGGCTAAAGGTATCAGCATACTTTATTAGTTTTCCTGTAAATAAATAAATTTTCTGTTTGTACTCCGGGACGACACGACAGGATTTAATATCGGACGTCAGGCGTCCGATATTAAAAAAAAAAACGTCACACTACGGCCACCTGGAATATACTTTCATCTGCCCACGTGTCGCGAATTGAGTGTGTTCTCTGGTCAATTTGCCAGATGGAAAACCCAAGTTTCTGAGGGGGATTGGGGAACCTTGCTGCCTATGCCTGAGACCGACTAACTCAGCCACGGAGCAAAAACAGCTCACAAAAGTTCGTGGCGTATTGATGGGATTCGAACACGGGCCTTTTCACCTGGTGTAGGGAATAACAATGGCACTGTGCTACCCTCGTAGACAGGCGTCCGATATTAATGGTTGGTTTTGTTGGTTCGTTGCTGTGAGGGTTTTAGTATTAGTAGTGGCAAATGATGTAAGAAAGCAAACTATAAAGCATCAGCCAAAAAAAAAAATATAGTTTTTTTCTAGTTCTTCCTTCAATTTATTCTAAACGCCCAGTTCAACAACAGCAACAGATGGAAGCCTGTTTCAGCAATCAACCACCCGCTGACTGAAGGAAAACCTCCTCACATCTATCCTGCAACCGCCCTTCCTCAACTTGAATTTATGCCCCCTGATGCGTGTAGTCTTAACAAGAGGAAGAATGACATTAACATTCAGCTTACTCAATCCATTCAACGGCTTAAGCACCTCAATCAGATCTCCACGCAGATGCCTAGTCTCCACACGCTGCAATTTGCCGGACTGAAGCCCCGTCAGCAACTTAGGTCGTATTGCGCCGTACATAATACATCTCTAAATTGCGTGTCTTATGAGGTAGATTTTCTAGATTTTCTGTTTGCTGGAAAAAAAAAAAAACGAGTTTCCGGGAGAAAAGCCAATGCTACCGACTAACTCAGCCACATTGTGAAAATGGCCCATAAAAATTCCTCGCGCCATTGACGGGATTCGAACTTAGGTCTTTTTCACCCGGTGTGGAGAGGACGATGATTATACCAACTGTGATCCCGACGGGGAAAATTGGCCAATAAGAACTATCACTTTAAGTGGCTGCCATTTTCTGATCGTTGACAACTCAAATTGTATTTATCAGATTTCTTCATTTACAGCGCCTTTTCAAAACGAACTTCTAATGTCACTCCTTCGACCGGTCTTCCCACGCTAATCACTCGATCTTTTCTGCCAAGCGTTTGACCTCCACTTTTTCTGGCCTTTGCAGTTGTTCTGCGTTCCATCACAGAGTACATACGGCGTAGATGTGGGAAACCACCGGTACCGCCTGACCCTAAATACTATGCCACTATGTTTGACCTCGACGCTGAGCTGCCCCCAATATAAGTAAGGGACGTCCCTTCTTAAGCCAGTTGCTAATTAAATCGTTCCAGATAATTATATTTGTTCTCTATTTAATATGAAGCAGACTTCAGCATCTGTTTACATAACAGAATTTCATCAACTACGCGTTTTTCTTCTTATCTCAGATTTTATGGTTATAAATTAACTAGGACTTCTCCAGGTGACACTCGTGAACCTTTAGGAGAAAACAGCTGTGCATGCCATCGTAGGGGGGTCACTCTTTATGAGCTACCTGCTTTGCTATACTTCCAAGTGCTAAACACCAAACGCTAGCTCCAATCCATTGGCCACACTCGTAACTCCCAATTGTGGGAACACATCACAAAAAATGGGATTGTTTGTTCTATTTTTTAGTTAAGTAAGTGTAGTAACATCTAGAAACGTATCTGTTGGCCAAAGGACTTCTTGCCTTTCTTCTTAGGGAAACGATATATCAAATCCACTTAGATAAGGCTTGTAATAAGTGCCTTCAATTACTATTACTTTGATAAACAGTATTTTGATAAACATTGTACGACATACGCTCTATGGAGATGGGGTTGGTGGAGGGGGAGGGTTTACTTAGTGCTTGAAGGGAATGAAGCCCTGTCGAAATAGTTTCCGAAGAGCGCCGATAAGCAAAGCTGAGCTTTTCGGTGAACCTCCCGGCAGGGTTTTCTTAATTCGCCGAGACACTCGTGGAAGAGGCTCATAAAAGTTTAAAAAGACTGCTTTGGGTGTGAAGAAAAGAAATAAATGCGATTGCCGAAGCTGTTTTGTAGCACGTGACGAGGAGAACGCCCTGCAGATAACTTTTGACGAGATCTTGGCAGCGATGAAACAGTCGTAAAAAATGTCCGCGGAAGAGGCAAGCATGCTGCTGGCTCTTCGAGAGTGCACAATGCCCCAAAGACTCACGGAGGGAATGCAGCGAGGATATTAGCGGCCTAAAGTAGCTCCGGAATCAATATTTAAGCAAGGTGGAAGTGAGAAAATGAAAAACTTGACGATGCACACGAAAGAGAAAATATCGTAGCAGTAAAAGGGTTCAAAAATGCACCTGCGCGGTAGTTTCCCTCGCAAAAATAGAAACGACGTAGTTGAACATATGAAAAGCGAGTAATTCTGCTCTCCCGGAAAGACTGCAATCTAAAGTGCTACTCAAAAGCAATTATGTCACCTTTGATGTCGGATAAATTAGCAACTGCCCACTGCACACTACGCACGTACTTTGCATTTTCCTTAGCACCAGAAGCAATCCTACAGATGAACTCAACAGTTATTTTGCATCGATATTTACAAATGAAAAGCCTTTTGTGGCAATGGGAAATTGTGGGAGCGAAGTTGAAAAATATGTAATTAATGATATTGAAATTTCCCAAGATTATTTAATGAAAACACTTTCGAGCCTACAGACCAGTAAGGCTCCTGGAGTTGATGGAATATACCCTATAATCTTAAGGGAGGCGGCAAGCGAGTGCATTGAACCGTTGAGCCTAATTATGCGAGCATCACTAGACTCTGGGGAGATTCCCTTGGATTGGAAAAGTGCAAATGTATCTCCCATACATAAGGGTGGCTCTAAAAGTGAAGTTGGAAATTATCGACCTGTCAGTCTGACTTCAGTAGTAGGGAAAATCATGGAGGCAATGATCAAGGGTGGAAATCAGGATCATTTGGATCGAATTATTGAAATTCTCAAGGATACTCAGCATGGTTTTGTAAAGGGAAAATCATGTTTAACAAATCTGGTTCGCTATTTCGAAAGGGTCACTCACGAGCTGGGTTTAGGGAATAATTTCGATATTGTTTATTTAGATTTCAGCAAAGCTTTTGACTCAGTCCCACATGAGCGGTTTCTTTATAAGCTGGAACAGGTTGGAATCACTGGGAAAATCCTTAGATGGATAGAAGGATGACTTCATGGCAGGAGGCAGAGGGTAGTGATAAATGGCTATTTCTCAGATTGGGTTGATGTAAGAAGTGGGGTTCCCCAAGGATCAGTATTAGGACCACTGTTGTTTTTAATTTTCATAAACGACATCGATGAAGGGATAGAGTGCGTGATGTCTAAATTTGCAGATTGTGTAAAGATTGGTAGAGTAATTAATGATTGCCGCCAAGCAGAGGTTCTTCTGAATGACCTAGATAGACTTCAGGAATGGTCAGAACTGGCAGCTTTGCTTTAATCCAGCAAAATGTAAGATATTACACCTGGAAAACAGTAATCCCAAAATAACTTATTCATTGGTGGAGTTCAACTAAACCCAGTACTGGAGGAAAGGGACTTGGGTGTTACGATACGGTCAGACATGAAATTCTCTGAGCATTGTAAACAGGTTGCAAGGAAGGCCCATGTTGTCCGATCGATGATCTATCGAACTTTTGCAAGTAGAGATAGGGACGTGATAATCCCATTATATAAGGCTTATGTTAGACCACACTTGGAATACTGTGTTCAAGTATGGAGACCGCACCTCAAGAAAGATATCGAGCTTCTTGAAAGGTTGCAAAGACGGGTAACTCGCCTGATGAGATCGGCAAAAGGGCGTCCTTATGAAGAAAGACGTCGAATATGTGGGTTGCAGAGTTTGGAAACTAGACACCTTAGAGGAGATTTGATTGAGGTGTTTAAGGCTCTGAGAGGCATCAGTAAAATGAATGAGGACGAAATTTTCAAGCTTATAAATGATGCTAGAACTAGGGGACATAAATTCAAGTTACGGGGGGGAAATGTTTAGATTGGACTGCAGGAAGTTTTATTTTAGCCAGCGAATTATAAATTACTGGAATAAGTTGTCTTCATGGGTGGTAGAGGCCGACAGTTTGGGGAAATTCAAAGGTCATCTGGATAGTACTTTCGGGTAAGGGAAGCGCATAGGATGATAGGTTTAATTTCCTTTTTTTTTTTAATTATTATTATTTAGTTATTTATTTATTTTATTTTATTTTTTTATTTTATTATTATTTTTTTATTATCATTTTTTTTTTTTTTAATTTTCGGCTGGTGCAGCATAAGCCATAGGCTTTCTTGCACCATGCGGCCGTTACTAATACATCAGCTAATACTAAATACATCAGCGCATCTTCGTTGCACGGCTGCCATCTAGTGCAACATCAATCAGCCTGATGGGGTTAGTGACGCCTTCTCCATAGAGATACCTTCAGGTCCCACAGAAACTATCGGTTTCGTACACAGTGTAAGCATCGAGTATTCTTAGCTGGACCACTCCTTCCATCTTTGAAATTGGCACGTGTCCACCAATCTTCGGGATGCGGAGTGAATGGTTAACCTCGGTGGATATTAGTTTCGTAAACCTTCGTGAAACTTTCGTAAACCTTCGGTCCTAATGAATCACCAATATGGAGTCTAGTCAAGTGATGACCTTTGTCCATCCAGCTCAGAACGACCACTGCATCATCATCATCATCATCATCATCATCAGCCATTTTCAATCCAGTGCAGGATGAAGGTTTTGCCAACAATTTTCCAGTTCCTTCTGTTTTGTGTAATGGCCATCCGTTTACCACCCACGAATTCGTGAATTTCAACTGTCCATCTCCGTCGTTGCCTTCCAGGATTTTTTTAGCACCCCTTGGGTACCATTCTTTTACTTTCTTAGTCCATCTGTCATCATGTCTTCGAGCTATGTGTCCTGCGCAAGACCATTTTAGTTCTTTAGTTTTGATAAGAATGTGCTACTCGAGTTTGCTGCCTAATCCATGTGTTTCTCTTCTTATCTAACAGTTTGATTCCCAATATAATTCGCTCCATTCTTCGCTGTGTAGTTCTCAGCTTCTCTTCCATTCTTTTGGTGAGTGCCCAAGTTTCACTTCCATAAGTCATGGTAAGGAGACACATTGGTTCATTATTTTATGTTTCAGACAAATTGGGATATTGTTCTTCAGTATGTGACTATATTTCCTGAATGCTATCCATCCAAAATTTATTGTTCTCTTGACTTCCTGCCATTTATCATTATTACAGCTAATGACTTGTCCCAGATAAGTATATGAATCGAGCTTTTCAATTACTTCTCCTTCAAAGATTAAAGCCCTTTCTGTGGCATGCTTCTTCATCATTACTTTTGTTTTAGCCATATTCATCTTTAGTCCAATATCCTTACTAACTGTGCATAACTGATTAAGATTTTTCTCTAATTCTTTGGGATCGTGGCTTATAACCACAATGTCATCTGCAAATCGTAAATGGTTTAGGTACTCTCCGTTCACATTGACTCCTTTCTGCGACCAGTCTAATCTTCTGAAAGCTTCCTCAAGGGCAGCAGTAAACAGCTTCGGAGATATTGTGTCTCCTTGTCGAACTCCTTTCTCTATTTTAAATTTCCTACTGTCTTTGCCTAGTCTAATAAAGGAGGTAGCACTCTCATATATTTTCTTCAAAAGTATAATATATGGAGTATCTATGCCTTGTCTTTCCAGTGCCCGAAACATTGCCTTATGCTGTATGGAGTCAAATGCCTTTTCATAATCCACAAATGCCAGGCATAATGGTGTTTTATATTCATTTGCTTTCTCCATTAGCTGTAATATTACGTGAAGGTGATCCATAGTTGAGAATCCTGTCCTAAAGCCAGCTTGCTCTTTCGGTTGATTCTCATTAAGTATTCTTTCTAATCTGTTAGTAATGACCCTTGTGAACAACTTGTAGATATGGGATAACAAGCTAATTGGTCTATAATTTCCAATTTCTGATTTATCTCCTTTCTTGGTGTATAATTTCCAATTTCTGATTTATCTCCTTTCTTGGTCTATAATTTCCAATTTCTGATTTATCTCCTTTCTTATGCAGCAAAACTATGATTGCATTATTCCACTGCTTAGGCGTCACACATTTTCTAATGCATTTCGTGAAGAGTCTTGCCAGTTTTTATGTCATGTCTTTTCCTCCCAATTTTAACAACTCTACAGTAACGTCATCTTCCCCCGGGGCTTTCTAATTCTTCATTTTCTTCAATGCATGTTCTACCTCATCAGGAAGGATATCGGGTATGTTGCATGTGTTACTAATTTGTGATCCATCTTCCCCACTGCTGCCGTCAACCCGTTGCTCCTTATATATTGCTTCATAGGAGTCTTATGTCCTGTCGGAGTCTCTTTTTAATGACTTTGCATAACACAGTATACTCAACTTTCTCCTTGTCAGTGTTTATCTTGTTCTTCATTTGTCGTCTTCGGTTCATCATGACAAGTGTTTCTTGGCTAATTTTTTCTTCTTTGGATTTCTTTTTTCCTATAGGTTTCTTGGGCTTTATCACTTTCAGAAAGTTGTAATATTCCTCGTCGATATCTTGGTCCTGAGCAGTTTGCAGAAGCTCAAACTTGTTCTTAAGTTCCAGTACATACTGCTTTTTCTCCTCTTCTGTTATCTCAAAAACCTTCGTATTATTTACTAGAGTCAGGTTTTTCCATTCTTTACTTACATCTATATCAAGTGTTCCTTACCATTCTCTGATCACTTCCAACGTTTACCTTGTTCAGTCATTCATGATATATCTTCTGTTAGTGAGGATGAAGTCGATTTCATTATTTGTTAATCCATTTGGGCTCTTCCATGTCCACTTTCTGTTCACCCTTTTCTTGAAAAAAGTGTTCATTACTAACAGTGCTCGAGATTCTGCAAATTACACAAGTCTTTCACCTCTTTTACGCTCACTGCAGGAAACTATAAACCAGCTTCGACTCTCTCTTACACTTTTACTGTGGAACGGTGGAATTAATGCATGAGCAGACTGCGCTTATACTAACCGTATAAACAGTATTACTACATTTTTTTTTCCTTTTTTTTTTTTTTTTTTTGAACCAGAAAAAATCCACTGTCGGCAACTGATACCCAGCACCGGAAACTTCCAGACATGAAACTGCAAATGGCGGACAGCCATGTCGACGCCGCTCCGTGATTCTCCATTGTGACGATCCTGGACTCTTTAATTTGAACTTTATTCTCTTCTTCCTACCCACAGTCTTTCTCCAGGACTCCCACAACGGCACCTAGCACTCTTCCTGCTCCGTTTCGCCTGGGAGGATGCCTACGCTCTGTCATCCTCGCTATCTTGTCTGTCTTCCACTTTCCTGTCTCTTCTCCGCTCTTTCCTTGGCCCTCCCCACTCTCGCTCCTGCAAGAGCGTGGGCGGCCCGTCAGATGTCTTTTACTCCCTGGTCCGGCTCCTCGTGCCAGTGGACGGATGCTGGGAAGCTCCTTCCTGGTGATCGCGCCTCACAGTAACGAAGAGGCCAGTCAAACAACACAAACAACACACTACTCACACATAACCCACACTGACTGGCTTTGCTATGTTAACAGAGTATTTAACGCGGATTTGTGGGAAACCACGGGAACCGCATAACAAAAAACACTATGTCCACTACTATGTCGGTAAAAGTAAAAAAAAACGAACAGTGACCATAATAACATTATTAGAGTTTACAGCAACGTCCCTTTCGAAACGATTTGCTATTCTCGTAGCTTTCTTAAAGAATTGGTGAAAACGCAATTTATTTCAGATGGAAGCAAACCATCTAAAACATATTGCTCGGATTTATTCTTTGTGGACAATTCAAGTTGATATGAGGACAGATGGACCATTTGTATTGGGATCCACGGTAAATGATGATTAACTGTTAGCCAGTAAAATAATTTAATTACAAATAGATACTGAATATCTTCGATTACAAATATATTTGATTACAAAAGTATTTGTAATCAAAGATATTCAGTATCTATTCGTAATTAAATTATTTTACTGGCTAACAGTTAATCATCATTCAAGTTGACATATTGCAACTGTAAATTATTTTATAACTGAGTGTTAGCTATAAAAAATATAACAGTGTAATAAGTGCTAGATTCATCAATGCAAATCTCAGGCAAATTTCAAATGAATCTCAATCCAATTTAAAATTTTGAGATTGCTGGATTTAGTCCATAAAAGAAATGCTGCTCTGTTCATAGAAATTTTAGAATTAGTATTAGTAACGGCCGCATGGTGCAAGAAAGCCTATGGCTTATGCTGCACCAGCCAAAAAAAAAAAAAAAATCCTAACAAAACAATGAGAAAAACAAAAAATAAATAAAATAAATAAATAAATAATAATAATTAATAAATAAAATAAAAAATAAATAAAAAGGAAATTAAACCCATCATCCTATGCGCTTCCCTTACCCGAAAGTACTATCCAGATGACCTTTGAATTTCCCCAAACTGTCGGCCTCTAACCCATGAAGGCAACTTATTCCAGTAATTTATAACTCGCTGGCTAAAATAAAACTTCCTGCAGTCCAATCTAAACATTTCCCCCCGTAACTTGAGTTTATGTCCCCTAGTTCTAGCATCATTTATAATCTTGAAAATTTCGTCCTCGTTCATTTTACTGATGCCTCTCAGAGCCTTAAACACCTCAATCAAATCTCCTCTAAGGTGTCTAGTTTCCAAACTCTGCAACCCACATATTCGAAGTCTTTCTTCATAAGGACGCCCTTTTGCCGATCTCACCAGGCGAGTTACCCTTCTTTGCACCCTTTCAACAAGCTCGATGTCTTTCTTCAGGTGCGGTCTCCATACTTGAACACAGTATTCCAAGTGTGGTCTAACATAAGCCTTATATAATGGGATTATCACGTCCCTATCTCTACTTGCAAAAGTTCGATAGATCATCGATAGGACACCATGGGCCTTCCTTGCAACCTGTTTACAATACTCAGAGAATTTCATGTGTGACGGTATCGTAACACCCAAGTTCCTTTCCTCCAGTACTGGGTTTAGTTGAACTCCACCAAGTGAATAAGTTATTCCGGGATTACTGTTTCCCAGGTGTAATACCTTACACTTTGTTGGATTAAAGCACAGCTGCCATTTTTCTGACCATTCCTGAAGTCTATCTAGGTCTCTCTGAAGAAGCTCAGCTTGACAGTGATCATTAACTACTCTACCAATTTTAATATCATCTGCTAATTTAGAAATCACTCCCTCCCTCTGTCCCTTCATCAATGTCGTTTATGAAAATTAAAAACAACAGTGGTCCTAATACTGATCCTTGGGGAACCCCACTTCTTACATCAACCCAATCTGAGGAATAGCCATTTATCACAACCCTCTGCCTCCTGCCCTGAAACCATCCTTCTTTCCATCTAAGGATTTTCCCAGTGATTCCAACCTGTTCCAGCTTATAAAGCAACCGCTCATTTGGGACTGAGTCAAAAGCTTTGCTGAAATCTAAATAAACAATATCGAAATTATTCCCTAAATCCAGCTCGTGAGTGACCCATTCGAAATTGCGAACCAGATTTGTTAAACATGATTTTCCCTTTACAAAACCATGCTGCGTATCCTTGAGAATTTCAATTCGATCCAAATTATCCTGAATTCCACCCTTGATCATTGCCTCCATGATTTTCCCTACCACTGAAGTCAGACTGACAGGTCGATAATTTCCAACTTCACTTTTAGAGCCACCCTTATGTATGGGAGATACATTTGCACTTTTCCAATCCAAGGGAATCTCCCCAGAGTCTAGTGATGCTCGCATAATTAGCCTCAATGGCTCAATGCACTCGCTTGCCGCCGCTCTTAAGATTATAGGGTATATTCCATCAACTCCAGGAGCCTTACTGGCCTGTAGGCTCGAAAGTTTTTTCATTAAATAATCTTGCGAAATTTCAATATCATTAATTACATATTTTTCAACTTCGTTCCCACAATTTCCCATTTCCACAAAAGGCTTTTCATTTTTAAATATCAAGGCAAAATAACTGTTGAGTTCATCTGCAACGGCAGCTGGTGTATTTAATACTATCCCCATTCCTTTACGTAATGGTCCGATCTGGTTTGTCCTGCTCTTCTTGGCATTTATATATGTGAAGAATTCTTTATTCCCCCTCTCTGTTTGCTAGTGATTTCTCATAAACTGCCTTTGCCTGTCGAACCTTTTCTGTGGCTCTATTACACATCACCTTCTAGCTGTTATAGGCTTCAGAGCAATAAAAAGTAACCTGTGTAAAGGTTCCATGCCACCTTTTTCTGCTCAAGTAATGTGGCAACTTCACTATTCATTCAACTTGGAACCCTTCTCGTGAGTATTTTTTTAATGGTATATACGCATTCAAGGGATCTGTGAATAATGTTTTAAAAGCATACCACAGTTCAATTGTATTCATTTCAGACAATGGAATTGCCTTTCGTGGGTAGTACAATTGGTATAATCGCCCTCCCCACACCGGATAGAAAAGGTCCGCATTCGAATCCCATCAATGACGCGAGGAATTTTTATAGGACTTTTTCACAGGTGGCTGAGTTAGCCGGTCTCAGGCGCAGGCTGCACGTGTTTTTTTATTTCGGAAATTCATGTTTTTTGTTCAGTGTTGTTGTTGTTGTTGGTTGTGGTGGTGGTGGTATTAACTTCACCCCCATCCGACTGTACACAGAAGTTAAATTCTTAGGTATTTACATTGACTCGGGTCTTACTTTCCATAACCACCTGAAATATCTAGCCACCAAAATCCGGAAGTATGCCGCCATGATCAGGAATGTGAGCAGAGCCGACTGAGGCCTGAAGCACAAAGCTCTGACCCTCATATACAAAGCAGTATATGTCCCGATTGTTTGCTATGGTGCCTCCACCTGGTATAGACAAGCTACACTAACAAAAAACAAACAGAAGCTGGATACAATTCAAAGGTTCATGCTGCTATCAATTAGTAGGGCGTGCCGCACTGTTAGCACCCCTGCCTTGCAAGTTCTAACAGGTTGTCAGCCACTCTACCTAGAAGTAGTCAGGCGAGGCCTATATTACCACCTTACGAAAGGAACACCAGCTGAAATAGTAAATCTCCAGCTGGATCTTGCAAATGACCCCAAGATAGAAAAGAGGAGAATCGCCCAACACCTACAAGCGATATGGCAACAGAGCTGGGAAACCACGCAGAAAGGAGACATCACGAGGCGGTTCCTCCCAACTATAAACCATACTCACCCAGAGCCCCCGCCCTGGTTCTCACCTGGTCTGCACATGACGTTTATTATCACTGGACACGCCCCTTCCGTCAGAAACTCACAGCTATGGGGATTGAAAGAGACCCGCGGTGCCATTATGGAAAAGAAGAGTCCTGGGGGCATCTCATGTATGAGTGCCCTGCCTATGACAACAGTAGAATGAAGTTTGCTACCGCAATTCAAAGGAATCCACGAAACCAAGAGTCCTCGCTGCTGCTCGATGAAAACATGTACAGGGCACTAACTGTGTATGCGCAGGAAATCTTCGCACTGAGGCTAGCCAAGATTGCTGAAATGAGAACAACATTGAATCATGCTGCCCAAGGTCTGAATCAGACTGGCGTTAGTTAGCTCCTTCTCCGCTAGAGGACACTGCCTTGACAACTTGCTAATCCTTTAAGGGTAGGAACACTGCTGGTACCATTCTGGTGCGGGACTGCTGGCACTCATCGAGTGCGGCATACTGCTGCAAACCCCTTATAGGGTAGGATCAGCCGGCACCGTTCTGGTGCGGGATTGGTGGCACTCTGGAGAACTTCTGAGTGCAGGGTATAGAGTCCATTGGCCTCTGGTGATCATGCAGGGGCACCTGTCCCCTGCTACTTTAACTCCCACCCCCAGACCCCTATTTTCATCTCACAAAGAGCGGACTGCTCCTTAACTTCAGTCCGTCCTCCTTTCCCTCTTTCTGTTCCTCCTAATTCGTACTCCTGCTCTCCTCCCCCCCCCCACTTTTTTATTTTTTATTATTATTATTTTTTTTATTATTATTATTTTTTATTTATTTTTTTTTCACTTGACCTTTGTCAGGAAGCTTAGGCAACCCTGGCAAAGGCCAGCCAGAGTATAATGGGCAGCCTGGCTCATCTCCCAGTGGTGGTGGCGGGCAACGTGGGGTCCCACTAGGGGCTCTGCGGCCAAGCAGCCAGAGACACAACAACAAAACATAACAGTACTCTGACAGAAACCAGACATTACACTTTTTCTGGCTTTTACAGAGATTCTGTACTTCTTCACAAAGTACCATGGTGCAGATGTGGGAAACCACAGGTGGTGCCTTTCACAAAACACTATACCACTATGTGCTTAACGACAAAAGGGCTACTACGGCCAGATTGTGTCTGTTCATTGTTTGTTTCCAGGCAACATATAGCTATAGATGTTAAATTATACGCTCCTGTGCAGGTCAATATATTTTAGGTACATCGAAATTTCTTCTATGTTTGCTTCATTTCCTATGAAGTGAGATAAATCATGAGAGATGTTCAATGTGGAATCAGTATTCTCTGCAGGAGATTAACTGGGAATGAATGCATTTCAAGATAGGATTGGAAGATGAGAGATTGAAAACGGTTTGACAGGATAGCTGAATGTAAGGGACAATCAACCAGAAAATGATGGACCGTAAGTTGCGTCTGACAGGATGAACACTGCGGTGGTTTTTCTCCCAATAGTAGGAAGAGAGGTGCATGATGAGTGTGTGCAATTCTGAGTCTTGCCAGTACCACTTCCTCTCTTCTGTTCCGACGGAAGCTAGAGAGCCACAGCTTTGCATCTTGTTTTATCTGAAGTTTATTGTTGGTGTTACTTTTGGAGATCTGTGACCAGTTCTTGTAGCAGCTTTGCGAATGATAGGCTTATAGTTAGTGTAAGGAACCTGAGGATGTTATGAGAGAGTGGACTGAGGATGTTTAGCGGCAATTCCAGCACTTTCAATTCCCGGATTGCCAGAATGACCAGAGATCCAAACAAAAACTGATTGACGGATTGGACACGCTGTAGTTAACTGGAAATAAATGCATTTCAAGATAGGGGAGAAGATGAGAAATTCTTCCTTATGGCAGTCACAGCACTGCGGGAGTCTGTGTAAATTATGCCAGGTGAGATGGAAAGCTCAATGATTTTACTAAGTGCTAACTTGATGGCATATAATTCAGCAGTGAAGACGGTGCAGGCTAATGGTAGTGAGGCTGTAGAAATAAATGAAGAAAAGACTGCAACTGCACCTACCGTACTGGCATTTTTCGATCCGTCAGTATAGATTTTCCAGGCGCAGGAGTTCAGAGTAGCGCGAGCTGAGTGCAATTGCCTGATATGCAAGGAGGTATGACATTTTTCCCCCACTGAAGAAAATATGCATCGTAAGAGGCAGAAACGTATGTCCAAGGTTGAACAGGAGCAGTTATGTCCTGAAAAAATCACTTAAATCAATATTCCAACTCTGAATAAGCTCTTTAATACTGAGTGAAGCAGATCTATCCCAACTGGGGTGTGATGGAAGGCTCTGGATTTTAGCAGCGTATTGAAGCAGTAATGTTTTCCTACGAAGATGTAATGGAGTATCATGCGCTTCAATATAAAGACTTTGGATTCGAGAAGTCCTGAAAGCGCCCAACGCAGTCCTCAGAGCACTGTGCCGGATAATGATATTTAGACGTTGTAAAGTAGTGCTTCTGACAGAGTTTTATACTAGACAACCACAATCTAAGTGTGAACGGATTAAAGTCCTGTAAAGGTGAAGTAAAGTACATTGATCAGCTCCATCAAGATATGGACGAGACTGATCGAAGTATGCTCATTTGATTTAGACAAGCATTTCTTAAATGAGTGATGTGAGTTTGGAAATTAAGCTTGCTGTCTGATATCAGACCAAAAAATCTGATTAGTAACAAATGGGATTGGAATATTGTTGATTTGTAATTCAGGATCAGGATGGAGAGCCCGACGCTTGCAAGAGTGGGTAGCAGTGCAATTCTTTTCTGATAGTCGATAACCACTCCTTAAAGAAGAAGACCTATGCTGCATTCTGGGCTATCCGCCAGGAGCTCGTAGTCTGCCACAACATCAATCTACTTTGTCAATACATTTATCGGTGTCTCACTCCTGTCCCTTTATATGCATCTGAAATCTGCTACTCAGCACCTGCCTCTCTGCGTAACAGATTCTTGGTGATGGAATACTAGATTCTGCGGAGGCTGAACCGTCTGGGAGGGAACCCGTTTACCATCTCCAAATCTATTCTGGTCCCCTGGAAGCTCATTGTTCTTAAAAAAAACTGTGCACATTTTCTAAGCTGCTAACCCGTTAGATTGATGCTCCATCGATAGAGGATATTATCTCACTTCCCAAAGCAAGCAATAGAAACCAACCAGGGCGAGCAACGTCCACTTAGGATGAAGCTCACTATCCTGGACTCCCTAAAAGGAATGTTCCCGTGTAACATGATTCAACACTTCAACACCTTCTCCATAGATCCAAATAAGCTTGGAGAAATAGAAGATACAGAAGCCAAATTATGGATGAAATCACCAGAATTACTATAAAATGCGAGCTTTATTTATATGAGAAATGTAAATAATTTAATGCAAAAATATATTGTAAAAGAAAAGGAAATTGTAATCAGAGAAGAAATGAAATGTAGGACAACCTGTATTTGTAATTACAATATTAATTTAATATAAATTTTATTTTAAAGTTACTGCTATTAAGTGAATATAATTTTCTAACCAATGTCATTATTTTGAATATCAAAAATTTCTATAAAATTGTACGCTGTATTTAAAAAATATATATTTGTACACCCTCTTAGCCCACTGGCTGTTCAGTTGTGAATCTAAGGTTAATAAATAGATAATAATAATAATAATAATAATAATAATAATAATAATAATAATAATAAAAGTACAGGATTATATTATTTTGGTTATGGCAAGTTGGAGTTGGCGTTCAATGGTATTGATACTTTGAGACTGACAGGAAATGGTAAGATCGTCTGCATACATATAAGTTTCAACAGTTTTTGGGATATCATTTTTCATGCTGCTAACTCTAACTGCAAAAAGTGTTGAACTAAGTATCGATCCCTGAGGGACTCCTTCTTCTTGATCGTGAGAATCAGAGAGTACGTTTTTATACCGGACCTGAAAGGTGCGCAACTGCAGGAAGTTTTTAATTATTTCAGGAAAATGGCCTCTAAATCCCAGATGTTAAAGATCCATAAGAATACCATGAGGCCAGTTAGCGTCAGATGCCTTTTCAAGATCTAAGTTGACCATGACTAAATGTTGTTTCCTGACAAAGGCATTGCGGATATGAGATTCGGCTTTGATGAGCACGTCTAGGGTTGATCTATTTTTTCCAAAGCCATACTGATGATCTGGCAGGAGATTCTGTGACTCGAGGATGTAAGTGAGCCTTGTATGAACCATCCTTTCGAAAATTTTACCCAAGCAGCTCGTGAGGGATATGAGACTATAATTTTGAATCAGGGAAGGATTTTTTCCTGGTTTTGGTATGGCAATAATAAAAGAATGGCATTTTCACAGAAGATCCGATTGTAGAAGATCAACAAAGTAAGCAAGTCCTTTTCAGGTAAATGCTTCAGCATAATGTAATGAACACCATCTGGGCCTGCGGCACTATTGGATGATCTATTTAATGATTCTTTGAGTTTTGTTAATGTAAAGGGTTGGTTGTACGGGAAGGAGCAGCGCGCGAAGAAGTTAATTTTATGCCGTTCTGCAGGTGCTTTGATGTTTTGGAAGGAGGATGCATAGGAAGCGGAAGCAGAGATTGTGGCAAACGATTCTGCTAGTGCATTAGCAACTTCTTCAGGAGTAGACACGGCTTTTCCTTTCCAATCAACTATAGGAGAGGGCAGCCGAGCAAATTTGCCATTTAGGGCCTGTATTCTTCTCCAGATGATACGTGTGTCGGTGTCTTTTGTGATGGTTGAAGCAAGAGCAATCCACGAATCACGTTTCGCTTTCCGTATAATTTGTTTCTCTTTTGCTTTAAGTCTTTTATAAGTAATTAAGTTACTGGTGGTAGAATACTTGCTGAAATTATTCCAAGCACGGGTTTTCTCCTTTTTGGAATGAAGGCAATCTCTATTCCACCAGTGATTCCGGTGAATGCGATATATCTTGGATTTTGGAATAGATACTTCAGACTGTCAGAATCTAATTGGTTATGTATGCAGTTACATCATTAATGGGCTGGTTTTGATCATAAAGTCTGTCTAGATATCTGAACTTCCAAGTGGATCGTTGGTCAGACTTTAAAGTTACCCCTGCTTGTAATGAGCAAATAATCGAGAAAATGATCGCTATTAAAGGGATCGGTTAACGCCGACCATGTCATGATTGAAAAGATGAACGGTAAACAAACTTACAAGTCAGTTACTGAAGTGGATCCTGTAGGTAGGTGGATATATATGGGAGATCCAGAGGTTAGTGAATTTAGATAATTATTATTCAAAAACTCTTCAATCAGTTTTCCTCTTACGTCCATTGTAGTGGATCCCACAATGAATGGTGGCCATTAAAATCACCAAAAACGGCAAATTAGTGTTGGGAGTTGTGTAAAGAGATTGTCCAGTTCTGAATGGGGAATGGCAAAGATGATGGAATGTAAATAGAAACAAGGATAACTAAATTACCAACTGCAATACGAGCAGCCACAACTTCTAGATTGGTTCTTAATTGGATCGGTCTTGATGGCACGTTAGAATTAACAAGAATGGCTACTCCACCGCATGCAGGAGATTCTGATTTCCTATCTCGTCTGTACATGATATAATTTGAAAATTTTGGCGAGACCTGCGGTGACAGGAATGTTTCTTGTAGGCATACGCCTATGGGATTGAATTGGGTGGGTAAATCCTTCAAGTCATCTGAATGGCTGCTTAGTCCTCTGCAGTTCCATTGTATGATGTTTTGCATTATTTCGGTTCGGTTGAGGATGATCCATCTGACTGCATTTCTTGTGTTTTTTTTTTTTTTTTTTGTACGGTGCATTTTTCCCGGTCTTATTTCGCTATTATTGATGGTTCAACAGTTGAGGATCCTGCTCAGGTGGCTAACAATCTAAACGAGTATTTTGCATCTACATTCACGCATGAGGAGTTATTCAGGAAGGAGAATGATGTAGGTAAAGTAAACATTGGCAGTGAGCTGGATGATTTTGTAATAACTGAGAGGAAAGTGGAGGAGAGATTGTTGAGGATAAACATAAAAAAGGCACCTGGGGTGGATGGGATCTATCCAGTTATATTAAAGGAGGCAGCAAAGGAAGTATGCAAACCCCTAGCCATAATTATGAGAACTTCTTTGGACTCAGGGGAGGTACCCATAGACTGGAGATGTGCAAATGTAACCCCAATTCACAAAGGAGGATCAAAGGCTGACACAAGTAATTATAGACCTGTTAGTTTAACTTCTGTTCCAGGTAAATTAATGGAGGCACTGGTTAAAGAAGCACTGCAGGATCAACTAGACAAGAATTCAGTTATAGCTCAGACGCAGCATGGTTTTGTTAAGGGCAGGTCTTGCCTGACCAATTTGATTGGATACTATGATGTAGTCACAAAAGAACTGGATGCAGGGAATAACTTTGAATAATTTTGAATAACTTTGATATATTTGGATCTTAGAAAGGCTTTTGATACTGTTGCACATGGAAGACTGCTGCACAAATTGGAGCAGTGTGGCATTGGAGGCAAATTGCTGCTATGGATAAGGGGATGGTTGAGTGGCAGAAGACAGAGAGTGGTAATCAATGGACACTGCTCAACGTGGACTAATGTTATTAGTGGAGTTCCTCAAGGTTCAGTGTTGGGTCCATTGTTGTTTTCGGTGTTTATGAATGATATTGATGATGGGATATCAAGTTTAATGTCTAAGTTTGCAGATGATACAAAGGTTGGCAGGGTCGTTAAGGACACTACTGACGCTATGCTGCTGCAACAGGATCTGGAAAGGTTGAACAGATGGGCTGAGAGGTGGCAAATGAAGTTTAACATTGACAAATGTAAAGTACTACATATGGGTAACAGTAACCCCAGAGCAATGTATCAACTCTGCGGTACTACACTGACAGTGGTGGAGAATGAAAAGGACCTGGGGGTAATTGTGCAGGCAGATATGAAGTTCTCTGAGCAGTGCAGACGAGCTGCAAGAGTAGCTCATGGTGTCTTGTCAATGATATACAGGAATTTTTATAGCAGGGATAAGGAGGTGATTATTCCCTTGTATAAGGCAATGGTTAGGCCACATCTTGAGTACTGTATACAGGTCTGGAGGCCTCATTTCATTTCAAGAAGGATGTAGAGCTGCTGGAACGGGTACAGAGAAGGGCAACAAGATTAGTAAATGGAACAAAGGGTTGCTCTTACGAAGAAAGGCTTAAGTTTTGCAAATTACAGAGTCTGGAGACTAGGCACCGGCGAGGTGATCTGATAGAGGTGTATAAGGCTTTGAATGGTTTGAGCATGCTCAATGCCAATGGGATTCTTCATCTTTCTCAGAATAATCACCTCAGAGGGCATAAATTCAAATTGAGGAAGGACGGATGTCGGATAGATGTGCGGAAATTTGCCTATGGCCAGCGAGTGGTTGGTTGGTGGAACAGACTTCCATTACTTGTTGTTGAAGTTGATAGCCTAAACAAATTTAAAGCTCAACTGGACAGGTATTTCGAACGAACGGTGGGGTGAAATGGGAGAGGGGTTTTTTTTTTTTTTTTTTGGCTGATGCTGAATAAGCTTGCTTTCTTGCATCATATGCCTCTACTAATGCTAATGCTAATGCTAATACCGGGCGTCCAGTATCCATTGTATCGTTGGCATGAAGTTCCAGAATGGGTTCCTTATAACCTTGGTGTTGATCCACTTCCATACTATTGTGGCTACTCTAAGAAACCCGAAGAGTCTTTAGCAGTTTTCAGTTTTTCAATGTCATTCGAGACCGTTGGAGCATCAGTTGGAATACTGAATGGAGCGTTATTGGCTTCACTGGTTTTAGATTTGGGAGTGTCTTTTCCGGATGTTGATAGGGTTGCTTTAACCCAGTTAGCAAGAGAAGTGCTAGGCGGAATTGACACATCTGTTTGAACTGCAGTTGACGAATATCTCCGGGTGTGAAACGCATAGGATCGACTAGGTATGGTCAATGTAATCTGTCTGCGTGGGTCGGGATATGTGACTTTATGTTCAATTTTATATTTTTGGAATTTTTTTTTCAGTTTTCCACATTTCGCATGATTTGGAAAAAGCAGGGTGGCTTCCTTTGCAGTTAGGGCAAACAAGAGTTGAGGCTGAACAATCTGTTTGTGTATGGTCTTTTCATCCAAAAATTGGACAGATGGTATCTCCTCAGCATGCCTGCTGAGAATGGACATGTTTCTGGCATTTAAAGCAACGAATCGGGTTTGGGATGTAAGGGCGAATTCGGCAGTTTAAATAGCTAGCTTTTACATTGGATGGCAATTGTGGAGTGCTAAATGTTAAGATGATGGATTTAGTAGGAATGCGATTTCCATCTTATTTTGTCATTATTCGTTTGGCACTGATCACTTTTTGACTGATAAGTTCTTGAACTAATTCTTCCTCAGAGATTGTAAGTAGGTCGCACTCTGTGAAAACACCTTTAAATGAATTTAAGGTGTTGTGGGGAGTGACAGATACTGGCAGCCCGCCAAACGTCTTTGTCTTTAGCAGCCATTCAGAATGTTTAGAGAAAGTTGTTTCAATCAGGAGGTCTCCCGATTGCAGTCGTTTTACCATTTTTGGTAAACCGGCGATGGATTCCAAATATCTTTGAATAAGAAATTGTGATAACTTGCCCACAGGCTGGGTGGATAGGAAGTGTATTGCCAACATGTTTGGCAAGTCATAGCACTGTTCTTCCCTTCGAAGTCTTTTCGGTTGATTCAAGTCATTATCAGTTGATGTGCCTGGCCTTGAGTTTGAAGGCTCTAGAGGTGGATACTCATTTATATCCATGGTTGCTCCTTTTTTGCTCCCCTGGAGGATAACATTTGCCCCAGATACCGGCCCCGCCATGTGGATGCAGGATGGTGTCACCTAGTGACCAAGCGGTTAGTGAGAAAGCCTATAAATATACAAAGAAAAGAGAGGTGGTTTTCCTTTCTGGGTACTCACTCAAAATCTGTTGATTACAGAACCACTTGCAATGAATAAAGGCACTAGAAATTAAACACAAGAAATCACTGGGAAAATCACTTTATATATCGCTTGGGAAAAATCTCTTGGACACTATCGCTTGGCACTCGGGGCCTTTTTGTCCAGCAAACAAGCAAATCGACCAGAGAAAGCAAACGCACTTTATAGACATAATATATACAGCGCAATATGGTCTAAGTTGCAGATGCGCCTAAACTCCTATATGAGTGAATTACATTCAATAATTAGTAATACAATAATTTTATATACAATCATGTTGATATTGTTCTTGCTGTCCCTACGTGTATTAGATGAGCTGGGTCATAGTACTGTGTCGCTGCTGCGTTACGGGACAAGACACGCTATGCTCACCACGGACGTCGACCACGTCGGCACCTGCGCCCATAATCATTCCATGTTCAAAGTCCGAGAGTTCTTGGTGCCGATCCATCCTTCCTCGCAGACATTAAAAAAATTGATCGCCACATGGGGGAACTACAATCATATATCAGCCTTTCCCTACTTTGAGCCTTCACCACCGCGAAGGACCAGTCCATTCATACACAAGGGGGTATTGATAATGCAGGCCAGCTCAGTGTACATTTTAGGTCTATTACATTTTATACATATTCTACATTATCAATTTCTATACAATAATAAAAGCTTAATACCATAGCTGTATGTATGTCAGGTGTCTTCAAGGAACAATCTCTTCAGTTCGTGATTGCAATTATATTCAGTATCAGACAGACACCAGATAGATGTCATTAGTTTATTCTTCCTTCTCGGTTGATCTCCTGCAGGGATAAGCTGGTACCGTTGTGCTATTATTTGTTTCCAGTCATTACGAAATTTCTCTTGACAAAATTTGTCAGGGAACTGCTGAGGTGCAGTTATGAGTCATCTTGTGTCTTCATTTCTTTCGTGGGCCATGAATGATGTTTTAAGAGATGGAACATCTATAATTTTCGAAATCATTTCTTCCACTTCAATGTTGTAGTAAGTAGTGTTCACCCTCCAGGGGATCACATTAAGGTTGGAGAATAAGACGGCCGTAGATACTGTAAATGGTTTCCATGCCACCTTGTTCATTTTTCCACATTAACCAATATTCAAGACTCACGAATCTCTGACATAACTACCCAAAGCAGATGCCCAAATGGTCGACGCATACATGGATATTGGGACTACACCAGACTAGACCTACGATATGCAGACACCAGTTTTCTCAAGCCAGCAATCTCTTGCCTGATCTGCACATCGCAGCAATCGTTTTAGCTTTGGCTTGGAACAGTGTTGTTTGAATGTTAGATGCTTATCCCTTGTAAGATCTGGGTCAGTATGGGAGCCAACTTTAAGGACAGTCGTGCCATTAATTCGTATCGACACATAATTTTTATTTTACCTACGTATGAAAGACATCTGCGCAATTTTCTCTAGGTTTATACTCAGTCCAATGGACTGTAGATAATCTTATGGATATCTAAGGCTTGAACAGCATTTTGTCTGATTTTTACGGTGTTTCTCGGATCTCTTGATTCAATGAAGTATTTAAGGTCTTCCACGTATGACGTACGGTGTTTCTCGGATCTCTTGATTCAATGAAGTATTTAAGGTCTTCCACGTATGACGAAAACTCAGTGTGCTCTGTCAAAAATGATTCCAGCAATGCTGCAAATAGTAATGGAGATAACAGCCCCCCTTGTGTTATTTTCTCTGTTGGTAGAGTGGGTACAACTGTAGTTGAGAGTTTTGATTTCCAATTTTCTGCATTTTAAAATGGCCAGAACGATGGAACGTAGTTTCCGTTTAATCTTAAAATATTACTGGAATTGCAATCAAATAACTTGAATACCAAGCGAAAGACTATCCTCTCTCTCTCTCTCTCTCTCTCTCTCTCTCTCTCTCTCTCTCTCTCTCTCTCTCTCTCTCTGTAATAGATATAGATTTGGAAGCCTTTTTTTCTTTGTTCGATCGAAAGGCGGTTTTTCAACACATGTTTTACGCTGAAACCAGTCAACGATGAAATTAATTCTCCCACCATCTCTCTGTTACTGCACTGAATTCCAGACGTACTTGCCCGTTCAATCGCGTATTGTGTTACTGGCCAATAATCTCTATGATATTGCAACGTATTTTTCGCCTAAAACATCGTAGATATAATTCAGGAAAATGGCTTGAATTCTGCTCTTGTAATCTTTTTTTCATGACCTCTCCTTTGAGTACAGCTCATTCCTTCCAGTTGTGTTTCCGTTACAAATGCTTTACCAATGCATTTCGATATAATCTGAAACTAAAAGGCTTCGGTGCACTGAGGGTACAATACTTCACTGAAACGTTGTGTCCCCCCCCCCCTTTTCAGGCGCCTTAAAAGGATTCTAGCATTCTAGCACTGACGCTTATCACTTGTTATTGTGAAAATAATTCCTCTTCACAGGAATTCTTTAAAGCCGACAGAGGAAATAGAAAGACAAAAGAGTCTGGTCCACGCTCCACTAACACCCTTTGCCCTCGTAGAAGCGGAAGGGATTGCAAATGATATATGATGTTCGTAGAAGTGCAGTAAACAACAACGTTGATGATACAGCTGAGAAAACATCTTTTCTCAGCTATATCAAATCGTTGATATAGTTGAGAAAAGAAGAACACCATCATAAAGCTAACAAAAAATGAACACCATTTTACAAACTAACATTTGTATGATGGTGTTCGAATACTTTTGACAAGACAACGCGTATTTTAAGAAACGTTAATGAATATCAGAACTGTTACAGTAGCTGGGAAAGATAATCCAGGATGTTGTCAGGCTTCGTTTTATTTGAATTATATCAACCGGTTGTCCATGGCATAACCCATTGACAAGACAGAACAGAACCCGGTTTTGGCTGAGGTGTAAAAGTGGGTGACTCGAAATTCACCTCAAGTTCAGAATATATCAGGGCAGACAGTTACAGGAAACATTCTAACTTTGGAGTAACTTCTTACTAGAAATTTTGATGCTCGAAATGTACGGACCCGTGTCGTACGATAACAGAACGGAAAACGTCCAAATGTCAAAAGTGTGAGGCAACAGAAATCTAATCTGAACAGCAGAGACATCTGAAACAACATAAATTAATCTTGCAAAACTTTGTAAAGAAAAAAGGAGAGAGCAGAAGTTTTAATCGAACATACACATTCAGTTTTGAACTCTTCAGAATTAATGAGGTTTTTTGTAGAATGTGAAAGCGTATAAAAACCTTAATGACATTCTAATTCTTTGGTCTAGATAATTTTCTAGTTGATAAATGCATTAAGATGATCAAATGATTGTGAAATCTGAACAACTTCAGGAATGTTTATTAAAGGAATGGATTCAGAAAACAAAGATCGCATATTGATTCAGTAATTATTGTAATTGATTCTGGAAATGCACATATCACATGATGAAACTGTGAGACAATAAAAAATCAAGACATAAAATAATTACAGGAAATAATCGTTATTATAAATAATACTAAATACGCTTCAAATGCCACTGACTAATGGTACAATTCAAAATACTGAGGCCAATCAAATACTCAGAAGCCCCCGATATGATCAAAGCCTTTGGGAGTGAACTAATATTTTGTAAATGAAATTTAGCAACTATTCTGAAAGATATCCTTCGAAGTAGCCTCCTTGACGCTATACATCCCGATTCCAATGCTTATGAAGAATCCGTAACAGTCCTGATAGTCTTCTTTTGTCAATGCTAATCGTTTGTCGCTTTCTGAATAATTTTTTCAATAGTTGTAAATCTGTGATTTTTCAAGGGAAGCCTTAGCGTGAGAAGCCAAAAAAAAAAGTAATAAAAGAGGGAGCTAAATACAATGAGTATGGCGGATGAAAGACCACAGTGATGGAATACTTTGTAAAAAAATTATTCAGTGGAAAGCTCCAAGTGTGAAGAGACATTGCCATGTTGCAGTGCCAATCCCCTGAAGTCTACCTTCCGGGCTGTTTCCTCCGAGCAGCATTGCACAATCGCATAGAACTTTTTTGTAGATTCATTTTGTCCGATTCATTGTTTTACCATGGGTCAAATTCATAACGAACCTGTGAGCCAATTCATACCGAAGCTATGAGCCAATGCAAAAAGAATCTGTAGCTCAAACAAGACATGATATTTTAAAATTGTCCAGAGCGAAGGACGCTCTTCGACTTCACCATGGAACTATTAGTGTTCTCAATTCATAATGAAAAGGACTTTTTTCATTATGAATTTTTTAATTCATGTCAGGTTTAATTACACCACCCAAATCTTTTCCGTCCTGAACCACTTTTAGCTTCTCTCCCGCTAGCTTACACGTGACTACAGGATTTCTGTTACCCAAATACATAAATTTGCGTTGAAACATTAAAATTTTTCGGACCGTACATGCAACGATTCCAAGTATTTTTGAAGCAACACGCCCTGGCTCGGATTGAAAACCACTCTTCTCACCTTCAATAAAACCCATAAAACTATGGCAGCTTCCTTTGCATACCTTTGTCATTATCATTTATGAAAATTAGACGTAGGAAGGAAGCCAAAACCGAGCCCTGGGAACTCCACTTGTTTTACTGGTTTACTCTAAAGATAGGCCATTTATAACAACCCTCTATCTCCTACCTTTTATTCAGCCTGAGATTCGTGTAGGATCTTACCAGTAACTCCAACTTCTTCTGATTTATATAATATCCTTCCAAGTATAGAAAGCTTTGCATGCCTCAATCAAGTCTCCCTTAAAATGTCCAGCTACTTCCACACCACATCTTCGAAGTCATTCCTCATAGGAAGAAGGCGCAAAAAAGACAACTATGTTGGTGGAGAAAACGCTAAGCGTTGTCTTTAAATGCTGATCTCCAGAGCTGGATAAGATGTTCCAAGTGAGGTCGCATCATCCTCATATACAGAGAGATAACAACTTCTCTGTACTTGCATATTTCGATAAATCACAGACAGAAAGCTATCATAGACTCTTCTTCCCGCCTGCTTTACTCTTCATTTTGAACTTCCCTGTTAACACCGAAGTCTTTCTCATCCAGTTGCCGTCGTAGCAGCACAGGTTGTAGGATCTCTGTCCTCCCCACACCGGCTAGAAAAGACCCGAGTTCGAGGCACATCAATGACGTGGGGAATTTCTATGGGCCACTTTCACAACGTGGCTGAGTCAGTCCATATCAGGCGAGGGATGCATGTTTTTTTCTCCATAAACCTGGGTTTTTCATCCAGAAAAACAGAAAATCGACAACAGAACACGCGCAGTTTACAGAATGTATACGGAGCAATCGGCCTTAGTTTCTGGTGCTCTTAAAACAGAGCTACAACAATAACTCATCCAGTATCCTTTTCCTCTTCCGCGAATCTATAAACTACTCCAGGTTTCTGTTCCCTAAATACAATATCATGCACTACATGCTGTCGCAATACATGTCCACTATCATCTTTCCTTTACTTTTAGTTACCTCACACCACGGAATACACCAGATACTAGGAACCGTTTTTCCACTTCGGGAATCAAAACAGTTCCCAGGACATGATAAAGATGGAGAGGACTGGTATCAGGTACCGAACAAATGGATCATTAGTGTTGGGATTATGGAAGCCCAGAAGGTCCTACCTGCTGACCCACATTTCTCCGTATATATTAGTGCACTTTAAAAGGATGAGAAAATTTGTGGCCCACGTTCCATCTAAGGTCCCAGTGATGGTCCATTTTATTTACCTTAGTACCATCTGTGTGTGCTTTCCCCTTCATTTCCACCATCAGAGCATGCATGTTTTTGAGAACGCAAACTGTGCAGATTTTTTGTGGTTTAGTAACTGGCCAGTTACTTAAAGATATTCTTCAAGGATTTCTAGTTCTTCAGAAACTGTTGAATGACGAATGGTTGACTGACAAGCTCCTTTGAATCAATGAAGAAATTTATATAATCTGCATACGATATTCGATCTGGATAGAATGGTCACCAAAGTGACATCAAAGTGTTGTATCCGAATGACCTTCTTCCATTCCCCTTCTTCTTCGATCTCAAAAACAGTGAACACGCTGTTTTGTAAACTGAGTTGACATAAATCATGGGACACCTATCTAGTAACGAGTAAGCCCACCTTTCGCCCGGATAAGGGCAGTCAGACGGAGAGGCATTGAGTCAACGTTCACGAAAGCCTTCCACAGGTATTTCTATCCATGCTTGCTGCACTGCTGTCCAAAAATTCCTTCGAATTCCTGGGTGGAGGATCCCAAGCTGGAGCGGACCTTTCCACAGCATCCACAATATGCTCCACAGAGTTCAAGTCCGGTGAAAAGGAAGTCCATTCCATGGTAGTAAAATCTGCGGAATGCCCTTCGAACCACATTCTAGCCACCACAATTCTGTGGGAGGCGTATTGTACTGTGCTGGAGGTCCATTGCCCTGTGGGGGCACGATGACCATGAAGGGATGCAGATGGTTTGCAAGGATGGACACGTAACTTGAACCGCTCAGAGATGCGTCTAGACGTACCAGACGTACTAGACGTGCTCAGAGATGCGTCTAGACGTCCCAAGGTTTTGCCAGTTGAACACGCCACAGATCATTACTGACCGTCCTTGTTGTCATGACGGATGCATAGCTTTGTGCGGTTTTCGCCCGATACGCACCCTCCCTTCCGCTCGAAATAACTCAAAACCGGGCTCATTGAAGCAGGAGACCACTCTCCAATCATGCAAGGTCCAGTGCCAATGTCCTTTTGCCCACTTGAGGCGTAGAGTCCTGTGTCGGGGTGTTAGCAATGGGAATCTGATGGGTCGGCGGCTCCTATAAAGTATTGTGGCTAATCCTGGTGGCCTGGTGGCCTTGATGAAGACATTTTTGGCAACTCTCTCGTTGAAGTCCGCGGTGATTTGTGTCAATGTCGCTCTCCGGTTGGCTGAAAGAATGCGAGACAGATGTCGACGGCCACATTCGTCCATCACCTTTTTCCGCCTACAGCGCTGTCCACGGTGAGATGTTATTTCGGAAATGACGTATTCCTGATACATTCTTGATACTGTCGAAGGGGGATAGTGCAATTTCTGTACCAACTCGGCGATAGAGTGACCATGCGTCTAGCAGGCACTATCATCCCTCTTTCAAAGTCGGTTAACTCACGATGTTTATCCATACTGACATCGAATTACCGTCTACGGGAATGCAGTGTACCTGTATACACGCCAAGCAGTGGGTTCGTCCACTAGAGAGAGGGGTGACAGGGTCGCGTTGCCAAAGAACCAGGTATCTCATGAATTCTGCCCCTTCAGTGTATAACTGAGAAACGGCGTCGTTGCAGAGAACATTTATGTGGTGTTAAGCGCTAAGGGATTTTGTTAATTGTGTTAAGGGCAAAAGTAACTAGGGTGCAACTAAGGCAATGAGGAGCCAGTATGTTTATTATGTTGCTGCAAGGATTCTTCGGTCAGAAAACGGCGGTGCTGTTTGTTGGACAAAAAATCATGCAAACCTTGCCGAGACGGACTAACTCGGCCACATTGTGAAAAGCCCATAAAACTTCGTCTCCTCGTAAATCTTCCCGTGGTGTAGACCAGGGGTGGCCAATGAGTCGATCGCGGATTTAATTTCGGTCGATCACGACGAATTTTGAATATACAGTCATCCCTCGATTTGTGCACCTTGTGCAATGAAATTTTTGAGAGGGTAGATTGCGGCACATTTTGAAGGCAAAAAGTAGATCGCATCACAAATTAAGTTGGCCACTCCTGGTGTAGACGAATACCCAGAATCATCTGTCCAGGTGATTGATGCTTCTGGGTAGCCAAGCGGTCAGACACAACACCAGAACACACACGTGATACATTCGAGCCTACATTACCCACACATCTGGCCCAGTTGCAGTGGTACGAGCTCTTCACAGAGACACGAGGCGAAGCTGAATCGACGTTCTAGGAGCCGCCACTTACAAAAACACACGACCACACGTCTAATCATAGACGGGATTCAAACTCAGGACTTTTGCATCCGGTGTGGGAGGACAGTGATCATTACCCCCGTACTACTGCGAGAGTTCTCTGTACGAGTACAGAGGATCACAATAAACAGTCAATCATGTGGAGCTTTCTTTTTGTCAGAGAATTAATTTTCCCAAAATTACATCTTGGAACTTAGTAATTACGAAAATCCTTTACTTCAGAAAGTAATCATAAATAAAAGCCATTCAGATCATTGTGGAGTGACAAAAGCAATTATTTTCTTTTCGGAACAATTATTAACATATGCAAAGAGAATGACATCCGAGTTAAATTAAAATCTGTACATCAAAGGTGAATTTTATCCATCCCTTTATTTCTCTCTCGTTAAAATTAGGATGTTTTATCCTGATTTAAATAATGTTTTTCCCGAAAACTGACCCGGGAATTAAAAATGTATAAAAGGAATAATCGAACTTAATTCTATTCGCCGACGATCAAGTGCTTATTGCGATAAGAAAACTCGCAGCAAACACTGGCGACAGCGTTTGCCAAAAGAAATATTCCAACCGAGTTGCACTCTTGAAAGGATTTCGAATGAAAAAAAGAGAAAACAGCATTTTGTGCGCAAGACCCGGTAAGAAGAAAAATTAGTTTGACATCTTTAACTACTACCCGGCAGCTTTTTAATACACGAAGATAAAAAATTTTCTAATTAGTAAAGGTAAGAGGCCCACTATGGTTTCAAAAGGACTGACACACTGATGAAAGCATACTTTATGCAAATCGTTGGTTGTGCGAATCATGTCGAGCGCAGAACGGTAGCTCACACATTTAAAAGAACCCCCAGAAAGCGCACGTGTCATTTATAATCTACGTGCCCGTCAGAAATGAGTTTAGGGATTTTGAACGTGAATGGATGGCGGGATTATAAGAAGACGAAACGGAGAAAGTACAGTCTGACGTCAGTACTTCGGGGAATCCCTGGCCCGTGTGGAATTAATAACAGAGAAGCACTGAATGTCCACAGTGCGGTGTCCTCTCTCCTCCACATTGGGCCTGTCCCTATGACTTTAATCCCCTACAATCCCAGCCTCCTTTCTCCACCTCCTCTTCAAACCTTTTCGCCAGATGAAGTCTACCCTCACAAATCTTTTTCTCCTCTTCACAGTCCCCATATGGAGGATGGGCCCTTTCCACAGCGGTGCCCCTCTATCTCCTTAAGTTCTTATTTCCAGATGGAAAGTCTTCCTATCATTCACCTTCTTTACCTTCGTGTGTTCCTCTCGTCCTCATCTATCTCCACTCCCTTTTTCAATTTCCAGAGTGCTTTTTTCTCCCTTGGGGCCCTCCCTGGCTCAAGTTAAGCTCAGGCATCGTCCAGGGTTCCACCCCTCCAGAGACCTTTCTATTCCATACCCAGCCTTTCTCTCTCCCCTTGGTAGAGTATGGACAATGTGGGCTCCCAGTAGGGGCCCTGCGGTACCACAACCAAACATTACGCTGGCCAACACTAAAGCTCAGACTATCTATGGCTTTTACAGAGTTTGTATTGCGACACAGCGGAGTTGGGAGAGGCCTCGGTGCAGCTTGACAATATACACTGAGTGATCACTGAATTATGACCACCCCTATGAAAAGTGAATGCGACCGTTGACCACGTGAGGTACGACAGTGCGGAGTTAGTTGACCTACGTAGCACAGATAAGGTGTCAGTGGTTCAGTAGGTAGTAAAATTCCGAGCGTGATGGTTAAAAGGAGGGATTTATCGGACTTTGAATAAGGACAGATTGTGGGTGCTCGACGAACTGGTGTCTCGATTTCCCAAACTGGTTCGAGAGCCGCCGTAGTTAAAGTGCACTAGGACCGGCGTCAAAATGGGGATACCTGAAAGACAGAGTTTACCGTGGCGGCATACAGACGCTTGGCGATTTGAAAGCAAGCATTAAACAGCATGTAGCCAACATCCTAACGAGAAGCTACGCGAAACTGTCTGGCATGCAGTCCTCGGTTTTCAGAATGTCATCTCAAGTGAAGGAAAGCAGACAGAACAATATCTTAGATTTCTAAGTTCTGATATTAACATCTGATTCTAAGTTAAGTATTCCATCCCATGTTTACAATGCCAATTTCTCCCCATGGTGGGAAATTTGAACAATCTTTTTTCTTCTACAAATCGCTTCCCCATTCCCTAAATGACATACCCCTTCCCCCCGATTTTCAAAGAGCTAACCGTAGCCGTTTTGACATTAGCGTCTTCTGAATAGAGAAACCTATTTGTATAACCACCCGATAGGCTTTTCAGTAATAAGTAATAATAAAAGGTAAACGGGAAAATGCTTGAATGGAAAAGAAGGAAAAGAGACCCAGATCAGATTGATGCCATCAAATTATTGATTAAACATTACATCAGTCTCTCATAAAAAAGACTGAAATAATTACAACACGATGTAAGATAAGAATTTAAGATAAGGAATTTGAACAGTGTTTAAAGCACAATAAAAGGTAAACTGCAGCCATTGTCAATCCACTGCACGGTGGAAGCCTCCTCAACGATTCACGTTGAGGGAAATGGACCATAGTCTGCCAAGCTGGTCCAGTGTGCTTTGGCAGATCGACCTTATTTAGCAGTCAGGCTGTTGAATCCCGGTCTATTCAAAGAGCGTGTGCTACTGCATTCGTGATCCTGACTACTCGGCTGCAGAGGCTGTTTAAAGTGCAATACTGTACAATGAAAGCTTTCGAAGAGAACCCTAAGGCGAAGCGAATTGAATAAGAGCGTATTAAGCATAAAAAAGCATTCAAAGTTAGCCTTTAGGGCGATAAAGAAGATGTAAGATAAGATTTTTTTATTATTATTATTAAATCCGTTTATTATTATAGCAAGTGATTGCTTTCACCCCTTTTACACAGCCAACCGGCTAGAAGGGTGTACAAAAATGCAAGAATGGCAATTTTTACAATGCAATATTTACAAATCACGTTTACAATATTTACAGAAGTGCGAATCATTTACAGAATGTAATTATCGACAACTTTAGAAGAGGAAATTATTCACAGTACTATTAACAAGTAGATGTCCAACAGCTATTTTATATTTTGGTCATTCCTTCCTATTCAAGCTTCTTCTTCATACTTCTATAGTTCAAGCAAGCTGTAAGCTTCAGAGAAGAGGCTCTTCACTCTGTACTGCTTGCCTTCACAGTATTTCACAGGGTGGTCTATTGCCGATGTATTGAAAAGGGGGACTGCGTTGTTCTGAAAGACAGCACAGGTTGGACAGTATAGAGTGTAAAGGTAAGTAGGGACTGTCATTACTGCGTCCAGCACGTGGAGTAGCGATAACTCCGTGAAGACTGGGGGCGTCAATCACACCAGTTAGCATCTGAGACAGAAGAAGAATATTCCTGGATGCAACGTGAACTCTCCAGGGAGTGATATTTAAGTTGGTATATAAAACAGCCCTGGAGTTGGTGAATGCGCTGCTCATGATTCTGTTCATCCATCGCATTACCCAGTACTCGACTGCCAGGAATCTGTTTATGTACGAGGTCGGTGCATAAGACCAGATTGGTGATGCATACAGTGCGATAGGTTGTAGGCACCGCTGGACGTATCTTCCGACTACATCGACGTGGAGTAACCCCGTCAGCTCTTGTCGAATTGCCCACATCGCCGAAAAAGTCTTAGTTTTCATGGTCAAAAAATGGTTTTGAAAAAAGTGAGGCCCTCGTCCCAAGTCAAGCCGAGGTCGGTGTGAGATTTCACTTTCCTTATCTGCACTCCGTTGTGATGTCATTTTTGATTCCCTTTTTTGTAAATGTGATTTGGGCTGATTTAGATGATTAGCTCCAGACCTATCTGCAGTAGATAGGTTACAAGGCTGTTGATCAGGACGGCGGCTCGCTGATTTATCAGGTGGGTTTGTTCAGGGTCATTTGATTTTATATATAATTTGAGGCCATCTGCATTTGATGAGAAATGAGTGTACCTTGCGAGGAAAGGTTCAAGGGCCGCGGCGAACCATAAACCGAACAGGACACCTCCCTGCGGTACTTCCCGCGTTATAACACGCTCCTGCTTGAAGGATTTATGGCTGATGATGAGTTGTCTGGGCGTAAGGATGAGGTTGATGGCTTTTAGCAGGCTTCCTGTAATGCCAAAGTATTTTTCCAGGATGTAGATGAGGCGGGAATTGAGAGCTTATCATAAGCAGATGAAATATCAAGGAAGATGACGTCCAGCTAAGATTTACTGTTGAGAGCAGTTTGAATTTTAAACAGGGTGTCTAGTAAGTTTGTATATGTAGATCTTTTGGGGATCACAGTATGCAGATGTTTCGGTCTATGAGAGAAGCATTGGTCTATCAGTGCTGATAAGATAGTTTTCTCAAACACTTTTAATAAGAGTGCAGCCCACCGAGATCAGTCTGAAGTCCTTAGAGTTTCTTCTTTTAGGTATGGGTTGTACCCTGTAGTGATTCCATATTGTCGGGATTGATCCGGAATTTAATATCTGATTAAAGATTGACAGAAGGGGTTCCACAATGAAGGCACTGCACACTTTAACCGTGAATAGAGGAAAACCGTCAGTAGTTTTATTTTAGCGTAAGGATTTAGAATAAAAGTGTACCCAGTGAGCCTTGAGGCTAAAAGACAGGTAGCCTGAGTTGGTTGAATGTATTATACCCTATAAATAAACAAATAACTAACGATAAAATAATAAATAAATATGATCTTTATTGTAAAGTTCCTAGGTACACGCAGGTATCCTACCTTTACAAACTCTACACCGCACTAAACCTGGGGTTGAATAAATGCAAATAAAATAAAATAAAATGACGATGATGAGGCAAATTACTGATATTAGTATACATTGAATGGTACGGTGACGAGGGCTAGCCCCATTCAACGTCCAATCAATAATTGGCAAAGACGATCTGTTTCTGTTCGTGATCTGCAAGTTTAGCTAGCTCCAAATGATCTTAAATTATATTAAAATTTAGCAGCGTACCAATGTAATAATAATACAAATGAATTTAATACAAATTATATTAAAAGAAAAATAAAATGATGTATATATACACACACACACACACGTGGGTATACGCCGTATACCCTCTGGAATTCGATTAATAAGCCTGATATGCACAGAATACTCTGCTTTTTGTAACATTCTTCTAATTGTGCGACTGTAAAACTGACATTATATAAACTGGAAGATGATATCATCTCATATAATGCCAAAACTGTTACCTGAGCTGGATATCATCATTCTTCTCTTTCTTGGTGATTCCCTTCTACCTCTTTCTTTCTTTCTTTCTTTCTCTCTCTCTCTCTCTCTCTCTCTCTCTCTCTCAGAGTAATTCAGAATTTTTTTTACCGGTGCAGCATAAGCCTCAGGCTTCGTTGCACCACAAGGCTAATAATAATATAACAACTCCATCAGAGTAATTTGCCTGATTATGACTTTCTTTTACGAACCTCTGCTAGGATCTATTCAAGATGCCAGTCTTTGTCTAGATAGTCCTGAATGACATCGGCAATCACAGACTCCATGGTCCTCTACACAGAGGTCAAAATGACTGTCCTATAGTTACCTTTCTCTTCAGCACTACCTTTGTTGGGTGGGGGGGAGACCTAGAGAGAACTTCTCTAGCTCACTGACGCTCTTTAACATTCCCAAGGTTTGACGCACTCGTGAGCAGCCTCTTTAATTACTACTGAATATATGCCATCTGCACTTGGAGCCTTGCCTTCCTTTAATCTCAGTATCTTTTCTGAGAACCGCTTCTCTGAGATTATTGTATCACTTATTTCATAGTAGTCTCATACGTCAACATTCCCCAGGGTTTCAGCTTCTGTTCAAAGGTAAATAGCGAAGACACAAGTACTGTTTAACTCATCTGTATTTCTATGATCTCTAATTGGTTCCACTGCAACCAATTAAAGGACCTCCTTGATTTGCTTTCTTCTTTTTTGTATTTGCATATTAGAAGAATTCCCTTTCCCACTCCTTAGCGCTTTTTTCTAGTACATAAGAATCACATTATTTTCTGCAACTGTCCGTTGCTCGTTCTTGGTGGTCGATTAAACCGTTAACCTCATCGCCTTTGTCGCCGATCTCCAAGTACACGTATTCCTTTCATATGCTGAGAAGCACGCGCGGTTTGGATTGGACGTGAGATTCAGGTGGTGGAAAAATGCTCAGCAACAGCGCGAAACGGCCCTTGTGACAAGAAAACGTAGACAAGAATCAATTCCTGCTTCTTCGCCCCCCCCCCCAAACACGTGTTTGAAATACAAGGTCGGCATCGGCGGGGTGCAAGCCTTTCTCGGACACAAATTGCAGTCTTGTTTCCTTACCACGGCGGCAGTAATTTGATAGTGGCAGCCTCTGGCTGCACGGGAGGCCTCGTGCCACACGAGCAAACCCCGCATGCGTCGCGCCGTTATCGGAAATCACCGGTCCATAGCGCGACAACGTGTTGCGATCTAAAATTCTGATGTACTTAGTTGTTGAGCGTGTTTGCCGGGGGGAGGGGGTCGCACAATATTTCCCTCACGTCAGCAGCCGCTGTACATTCAAGTCGGAGTCATTGACACGTTGCATTTCGGTGGGGTTTATTGTGCGTCGCCTCGGATTAAATCAGCGCGCCAAAGAAATATTGAAATCGGAGACATTTTCGATTCTTTCTTCGGTTAACTTCGAGAAGAACCCTCAGAGGCAGCACTTCATGCCTGCTTGAGTGTTAAAGTAATTTAAATAACAAAGCGTTTTTGCAACAGGTAACAGCTTCTGTTTTTGCAACCAAAAAATTCCACGAGTGACGCCATTTTGAATCTGAGATTCCATTTCGAAATATCTTTAATTGAGGATCGCGCACTTCTCGGTGATGCCACATCGGGAAACGAAGTCTTAACATAATTTTTCATTTCTCTGGATAATGTTCTTTTCTAATTGGATAATGTTGTTTATAATTCGAATCAAATGAGAAACTATTATACGCAATTATTAATAAAACTTCGTATAACCGCCATTACATAAAAATGGTGGAAAAAATTCGTAAGTGTACAAAAACTTCTCGGAAACGAATTCCCCAACCCGTACTGTAGTTGTATCTTGGTTTTTATGGCAGTCCCCTCCTACGAAACGTTAAGGAACCTACTAAAACGGGGTATGAAGCAAATGAGAACAGTAAGCGGTTTTCAAAGATCTCTCAGATGAACAGAGTTGGGGCTTTTATATATTTTCACTGGTCGCGCCCGAGGATTTAGCGTCTAGTAGTTTTTATCGCGGCAAATTGACACAGGTCAATACCGCGGCTCTGGAACTGGGGAACATCTGCGTGGGGAGAACTCTCGCATTAAGGTGAAGCCCGTGCCCCTTCAAACAACGACATACAGCAAGATTTCTCACCATTGGCTTAAGCCGTGACGGGCTTTGCGTGATTCTCGCTGCAGATGTAACTTAACTGCGTGTGTCAATCAATAAAGATCCCATGTGTACTTTAAGAATACCACCTCCGGGAGGAGGAGGAGTACATGAATGATTCAACTCGAACAAACAACAAACAAGGATGTTTGTTCACGGCCTGTAAACATCCTTCAGAATACAAAAAGGCATCCTACACCTTATGCCAACAACCACCAATAGTACTGGTTTCCTGCATAACAAATTCCCGGAATAAGTGGCTGATACTGGTCTTTCTTTATGTTCGTGGTTATTATCAAAGAACGCTCTTTCTTGTATCCGCCGTAGATTATTTAATAATTAACTGAATGTCCTCACAAAATGTCAGAAAACTCAAAGTTGTCTTTCTCGTTTATGCCGGCGTGGCACTAATATCGCAGTGATGGAACGTCAGTGAGTTGTCGGTCGTAGAAAAGAAGGCTCTGTGGGGACGGGGATTCTCTTTACTTATTTTTTATATTTTATTTCCCCTGTCCCTTAGTAGTAGTAATAGGGTTTTAGGAGCCATATTGCTCTGTGGGTACTGTCTGTAAATTGCTTATGTTCTCAGATAGATTCTCTCTTTGCTGGACGAAAACCCGAGTTTCCGGGAGTAAAAACCACCCTGCTCCTCTCCTGAGACCGACTAACTCAGCCACGTTGTGAAAAATACCCATAAAAATTCCTCATCTCATCGACGGGATTCGAACTCGGGTCCTTTCCAGCCGATGTGGGGAGGACGGCTATTCTATGCTACCCACGAGGACCTTGTACCTTAGTATTGCCGTCAGTGGCGATTATTATTTTAGAACAACAGCTCCCCTCAAGCACTAGGGTCCACAAGCTACCAGAAGCTGAAGGATTTTCCCCTATAATATAAGAGCTCTGTTTCTCATGAGTAATGACACAAAATTATAAAGAAAAGCCATTTATTACACGCAACTATTTACAAGTATATACATAACTGGGATTCATTTACATATAATCTATTCATTTTTCCTCACTTAATCTGTTAATAGATGTTATCACCTCCATAAAATTTCCTCAATATCAGCTCTCTGTACAGCTGCAAACACTAAACTAATTCAATCTTAATCATTTCCAATATTTCTCTTAATCAGCAATATCAATTCTCTTTACATCTTCAACCAAGAAACCACCTCAATGCTCATTTCCTTACACATCTCATAATTCCTTCATCTTCAGCCTTACTCTAAAATAATCGACGATGCACCCTTTTCAGAAGACCTGCGTTCCTTCTCTTTCACGGTGGGGTTTCTTTCTACGGATCCTTCCACCGAGTGCGGTGGGGTCTGTCTTCTTAGTTGAAGTCTGCGATATAGCTCTTCGGCTACTGCCTTATTTCGAGAAGCAGTTCTCTGAGAATACTGAAGGAAATTACGAGAGCAGTAGCAGAAGCCAGGGCATTATCTCACTGGCCTGTTTCTCAGCTTCCGGATCAACTCCTAGCACATGAAGAGGCCCGACGAGAGATATGCTTAAACTTTCCCTAATAACGTAACTGCTTAAGAAGTAACTGGACAAGGCAGGTTCCATTTCACTTTACTCTTTTCGATACTCTCTCTCTCTCTCTCTCTCTCTCTCCTAACATGACACACAAATACTACTAAAACAGCCTCGTGGTGCACGGTCGAACGCTTCACTATATAGCGGGGTTCTCCTAGAACTGGAAGCCGAACTGAAACCAGAACTACAACAGCAGCCCTGGCCTTTTGGCTCGAAAACCTTATTTATTTTCTCCCTCTCATACGTCAGTAACTCGCATTCTGTTTTTCCCACTGAACGGAACTCTTTCGTCTTTTACCTCTAGATCACTCGCTGACCATACCTTACCTTTGAAGCTCCATACTGATGCCCTTCCCCAAAATACCTTAAGCATTTCTTCGTGAAGTAGGGGTGTAAAGGAAAGGTTAGACTATTGCGCTGACTACTTCCCTGAGTGCCTGTTAAATATACCTTTCTTTCCTTTCCTCCCATAGCTCTCTACTTCCATATTTAAGTACTCAAAGGAATCCGTTGCTTTGTCTGTTGTTCATAACCGAAGCTTTTAATTTTAATCTACTTCCGCACCTGACCAAACTGTTTTATACCATATTCCTTAAGTGCCCTACCGCCAGACCTACTCCCACTAATGGAAATATTTCCCTAATGATCTTTTCTTTAGTCGTTAAGTGCTTTACTTCCACACTCTATTCTTTCTAAGAGAAATATATTTGTAAGTCTTTGTCTTACATCTCGGTGCTTTGTTACAGTATGCGGACACAAGTCTTCTGTGACTTTGAGAAGCACTTTTTTCGTTGCGAATACGGAAGAGATCCTCTCGCCCGCCCACCGAGCTGTTTCTCGTTGATAAAATCAATTTAGAGAAACTTGCCTTCCTCTACACACGCAATCTGCCACGTGTAGCAGAGGAAGTGGTTGAACGAAACAGACAATAACTGTGTGTACAGACCACCGGGCATCTTTGGTCGTAGTCTGGCACTCAGAATAGCGATATCTGCCATCCAAAAAGTGTTTTATAAATCACTGAAACTTTATGCATACAAAATTCAGATGAAACACTCAATTAAACCAGCTGATCATCTTATGCGGGCGGGATATGGGACTATTACTCGAAAAAAGTGAATGACGATCCTAATTTCTTGAATCGGGTTTGATTTCTGATGAAGCCACGCTTCACGTGATTGGTGCGGAATTTGGGATGCTAAAAATCCTCGTGTGTAATTCAAGGTGTGCACGATGTTCCAAATGTTAATATATGGTGTGGACTGATGCACAATTGTGTTTATGGACCTTTTTTTTTTCGGCCTGACTGATGGACATGTTAGATAACTATCGTTTGGAACGCCTGTTTCTTCCAAGAAGACGCTCCACCGTTGGCTGTTTAGACATGTTAGTAAATGGCAAATTTCCAAATCATTGCATTGGAAGATATGTGGATCTGGGCTTGGTATTGGCGAGCATTTCGTATTTACTTTTCCGATCATTCAGTGACTTTAACATGACTCATCTGTCCATCATTCGTTTGGACGCATGATGGACAGGTTTAGACATTACCAAACAGTCCTGGGAGCGACTTCAACGAATAAAATCATGATTCACCAGTCAATACCTTTGATGCGATTAATTGATTGTGATCAATAGGCAAAGTGATCAATAAGCAACCATCGGAAGAGCAGTTTGTGAACAGAGCCGAAAAATAATTAAGTTACGTATAAACAAACTTCCTGAGTATCAGGTTGAGCGTTCTACTTAAGATAAAATACCAAATGATTCGACTGAACTGCTATATTTAAGTCAGAAGACATTACGATCTGCTCTTCGTGATATATCACTTCTAGAAATCTATTAAAACAGTCACGAGCGACATTTTACTTTCATGCAACATATAAGGATAATATTATGAAAATAAGAAAGCGAGGATTAAATTACAGAACAGCCTTTAATATAGGGTTAACAAAATAACGCTAATCTTAACGAAATTTAAAATTTTTGGTGTACTTCAAGTTGAGTTCAAATACAACATTCTGCTTAATAGAACAACGGTGATGTCCTTAAAATGCTACCAGACGTTTTCTGCTTCACATTCCAATGAAAGGAGTTTATATCTCCCGTGTGTGTGTGTGTGTGTGTGTCCTTGCCGATGCCTGATTGGCCGACTGCAAATTTTGCTGCCGACAGCTGGGCTGGTTTTGATCCGTTTCCACTATCGGCAGTCCAACTTCCTTCCGTTAAACACGTGGCTAACGACCGTGATGGTATTTTCACGCTCTCTTTCTCTTTCTCTCTCTCTTTCTCTCAATTATCCAATTCCGCTTGTCGATACTAGCTCCGCCTAGTTATTCATAACGTGGCACAGTTGTTCATTGCAGAGGGCCGCCACTAATTACGTCCAACTGCATACGATCCGTGGAGGCGGAGAGCTCATCAAGGGAGGGGACCCTTTTAGATACGAGGTTGGCATCGTTCAAAACAAACACCGGTTTTCCAAATAGTGTAGGCAACATTATAGCGATCGGCTTTGATAATCCTTCCAGCGTATCTCTCGAAGGCAATTTGGAACACGAGTGAAGGAGATTAACAAATCCTCCTTTGTTTTTTTTTTTTTTTTTTTAATTAAAGTGAATGAATATAGATTTTTGTTCTTTTGTACCGATCCCTTGTTTTTTTTTTTATTTTTTTTTATTCTCATATCGCTAGTGCATCCCTCCGCTCCTAGTTTATGTGTACAATTAGCGCTAATTGCTATCCATTAATTAAATTGCTAAGCCATCCCAGGGCTAATTGAAAAGCTTTGCCCTTGCCGACTACATGTTTTAATAATAAAGGTTCTCAGTGAATGTTTTATTTTCAAACATTAAGCCTGATTAAACTAGAATGCACTGACTGCACGCTTAAAATATCCTTTTTTGTATTCGTGCAACAAAACGCGAACAGTTCCCAAAGGTGCGCAAGAATGGCAGAAGGAGTTATTCGACTTCTTTATCTCTTGATCGTATACCAAGTAATTCTCGTTAACCATAACTCAAAATTAGAGTCAGCAGAAGATGGAGTTACGCTTCTTGGTAAGGTGTCTCCCTCTAGTGGCCATTAAACACAGCGTGTTTTGTAGAAATCGAGGCCTTAAATTTACTTCTAGTCCTGTGTGGTAGATTTTTCTGAGTTCATCTCATTGGAGTGACGATCCAGCAGGGTGTTGCAAACTCATTTCCACAGACCTTAAATCGTGGTTCCATTCGATTAGTCCTCGCCGAAATGCCTTTCTCTTGGTACTGTCAACAGTTCGTCGAAACACATGAAGAATCCCATCTCCTCGCCCATTTCTACGATCACGTGTCTGCTCACTGGATGGATCACTTCGGCCATATTTGAGTCCACAAAGTATGGTGCACTCACACCGCCCAGATGAGATCTGACTGAGAATAGTTATTCTACAGCGCGCAGAACTGTGGTTAATTACAGTGTTCAATACGAGGGAACATCAACAGGTTAACGCAAGTAGTATAACTTAATTAATTTCGATTAATGCGAGGACGGAAATGATTATCAAAATAACGTAATCATCAGAGAAACAAAACTGAAACTAATATTTTACCGACACATTTCACATTTTTAATCTAAATATCGGAGCTGAAAAAATAGTTTGGTGTCGAGGTTTTTTATGACGCAAAATTACAATCACTGAAGAAGCGATGGAAGAATCATCACCGAAACGTATGATTTCCAGATTCTGTAACTTTAGCGTGTAAAGGTATAGAATGCAACTATTCTATAACGTAATATTACAATCTCTTATTCTCATGCGATAGTTGATCCTTTCAAGTGCTGAAACTATTGAGCACAGAGATAAAAGGACCCTCATCAGTAGCACGGTAGCTACGATCACTGTCCAACCTTGGTCATGTGGAGACTATAATTCTCAAGTCGAGAGGAAATTGTGTGGTCTTTTCTTCAAAAATGTATGCACTTGATTCAGGCGATGAAGTCTATAAATGCACTTCTTACCGACCTGAATCTATCTTCCCTGTAATGCCAAAATGAAAAAATATATTTTTTAAACCTGGCTATGGTGCAAAGGAGATTTAAACCGGCTATCGTGGCTAAGGAGAGTGATGCAATTCTCAACATAATTAATTTACGCAGATTTGATATACAATCCCAAGCTTACCATAGATTAGGGAACATCGACTGAGAGGGTGAAATTTAAAATTTTCGGTGGAAAAAGTATTATTTTTCTAAAACCTTTCTTTAAAAGCGACACAAAATTGGATCTTGCTTGAACTTTTCTTTCATTCTACTTTCATTATACAGGGTGTTTCAGTTAAATGTTTCAGAACTTCTAAGAGGGGTAGGGTACATCCTGACAACTCGAAATCACATAGCAATGTGGGGTCGGAAATGCTTTCCTGAAGCGGTGTTGTACACAGAAGCACCAAAGAAAGAAAAGAGACCGTAAGTGAGAAATCGTTTTAATAATACATGAAAAGAAGCAAAAGGTACATGGATTAAAGTAAGTGTTCGAAGTTTCTTCCACGGGCTACAATGCACACCTCAGATCTCCAACGCATGGACATCCGAACATTGTGGAATACTCCAGGCGAATTTCGAATTTCTTCGGCAGCTACTGCGATTCTTGCAACCAGCTCCTCAGCATTGTCAACAGGGGTGTCATAAACTAGCGATTTCATATGACCCCAGAAATAAAAATCAAGACATGATAGGTCGGGTGACCGAGCAGGCCAACGCACGGGACCACCACGTCCGATCCACTGTTGACCAAATGTGACATCCAGGTAGTTACGAACATCTCCGCTATAATGGGCAGGGGCTCCATCGTGTTGGAACCACATTGTCTGTTGCGTCGATGCAGAAATCTGTTCATCTCTCAAAAGTTGTGGCAATACTTGCTGCAGAAAGATCAAGTAGATAGGTCCGGTTAGACGACACGGTAACAGGTAAGGTCCGATGAGGTGATCTCCCATAATACCGGCCCATACATTGACCGAAAATCGAATCTGTGCTGCACGACGTCGTATTGCATGCGGGTTCTCGACCGCCCAGATATGGTCGTTATGCGTGTTGAAAATTCCTTCCCTTGTGAAGGATGCCTCATCGGAAAACAACACTTCAGCAGGAAAAAGGGGATTTGTAGCACATTTTCCAAGGTACCACTGTGCGAAAGCAATACGAGGTTGAAGAAACTTCGAACACTTACTTTAATCCATGTACCTTTTGCTTCTTTTCATGTATTATTAAAACGATTTCTCACTTACGGTCTCTTTTCTTTATGGTGCTTCTGTGTACAACACCGCTTCAGGAAAGCATTTCCGACCCCACATTGCTATATGATTTCGAGTTGTCAGGATGTACCCTACCCCTCTTAGAAGTTCTGAAACGTTTAACTGAAACACCCTGTATAACTTACACATGCATGCGAATCTTAATGAAATATGTATTGGTGTTCGTTTGTATTATTGTATTACCAGTCACTATATTTTCCATGTTTTCTAATAAAAATTACTATTTCTTTCTTTCAGAATTATGATGAATGGACTTCAAAACAGAATTCTTCTCTGAGATAGATTTTCCATCCCTCCAGATGGAAACCTCGCCATTCAAATATTTTCCCGATCCCTTCTGAGTAGCTGAGAATGGCATCTGCGCATTCCACGCAATACGGCAGGGACAACGCCATTTTCCCTTCGGGGAACCTCACCTTCCCTCAGGATCTTTTTCTCCCGAGTGTTCCCCCTAACTTCACTTTCCAGAATTCCTCGGAGGAATTCGGAGCCAACCTCTCCGCCTTCCCGCACAAGGTTCTGTTTCTTCCTGCCAGCGACATCCTGGTCACGGTATTCGTGTCAGCCGTGCTGGCAGTGTTGATCCTTGCCACAGTTATGGGCAACGTGTTCGTCATCGCAGCCATCTTGATGGAGAGGAATCTCCAGGGAATAGGCAACTGCCTCGTGTTGTCGTTGGCCGTGGCTGACCTAATGGTGGCCTGTCTAGTGATGCCTCTTGGTGCTGTGTACGAAGTGACTCAGGAGTGGATGCTGGGGCCGGAACTGTGTGATGTGTGGACTTCGTGCGACGTTCTGTGCTGCACTGCCTCCATCCTGCATCTCCTGGCCATCGCTGTGGACCGTTATTGGGCAGTCACGTGCGTGGACTACATTCGACAGCGAGGCCTTCGTCAAATCGGCTCCATGATCCTGATCATATGGGGAATTTCCTTCTTGGTGTCGTTTGCCCCCGTGTTCGGTTGGAAGGATCCCGAATTCCGCCACAGGGTTGAAGTCGAGCGGAGGTGTCTTATCAGCCAAGATACTGGATACCAGGTGTTTGCCACGTGCTCCTCTTTCTACGTACCACTTGTGCTCACGCTGTTGCTGTACTGGAGGATCTATCAGGTAGCCAGGAAGCGAATCCGCCATAAACCCGGGAGCAAGCCTCTGCACAAGATCACCTCTTCCCTAGCACCACCGACCATGGAGCTCAGCATCATTTCCGAGGTAACTAATTCCTTGCCTAACTCGGACACCAACAGCACCAATGGGATAGGATTAGAAAGGAAGGGGATGCAGGTCCCCAAGAAACGGAAAAAGCACCGTAAGGAGGCTCTTGAGGTGAAGCGGGAACGAAAAGCGGCGAAGACTCTGGCAGTGATCACAGGCGTGTTCGTGGTGTGCTGGCTTCCTTTCTTCATCGTTGCCCTGCTCATGGCCGTGTGTAGTTCGTGCGAGGTGAACGTGTATGTCTTCGGATTCTTCCTGTGGCTGGGCTACGCTAACTCGATGATCAACCCCATCATCTACACCATCTTCAGCCCCGACTTCAGAAACGCTTTCAAACGAATGTTGTGCGGAAGTCATTCGAGGCGGATTTATGTCAGGTGACAGCCAGATAAGACTCCTTCTCATGTGTCTTAACCAATTGGAATCATAGGGGATCTTCTCTGCCGCATGAAATCCACAGCGCTGCAACAGAGTGGACTCCTTGAAATTATTTTGCCAATGAATAACCGAATTTTGAATAAAATCTTTGTCTTTTGTATCTATTTGAACACGTGACCACATCACTCTGAACTAAACAAGTAAAGACTGGTCCAGAATCTCCATAGAAAACTACTCTATCATAACTAACACGTGAAGACCAAATATTGTCTGTTCTTTCACCCACAAACAAGCTGACACATTATTTCACACAAACACCCACATCATTTATTCAGTATATGTAAAAAGTAAAGGAGAATTAATTAAAACCACCTTTCAAATCTGGTAAGTGAAATTTGTTTAGGAATAAACTCGATAGTTGATGGCTGTTCAGGGTTAAAAAAATTCTTGAATTTTTTGGGAAATCCAGAAATAAAAGATATTTGCCCCGTAATTATTTCCCACCACCTTAATATACTTTTTATGGTTGGTTACTTGGTGCCCTAATAGTTGAAGAAATTCCTTTGGTTGGTGCAAATATCCTTGAAGGGAATGGTTTGGTGTGGATATCTTTCTGTTGAAGAATATAATGGAAGGAAAAATCAAGGGGAAGACCTGCAACTAGATGGAAGTATGGGGTCAGTGAACTTCCGGACAGGACACTTTGCGATGCCGCTCGTAGAGCACAGGATCGATGCAGTTAGAGGAATTTGTTGGTGGCTACAACAGTTCCTCAGGAAGCTATGTGACTGGAAGAAAAAGAATCCTTGTAGAAAAAACTAAGTGGAGAGCAGAAAAAAATTCCTAAGGTAATTTGGGAATGCAAAACTCCTAATTATGACTTAGTTCCACAAATCTTCCACAAATACGTATTATCCTCATTACGACTTTTAGCCTTACTGAGGCGAAAAAAAAAAAAATAAGAATTTCAGTACAGTTATTTCAGGCTGTTTGCATTACTTACTCCCACACTTTTAATCCGCTTCGACCACTCCCTCGTGAAGTACGGGACGGACACGTCCCCGGCTGCGCCGCCCGAGTTCTGTCGAAAGCCACAATTTCATCCAGCTATATAAAACTGTCTCATTAGGGCCACTCGAAATTAATGGTGAAATTATTATTACTAGAAAGAGAACACGCTTACCAAAAAGAAATGTTATACAAAAATATACACAACGCAAAAAGAAGTGTGCACGTACGAAACAGAAGAGAATTGCATTGAATTAGTTTGATTAAATAGGGATTTCCTGAAATGGGAGTAAGTTTCTTTTTATATTACTGTTTGACGAGATATCCAAATTCGCCTGATGGAATTATTTTTAAACTCCGTTAAAGACCTGAGATTGTAAACGAATTGTTCAAGAATTATCTATTGACGAGGTCTAAGAAGTCTTGGAGGACAAACAATTTTTTTTTTTTTAAAGCCGAAGCCGCCAACATGTTTATTCAAAACCTGAAGTCCAGTATTGCGCGTATCGTTGTCAGGAAGCAAATGAAAATGGGCGCCCCAGCCATTGTGGATTGCGTAAAATAGCTTAAGTGAGACATACGGCAGATCAATCTGAGAAAATTGAATTCAACCCTTTCCAAAACGTTAATGAGACTAACAACAGTTGTTGTTGATATTGAATTTTTTAGGAGCATCGGCGACTAAGGCCATGTTGCTGCGTGTATATTGTCTGTAATTGCTTGTTCTGTGGTCGATTTTCTGTTTGCTGGACGAAAAACCCGCGTTTTGGGGATAAAAACTATTTTACCATCGCCTGAAATCAAATAACTCACCGTTGTGATAAAGACCCATAAAAATTCCTCCCGTCATCGACAGGATTCGAACTCAGGTCTTTTCCGCCCGGTATGGGGAGGACGGTGATCCTACCACTTTTGCTACCCACGAGGGCTGACCAACACAGTAAGAAGATCAAACATCAATTGCATATGGAAAGATCGGGATAAAGTATACGTCGAATCTACAAACAGCAAGTTTGGAGACGGAAAGTAAGTGAGAATTGCCCTCGTGGATAGCACAATTGGTAGAATCGCCGTCCTCCCCACACACAGGTGGAAAAGACCTGAGTTAGAGTCCCAAATGAAATGAGGAATTTTTATGGGCCTTTTTCACAACGTGGCTGAGTTAGCCGGTTTGAGGCGAGGGTAGCATGCTTTTTTCTCCCTGAAACTCAGGCTTTTCGTTCAGCAAACAAAAATTAGACCAGAGAACGCAATTTACAGACACCATGACGAAGAAAAGGAAGAACTGACTCAGACCCACCATCAAGTCTAAGAAAAGGGAGAAGCATTCAGGTTATACTGTTCCGAACCTCTCCAAAGGTCGGAACAGCCTCATAGAAGCAAGTCAGCGACAAGAACACCTGTCACCAACTGCTGAGGGACATATGAAGATTAAAGTGAGGATTAACTCCAGAACGAATCAAAGCCGATATTCGAAGGCCACCATAGCTCCAACAAGGACATACATCAAAACTTCTATAATGTGCACTTTTTTATACCAAAACGCTAGAAGCCCGAGAAATAAGCTTCAGACAATGGAAATTCTTCTCCTATCTAGGTTGTATGACGTGATTTGCATTGCAAAGACTTGGCTCTCCCCTAATGAAGAGGACTTCGCCTTCTCTCAACCTGCATGTTTCTCTGGCGTTTTTGCCTCAAGAGGGCGGAGGACTAGCGGCGGTATAGGCATTCTCTTCAACACACAGAAATTCTTACTGACTAGCTCAGCCACCGTGAAGACAGAACTGTTTGAAGCTGTAAGAGTCTCACTCAGTGTCCAAGACAACAGACTTGACGTGTGCACAGTCTATATCCCCCCACCTTCAGTTAAGAACACTATACAAGAGGTCTCTAACTGAATCATTAATCTCATTAATCAATGCCACCCAAAAGCAACTTTACTTCTGTGTGGAGACTTCAATATTAGCTCAGACCAACACAGTCTTCACAGATTGTTGTCCTCTAATCTGGCTGCAGTAGGACTGACCCTCCAGAACTTTGCCCCCACTAGAGGCTAGCCAGTTAGACCTAATCTTTACAACATACTCCCTCACCTTAGACAGCCAGCCTGAAACAGCCTACAGGTCAGACCACTTACCAGTAGCCCTCTGTCTCCCAATTGCTTCCAAGTCACCATGGCAACATCAGATACCAGTTAAGAAAACTGGGATTAGTCCTTCACTCCTCGATCCACAGAATGCTGCTTTGCAGCATCCATCTTTCCTTGGGATGCCTTAAATCAATGTCATCCACAGCTCGGGCTGCACTTTCTTACTGCTGGCTGAATTCAATTGCTCGATCTGCAGCTTCAAAATTAGTGTCAATTTTTCGCCGGAGCAAAGCATGGTGAAACCAACAGCCCATCCTCGAATTTCAGAATAAGCAAAGGCTTCATGCAAAATGGAAAGCCACATCAGACCCAATAGACAGGATAGCATAGTCAAGAAGCCGTGCTCAGTTTGACAGATGTAATCTAAAGCCATGAAAGCCTGCATTGATAAAACACTCAAGTTGGGCAGACACCGTTTAAGGCAGGACATGATGATTTCCCTCAGCAAATTAATCCGATCGAATGGCTTGACTACATTACAAGATTCAAGCCCAAGTCTGCATCAGACCTTAAAAACCTTCACAACAGTTGTCAGCGAAATACCTTCACATCCATCATCATTACAAAAGGAGAGCTCATCCAGGCCATCAATATTATCCTACCAACATCATGTGCTGTATTTGATGGGATCCCACAATTTATCCTTAAGAGCGTAAGTGTTTTCATCATAGATGCGCTTCTAGGAATCCTAAATGGAATTCTAACAACTCAAAGTTTCCGAACAGCCTGGAACAAATATATAGTTCGGGCAATTCCAAAAACACATGGAGCTATCTCATTATCACAGTTCAGACCAATTATGAAAGCGTCATGCATCCTCAAATTTATGGAGAATTGCCTCTTCCCCATCTTAACCAACCAGGTTCTCCCATGCAATTCACAATTTATCCATTATGCACTGAAACGCAGGTATACCATCACCAACCTGCTGGCAATCACTAACATCATTCTGGAGGCTCTACAAGACAGGGAGGAGATGGTAATTGTGTATCTAGATATCCAGTCTACCTTCGACTGCATTGACGTCCGGCCCCTCCTTTAGCTTTGTGGGGAGGGATACCAGATTAAAGGAAATATCCTTGAATTCTTAAAGTCGCTTCTTACAACCAGGATTCTTCACCTGGTTGTAAGAAGCAACAGGTGAATAAAAAAATCCTTCACTAGGAAAGTCAGTGTAGATGTTTCCCAGGGCGGCGTTCTGTGTGGTCTCCTCTTTACTGCTGCCATCCACCCATTCCTATGCCAAGAAATGGATTTTCTCAGCTACGCAGATGATTTGAAGCTTCTCTGTCTGATCCATGGGACCGACCAACCTGAGACTGCTTCCAACACCATCAACAACAGCCCAAAAGCTCTAATTACGTACTTAGCACAGTTCTCTCTCCAGATTGACCCAAATAAATCTGCACAAATGGTGTTCTCACTCAAATGACACCCAACTCAACTAAACCTGAAAATCCATAGAACTTCCATCCCTCCAGTAACCAAGCACAGAGATCTCGGGATCATCTTTGACCCTAAGCTTAGCTTTAAACACCATGTGGCAGATATTCACAACAAGGTCTGCCGATCCAAATGGCTTGCCAAACAACACCTCCTTCATGTCATAGAGTTTTAGTTTACCCTTCAATATATTTACCGGTTTCTTCAGCCAGTCATTACCTACGGATCTGAAATCTGGGCGTTGGCAGCAAAAACCACGCTAAAAACCATCTCATCTGATGAGTATTGGCTTCTTCGTTGGGTTCTCTTCAAGCACAAGCTTGCACCCCTCACACACACTTCAGAAATGACCAAACTTCTAAACTACAGAAAAGTCTCAGAACGGATCTTCACCCACCGCTTACTCGTCACCATTAAAATAATAGTGGGTGAAATCAACACGATAAGTTTTTGGCAGATTTGTAGTTGGAGAATCCCCAGAGACCCTTGAGGGCGCTCCCTTCTTTACAGTCTGTGGCGTGGAGGCTCAGTAAGGACGACAGATTCCTGCCAATGGAGATGCTCCAAAACGTCCAAGATATGGATGCTGACTACAAGAAATTCGTTGAGGACAAAGCCTACAGAAGACCTATCATCAGGGAGCAGCTCTCATCTTCAACCGAGTGACTGTCACTACTTTTCCTTGATTGGTTTGTTGATGTTGTAAAAAAAAAAAATCTGTTTTTATGTGTTTACAACTTATTTTTTTTTGTTGTTAGAGTTTTAGTTCGTTTCTATGTTAAACCCCTAGCATTTTTGCTGTTATAAAAAGAAGAAGAAGAATGAAGAAGAACTCTTTATTGTATACAAAAGGCACACGCCGTACACAATACCCTTCACGGCTACAAGCCAGGGGTTTACAGTAAAGGCTAACACGAGGTTACAAAGGCTAATACAACGTAATAAACAAGGATGAGATAGGAGAAAAAAAAACAATATTATTATTGCTAATTATACAAGTGTAGTTTTAAACATTGGAAAAAAAAATTGAAAAATTTACATATGAAAATATTTACACAACAGCGTGTTATCAAGTTAAATTATTCTCCAGGGAGCAGTCCTTTTACAGTGCTGGAGTCATCTGAGCAGGCGCAGAAAGTTGGAATTCTGTGGTGATGGATCCATGGCAGTGATGGACAGATCCTTATGGGCATTGCATCAGGAATCCATGTAAAATTTACTTATTTTCGCTGATTGCAATAAAGATATTATATATATGGAGCAATATGGCCTTAGTCGCTGATGCTCGTGAAAAAAAAAATGCCATAACAACAGCAGCAGCAACAAGAGAATCATGCAGAGCTGGATAAGTATTATTTATTCACGTTTGAAACCTTCGTGTGCCGTTCTTGTTCTTCTTCTTCAATTTGTTCTTGTTCAAATCAAATATGTTCTTTTTTATACTCCGGCACGACCACCAGGTCAATGGAGTTTACAAAAAATCATCAATACAAACGTTAATCGTGTTTAGCGGGGTTCTTGAACCTCGGTCGACTCAAAGAGCTACTGCACTCACGCTCCTGACTACTCGTCTATGTCAGCCCTAATATATAGTGTGGGTTCCATATAGGAGCAGAAAACTCCAGTTTAGGGAGCACGGTTGCTTTGAATAGGAGCACTGAAAATCGACGATCTTAAAATCTGTACATCTGCCGTTTAATGAAGCCAATTTGTTTTTTCGCTTGGTTTAAAATATTTCTAACATGTTTATCAAACCCGCATCCAGCGGTAAAAGTAACTCCCAGATCTTTAACTTCGGCAACTATGGAAATTGGAATATCCTTTGATGTAATATTGGCGTACTAAAATCTTAGTTTTCCTCGAAACTGCAAAGGAAATAGAGCTACATTTCCTATGGTTAACCTCCAGACCATTCAAAGCAATCCAATTAGCAAAAGAGTTGAAGTAGCTTGAAGGCTAACTGCATCAACTTCACTGTTGATACGTGACTGAAGTTTCACATCGTCGGCAAACATAAAATCTTAATACCACCTCTCTCAACAAATTGCGGTAGATCATTGACAAAGACGGTGAATAAAAAAGGCCCAAGAGATGATCCCTGTGGTACTTCTCTAGATGGAATAAATTCCCTTAAGGTTTTCTGTCTGATGATTATCTTATATTTTCGATATGAGATAGAACTAATCAAACAGGATGGTAAAGGGCCAAGTATTCGATGCGGCTTAGTTTTTCAGCAAGATGATTTTGCGGGACACTGTCAAAAGCCTTAGTAAGATCTCTGTAGATCACATCAACCTGTCCTCCGCGATCGACGGTGTCTAAAACTTGCTGCAAGATATTGAGAACATCAGTGGTAGTTGAGCGTCCCCATGCTGGCTGTCGCAAATAAAGTGCTCAAAAAAACGCTGATGAAAAAAAAAAAAACCGTGAATTAGGGTTGAATTTGAAATGTCTGCAATTCTGCCCAGACACGATAGGAGGGAGTATATCATGAGAGCCTTGTCGATCTATTCGGCCCTGGAAAGATTGTGCAAGGCTCAAGGGGTAGAATTTTTTTCAGCCTGGACTGTACTTGTTAACAGGAGAGATTGCTTAAATAGAAAGGGTGCAAGTATGTTTGCTGATGCTATCGAGGCAGTGTTAGGTGGGTCGTAAAACTGCTATCTTTGTGAGAGACAAGGACTAATAGATTAAAAGTAGCCACTGTAGCAGAGGTGAAAGTGATTCTTGCACTGCTTCTATTGGAATGAGTAGCAGCATGGAAAATAAGATGCACGATATTTCAGAGACTGCTGGGAATCATTGGGGTACAAGTAAACACATGGGTTGTGTTAGGGTAGCTAACAATAGAAACAGGTGCATGTACACTTGCGTGTACACCAATGCTAGGAGTTTGGTAAATAAATTTGATGAATTTCAGGTATTGCTCAAAACATTAAAGGCAGATACTGTTGGGATATCAGAGACTTGGTGTCACACAGATATAAGGGATGCAGAACTGCAATTTGGGGAGTACAACGTCTACAGAAAGGATAGACAGGATAGGAAGGGGGGAGGGGTTATGCTATTAGTTAAGAAACACATAAAATCCAAGGAAGTGAAGCCAGTCGACATCGCTGGACAGTGCAGTGTCGAGTCAGTTTGGTGTGACATAAGCATTGGGAGATCAAAATTGAGAGTAGGAGTGTGCTATAGGCCTAATGACTCTGATGAGTATAATAAGGAACTGTACAGGGAAATAGAGTGGGCCAGTAAATCAGAGAGTCTTATAATGGGGGACTTTAATTTCCCAGATATTGACTGGAATTTGTGGGTTGGTCACTCGCACACTAGCAAGGCTTTTGTGGATTTATTGGATGATTGTTTTCTTCATCAGCATGTTCGGGAGCCAACTAGAGGGAGTAATACTCTGGATTTGATTATCAGTAGTGATTCTTCTTGCATTAAGAATCTGCAGATAAAGGAACCACTAGGTGGCAGTGATCACAGTGTGCTGAAGTGGGATTTACTCAAAGAGGTAACTACCATTAGGGGTAAAGGGAAGGGTTATTGCTTCCGTAAAGGCGACTACGATGGTCTGAGACAGTATTTAATTTTCTATACATTGGGACCAACTGATGATGTTACCAACAGAAAATTCAAAATGGGAAGCATTCAAAGAACTTATCTTGGAAGCTACTAGGCTGTACATACCAACTGAGAAATGTTGTTCAAGGTTTAGGCCTAATGGATGTCAGATGAACTAATGAGACATAAGGCAGAGAAGAAAAATGCATGAGATACATATAAATTAACACGTGACACAGAAGCCTATGATAGATACAAGTTGATCTGTAACCAAGTTACAAAGGAGGTTAGGCGGGCGAAGGCAGAGTACGAGAAATCTTTGGCAAGGGATGCAAAGAAAAACAGCAAGGAGTTCTTTACTTATGAAAACTCTAGAAGGAAAGGGATGAATGAGATTGGTCCGCTTGATATCGATAGTTCAACTGTTGATATCCTTCTCAGGTAGCTTACAAACTAAATGAATATTTTGCATCGACATTCACACATGAGGAGTTATTCAGTAAGGGGGATGCCAGAGGTGTATTCAACTCTGGCAGTAAGATAGAGAATCGTGTAATAACTGAGAGTAAAATGGAGGAGAAATTGTTGAAGATAAACACAAGAAAGGCACCTGGGGTGGATGGCATCTATCCAGTTATATTAAAGGAGGCAGCAACGGAAGTAAGCAAACCCTTAGCCATAATTATGAGAGCTTTCTTGGACTCGGGGGAAGTACCCACAGTCTGGAGATGTGCAAATGTGACCCCAATTCACAAAGGAGGATCAAAGGCTGACACAAGTAATTATAGACCTGTAAGTTTAATTTCTGTTGCAGGAAAATTAATGGAGGCACTGGTTAAAGAAGCACTGCAGGATCATCAAGATAAGACTTCAGTTATAACTCGGACACAGCATGGCTTTGTTAAGGGAAAATCTTGCCTGACCAATTTGATTGGATACTATGATGCAGTCACAAAAGAACTGGATGCAGGGAATAACTTTGATATTATATACTTGGATCTTAGAAAGGCTTTTGATACTGTTGCACATGGAAGACTGCTACACAAATTGGAGCAGTGTGACATTGGAGGCAAATTGCTGCTATGGATAAACGGGTGGTTGAGGGGGTGAAGACAGAGAGTGGTAATTAATGGACACTGATCATCGCGGACTTATGTTATTAGTGGAGTTCCTCAGGGTTCAGTGTTGGGTCCGTTGTTGTTTTCGGTGTTTATGAATGATAGTGATGATGGGATATCAAGTTTAATGTCCAAGTTTGCAGACGATACAAAGGTTGGCATTATTGTCAAGGACACTACTGAAACTAGGCTGCTACAACAGGATCTGGAAAGGTTGAGCAGGTGGGCTGAGAGGTGGCAAATGAAGTTTAACATTGACAAATGTAAAGTACTACATATGGGAAACAGCAACCCCAGAGCAATGTATCAACTCTGTGGTACTACACTGACAGTGGTAGGGAATGAAAAGGACCTGGGGGTAATTGTACAGGCAGATATGAAGTTCTCTGAGTAGTGCAGACGGGCTACAAGAGTAGCTCATGGTGATATACAGGAATGAGTCAATGATATACAGGAACGTTTCTAGCAGGGATAAGGAGGTGATTATTCCTTTGTATAAGGCAATGGTCCTGCCCCACCTTGAGTACTCTATACAGGTCTGGAGGCCTCATTTCCAGAAGGATGTAGAGCTGCTGGAACGAGTACAGATAAGGGCAACAAGATTAGTGAATGGAACAAAGGGGTGCTCTTACGAAGAAAGGCTTCTTAAGTTTGCAAATTACAGTGTCTGGAGACTAGGCACCCGCGAGGTGATCTTATAGTGGTGTATCAAGCCTTGAATGGTTTGAGCATGCTCAATGCTGATGGGATTCTTCTTCTCGCTCAGAATAATCACCTGAGGGGGCATAAGTTCAAATTGAGGAAAGACAGATGTAGGATAGACGTGAGGAAATTTGCCTTTAGCCAGCGGGTGGTTGGTTGGTGGAACAGACTTCCATCCTTTGTCGTGGAAGTTGATAGCCTAAATAAGTTTAAGGCTCAGCTGGACAGGTATTTCGAACGAACAGAGGGGTGAAGTGGAAGTGGTTATTTTTTATTTATTTATTATTATTTTTTTTGGCTGATGCTGCATAAGCTTGCTTTCTTGCATCAAATGCCTCTACTAATGCTAATGCTAATGCTAATAATGCATTAGTGGCATAGTATTTAGGTTCAGGCGCCACCGGTGGTTTCCCACATCTGCACCATATGTACTCTGTGATGAAATGCAGAACTACTGCACAGCCAGAAAAAAAGTGTAATGTCTGGTTAATGTAGTATTGTGCTTTGTTCTGTTGTTGTGTCTGGCTGCTTGGCCGCGGGGCCCCTACTGGGACTCCACGTTGCCCGCCACAACCACTGGAGGTGAGCCAGGCTGCCCATTATACTCTGGCTGCCTCTGCCAGGGTTGCCTAAGCTACCTGACAGAAGCCATAAAAAAAAAAAATTATAATAAAATAAAAATAAATAAAATAAAAAAATAAAAAAAATGAAGAGTGAAAATAAAAAAAAAGTTGAGGCTGTAAAAAAATAAAATAAAATAAACTAAAATAAATAAATAAATAAAAATAAATAAAATAAAAAGATAAGAGAGCATATGGGGGGGGGAGTAAGAGAAGAAGAAGAGGTCAAAAGTAGGGAACAGTAGTTGGAGTGGACCAAAGAGGGAAGGCAGTCCACTATAAGGAAGAGGATGGAGAAGGGAGTTGAAAATTACAGGAGCAGGTGCTCCTGTGAGTATCCTGCACCCAGGGTAAATTGCATTATCCTATCCCAGTAGGGGATCGCAGGAGTGACACGTTATTCTGTCCTGCCCTGAGTTTCGCAAGTCTTGCTCTTCTACAATTGTAAACAGCCTGGGCGTAGCGTGTTAAGGCTAGGTATGTGGCCTCTTCTTGAAGTAAAGTTGACTTCTGATTGCGGGGGTTTCCTTGAATCTCTGTGAGGAATTGAAGTCTGGCGTTGTTGTAAGTGAGACACTCGCATATAAGGTGTTCCCAGGACTCCTCTTCACCACAGTGGCAGTATGGGTTATTTTCTATTCCCATGGCTGTTATTTTTTGCTGGAACGGTCCATGGCCTGTAATCAGGAAGGTGACTTGCAATCCAGGCGAGTACCAGGGAGGAGGAGGCTTTGGGGAAGTCCGACTAATTGAGGGAATAAACCTTTTGGTGATTGCTCCTTTAGGCGTTGTGTCCCATGTTTCTTGCCAGAGGTTTTGTAGGTGGTCTGCAATTTTTCTTCTTTCGTCCTTAGGGTAATTTGCATGGTTCAATTGCAGGTTTAACAATTGAGTTGGGATTCCCTTCTTCAGGCGCTGGAAGAGACCCCTCTTGACAACTTCCAGATAGAGAGGTAAGTATCCTGCAATGACTTGTAATGCAGGGTGCTAATAATGCATTAATCGGTTGTGAATGATTGCGTTCATAATTTTTGCCAGAAAGTTCAGAAGTCAGATGAGACAGCAATTCTCGAGTGAGTGGACTGCGCGGCTCTTTAGCATACCAATAATACTGACTCTTTTGATATGAGTAGGGTAAATACCAGTTTTAATGGAAAGATTGAAAATATTCCTGTATATCATTGACAAGCCTGTCTGCACTGCTCATAAAACTTCATATCTGACTGCACAGTTACCCCCCAGGTCTTTTTCATCCTCCACTTCCCTGAGTTTAGTACCACACAGTTGGTACATTATTCTAGGGTTACTACTACTCATATGCAGTACTTTGCATTTGTCAATGTTAAACTTCAGTTGCCATCTGTCCATCTCTTCTAGATCCTGTTGTAATAGTGTACTATCATTAATGTCATTAACAACTCTGCGAACCGTTGTATCATCTGCAAACTTGGACTTTAAGCCTGATTTGTCTTCATCAATATCATTGATAATTCACCTGCCCTTATTACTTGGATCTTCGTCAGTCTCTGTCTGCTGGGTGTCAACTATTTTCCCCAGGCAATGAGTCGTCTGTCTTGGACTCCAAACAAAGTTTCATCTTCTGCAAGATATTGCACATAAAGCCTTTGCCAGACGTGGACAAGTCATCAGTAGTGCCCCAATTTCAGGAACTACTCCTATCCCAGCTCTACCCCCAGTCCAAACCAGCATCTCCATCCTCGTCTCCATCTCGTGATACCACCACCATCATCACTACCACCATTTTTTAACTCAAGTACTATCTTCATGACTACCTTCGACTTGGACAAATTGGTAATCATACTTGTACGATGCCGTATGATATCAGTGTGTCTTTTTCACTTCTATCTTCTGCTGGCCTCAGGCTGGTTCTGAGGCGGGATCATCTTCTGGCACCACCTTGCACTGGTTCGGGATTTTTATTCATTTTATTTACTTATTTTTATCTTTAATTTTTCTAATTTTTTTTATTTTATTTATTCTATTTTTTTCAAAAATTTATTTTTACTGTAAATTTTTTTATTTCTTTAACCTTTTTTTTCTTTAACTTTTAATTCCTTTCATTTTTATAATTTTTATTAATTTACTGTTTTATATTATTTTATTTGCTCATATTTTGAATGATTTCGATATTCAGTACGTGACACTCGAGGTTTGCTGCGGTTTGCCCTCAGTTGTGGTCGGCTCCTCGCAGCGTACATGGGTATCAGGATGCACCACCCTGGTGCTTGTTGCTTCCTGATAGCAAAGAGGCCAGAAACAACTAAACAACATAACAAACACATACACGGCACAAACATAGCATTAAAACATTTCTGGCCTTTCTGCAGAGTTTTTGTAACATCACAGTGTACCACGGAGGAGTTGAACTAGCGATTGGGAGCCGCCTTACATATGATACATGTCTACATGCCTATTGGTAACTCCCTAGGAGGCTTCCGGATCAGCTAGTGTATAATCTTGCTACCTCTACTCTGCCAGATAGTGACTGGAGGGAGTCCCAGTAGTGTGTATGCGGGGGGAATTGTCGAGGCCACGTTACGTCAAGGATCTGCGTATATTCTTACCATGTGTACGCCATATCCAAAAATTTCATTACTTCATACAGCATGTCCCACCCACTTTTGATACTATTGAATACACCATTAATTGTCAAACTAACAGAGCAAGCTTATCTGCGAAAAGATCTAAACCTCCCAAACACTTCCAAGTTCATTTCCAAATATACGTGGTCTCAATTCTAATCTCAACGGTGTCCATTTCCACTTGCAGTCTGCCAAACCCCATGTACGTTTTCTGAGAGAATCTCAGTTATCGGTTGATTCAAGTATTGCTCATCTCAGATGCACAAATTATTCGCTGTATGATTCCCTTCGCCTCAAAGGTGGTACTTGTGCATATGTCTGTTCTGATATTCCCTGTCAGAGACTTGGCAATTTGGAATCTCCTCTCTTCGATCTTCTCTGATTCAAAATCGCTCTACCTCATTGTGTCAAATTCATCTGTGTTCTCTATCGTTCTCCCAACTGCACTAATCACTTGGAGCTCTTTGACTTCCTCTCTTTGCAACTTGACTTTCTCCAGTCCAACTTTCCTAACAGTGAGGTAATTTTCCTTGGTGATTTTAATGTTCACAACTCCAGCTGGCTTCCGTTTTCTAGTCACACAGACATGTCACAACCACCCATTTCACCTTTCCTAAATACATTATGTATGCCATAGTGGAACTCGTCATCATCAATTTCCGGGAGACACCACGTTTCTATTAGCCCCATAATGTCAGCACTGGTTGTCCTAACCAATTGAAATTCAGCCATTTTATTGACAACACTTCTGACATTACTGTAGACTCAGTTAAGACTAAATATCCTTCTATAATTCACTACCCTGTCACACCCCTTGAAGTTATTTGGGCTTGTTTCCCTATCTTTCTCGTTCCGCTCTATTGAAACGTTCTTACCCTCAGAACATCTTGCCATCATCGACTGTGTGGCAACAAAGAAGAATTCTTGCGAATAATTGTTATGATGCGTGTTTTGTTCATCCTTCTAACCTGTTGGCTGCGTAATAGGGGTGAAAGCAAAAGCTTGATGAAATAAACAGATGAATAATAATAATGATGATGTCGGGGTAATTATCAGGTGCAGCTAACCCGATCCATGGGCTGCATATCCGTCGTTCCACTGAGGTCCCTCTGCATATGGCCGTGAGCTACTTGACTCCCACTCGGGATGTTTATCAAACATCGCGGAACATGTTGACAACATGCTCTACAACAGACCCTATTGAATTTTAACAATGGTGGGTTAACACCATTCAGCGTTATTGTTAAAATTCTTGCATTTTGGAAATATGATCACACGTGCAAACATGCTGTACACCGGACTAACTATACACAACGCAGAGCGGCTAATGATGGAAAGGATATTTTAATGCACCACTGCCATCGCTATTCAATAAATAACTTTCACAATGAGCGCACTTCTAAGTAATTTGCAACGCTTTCTTCCTAGTCAATACATCATCGACTAAAGGAGTAATCTTTTGGTAGATGAAAGAATAATCCTCCCACCTTTCCCTTAAACTGTCTTCTCGCTGAACGAAACGCCCCTTTTGTTTGAAACTGAGACGGGAAACGTGGAAATTAAAATTTCCACTTTTCCAGTCTCAGTTCTTCAAGTTAAAATTATTGGTTAAAATCGAAACTCTTGAAGAGTTTCGATTTTAACCAATAAGAATACCACTATGAGGATTTTAAATGTAACTTTTGTCGAAAACGTACCGAGGCTTCCTGTCCATAATGCATATTCTTCAGCTCGTAAAAACTTCGCGAAATTTAAGCCACAGATCAACGAGTCAGATAGCAGCAGACGATGAACACGCGCAGCAAATATCAGCAGCAGACGCAACAAAAACACTTGCAAAAAATTTCAGCAGCAGACGATTTACAGAATCATAATTCCGCAACTTTTCTAGAGGCGTTTGATTCGCATCCAGAAAAATATGCAGTCCCCATCACCAACTTCGTTTTCTCTCTATTTATCTTTCTCTCTCTCTCGGAATTGTACGTAATCTTATTGTACAAACTTGCACGTGTGGTTGCACAAACGCAGCAGAAATCGCAGAGATGGACGGAAAAGAAGTTTCGTACGAACGCCTTGATGGAGACTTTTCTGAGTCATGACGCGGGGTCAAGAGCGTCTACCGCTAATACGGCACCCTGTTCACCTTTGTTGCCTCGTTAGATAACGTCTTGGCACCGACAGAGTCGCGTGACAGTCTTGGCGTTTCTATAATTGGCCGCGTTATGCCGAGTTCGAGTGACGTCACTTCGGTTAATGCTATAAGCCGCTCTGTTTCAGCAGAAACTGGACAGTCGGCAAAGATGATAACAAGTCCCTTCACCGCTAACCAGATCTGTGTGCCCAGGGCGAGATCAGATCCATCTGATCACGTTACTGAAAACACGGCAGCACTGAGTAAGACACGCAAAACTTTTCTTCTCGTGCACATTAAAGTTCATCAGCCATTTCCTGTAGCGAGCCGTGACTTCCGCTTAATGCAAATTTATTCGGATGTCATCCTAATACCACAGTTCGGATGGACTTGTGTGGTAGACTTCTCGCTTCTAACGAATAATTTTTGGTCAGATTTGAGGAACTGCGCCCTCCTCTCTTCTCCCCACTCCCCCTCCAAGGGGGAATATACTGGCATCCACACTAACTATAAAAATGGAAAGAGAAAATAAGATATTTGTTTTCTTCAGATTAAAGACCTTTAAGAATATTCTGAAGCAATCCTCGAAATTGCGAAATCACTACACGACGAAGTGACCCCCCCATTCTGCCCCCGTTTAATGCCTTTTAATTGAGAGGCAGACGCTTTAAAAAACCAGAGTCACGCGCAGCAGTTCGAAGCAACAAACGATTTACGTAAACAGTGCCTTTTCGTCTGCAAACTGTGTTTTTAGTCGCCATGTGTGCGCATGTGTCGATGTGTGCCTTTAAGGTCTGATCCAAATTAACGGCACTACACTGTGAGACATAAACGCGTACCATATCAGGGTACCCCCAGAGGTTCCAGGGTAAAATCTATTTTGCATTAAAATTTGCATAATAACATTTTGCATTCGGTTTATTTTATAAATTTGAATAATTTTGTCTTCTCCGAGTTTCAGCAGCCACCGTGGCCCGAGTGGATTTGTGATCCTTTTACATTCTGTATTTTCAACGTTTGCATTTAAATGAGGTGTTTCGCTAATAGAGGGTGGGTGCTTAAGCCCCAGTGCCCCAGCGCAACCTCGCAGCAGGAGCAAATCTCCTTCGAACTCGCACATCTAATGATTATCCGCAATTTCTTCCCGCGCGCCGCAAGGCAGGTGACCACAAATTTACCTTCGGTAAAACATAAATCCGGGCATCACTCGACATCCCATTACCCACGATGCCTCGCAGCTCAATTCATCACGGGACCAGCGCCTCTTGTTTGCTCCTTTCAAGTTGCCATGGGAATAGACAACGTAACCACTTAATGCGTTTATTTCTCCATCGCGAGATCCCTTTCGGCCCCTCCAACAAGATTTCGCTCTCCGCTGATCGAATTGTTGAACGGACCAAACTCGCACGAGAGCCGAGCAGATTTCAGGAGTGATGTATTGCGGTTTCGTGGCTGTTGGCACGCAGAATGCCGGGTGTCTACCAGAGATTGAAGTTGTACGTATTGAATCCTCTGGCAGCATCTGCTTTTTCAGAACAACGAGGCCTCTTTTGTGCTCCCAGATTTATCTCCATTCTTCTGACTTTTATAAAAGAAGAAAGTTCTGTGGGAGAACCCCACAGAGTAAAGCGGAGATATTAAAAATATAGCGGGGGAGGCTGATCGCAAAGGTTACCCTCAACCCAGATAATAATAATGGTGATTTTACCACCTTCTGCGTACATAATCAAACTCAGTATTAATGTCATGCTCACTGGCTCCATTTTGTCTTAGCAACCAGTTACTATTATGATTTAATGCAATAAATATTTCACGTTTGTAAAAAGACTACCTGAGCTAAGTCAATCCAAAGCAAAGGAACAACATCAGAGGAAATGCATCAACTTTGCTGGTGACCGCGACCGCTGTTTTTTACTGGCTCCCCTTTTGTGGATCAACGGTTGCTTTGATTGCTTTGATCAACGGCCTTCTCAGCAACATTAAAATATATAAAGGATTCCCCTGCAACCCACTCATCTATCAAGTTTTCGATTAAAGTATTTTTCAACTATTTTTTTAGCTATTATTTCATCGGTCAATGACCCTGAGGAGTTGTCAGAGGAACCCACTACTTTAAAAGCTGTTTTCTCACTAAAGGCAACGGTCAACATTTATATCGAAGATCACGACCGGTCAGATCCAGTTTTTTTTTGCCAAATGTATATAAACTTAGACTCTACCACAATTCCAAATGGACTTTGGTTTTTGGAACCAAATCTATAAAAAATACACGATTGTACATACCCCATCAGCCGACTGGGCCAGCCGGGTCAAGTGCCTGCCTGGCAACCCAAAAGTCGCGGGTTTGAATCCCGCCTCGGGCTTGGATCAGAGTAGAAAATGCCAAATCTTTGGGAAGTGCATTATGGTCACAGAAACCGATGCACTAACAAAAAAAAAGACCCCATTAATCATAAGGGGAGGGCACTTTTTGTAAATTAATTAACGTAGAAATATTTCGAGCAAATGCCTCAACTTTAAGATTTTTAACTGTTGAGACTGTACCTTAGAGTCGGAGTGCCCTAAAATGGAAAGCCGTAAGAGGCCGCTTGTTCCACTTGCGATGAACCTCAGCGAAAATGCATTCAACCACGCAGGTGCAATCTGCTGGCATAACTCCCACAGGAATATACCAATTTTCAACGTTTGCATTTAAATGAGGTGTTTTTCTAACAGAAGGTGCTTAATAGAGTAACAGGGAGAAAGAATACCATTTGTAGATCGGTGCTGTAGTCGAATCTAGATGATGCCTTGGAAAGGTCACATTTCTGCCCAAATTATCAACTCCAATTAACCTTATAACCGGACGCATTGATGCTCCAGAATCGACGATGTCGTTAGGACTTCCAGGACAGCAGGTCGCTACCAGACTAACCTTCGGCTCCCTCTTCAAGCAGGGCTAGACAATCTACGTTGTCTAATTAACATGTTTCCCGGAAACAATCCAGCTTATCAACAGACTAGAGGTCTAGACATGTTCTCTGACTCCAAAGTATACAGATCGGAAAAACTGTAGGAAACCTTCACGTGGATGGAGCTGTTTCATCTTCTATCCAGTGGAAAAATTCGAGAAACCGAGGCACCGAGGTGTGTCCAGGTTCGCCGCTGAGTCCAGCTGCTAAAATTGCACCGAAATTTGTAAAGTCGTAAATTCGTGGGCTTTAAATCTGCTGCTGAAATTCGTAAATAATTCTTATTTATGGCAGTAAAACCTTTTAAAATCTACTGTTCGTTAAAGTTCATTTATACGTTTCATAAATGAAGTAAATAATTAATTGTATTACTGATTGCCCTCCTGGCCGAATGGCTAAGGGGTGCAGACCATATTTATTGGTTAAATAAACTGATTTCATAAATAAATAAATGCCGCTAATTATTAGCCAGAAAAAATCTTGTCAAATAACGGGTGAAATTAATGGTTGCCCGCGTGGATGAATGTTTCCTTTACAGAATCAAAACATCGAGTGGGAAAACAAAATACATTTATTTCTAGCTCGCTATTATTCTTTAATAGCCTCAATACAAAATGGTCGCAGTTGTTACTCGTGTACCGAATTTGAAGGGATAAGCGCAGCGCGGATAGGGTCGCTCGCAGAAGAGCCACGTGGCCAAATGCGAGGGCACAGCGGTACAAGCGTTTAAATTTACCGTGATCCAAATTTAAATATGGTGATGTTCTTGTAATCTTTCTTTGTCTTTTTCTTACGAAAACCCCAAACACGAGAGGTATCGGAACCAATAGTAGTTGACACCGTGTGCGGGTTGAAGCTTCAGAAGATGAAAGAAGACAAAATCTGTCTCCTCTGGTCGCCCTCGAGTATCAACGGAAACCGAAAAACTCTCCCCGCATGCGTCAAATGCTCGGAGCGGTCTATACGCATGCGGGTGGGGTAGGGGGAAAAGTTTATGGAGCGGATGAGCGAAGAACAAAGAGTACCACGCGAAGCTCGAGCGATAACACGCTTTGACGATGTCCGCGGCTCTTAATTGAATTTTGGACGGCGAGAGGCGCGTGAGTCTCGCTGTCGGCAGGTGTCCCTAATGGAGGTAATCCACGCCTATCTCCGCTCTGCCGAGGTCACCTGATCTTTCTGTTGACAGGATGGCTTCGCAGCACGAGGAAGCGAAAGAATCGCTCAAAAGCGACCTTGCTGCGTCTTCCGGAAACGGAACACGATCTGCCTTCGCGGGCGAATTTCTGTCGACGACGAGTCCGAAGGGGTTGTTCGCGCGAGTTCCTGAATTCGCTCGATTAACCGTCTGCATCCAGGCTCGTGGAGCCATCCACTGAAAAGATGGCAGCGCTCCGCAGTTCCTGTGCGGAAAGGATCAACTCCGATAGCCGACACAGAAGGCCATCTGCGTTCATTACGAAAACAACCCGCCGTACAGAGAAGTCCTAATTAATACATCGCGATAATCACGCAAATTTAACCGAAATAAGATCACAAAATTACGTAAAGGTTTAATAAAGTAGCTAAGACGGAAATGGTATTTGCCGATCTCGAACAGGGCAATTAAGGCACTTCCTTACTTATCGTACTACTTAAGGCGAACTCGTCATACAGAAAATGCCGGGATAACACTCCCTACCAGAATTAATTCGAAAGTCTTTTAAAGAATTCACTCCACAATTCTTTAATCTTTAAACTGTGAATATGCCGTCTCACCTTGAAACCTTCGATGATTATCTAGGAAGCGTGCCTTTCGTCGTAGGCGTATAAAAATAAATAAATAAATATCTTTATTGCAGGCAGTGATTGGTTACATGATTGCCTGATGCAATAATACCCACAACAGCGACAATACTAGGGGTTTAACATTAAATAACTTATACAAGAAAACTTACATAAAGCATATATTAGGACATAAAACGTATAATTACATATTTTACATATAAAATTAATATTAACATGTGAAATGAAGACACATGAAAAGCGATGAAAAGACGATGGCAGTCACTCGGTTGAAGACGAAAGCTTAGCAGTTTTCTTTGAATTCTAAAAATTAAAGTTATTAACTCCTCTCGGATAGATGCACCTCTCGCATACTCTGTAACTGGGCAAGTTATATCCTCGCTAGCAGCTATAATTCTAAGTTAATAAAATCGCAAATCGTGCTACATTAATTACACACGCCATTAAGGCTGACGCTTGAAAATGAATTGAACCCGTTGCTCGCTTCCACGAAGCACATGTGGGGGGGGGGGATGAATGATGATGCTTCTTTTGCCTTTATTTTTTTTTTATTTAATATTTCCTCAATGTTATATGACTTATTCAATTATTCCCTGTACTCTACTATGCCCCCGTTTTGTCCCCTCCCACTTTACACCTGACTTGTTTGTCTCCCAGAAGATTCTAGACTCTAAGGGGGTCTCAGTATTTTAGGTATTCCTCCTCTGGACTGGCTGAAGTTCAAAATGACTGATAGACACTTAAGTACCAAAACATAATAATATTTATTGACATTATATACATTTCAATCAATAGCTACAATTAACTGTGAACTTTATTACGTGTGGCTTTGTTAAACTGCTAGGCCTTATCTGTGTAAATATCCTTGTAATTCAAACTATATATCATCATGTTCTTCGTGTGCCTCATCCTTGGCTTCTATCAGATCTAGGAATTCATTACATCTCATAATTCTTACATCAGCTTTCCTACTAATCAACTGTCCTAGTAGGTCTACAGGTAGCTTTCAGTATGAGAATAAACAATTACAAGTAGCTATATATATATATATATATATCCCTTTCCAAAATTATTATTACGTACACATTTATATATATATATATCTCAGTTAGAAAATCCTTTCCTCAACCACAGATCTGTTCATCATTAATGATCAACCAATGCAATTAACAATCTTCCCGTGTATCTAATCCAATAATTCTTTAATTAGCTAGACACTCAATCACTGTTTTATCCGTTTAAACAATTACTATCACACTAAGTTATACTCTTAATAAATCCAAATTCACTATAATTTAACATTCAGCTACAATCCTTTGTTACCTAATTAGTCATTCCCCCAAAATTAACTATTATATCAAGGTATCCTTTCTACCCACTAATTAAATTTTACCATAAGGTCCTACTCTTAATTTCTCTACAATTCTGTGTACATGGGTGCAATTACATTTAGCTTTCTCCCATAGGTTAAGTATTTCCCCTAGAGTCCTTCCTTCCTTCACTAACTTAATATTTTTCCATACTGAACTATCACTTACTCAGTTTTCTCTCTCTATTCTGGGCTGCCATAACCATCAGCGTAACGGCGTAGACTAGAAGGCGGGCGGTTGTTCATCCTTGGAATATCTAAGGATGAACCTTGGAATATCTTGGAATATCTAATATCTACCTGAGGTTCACTCTCCCGTGGGCACTGCTCTGCTGAGTTAAATAAGGATCCTTTCTTACGTCATTCTCTAGAATTCTCCTCGAGCGTTCTTTACCTTCCTTCACTATGAACTGCAACAGCTTCTCTCACTGTTCTATATTCATTGGCTACTGCTATAACTCCATTCTTCTCCGTGGACACATTCTTTCGCCTACCTCAGACTTACATAAATTACTCACAAGGAAAATTTCCTTCCCATTACTACGGCAGCCTCTCCAAAACCTTTTCCAATCACCCAAACTCCACAATGACTTTGCCACACAACTGTCTTCCTCCACACACACACACACACCCCAAGACTCTCCTAAACTCTTTTTTCTCTCTTTTCTCTGAATTTCAAATTTTTCCTACGCTTTTCTCTCTGACCAATCGCTGGCCTGTACATCTCTTCCCCTGTAATTCTCATTCGTCTCTTTTACTCTTCCTTCCTTGGGCGTGTCTTCCATCCTTTTTAGAGAGGGCTTCCGGGTTCCAGCAATTTCTGGAACTTTCTAGAAAGGTGACCGGAAATTCCGGTTGTCTAGACGTTTCTAGATCTTCTTTGTGATTGCCCAGCTACGCCCTGTATTTGTCTTGCTACACCTGTCGTTAATCGCCCCCGTGAAATTTTTAAAGTGTGCTCTTAATTTCTTGAGTACCTCAATTCCTGAACTCCATCTCTATCTTAGTTGTGTTTGTTTCGGCCCATTGTGCTTTAGGGGCGAAATGTTGACTCTGATCTGTGCTCATTAACTACAGACTGCTCCATCAGTGTTTCCTATTGTATCGCGTATTCGAAACGCTTTCGCCCCCCCCCCCCCCCGTTGCTACGTTAATCTTCCTCTTGCTTAAAGTAATAGGCGAAACGAGCACAATTAAGCCTGGGACTTATCCGAATTATTCTATTCAAATTCTGTTATTTAGTTTTCACCTGATATATTTCTAATGGTTGTCTGTACTAAAATTCATTATATTTTTTTCAATATCAATAACCATTATTAAATAACAGTTGTAAGGACAGGTCCTTACACACATAACCGGTTGCTATCTTGGCTTGTTAGCTCAGTTGGCAAAAACATCGTTGGTTAGAGTATCATGGGTGTGGGGTCGATGTCCATATTCCTAATTCATTTCCTAGTTCATTTCACAAATATATGTGGTCTCAGTTCTAATCTCAATGATGTCCATTTCCACTTGCAGTCTGTCAAACCCCATGTACTTTTTCTGACAGAATCTCAGTTACCGGTTGATTCATCTACTGCTCATCTCAGATGTCCAAATTATTCGCTGTATGATTCCTTTCGCCTCTAAGGTGGTATTGTGCATATGTCCGTTCCGGTATTCCTTGTCAGAGACTTCGCAAGTTGGAATCTCCTTTCTTTGATCTTCTCTGGCTTAAAATATCTCTATCTCATTGTGTCAAATTCATCTGTTGTCTCTACCGTTCTCCCAACTCCACTAATTACTTTGAGCTCTTTGACTTCCTCTCTTTGCAACTTGACTTTCTCCAGTCCAACTTTCCTAACAGTGAGGTAATTTTCCTTGGTGATTTTAATTTCACAACTCCAGCTGGCTTCAGTTTTCTAGTTACACCGACCCGGCTGGTCTAGATGCTGAGGCTTTTGCAATTACAAATGACCTAGCACAGATTGTTCATTTACATACAAGAATACCGGACAATCGTAAACATACAGCCAATATGCTTGATCTTTTTCTCACAAACAACCCTTCTATGTACACGGTCCAAGTGAAAGGTCCTTTAGGCACTTCAGATCACAACTTGGTGATTGTCTCTTCTCCAATGGAACCTTTATCTCATGGCTATTCCCAACCTCGTGTTTTTTTGGCATTACAAGAATGCAAAATAGGATGACCTGCTAGATTTATTTTCTTCTTTTCCTTGGTAGGATTACTGTTTCAAAACTTCTGATGTCAACGTTTGCTCAGATCGTCTCAGTGAATTTATTCTTGCAATAATGGAATCCTTTATCCCACAATCCATTTTAAAATCTCGTTCTTTATCTAAACCTTGGTTTTCCAATAAATGTGCTCAGGCTGTTCAAGAGAAGAATGTTGCATATCGTAATTGGCTTCTTTCTAATTCTTCAGTGTCATTTTCTGCCTACACCAAAGCTCGCAACAATTGTAAAGCAGTTATTAATCAGTCCAAACTAGAGTTTGAACAGGCTAAGAGTAGAAAACTTGCTTCTTACCCTAATGGTAGCCGAGCATTCTGGTATTTTGCCAAAGCTATTGGCCGCAACTTTTGCCCATCTCTGCTCCCAACTCTGTCCAAACCAGATGGTTCTGTTTTCACTTCAGCCAAGGATAAAGCTGACATGCTAGCATCCGATTTTTCTTCCAACTCATGTATTAATGATCTTGATAAAACACCTCCCACCATTCCCAACACGCTCAATTCAATGCCTCCTGTGGTCTTCCGGCAAATGGATTTCAAAGGATTTTGACGAATCGTGATGCTAAGAAAGCTCCAGGTCCCGATGATATTTAACCACTTGTTCTCAAACCTGTGCTCCTGAACTTACTCCTATTCGTTGCAGTCTTTTTTTCACTTTCTTATTCCAAAGGTGTTTTTCCTTCTGCTTGGAAATTTTCTCATATCCAACCAGTTCCTAAAATGGGTAACAAAACCCTCCCATCCAATTATCGTCCCATTGCCATTACTTCTACTCTTTCTAAAGCAATGGAGAAATCAATTAACCGCCAAATCTTAAATTACTTTGAAACCTTCAGTCTGATCAACGATCGCCAGTATGGATTCCGTCAGTGTCGATCCACTGGTGATATTCTGGCTTATTTTACCCATTTATGTACTAATTTCATGGAAAAGTTCGGTGAAACACAAGTAGTTGGTCTTGACACCTCAAAGGCTTTTGACCGTGATTGGCATAAAGGTCTTCTAAACAAGCTTCCATCTTATGGTTTGCCAACTGTTTTTTGTAATTGGTTATCCAGTTTTCTCTCTGACTGCTCACTGAGGGTAACGGTAGATCTCTCACTGTCTTCCAACTTTTCCATCAATGCCAATGTCCCCCAAGGTTCAGTTCTTTCCCCCACTCTTTTCCTCTTGTATATTAATGACCTTCTTCCATTAACTGGAAATCCTATCCATAGTTTTTGCCGATGATAGCACATTGCATTCCACTTTCCATTTTGAGAAACCTTGTCCTGTTCAATCAGCTTCAACTTCTCGAAAATCTGCTGCCAGTACCTTAAATGCCGATCTTCAGGTAATTCTCCAGTGGGGCAAAGACAACTTAGTTGATTTCAACCCTTAAAAACACAGTCTTGTCTTATATCTCGCAAAAAGGATTCTTCTGCTCCTATGCTTATCTTTGGTGACACTCCGATTTCTAGGCAAAATGATATATCTCTTTTGGCGATTACCGTAACTTCTAATCTCTCTTGGCACAAGCACATTACAAATATTGCTTCCTCTGCATCTAAAAAACTTCGTTTTCTCTTTGGCTCTCCGAGTTACTTTTCTTCCAAACAGCTGCTCACTCTGTACAAATCGCAAATCCGCCCTGCCATGGAATATTGTTCCCACATCTGGGGTGGTGCCCCCAAAACCTCTCTCAGGCTTCTTGATTCCATTCAGAAGAGGGCAGTTAGGTTAAATAATGACTCCTCTCTTTAACAGAGTCCCTTCACTCGCTGTCTGATAGATGTATGTTTGTGCTGCATGCCTCTTCTACAAATACTTCCATGGGCACTGTTCTTCTGAATTAGCTCTCTCTTTCAAAACAGTCCGAACTTGTCCAGCCAACATCCATTTACTGTCCAACTTCAAACTCACAGAACCAACTTTTCATCTTCCTCATTTATTCATTCAACTGCCGTTTTCTGGAACAACCTTCCTTCATACGTATTTCGTGAAAATTACAATGTACAGAAGTTCAAGTCCAATGTCAACAAATATCTTCTTTCATCTTCTCAACCTCCAACCCAAGCACGGTACTAAGTACTATAGGTTCTAATATCTCTCGTGTTTGGGGTTTACATAAAAAATAAATATATATATATATTGGCAAAGGTTTTTCTTTTCTTTAACTACAAAGGGTACTAGGAAAGTTTTGCAATATGACGCAACAATGAATCACAGGAAGTTGCTTGTTGCTGCATGTTGAGACATGTTCATACGTGCATAGTAGTCGCCGCGCCAAGTTGATGGGCTCAGTTATTCATTAGTAGTGAGAGTGTAAAGTGCTTGCGATGGCATCGTGGTCACGAAATGAGAAAAGGACAGTTTTGCGGTATAATTTCGTGCATGGTTTAACCATAGACCAGTGCTTAGAAGAAATGACTCTTGCACTAGGTGATGACTGTCCACATCGTACAACGATATTCAGGTGGTATAGAGAATTCCAAAGGGGAAATTTCACTCTGGAGGATTCTGAGAGGCCGGGAAGGCCACGAACGTCAGTTACGGAGGAAAACGTTACTGCTGTGAGAAAAATGCTTGACGAAAACAGGCGAGTGACCTACCAACAGATAGAGGATACTTTGGGCCTAAATGCACCAGCAATTCGTTCGATTCTGCAAGATCATTTGCACGTGAAGAAACTTTGTTCTCTCTGGGTGCCGCATCAACTGCCTGAAGAGCAGATGACACGACGTGTGACTTGGTGCCAGGAGATGTTAAAAAAGTTTGATAAGGGACAATCTCGGTATGTGAACAACATCGTGACAGGTGACGAGACTTGGCTGTACTATTACGATCTGCCGACCAAGGCTCAAAACAAAGTTTGGGTCTTTGATGATGACGACACACCCGTAATTGTCAGAAAATCCCGATCTCTAAAGAAGAAAATGATAGCTGTATTTTTCAAATCTAGTGGAATTGTGGAACGTGTCGTTTTGGACACGCAGAAGACAGTCACAGCTAAGTGGTATACTGAACAATGCCTGCCTAAAGTCATTGGATCTATGAAGAACCTGCGGCCAAAGTCAAGAATGGACACCTGGTACCTCCATCACGATAATGCTGCAGCTCACCGCGCCAAAGCCTGCACCGAATATTTGACCACGACAGGACTGAAACTTCTCGAGCACCCTCCCTACAGTCCAAACCTTGCTCCCTGCGACTTTGCACTGTTCCCGCATGTGAAAATGAAGCTAAAAGGGAGGCGGTTTTCCAGTGATGAGGACCTTCTACGGGCTTGGGACAACGAGTGTGCTTTACTCCCTAGTGAAACTTGGCAGAACTGGTTTAAAGATTGGTTTCGGAGGATGGAGAGGTGTATTGAATGTAGAGGAAATTACTTTGAAAAAATTAAATAAACAAAGCTGTATTGCAAAACTTTCCTAGTACCCTTTGTATAATACTGGAAGAATCCGCAGAATACTAGATATTAAAGTAGGCGACCTGGAGGTGTCATCTCTCACCACAGCAGCACAAAACAACAATGGCCAAAGCACTATATTTAAGCAGATTCTCCGTCTTAATGCATCAAAGAGGACTCACCTTCTCCATAAAAATGATCGCTGGGAGAATCTCGATGCCCAACATGTGGGAGACTGTTTGTTGGCGTATCTCCCAACCAGCTCTCCGCTACACCCTCAGCTTCTTGCTCTTCCTTCGAGACTACATATCTTAAAGATCGCTTCCTCCCTTATCAAAAGCTCCATCTAGCACAATTCTTGGATGCTGACCGGTGTAAAATCGTAGATGACAAGAAGTATAGACATCGCATCCTAGATCTGCACGTGTATTCTACAACCGTCAACTGATGTGAGATCGCTCCGGCTCGACAAGAATTTCACGGAAAACCAAACTCAATAAAATAATCCTGTGTTGTATTAATTTATTTTATTATTATTTTTAATTTGATGTACAGTATTATCTCTCTATACATTAAAGAAGTTTTCGTCCTAGTGATATTTATTCGAGCCAATGGGAGAAGAGGGCGAGGCAATTACGTCATAGCGTTCACCAATCTCGTGCACATGATCCTCTGTCTAACATTTGATGTTCCATTGTAACGTTTTTTGTATATTATTGAATATTGTATATTTGTAAATACCGTAGTTTAGTATTTTGTAAATAGTTTAAACATTGTATAGTTTGTACATATTTCAGTTAAATATTTTAGTCCTGCTCTTTTCAATGCACCAATATTCCTCATGCATTATGGGAACCGGAAACAAAAGGCCTTTTCCTAAGTGACCTATGGGAACGCAGGTAAATAATTACATTGTGATATTTATTCGACCTTGAGAATGCGCGCACTACAAATGCACAGGTAAATAATAATAATTACAATAATAATAATAATACAACACAGTACAATACAATACAATTTTATTTATCAAGAGAATTCGTTTACAATAAATGAAAATAGCAATCATCTATTCCAAAAAACCTCCATCCATGCCACACAATCAGGGTCTTCTCACAAAATGTGCGCAGCATTGTTAACAAATTGGCCCCTCTGCAATCTCTCCTCCTGCTCGACGAATATGATTTCATCTGTATCCAGGAAACTTGGCTTAACCATGGAAGACAACTCACCCACTTGGCCACTCCTCACCATTACAAAAATGTTTGCAACGGCAGGGACCACAAACGTGGAGGTGGCGTCTCCATCATTTACAAAGACATCCATCACCTTGTGTGTGCACAACTCAGCGACTCCCCTGCATTTGAAGCCATTTCTGCAATTTTTACAGTTCAAGAAGTGAGAACTCAAGTTGTAGCGGTATATTTACCTCCTGACCATAATCCCGACACAAGGGATGAGCTAACTACCTGGATTTTAACCCACCTCAAGCCTCACATGCTCACCTTTGTTTTAGGAGATTTCAACATGCCCTCCCCAAGACACGAAGCTGCTTTGAAGGACGTCGTACGCTCCTTCTCATCTCTAGGCCTTAGACTAACCCATACGCAACCTACAAGACGACATCAAAACCTAGACCTCTTCTTTCATAACCTTGACCATCTTACTCTCACAACGCCGATTTTTAAGTTTGCATCAGATCACCGCCCAATTTCCTTTGATAGTGAATGTCTATGTTCTCCCCGACAACTTGAACAACATGACCATAAAGAATCCCAACTCAAGATCTTCTCATTAAAATATATGCAACCTCAAATCATCCTACAAAGACTAAAAGCTACAGACTGGAAAAAAATTGCTGCTAGCCATCCTGATCAAACGCTTACCAATTTAGCAAACTTGTTAAAAGACATCGCCTGTGAAGGGGCCTCCAAATCTGTACGCCTGTCTCCCAGGACCAAGAACTGGTTTACCAGCGACGCAAAACTCGCCTTCATCATGAAACAGAAACTATACAGGAAATGGCAAAAAACACGGGATCTAGCCGACTACCAACTCTATAAAAAACATCGGGCACGCTTCCTACGCATTCGGAGGAAGGCGCAGAATGACTGGATTGCACACAGAATGAAATTTGGGAAAAGAATCTTCACCAACAAGAATCAACAGTCCCCCATGTCCACTGACACCTTCCTTGCATGGGCTAACTCGCTCGCAACTAAGCCCCTATCTGCCCCAAACCCCTTTATTCGGGTTAATCCACCAGCTAACCAGACATCACTGGATAAAATAGCCATCACAAAGGAACGCCTTACTGAGGTCATCAACAGTCTTCCCAACAAGTCTACCACTGGCCCGGATGGATTCCCTATTTTCATGGTTAAACTGTGCAGTGTATATATCATTGATCTCTTGCTTGATGCATTCAATTCCGTCCTCGTAACAGGAGTTTACCCTGCTATCTGGAACACATATTATGTTTCTCCAGTTCCAAAAAAGTCTAACCCAAAATTTCCTAATGACTACAGACCAATTTCTGTAGGATGCACTTTTCTCAAAATCTTGGAAAAAGCCATACTTCCTGCTCTCATCCATCACATGTTCGGCCACAAACCTCCATACCTCCATAGTGTACTACCTGGACGTTCCACGATCACCAACCTCTTGGACACACTGTTCAGAATTGAAAGTACCTTAAGCAACAAAGAGCAACTGGATATTGTGTTTCTCGACATTAAGGCGGCCTTTGACAATCTGTCCACCCATGCATTATGTACCATACTGTGCAACTATTTCAAAATCTCTGGCAACATCTTAGTTCTCCTTAGGAAACTCCTTCAGTCCAGGATCCTATGGATCAGAAATCAAAACCATAATCACCACATTCTCTGCTCCAGAGGGCTCCCTCAAGGGGGCGTTCTCTCTGCCGCCCTCTTCGCCGCATCTTTAGAACCCTTCCTATCAAACCGTACTAATTTCACCACCTACGCAGATGATATTAAGTTCTTCGTCATCACAAAATGCCCCCAGTCTCTCCAGTCTATTACTGTGAGCTCCAACCGACAGCTACATGAACTGGAAAACTACCTTCATGCGATTGGGCTCTCCATTAATAAAGAGAAAACTGCACAACTCTCTATCACCAAGAAGAAAAATACCAACGATGTGGACATCATTATTGCGAATTCTCCAGTTAAAAAAGTCACCCAACATAAAGATTTGGGTATCATCTGGGACAAAGACCTCACCTTCTTGCCTCACTTTAATGCCACTCGAAGGAAAACATATTCGGCTTTATGGGCAGTAAAACAAGAGATCTCCAACTTCCATAACCCGGACCTTATCATCAAATACATTCTTCGTTGTATTTTCCCAATTCCATTATATGCCTCGACTATATGGTCCTCAGCACCCTCATCATACCAAGCCAGGTTCCTCTCCCTGGAATTCTGGATCTTGAAATGGCTAAATAGCGTTGCCGGGCTAACACCTACAATCTCAAAATCTGTTCTGGTCACCAATCTTAATACTCTTCCTTGGAGGTATCACATCATCTCTAGGAACCTTCTTACCCTCTCTCAGCTTCTATCCGGAAAACTGAGGTCACCCGATATTTGGGATATCATCGCCAGACCGTCCGACAGGAGAAGATGCCAGTCCAACACCTCCCCATACAGATCGAAGCTGCGTAGCATGTCCTCCCTGGACAACATGTTTCCACACAACTCCTTCCAAATATTTAACAGATTAGCCATAGACGCTGAGAAACTTTGCAAGGACAGAACCTACAGATCTTCCATTCTTGCAGACATGTATGCCTTAGTCATGCTCTAGGTGGACTCTCTGTGATACCGCAATATCCACGCTTCGATGTATCCGTATGCACTTTTATTTGTTGTAACTTTATGTTTTTGTATTTGTTGTAACTTTATGTTTTTGTATTTGTTGTAACTTTATGTTTTTGTATCTTCACCAGTGGCTGTTTAAGGCGTATATTGTATCTGGCTCTGTATGCAATGCATATGTCTGTATTTTATGTTTTTTCTCTGTATATAACTCATGTCCTCTAGCTGCATAACTGTAAAAGGACATTTCTTCGGAAATAAATTGATATTAATAATAATAATAATAATAATAATAATAATAATAATAATAATAACTTGTTAACAAAAGTAAATTTCTTGACAACCAGTTGTAATTCTTCCTTTACAACAATTTTGTACAAATTTGTTATCTTACAGAAAAGACGAAGTCACGACACATAGTATATTCCACACTGTAAACACAGGTAGTAGTTTATCTGCAGTCACTGAGTATCAAGAATTTTCTTATTAGGAATTTTAATTTGGAGATGGGATAACTTCTCCTTAGCCTGAAATCAACACTAGCGAACAAGTTGTTTATTATATTCATTGTGTGCCTATCTCCAAATCTATTTACTACCCTAGGGTGAGGCAAAGTAATTGCTTTTGGGTTCCTTAAATTTTGTGAGACATTTCTTTGCAGATACGACTCTTCAAAAATAGTGTTAAGATTTTTTAAGAATAGCTTTTTAACTTCAGTTTTTGAACTGGATACAATATTTTATGTTTCAACAAAAATTGCCTTCTCTTAGTATTAGTATTAGTAACGGCCGCATGGTGCAAGAAAGCCTATGGCTTATGCTGCACCAGCCAAAAAAAAAAAAAAAAACCAATAAATAAATAAAAGATAAATAAATAAATAAATAATAAATAAATAAATAAAAATAATAATTAATAAAAAAAAAGGAAATTAAACCTATCATCCTATGTGCTTCCCTTACCCGAAAGTACTATCCAGATGACCTTTGAATTTCCCCAAACTGTCGGCCTCTACCACCCATGAAGGCAACTTATTCCAGTAATTTATAACTCGCTGGCTAAAATAAAACTTCCTGCAGTCCAATCTAAACATTTCCCCCCGTAACTTGAATTTATGTCCCCTAGTTCTAGCATCATTTATAATCTTGAAAATTTTGTCCTCATTCATTTTACTGATGATTTCCCCTCAGAGCCTTAAACACCTCAATCAAATCTCCTCTAAGGTGTCTAGTTTCCAAACTCTGCAACCCACATATTCGAAGTCTTTCTTCATAAGGACGCCCTTTTGCCGATCTCACCAGGCGAGTTACCCTTCTTTGCACCCTTTCAAGAAGCTCGATGTCTTTCTTTAGGTGCGGTCTCCATACTTGAACACAGTATTCCAAGTGTGGTCTAACATAAGCCTTATATAATGGGATTATCACGTCCCTATCTCTACTTGCAAAAGTTCGATAGATCATCGATAGGACACCATGGGCCTTTCTTGCAACCTGTTTACAATACTCAGAGAATTTTATGTCTGACCGTATCGTAACACCCAAGTCCCTTTCCTCCAGTACTGGGTTTAGTTGAACTGCATCAAGTGAATATTTTGGGATTACTGTTTCCCAACAAAGGGAAACTTTAATCCAACAAAGTGTAATACCTTACACTTTGTTGGATTAAAGCACAGCTGCCATTTTTCTGACCATTCCTGAAGTCTATCTAGGTCTCTCTGAAGAAGCTCAGCTTGACAGTGATCATTAACTACTCTACCAATTTTAACATTATCTGCAAATTTAGACATTACCCCCTCTATCCCTTCATCAATGTTGTTTATGAAAATTAAAAACAACAGTGGTCCTAATACTGATCCTTGGGGAACCTCACTTCTTACATCATCCCAATCTGAGGAATAGCCATTTATCACAACCCTCTGCCTCCTGCCCTGAAGCCATCCTTCTATCCATCTAAGGATTTTCCCAGTGATTACAACCTGTTCCAGCTTATAAAGCAACCGCTCATGTGGGACTGAGTGAAAAGCTTTGCTAAAATCTAAATAAACAATGTCGAAATTATTCCCTACATCCAGCTCGTGAGTGACCCTTTCGAAATAGCGAACCAGATTTGTTAAACATGATTTTCCCTTTACAAAACCATGCTGAGTATCCTTGAGAATTTCAATTCGATCCAATTGATCCTGAATTCCACCCTTGATCATTGCCTCCATGATTTTCCCTACTACTGAAGTCAGACTGACAGGTCGATAATTTCCCACTTCACTTTTAGAGCCACCCTTATGTATGGGAGATACATTTGCACTTTTCCAATCCAAGGGAATCTCCCCAGAGTCTAGTGATGCTCGCATAATTAGCCTCAATGGTTCAATGCACTCGCTTGCCGCCTCCCTTAAGGCTATAGGGTATATTCCATCAACTCCAGGAGCCTTACTGGTCTGTAGGCTCGAAAGTTTTTTCATTAAATAATCTTGCAAAATTTCAGTATCATTAATTACATATTTTTTAACTTTGTTCAGTTCATTCCAAGAGTTTTACCCCATTAAAAGTTTCAGAATCCTATTCATCAAGGTGTTTATTGCCCTTATTTCTGTTTTATTTCCTCGTGCCCATATAAATAATTGAGTTGGGAGTCCACTAATGCATAAAACAATGTAACTTTTTTTCTAAGATTTAACTTATTCTTAATGTAGTAGAAAAAGTACACATAACATCTCATTTTTTTTGTACAAGTTTGTTATATGCATTACCCAACTTAGACTGTAGTCAATCCATAACCCAAGGTAACAAGGATTTGAAACTTCTTCCACAGTTAGACATTCGCGAGTCTTGAAATTCTTATCATGTAGGCAATCATGTTTGTGCAATTTGATAGACGGTTGAATGTCCAAAGTTTGATGAGGAGGTCTTATTACCAAACATTTTGTTTTTGTCAAAGCTGAGTGCTAATTTATTACCGTGCAACCAAGTTTGTAAATGTATTACATCCTGCTGTAAATCTTTAGCCATTTTTGTCAGGTTCTTTCCAATTGTATATAAGATTATATAATCTGCAGAATTTTTTATAAAGGAGTTCTTAATTACTTCGAATATGTCATTTATATAGATGTTGAACATGATTGGCCCTGCATGTGTACCCTAAGGTACTCCTCTCTTTACATTATAAGATTTTACCTTTGTATTTTCTACTTCTACTGTTATTTTTCTCTTGGTTAAATAATTTGCTAGGAGTTGATTGAGTCTTCCCCTTATACCATATTTCAGTAATTCCTTTCGCAATATTGGGATATCAATTAAGTCATATGCTTTGGTCAAATCTATAAATAAAATCAATATGAAGTTATTGTTGTTTAAATGTAAGTTAAAAGAGTCTACTAAATTCTCTAATAATGTCTGTGTGCTCTTGCCCTTCTCATATGAGAATAGAGAGTTGTTTAACAGTCCATATTGATGCAAATATTTGCTTATAAGGGAAAATATATAATTTTCTATTATCTTATTTAAAACTGATTGTATTGTTATTGGTCTGTAATCGCAAAAGTCATCTGGTGATCCCTTTTTGTATATAGGAATTATCTTAAATGAGAGTAAGTTTGTAGGATAGCTTCCCGACTCTAAAATCCGTGCTATTACCTCTACCAAGAGAACAGAGAACTGTTTTTTAGCATTAGCATTAGTAGAGGCATTTGATGCAAGAAAGCAAGCTTATGCAGCATCAGCCAAAAAAAATAAATAAATAAAAATAAATAAAAAACAACCACTTCTACTTCAGCCCTCTGTTCGTTCGAAATACCTGTCCAGCTGAGCCTTAAACTTATTTAGGCTATCAACTTCCACGACAAGGGATGGACGTCTGTTCCACCAACCAACCACCCGCTGGCTAAAGGCAAATTTCCTCACGTCTATCCTACATCTGTCTTTCCTCAATTTGAATTTATGCCCTCTCAGGTGATTATGGTGAGTAAGAGGAAGAATACCATCAGCATTGAGCATGCTCGAACAATTCAAGGCTTTATACACCTCTATCAGATCACCTCGCTGGTGCCTAGTCTCCAGACTCTGTGATTTGCAAAACCTAAGCCTTTCTTCGTAAGAGCACCCCTTTGTTCCATTCACTAACCTTGTTGCCCTTCTGTGTACTCGTTCCAGCAGCTCTACATTCTTCTTGAAATGAGGCCTCCAGGCCTGTATACAGTACTTTAGGTGTGGCCTGACCATTGCCTTATACAAGGAAATAATCACCTCCTTATCTCTGCTAGAAAAATTCCTATATATCATTGACAATACACCATAACCTACTCTTGCAGCCCGTCTGCACTGTTCAGAGAACTTCATATTTGCCTGCACAATTACCCCCAGGTCCTTTTCATTCTCTACCACTGTCAGTGTAGTACCGCAGAGTTGATACGTTGCTCTGGGGTTACTGTTTCCCATAGGTAGTACTTTACATTTGTTAATGTTAAACTTAATTTTCCACCTCTCAGCCCATCTGCTCAACCTTTCCAGATCCTGTTGCAGCAGCATAGTGCCAGTAGTGTCCTTGACAACATTGCCAACCTTCGTATCGTCTGCAAACTTGGACATTCAGCTTGATATACTACCATCAATATCATTTATAAATACAGAAAACAATAATGGACCCGATACTGAACCCTGAGGGACTCCACTAATAACATTAGTCCACGATGAGCAGTGTCCATTGATTACCACTCTCTGTCTTCTCCCCCTCAACCACTCCTTTATCCATAGCAGCAATTTGCCTCCAATGCCACACTGCTCCAATTTGTGCAGCAGTCTTCCATGTGCAACAGTATCAAAAGTCTTTCTAAGATCCAAGTATATAATATTAAAGTTATTCCCTGCATCCAGTTCTTTTGTGACTGCATCATAGTATCCAATCAAATTGGTCAGGGAAGACTTCCTCTTAACAAAACCATGCTGTGTCGAGCTATAACTGAATTCTTGTCTAGATGATCCTGCAGTGCTTCTTTAACCAGTGCCTCCATTAATTTTCCTGGAACAGAAGTTAAACTCACAGGTCTATAATTACTCGTGTCAGCCTTTGATCCTCCTTTGGCAATTGGAGTCACATTTGCACATCTCCAGTCTGTGGGTACCTCCCCTGAGTCCAATGAAACTCTCGTAATAATGGCTAAGAGTTTGCTTACTTCCTTTGCTGCCTCCTTTAATATAAATATTTCTATTGACAATTAATTGTAAACTCTACTAACTTGGTTATCGTGCCGGAGTATAAACAGAATTTTTTTTAGAGGCCTGACGTAGCCCAGTGGTCAGGAGCGAGAGTGCGTAGCACGCGTTCCTTGAGTAGACCGGGGTTCAAGCCCGTAACTACTAAATACGATAAATAATTGTATTGGAGATTTATTGTAAACTCTAATGAATTTGGTTGTCGTGCCGGAGTATAAACAGAAAATTATAACTGTATAGATCCAATCCACCCCAGGTGCCTTTCTTGTGTTTATCTTCAACAATTTCTCCTCCACTTTGCTCTCAGTTATTACAAGATTATCTAGCTTACTGCCAGAGTTGAATACATCTCTGGCATTCCCCTCGCTAAATAACTCCTCATGTGTGAATGTCGATGCAAAATATTCATTTAGTTTGTTAGCTTCCTGAGCAGGATCATCAACAACAGTTGACTCATGGATATTAAGTGAACCAATATGATTCATCCCCTTCCTTCTAGAGTTTACATAAGTAAAAAACTCTTTGCTGTTTTTCTTTGCATCCTTTGCCAAGGATTTCTCGTAATCTGCCTTCGCCTGCCTAACCTCCTTTGTAACTTGGTTACAGATCAGATCAACTTGTATCTATCATAGGCTTCTGTGTCACGTGTTAGTATTAGTAACGGCCGCATGGTGCAAGAAAGCCTATGGCTTATGCTGCACCAGCCAAAAAAATAAATAAAAAATAAATAAAAAAAAATAAATCCGAACAAAACAATGATAAAAACAAAAAAATAAAAATAAATAACTAAATAATAATAATTAATAAAATAAAAAAAAGTGTTAATCTGTAAGTATCCCATGCATTTTTCTTCTCTGGCATATGTCTCATTATTTCATCTGACATCCATTTAGGCCTAAACCTTGAACAATATTTCTTAGTTGGTATGTAAAGCCTAGTAGCTTCCAGGATTATTTCTTTGAATTTGAATTTGCTGTTGGTAACATCATCAGTTGGTCCCACTGTATAGAATTTAAATACTGTCTCAGTCCATCGTAGTCGCCTTTACGGAAGCAATAACCCTTCCATTTACCCCTAATGGTAGTTACCTCTTTGAGTAAATCTCACTACAGAACACTGTGATCACTGCCACCTAGTGGTTCATTTATCTGCAGGTTCTTAATGCATGACGAAGCACTACTGATAATCAAATCAAGAGTATTACTCCCTCTAGTTGCCTCCCGAACATGCTGATGTAGAAACCAATCATCCAATAAATCCACAAGAGCCTTGCTAGTGTGCGAGTGACCAACCCACAAATTCCAGTCAATATCTGGGAAATTAAAATCCCCCATTATAAGACTCTCTGATTTACTGGCCCACTCTATTTCCCTGTACAGTTTCTTATTGTACTCATCAGAGTCATTAGGCCTATAGCACACTCCTACTCTCAATTTTGATTTACCTATGCTTATGTCACACCAAACTGACTCGACACTGCACTGTCCAGCGATGTCGACTGGCTTCACTTCCTTGGATTTTATGTATGTCTTAACTAACAGCATAACCCCTCCTCCCTTCCTATCCTGTGTATCCTTTCTGTAGACATTGTACTCCCCAAATTCCAATTCTGCATTCCTTATATCTGTGTGACACCACGTCTCTGATATCCCAACAATATCTGCCTTTGATGTTTTGAGCAATACCTCAAATTCATCAAATTTATTTACCAAACTCCTAGCATTGGTGTACACGCAAGTATACATGCACTTGTTCTTTTTCTTAGCTACCCTAACACAACCCATGTGTTTACTTGTACCCCAATGATTCCCAGCAGTCTCTGAAATATCCTGCATCTTGTTTTTCAGGCTTCTGCTCATTCCAATAGAAGCAGTGCAAGAATCACTTTCACCTCTGCCAGTGGCTACTGTTAATCTATTAGTCCTTGTCTCTCACAAAGATAGCAGTTTTCCGACCCACCTAACACTGCCCCGATAGCATCAGCAAACATTCTTTCACCCTTTCTATTTAAGTGTATCCCATCCCTGTAGAAGCAGTTTCTCCTGTTAACAAGCACAGACCACACTGAAAAAAATTCTACCCCTTGAGCCTTGTATAATCTTTCCAGGGCCTAATTGATCGGCAGGGCTCTCATCATATACTCCCTCCTATCGTGTTTGGGCAGAATTGCAGACACTTTCAAATTCAACCCTAATTCACGGCTTTTGTTCAACAGTGACCTGTACTTGTTAAGTAATTCTGCCGGTCTCCTACTCTTAATATTATTAGTGCCAACGTGTACAACTATATCACCTTTTGTGCCCTTAAAAGATGATATCTGCTCTACAACGTCATCAACCTTTGCTCCTGGCAGACATACCCTGGTCCTGTTCCACCTATCCTTTTTACAAAAATATGTTTCCCGTTTCCCTGACAATAGAGTCACCAACAACTACTAGTTCCTTTGGGACCAGCGCATTCTGCCTTGGGGGCTGCCGCTGTGTTGCGTGATGACCAAGTGCAAGCTCTGGCATTGGTGTGGGCAGTTCAGAGCTTGATGGGTCCCCTCTCTTTTAATCCTTCGAGGGCATCCACCCTTCCAGCTCTCATATAGGCCCATAACAACGCTGAGTTGTCGCCTGATTTCCTTACACTCCTTGCATCGCGCATACACAAAGACATCCCCCATGGCAGTATCATGTCCCGTACCCGACTGCTCCACAAACATCAAGCAAGTAGTGCATTTTAATAGGCTGTGATTCAGAGGGCAACTGCCCCCCTCAGTTCTCCCCTGAGTCACAGCACTCCCATTCGCTTGAGCCTTTTGCTTTGCTGCTCTGGTCAGAGTCATGATTTCGATGTAATTTCAATAAAATTTCAATTTCAGTACAAAATTAAAACCCGAAACTTATATCGCAACACAGTTATAACGCTATATTTATGTTTCAGTATCGAGTGTTATCTACGAAATCCCTTTATATAACTTCCGTATCAAGTTAAGTATTAATTATTTTTTTTACTAATTATTTATGTTACGTAACCCAAGTCGTTATATGTATAGTTAAAGGTACAATTTAATTGACAATGAAGTTCAACAAGATTAATAGATTTTACTGATTAATTGACAATATTATGTACTATACTATACTATATTAAGCTTATGCAATCTAGTTCGAGATATTTTGTATCGCGTAACAATGGCGGCAATTCACGAACGGTAAACACGTGGATTTGATACTCTTTCCGATACTAAGTAATACCTACAAAATCTCTATCTAAGTTACTTTAAACTAAGTATCGTAAATAGGAATGTAAAATAAGTTAATATGCCAATTTAAGCTAATAAAACAGAAAATAAATCAGAAAAAACTTCTCTGTTCCAGGAGCGGCAAAAAGCCACGTCCGCACAGACTACGTTCGCCCTCAAACTTTGTTTCTCTTTACCTCGGTTACTGTAATACAGTTCAGTCCGTAAGATTTCTTGTTCTTTAATTGTTCTATAATTTTAAGAATCTCAGAATAATGTGGAGCTAAGACTACACAAGAGTTCATTATCTGAGGAAACCTATCTTGTTGCGTAAAGGAATCTTGTCAATAATGTATTAAATATCTGTTGAGATCTAATACAGCTTTGGCAAACCTATTTGCAGCCTCATATTGTTTGTTTGCACCAGAAATCTGTTCTACTAACATTCTACTTTTAATAATAATAATAATTACATAGGTTACTTCTTCATTAGATGTCGATCACACTGACATAGTGTTTTTTTGTCAGGTGGCAACGGGGTCTCCCCCAACTCCTCATTTTTACTGTGTGTAATTTGTGTTTTTACTCTGCTTAAGGCCAGAGTGTGTGTTTTGTGAAGTATTTGTGTGGGTTGTGTTGTTCCTCTGGCCACTTAGCCTGGGGGACTGTGGAGACTCACTAACATCTCCAGTTTTCATCACCGCGGGCCAGCCCACATTATGAGAGAAGAAAGCTCTGGCAGGGCGAACCCTGGGGGTGGCCTAGGCATCTAAGGAGAGCCCGCCCCAAAAAAAAAAAGAAAAAAAACATTTTTTTATTGGAAATGATATAATAGGAAGATAAGAAGAGGGTGGGATAAAAGGGGGTAGAGAACAGGGGGGTAGTGTTGAGGCACTCGCCTGATTTAAAAGGGGAGACAGTAAGGGAACCCCTGGTACAGGACGCCCATCCTGGTCCACAGGGTGGGAATTGAAAGTGGGTGTTGGGATGAGCCACCAGGAAAAAGGGGGTATGGGCCACATAGGGTGAGGGAAAGGAGATTGTGTGAAGGAGACTCAACCACCCCACGTGGTAGGAATCAAAGAACATAGGGAAATAGATCCCTTTGGTGGAGCGTGCTTTTTGCAGCTCTGTCCCACACTGACCGGGGGGGTTACCCAAATGGCCACTGTCAGCATCCCACAGCATGCCAGCTAGGAAAAGCTACAGCATGGTGTCAGCTTGGATAACCATGAGGGCCCCTGAGGGCCTGCATCGCTATCAGTCTGTCCGGTGAAGAGGCTAAGATAGAACATGTAATTAATAATAACTTTCATTCACTGAACATTCACACAATTTTACTTTTTATAGTTTTTTCTTACACTGTCTATTTTCTTTTATATATTAGGTTAGATATCGATCAGTGCGTTTCGACAGGTGTGTCTTTTACGTAGAAAAGATTTGGTTTACTCCGTCATACTTCTACATATTACGTAGAAAAGCGTGCGCGGGGGTTAGCGAGCAAAACGAGCAGGGAGCGGGGCCCCTAGTTATTATTATTTTATTTTATTATTTTTTAAGTTAATATAATCTGCTTTATGTTATTTGTATTACATTTCTGGCGAGATGATATCTCTGCCGCTTGTTAACCCCTGGCTTAGTGCCATGAAGGGTTTCGTAAAGTCAGTGTATCTGCGTGTACCTTTGCACCTTACAATAAAGATCACATTTATTTATTTATATATACTGATTTATAAAAATATGTAGACTTTTTAGGTAACTCGTATATCAAATAATTTGTTAATTTGCGCTTGTTCTTGAATTTTTAGGAATTTAAGAACTATTTTAAAGGGGACCACAAGGAGTAAAAGTTTGAAAACCTCTGGCACTCTTGGATCCGTTGCACTCTTGAATCATCAGTTACGTCAGCAATCGTATACACAGAGCTGCCACCCAAGTTGTTAGGTCAATAATTTTTCAATCTCCATTAATGATCTTTGTCTCATTCGGGTCGATTCATTTGCTAATGTTCCTCTCTTTCTTTTTGTCTTTCTTTCTTTCATGCTTCTTTCGCCGCTGAAGCAAGTAGGAGAAAGAAATTTTTCTACCGAATACAACATTAATCAATATTCCATCCAGACTCCAGACAAATTAAGGGTCTAGGCGTAACCTTTACTGGCAGCTGCTGGTTCGACAAATATGTTAATTTACACAAGTCATAAAATCAGTCGGCTTTATTAAAAGGAATTTATTTCAGCTAGCTGGTCACGGGTCTCAGTCCTGTTTAAACCCTCAGTCCTTCCAAAACGAATTTACCACACAGATCGTGAACCTGCACCAAAAATGGCTCATTAAATTACTCGAGAAACCGAAGAAACATTTCAGACGTTTCATCAATCGTGGCCCAACGTTCTGTCATAAGGATATTGTTCTCACCTCTTCTAATATTTCAAACCAAAGCCATCATAATTGGATGTCTTCGTAATAAAGTTACTTCACAAAAACCATCTCTGGGAAAGTCATTTTTCGGTACTTCTAGGACAAAAATGAAGATATCCACAGCACAACAAATCGAGATATCTCCAGAAATAGCTTTGAAAACAGGACCGTGCATGGCCAACAGACTGGAGATGGTCTTCTCCATCATTCTCTTCTACTAACTCTTCTTGAAGCGGAGTTCGATACCGGTTTACACCCAACTAGCCAACAATTAATTCTTATTCCTTCGTTGGCTTGCGAAATCAAACTAAACCTTTGGGTCTGGTTTCTTTATCTCAATTTCTAACTTGACATTTTGAGGCATTTTTCCATGCCTTCCTACTCCATAAACATTTAACCAGTTTTCAACCAGCCCCTACATTGTAAATGGGCTTCCCTATATCTAGATTTGTATATGTAAATAAATAAATAATTTTCACTGTTGCAACTGTAACGTCATGAAGTTGAATTAAAATCCCGGAAAATCCGTCAGCTTTCAAAATGCTGTTTCACACATTCCATTTGCTGACGTGCCAGTTCCATTAAGTCTGGATAGTTTAGCAAATTAATTTGTTCAGTTAGCCTGCCATCGATTTCATTTCTTTTCTGACTGTTAAGAGAAGAGGGATTTTGCATTTTTGTTTCCACCATGAACGAAATTGGAATATTGCGGAACTGTCAGAACTTTTATCAAGCTTAACTGAACTGCATTTAACTCTACTTAGAATTAAAGAAAATTCTCATAAAATTCAGAAGGAGGTCGACAGGTGTTGTCGATAGAGTTTACCTTTTTTATTGTACGAGCTGGCAATGGAAATTAGGATGAAATATTCAGAGATCAGAAGTGATTTTGGTTTCTGTTTAAGTTAAGCGACAGGGCATCAAAAGCAAATAAGCATCAGAATGATAAGCCGAAAAAGTGGTGCATGTTCTGTGGTGGGTTTACCTGAATTGCTGGGTGAAAAACTCCATTTTCTGAGGAAAAATACTTAAAAGATCGAATAGCTCAGCCAACGTTTGAAAAGCCTTTTACAAGTGCTTGTCTTTGCCTGTAGGGTTAAATAACTCCTCCACGGAGAAGGGATCGAAAACCTGCTCAGAACATTTCAAATGGATTAATAATCATATCCTGAACATTTTCTCCACTGTTATAGCATAATTACGTCACATTCACCCATTTTGAAAATCTAAGAAGGGTTGTTCTTTCTTCTTTCAGAAGTTGTTTAATATCACCACCAAAGACAGAAACTTATAAAAAGCTGTTTAAATGTTGGCTCAGTTATTCGGACACCAGAGCTGGTCGCTTATATCCCTCTTGTGTAGATGCGTGTAGAGGTCTAGGTTCACAGGCAGAAGAACTCACGGGGAAAATCTTACTCCCTCCGCCTGACCTCGGCGAACTACAGCCTCGATTGAAGAGGACTTCGGAAATTCCTCCGGCCATGGACTAGAGGATTCAAATCCAGATCTCTTGAAATGAGTGGCAGATGGCGATGTATCGGGTCGATTGAATTACCATGAAAGACTAGCCAGAATTCGGTTGGTTCCATCAGCAAAAATAAAGATCTTCTTCCGCCATGTTTCTACCTGTCCCTTTCACTGGAATCTTTTCATCAAGCTGTCGAACTAAGTTTTAGAATCTTCAGCTTTCAGTACTTGTATTCTTTCATTACCAATAACACACAAAAATAAATTTCTTTCAACAAAACTTGACCTTTAATTCCCAGTAATAATTTGTCTCTGACTGCAGTTGTTAACATAACTGGTACTTCGTTCACGCGTGTATATACCTGTCACTGCAGGGTTCCAGAGAGGTCAGTCGCAGATCAAAGCGATATACCAAGAATTGCTTTAGAACATATCTTTCAACTGTCACAACACTTTAAAAACGTTCTTCATTTCTTTGAATTCTGCCCTCTTGATCCTCGCCATCGGTCTCTTTTTGCATTAGCGGCTCATCGCGCTCTTCCAGTATACACCTCCCACTTATTATAAGAGTCATAATGGGATTACTTTTCTAGAAGAACTGTTCTCATCGAAGCCTTCAAAAGGAATTCTCAGAAGGTTATATTGCGGTATTCGCACTTCCCCCAGGAGAGCGTGTGACTTTCTTTTGTTGACCGAACTTGCACTCGGATTAATTCCAGTAATGTGTCGAAGAGACACGAGTGCAGAACTGAAATTCAATACGAAAGGATTGACCCTCTTTTCTAGAAAATATTCCCTGTCGTTTAGAAATATTACGGAACAATCGGTGCGTCTTTTGAGTGTCTCGTGCAATACCCAATAAAATGATCCGAGGCAGCCGAGAGAATATTTCCAATCAGTTTGCAAAAGGCCCGGCACGATGTGAAGGCCACGACACCGACCTACGACATCAACATCACTTATTCCCATTCCGTGATGTGTTTGCTTTCTGCGCAATATGAAGAAAACTCTCATCCTTTTACAGATTTCTTCGAACAAATTTCCATTTTCCGAAGTACTCTGTGCAAGAGAATGGCGCGCACTCGTTAAGTGAAAAGAGGAGGCCACAAGCCTTCAATGTCATTCGGTATTGCCCAAGATGTTATTACAGGGACGCACAACCTTTAGATCTCCTTTTTGATGTCGTGTAGCCGGTGTTCCGAGAGGAAATGTTTATATTAGACACCTCTTCACTTCGTGATAACTCTGCGAAGTACGCGATTGTCTGCTGTCCTTCCACTCTCCTGTCATCTCATCGAAGCCTTCAATTAAAAGCCCACAAACCACATACTTTTCTTCAGCAGTTATTCAGGTACGGAATTTCATTTAAGACGCCCTTTTATTATTTTTGATAATTTAGTCGAAATATTTTTTCTAATAAAGGTATTAATGTAAAACTTGAGATATTATTTTAATATATTTAAAAATTACCGCTTGGTAAGAGGAGCATTCGCATGTATATTTTCGCCTAAAAGTTTGGCATCCCAGCGTATAGACAACAGATATATATTTTTTTAAATTAGATATGACAATGTAAGGTTTAATATTAAAAAAAAAAACATTACAAAGTATTTTAAGATTTTTTCTTGAGCCTCGAAAAATTTACAGCAAAAAATACTGAGGAGATTAATGTTAACAAGTGTACGGATTTTTCATCAAAATATCCTCCAAGAAATTTTATCACTGCTTTACACAGATGTGGCATTCTGACAATTAATTTTATAAGAATGTCTTGACTAAACTTATTCCAAGCAATCTGCAAGGTTTCCCATAAATTTTGTGAAGATGGGCTCACTTCACGGACTTGGCGGTCTAGACGATCCCAGAAAAGCTCTATTGGGTTTAAGTCATGCAATTTGGGTGGGCACACCATAATTTGTAATAACTCCTCCTGTGGTTTCGTTGCTAGAAAGTCGCTGCACAGCTTAGAGCTGTGCTTCGGGCCATTATATGGTTCTAATGTAAAATTTCTTCCACAATCAACTCCAGAGGATATTGCATTAAGTTCAGGAATGTTTTTATAGCTTTCTTTTCTTAAAATTCTGCTGAATTGGTCAAGAAATGCGTCCTCCGATGTCTCTATCTCATAACTATTTACAGCAACTATTTGATCCTCTGCCCCTACAACACATTTCAACCAGTTCCTCAGCCTGGAATACTGGTTCCTGAAATGGCTCAACCGGTGGACTGGCAACTAGTACATCATTTCTTGGGCCCAACTCTACATCAATCTCGAAGTCACTCCATGGAAACAACTGATTGTGGCAGCTAACCGTCTGGCACTGGCCCGACTAATCACGGGACATCTTGACGACTTTGATATCACAGCCCTCATTGAAACTCGCCGAACTGCTGTAGGAAATCAAATTAATCTCTGGGCATCACAGATGATCCACGCTGCCACTGTGGCACTGATGAATCTTGGCACCATATAATGTGTGACTGTCCTGACTACGAAAACTTGAGATCTATTCTGATCACAAAGATTATTAATTTGCCAAAGGACCAAGAACATGTACTGATTCATACCCATGACAATTATAAATATTTCTCCACTTTTGCACAGGATGTTTTCAACAGACGAAGAACGTTACGGAGCGTAAACCACCAAGACCAATAACTTGAGAGAGATTCTGGGCACTCGTCTCCAGTAGCACCAACCGCCAACCTCATCGAAGCTCAATTGAACTGAAATTCACTTCCTTCATCCAAGTTCCATCGGGCTGATATCTGTAACTGAATCTGCAGGCAGATCAACCGGTACCTGATCCCACTCAAGATTCCAAACCCAGACACTGGAGACACCAGCAACTTTTCTTCCACAAGCCACATTGGCAATCAAACCTAGCAACTCCAGCCTGGTTTTCTTTTCTCTCCTCCCCTGCCGCGGGGAGGAGATTGGTTCCAGTCTTCCCCCTGTCACCCCTTTCTTCCGCCTGGTGAGGCATGGGTCTGCCTCACTAAATTTCTGGGGTTGCCTTCTCTATCGCCCCCATACCTCTATCTTTTCCCTCAGCCTTCAGTCTCCCCCCCCTACTCTGTCTAACTCGCAGTGTACCCCCCCACACAACTTATCAATTAATAACGTCCAAATTTAAACCATGCTTACATAAACCTCTCTTGGCCTTTTATATTCTAGCGTTAAAAACCCTCTTTTTTATTTATTTATTTTTTTTATTTATTTTTTTTTTTTTTTCACATAGGCCCTTGCCACTGAAATCTTTGAAAACTAGGTGGCAGGGCTTGCCACAGTACAAAACTCTACTGGGTACCTGACCTGCCTCCCCGGAGCCAAGTGAGATAACGGTGGGTCCCAACAGGGACCCAACGGCTAAATGGTCAGAAGATGTTATTTTTTTGTTATTTGGTTTTTAGGAGCATTAGCAACTAAGGCCATATTGCTCCGGGATATGCGGTGGTCATTCCCTGACCTTTCCGCATCCTCCGTATTTGGTGGTGACGGGCTCGAACCCCGGTCTAATCAAGAAGCGTGTGCTACGCACTGCTGCTCCTTCCCACCTGGCTACGGAGGCGCCTGGTCAGAAGAAGAACGGTACATAACATTACACATCCGTCCGCTTCCCACACATGTTTTAAATCTACGGCCTTCACAGAGTTCTGTGCTACACAAACAGAGTACACAACGCGGAGATGGGGGAAACCCCTTGTGCCGTCAGACAATCAACACACTTTGCACTTTGTAGGAAGTCAAGTGGACCCAAGGCTCCCACTCAGAATCAGTTTCAACAACCTCAAAGGTCTGAGACGCATATTTCCAGGAAATACGGTAGATTTGATTAACAATCTGACCATGGATCTTGATAAATTCTACCAGCAGAATACATACAGACGACAGAAGCTAATGGACACCTACACAATCGCATCGTTATAACTCTCAAAAACACCATCAGAAGGAAAATAACATGCCACGACAATACGTCCCACGACAGGATAAATATAAAAAAGAATAAAGTGAAGCCGTTACTGATCTCCTCCCTTGGTATCTATTACACCAAAGACGCCTGGCAGTGAGCGCTGAGATAGTCAAGAAAGAAGAGATACTACGGACAACAACCGATGATGGACTGCCTCAACCAAACAAATCCTTTATATTATTGTACGTATACTGTATTTCATTGTACAGCACATTTTTGATAAAATAATATCTTTCTTAATTTGGGACACTTCGGTGTCCCACAAAATAGAATTTCGAGTATGTAAATAAAAACTCTGTAAATACTGTTCCTTACAGATTAAACAGATAAATTCTACCAGCAGAATGCCTTCGAATGTAAATATCGCCCCCCTAGCTTACTGCTGTCCAGGGGTTGGCTCTTTGGCAGAGCAATAAACCGATAATAATAATAATTCTGACGACCTCGCCCACTACAAAAAAAACACAAGCAATTGTACATCATGATGGAACCACCACCGTGCACGAGCACAGACAGTAAACAATGCGGCTCTATTTTTGATTCAGTTGATCACCTCACATAAACTCTACGCTTGGATCCAAAACTTTCAAATTTGAATTTAACCTTAACCATCCACAGTACGTTTTTGCACTCTTCAATTGCCCAATTTTGATGACTCTTAGCCCAAGCTAACCGTTTCTTTCAGCGCTTCTTTTTTCAACACTCACTTCCTTATTTCTTGCCAATTTACCACGATGCAAAAAAACTTACACCAAACTCTCTGTATGATTGATGGGTGTTTGATTTTATAAGTTACATCGCTTACTCCTCAATTTATATTATTGGAAAATACTAGAATCATCTGCAATCTTCTATAATATTGAAACAATACTCCCACTTGCTAGGAATCATCTACGACATTCTACCAAATTCAGGAGCCTTCTGAACCTTTCTGGAATAGTCTCGAATATTCTAGAAATTCTTAAATGTTATTTAAGTCTTTTTTTATATATATATACATAACAGAAAATGTTTTAATAAAAATTAATAAGCAAGTTGGTCCTGTTTTAATAAAAACTTAGAAAATTGAAAAGTGATTCCAAACTTTTAGGCAGGAGTGTGTATGAACCTATATAATATGGGGCTATTGTCTTCTCTATGCTCGTCCGTCTGTCTGTCCATCCTCATGTAAAATTCGACTCACACCGAACTGGACTGATTTTCATGAAATTTTATATTTGGTTCTTTTGTGGAGCTACTCCAAATTTTATTAAAATTGGAGAAATACAAATTGGGTAATTATTATTTCTTTTTTTTTTGGATAGTTCTGTTTCCTCATAAGGATCCTAAATATTCTTTTAGCAGCATCGTACGCAGGTTTATCAAGATCTTGATATACCTGAGCACCATGCGGGTAAACGAATATTTCTTTTTTCCATAAAAAAATGTATAAAAAAAGAAATGAATTGAATAAATATAGTTTTCATGTAGGATTGTTCGCTTTAGACTCGTGAATGAGGTGTTTTTGTGACGATATACGAGATGTGCAATCAAGCACCCCGACTGGTGCAATAAAAAGAACACAAGGTGAAGAAGCTCAAAAAAGGTTTTATTTTCATTCAACGTAAGTGCCACCTGATTGAACCACTTATTACATTGTTCTAAAAGTACCTGAAAAGAGTCAGCGTAGGCGCTCAAAGAGATCTAGTTCAGTTCGGCGGTTACGTTTTTCTTTAAGTCCTCAATATCCTGAAATTACTTTCCTTTGAGGGTTGTCACCTTGGAAAAGAGAAAGATGATGTTATTGTTGTGTGTGTTTTTTGGTACAAGGGCCTCCTGGGCCATATTGTGTCTTTTCATTATTAACTTATGATTGAATCTTTAATATAATGATTATCAGAGGTGATTACATATATTTATGCTTTTCAAGTATCTAAACACTGCTTCAAAATTTGCATTATTTGCCAAGTATTTGTAGTAAAATTAAAGGTTCCTGCAGGTTGGATAGAGAATAAAAACTGGATTTCCGGTTACTTGAGTATTTAGGGCATTCTATCAGGATATGATTGATTGTTAGCCGGGTCTGACAGAAGAGACATTGAGGTGGGTTTTCTCCCAAAAGCAAGAACAGAACAGATGAGTTGTATAAGAGTGACCAATACGGAGTCTTACCAAAATTACTTCTTCTCGTCTGTTTTTCCTGAAACTAGAAGTCCACAACTGGAGGTTCTTTTTTAATCTGAAATAGTTTATTATTCGCTTGTGTTTGTCACAGATCAGTCCACTGAAGCAACATGCTGTTTTAACAGAGGATTTATAATCAGTGCATGGGACTTTTAGATGGTAGAATGATCCACTGTTAGGATGTTCAGCAGCACGATCTGCACTCTCATTACCTGGGATGCCGACATGCCCAGGGATCCAGCAGAAGGTGACCAACTGGTTGGATGTTTTATATTGGTATAATTGAGACCGTATCTGTTTCAGAATGGGATGTTCGGTAGACATCCCATTCTGAAACAGTGATTGAATGGCAGTGACGGAACTTAAGGAGTCTGTGTATAACGTAACAAGTTAGTGCAAACGCATCATATTAGTACCCAGCTAAACTCTGAATTATATGCAAAAGCGGCATCGTTTAAGTTATATCTCATATTGTGAATACCTTCACAACGAGTTGCCATGATATTGCAGTACTTCGAATAAGTAACGCTTCACCACAGGAGAAAACTGTTGTTACTTATTCTCAGTGGGCACCACCACCCGGACGGCACCGTTTTGAAATATGGTATGGGAAGTTTTCAGTTATCCTCATACTATCCCTATTAGACTTAGAAAAGAGATAAAGATGTAGGAAGATGATAGTAGGAGAAGTAGAGGAAGGAAATGCCGAAGAAGGATGAAAGGGACAGTTGCTCCTTCAAGTCACACTCAAAGCTCATATATTCCTCGAATAGGCAACGCTTCCCCAGTAGAGAAGATTGCTGTTACCTATTCGAGGAAACTCAGTGGCCATCAGCCCCCCCGCCCCCCCAGACGACACCGTTTCAGGGCTACTTGGCCCTTCTTCGGTGGGTGGGTAGGTACCCTAGTGATGCAATGATGACAAAACAGTTATGAAGTATAACTCCACAATATGAGAGATGCCTGATGGTGTATAATATAAATTAAGACTGAAATATGTTAAGGGCTTTACCCTCAGGCTGCAAGATTTAGACAACGTAACAAGTCTTCTCCTTTAGTGAAGCGTTACTTATTCGAAGTAGTACAATATCATGGAAACTCGTTGCGAAAGTATTCACAATATGAGATATAACTTAAACGATGCCGCTTTTGCATATTTTTCCTAATTCAGAGTTTAGCTGCGTACTAATATGATGCATTTGCACTAACTTGTTACGTTGTCTAAATCTCTCGCAGCCTGAGGCTAAAGCCCTTAACATATTTGGAGTCTGTGTATATAAGAGCTTGCTTGAATTGCTGCTTGGTTATATTATCTAAAGCTAGTTTTATTGCATACAATTGTGCGGTATAGATACTGCATTCTCTAGGAAGAGACACAACTATTGAAAAAGCAGAACAAATTGCTGCAAAACCCTACAGCTTCATCTGTTTTGGAGCCATCTGTATAAATATGAAATTTCTGTGCGTTTTCTAAGGCGTGGGCTTCGTGCAGCTGCTGGAAGTTGTTGTTTGGTAGGGAGCCTTTTCTCCATCTCAGAAAGAAATTATCACAGAGAGATGAGTATTGAATCCAGGGATACTCAGGAATATTTCATCGGTTGCATGTAATTCTAAAGTGGCATCTTCTGAATTATGATGTTCGCCAATGTCCATTCCGGTGGTGGGTGATGACTGCGGTTTCATGGTTTCTGTCACTTTTTATTTTATTGTTGAGGAAACATTCGTTGGTATGGTAATCGGGGTAATACTGGACTGCTCACTTGTTTTTGTGTAGGACACTGTTTTGAAATGGAAAGCAACGAACGTGCCCAATTTGCAATTGATATATTCGGAGGAACCGATACTTCAGTTTGGATCCCTACAGACTGTAAAGGTTGAGCTGCTGTGGCATATGTTCGCTTTTTCTCTGTTTCGATTATCTGTCTTCGTGCCTCTGAGTATGTCACTTTGTTCTCTACTTGATACAGTATTTTCGAATTTTTTCCCTTGCTCATAATTCGCATGTTTTTGATAAAGCTGGGTGGTTACCCTTACAATTTGGGCAAAGCGGAGTGGTAATGGCACAGTCAGATTGGTTATGATCTTTTGACCCGCAGTTAGGACATACTGCCTCACCTCGACATGCAGTCTGGGGATGTCTTTTTTTTTTTTTTTGTCATTGTCTGTATTTTTGGCATTTGTAGCACTTCATGGGATTCGGAATGTATGGTCGGACACGACAATGCAGGTAGCCTGTGTCACAGATGTTAGTAATTTAGGAGTACTAAAAGTAAGGATTATACAAGGTGAGTACCATTTTCTAAGCATTTGCTATTCATTTTTTAGTCGGATTATACTCCTTGTTGGAACGAGAGTACCGTCTTTCCGTGTCATGATTCTCTTTGCTTGGATGACTTTTTGATCGTGTAATTCTTGGACAATTTCCTCCTCTGATACAAGTAATAAGTCCCATTCTGTTATTACTCCCTTAGAGGAGTTTAAGGTGGCATGGGGAGTAACTTTTATTTGGTATCCTCCAAAGGCTGTGAGCTTTAACAGCTTCACAGAATGTTGAGCTTGAGTAGTCTCTATTAGAAGATCGCCTGATTGAAGTCGCCTTACTGACTTAAGTGAACCAGCAGCAGACTCAATGCATTTCTGCACTAGAAAGGATGATAATTTGCTCAGAGGCTGATCTGATAGAGAATGCAAGATGAGGAAGGCTGGTATATCTCCTCTTTATGTGTTGTTTTCAACCTCTCGGTTGAGAATAGTCATTTTCGTTGCCATTTACTAGTCTTGAGCTCGATGGCTCTAAAGCTGGAAATGAATTGTTTTCCACTTTTGCTCCTTTCAGCCCTGGGAGAGTAGATTTCTTCTCCCAGGTTACCGGCCCCTCCACGGGGAGACAGGAGCAGTGCTCCTACAGTGATCAAGCGGTATAAAAGTTAGTGTTAATCTAAAGGAAAGAGAAAGAAAGGTGGTTTTCCTTTCTTAAACTTGCTTACAATTCGTAAGACTAAGTTTTTTATTGATTAACGAGAACGTAAAAAAAACCTTTCAAACTGAAGAAGAACTGTGGCTTTGAATAAACGTTCTATGAATCACTCGGAAATCGCTATAACGTTTGGCACCCGGGGCCGGGAAAGAGGAAGAAAACTAATGCTAGATCAGGGAGAGTAGGATGGATGGTTGATCTGTATAATACCATGTTTTGTTAGAAATGCCTTCACAACAAGTGCAGAATGAGCCGGAAAATTAACAAACGAAAACGAAAATTTTCGGATTTTGAAGTCTACTGCACGCTCTGAATCTTCGTCTCTAGATCGTACTGTAACACCCAGCGCTCATCTCATGGCAATACAGTCGAAGAAGGATCTTCTTGAGAAGTCTTCAAGTAATGCCACTCTTCGTTGCTTTTGCTCATCTGTGCGGCTGTGCTATATATATATATATATATATATATATATATATATATATATATATATATATATATAATTTTTTTTTTTCCTGCTGGCTCCCTGGTATGGGCAACCCGGGGCGCGGGATTGCTGGCACTCACTGGTATTGCACTACCTCCAGTGGGTGCGGGATTTCAAGTGCGAATAGCGCTACAGTAAAATCAGACTCAGGTAATTTAACATACTTTTTAAGGACTGCTTTGTAAAGACTATATATTCCCAAGTTCTCAAGGTAGATTTGGGCTTATGCCTGAGAGCTACCCTGAATAAGAACACACTTGCACACACACATACGAGAGTTTAATGTTTGTCAGAGCATATAATTATATGTAAATATTTCTTGTATATAAATCATGTATATACTTTTATGTACATAATGTTGAGATTATATTGTGTGTAATTAATAAATGAATGAATGAAAATGAAATGTGCGGCTGTGCTGACAAATTTTGCACAGCCTTTCTTTTCTCTAAATCTTCAACAAAATTTGAAGAATCGTCTCATTATTCATATTCAGTTCATCAGCAGTCATTCTGAAGGTCAAACGGCGATCTCTTTCCACAATTTCCCGAACTTTTGAAACTCTGTCCTCATTTCGAGAAGTTGACGAACGCCCTCTTCTTGGGTCTTCGAAACCATCCGTTCTTGAAAAGCTTATACCATTCAAACACACCGGTATGACTTGACGTTTCATGACCATTAACAGTTTTTAACACTTCATACGTTCCTGTTGTAGAATTTCCTCATTCATTTCTCCATTGCAAAATCGCGAGAAGGAACTTTACCACTACTAACGAAACCGGTTATAACTTGCAACCTGCCAGCCTGCTGGGTAATCTCTGTACCACCATCTATTGGACAAAGTTTCAACTAAAACATACCACTTCCGTTTATTTTTCAAACATCTGACCGTATAAGTATCAGACCAGTCCGGAAACTTATTGCCACATCTCTTCATGTTAAAATAAGAAATTAAATACAGTAGTTCGCGGATCCCTTCACTTATCATTTCACTGCATAACCTCTAAGCTATACAGCCAAGTTCAGAACCATTTTTTAAAGCTAAACGGTTTATAGGCTTTAGCGACAGCAGTTTTTCTAGTAAGAATACTTCCTAAGGAATACTATCTTAAGGATCTGGAAAGGTTGAGCAGATGGGCTGAGAGGTGGCAAATGAAGTTTAACATTGACAAATGTAAAGTACTACACATGGGAAACAGCAACCCCAGAGCAACGTATCAACTCTGTGGTACTACACTGACAGTGGTAGAGAATGAAAGGGACCTGGGGGTAATTGTGCAGGCAGATATGAAGTTCTCTGAGCAGTGCAGACGGGGTGCAAGAGTAGCTCATGGTGTATTGTCGATGATGTATAGGAATTTTTCTAGCAGGGATAAGGAGGTGATTATTCCCTTGTATAAGGCAATGGACAGGCCACACCTAGAGTACTGTATACAGGTCTGGAGGCCTCATTTCAAGAAGGATGTAGAGCTGCTGGAACGAGTACAGAGAAGGCAACAAGATCAGTGAATGGAACAAAGGGGTGCTCTTACGAAGAAAGGCTTAAGTTTTGCAAATTACAGTGTCTGGAGACTAGGCACCAGCGAGGTGATCTGATAGAGGTGTATAAAGCCTTGAATGGGTTGAGCATGCTCAATGCTGATGGGATTCTTCCTCTAGCTCAGAAAAATCACCTGAGAGGGCATAAATTCAAATTGAGGAAAGACAGATGTAGGATAGACGTGCGGAAATTTGCCTTTAGCCAGCGAGTGGTTGGTTGGTGGAACAGACTTCCATCCCTTGTGGTGGAGGTTGATAGCCTAAATAAGTTTAAGGCTCAGCTGGACAGGTATTTTGAACGAACAGAGGGGTGAAGTGGAAGTGGGTTTTTTTTGTTTTTTTTTTTGGCTGATGCTGCATAAGCTTGCTTTCTTGCATCAAATGCCTCTACTAATGCTAATGCTAATGCTAAAGTTTTCCTTTACTTCTCCTCGAACCTCCACTCCTTTTCACAACTCAGATTTTATCTTCTCTTTCAAATTTGTTTTTACATCGCTAAATTTGGAAATTTTCTATCTGAGTTATGAACTACAAATTTGACATTTCCTCCAGTTTTAATTTGTAGTTTTTAAGTTTTATAGTCACTCTTAATTTTTTTAAAAAAATTCAGTTTTCGTTATCTTATGATTTCTTCGTCTAGCCTTGTTTTTTGCGTGCGTCTCAGATATATCTAAATCCCAACTGTAATTAATGAAAATTACTTCTTTGTTTGAAGTTTTCTTTTTCAGAGCGAGTGTGAAGTACATCTTTTAAAACAAAGCGCATTACGTTTCTTTGATCATCTAAGTGCGTAATGTGTTTCTTTTTCTTTTTTTTTCTTCAGGAATTTCTGCGCACGACAATAAAAATATGAACTTAGTATTAGTATTAGTAATGGCCGCATGGTGCAAGAAAGCCTATGGCTTATGCTGCACCAGCCAAAAAAAAAAAAAAAACCGAACAAAACAATGATAAAAAAAATAATAATAACTAATAAAAAAAGGAAATTAAACCTATCATCCTATGCGCTTCCCTGACCCGAAGGTACTATCCAGATGACCTTTGAATTTCCCCAAACTGTCGGCCTCTACCACCCATGAAGACAACTTATTCCAGTAATTTATAATTCGCTGGCTAAAATAAAACTTCCTGCAGTCCAATCTAAACATTTTCCCCAGTAACTTGAATTTATGTCCCCTAATTGTAGCATCATTTATAATCTTGAAAATTTCGTCCTCGTTCATTTTACTGATGCCTCTCAGAGCCCTAAACACCTCAATCAAATCTCCTCTAAGGTGTCTAGTTTCCAAACTCTGCAACCCATATATTCGAAGTCTTTCTTCATAAGGACGCCCGTTTGCCAATCTCACCAGGCGAGTTACCCGTCTTTGCATCCTTTCAAGAAGCTCGATATCTTTCTTTAGGTGCGGTCTCCATACTTGAACACAGTATTCCAAGTGTAGTCTAACAAAAGCCTTATATAATGGGATTATCACCTCCCTATCTCTAATTGCAAAAGTTCGATAGATCATCGATAGGACACCATAGGCCTTCCTTGCAACCTGTTTACAATGCTCAGAGAATTTCATGTCTGACCGTATCCTAACACCTAAGGCCCTTTCCTCCAGTACTGGGTTTAGTTGAACTGCATCAAGTGAATATTTTGGGATTACTGTTTCTCAGGTGTAATACCTTACACTTTATTGGATTAAAGCCTAGCTGCCATTTTTCTGACCATTTCTGAAGTCTATCTAGGTCTCTCTGAAGAAGCTCAGTTTGACAGTGATCATTAACTGCTCTACCAGTTTTAACATCATCTGCAAATTTAGACATCACGCCCTCTATCCCTTTATCAATGTCGTTTAAGAAAATTAAAAACAACAGTGGTCCTAATACTGATCCTTGGGGAACCCCACTTCTTACATCAACCCAATCTGAGGAATAGCCATTTATCACAACCGTCTGCCTCCTGCTCTGAAGCCATCCGTCTATCCATCTAAGGATTTTCCCAGTGATTCCAACCTGTTCAAGCTTATAAAGCAACCGCTCATGTGGGACTGAGTCAAAAGCTTTGCTAAAATCTAAATAAACAATGTCGAAATTATTCCCTAAATCCAGCTGGTGAGTGACCCTTTCGGAATAGCGAACCAGATTTGTTAAACATGATTTTCCTTTTACAAAACCATGCTGAGTATCCTTGAGAATTTCAATTTGATCCAAATGATCCTGAATTCCACCCTTGATCATTGCCTCCATGATATTCCTTACCACAGACTGACAGGTCGATAATTTCCCACTTCACTCTTAGAGCCACCCTTATGTATGGGAGATACATTTGCTCTTTTCCAATCCAAGGGAATCTCCCCAGAGTCTAGTGATGCTCGCATAATTAGCCTCAATGGTTCAATGCACTCGCTTGCCGCCACCCTTAAGATTATAGGGTATATTCCATCAACTCCAGGAGCCTTACTGGCCTAGGATCGAAAGTTTTTCATTAAATAATCTTGCGAAATTTCAGTATCATTGATTACATATTTTTTAACTTCGCTCCCACAATTTCCCATTGCCACAAAAGGCTTTTCATTTGTAAATATCGATGCAAAATAACTGTTGAGTTCATCTGCAACGGCAGCTGGTGTATTTATTACTATCCCCTTTCCCTTACATAAAGGTCCGATCTGGTTTGTCCTGCTCTTCTTGGCATTTATATATGTGAAGAATTCTTTATCCCCCCTCTTTGCTCTGTTTGCTAGTGATTTCTCATAAACTGCCTTTGCCTGTCGAACCTTTTCTGTGGCTCTATTACAGATCATCATGTTGTAGCTGTTATAGGCTTCAGTACTTTTTATTGCTCTGTAACCTTTCCATGCCACCTTTTTCTGCTCAAGTAATGTGGCAACTTCACTATTCATCCAACTTGGAACCCTTCTCGTGGAGTATTTTTTTAATGGTATATACGCATTCAAGGCATCTGTGATTAATGTTTTAAAAGCCTACCACAGTTCAATTGTATTCATTCTCTGCTCGATATCTACCCAGTTAATAGAGGCCATGTAGTACCTTAAGGCATCGTAATTTCCTTTTCTGAAATTAAAGGGTTATAGTGTTAAATTGTTGAAGCGCTAAAGTGTTGGTCATTAAAGCGTTATATCTTCCAGAGTTGTTGAACATAATCTTTGTTTTGTTTTCGGCCGCATTAAATGAATATAATTATTTGTGTTCACGAGTATTTTTGGAAACAAAGAGCCCATCTGCAACTAAAATAATGAAAGATTTCAGATAATTGCTCAAAAACAAATACGAATTTTAATGGAAATTTGTTTGTTTTGGAACAATTAAACAGACACGACCCTGATAGGCGAATATTCTCCATATACGAAGTGCACGATGTGCACCACGTTCATGAAATGCGCAAAGTGCACTCAATCATAGAGAAAACGGCAAATGAAATTTTTAAACACCCGCTAGGAATAAATGCTGCATTAAATAACACGAATTATTCCAGCGTTTTCTGTTAGGGGGAACAAACTTAGTTCGTTTCCAGAGGGCAAAAATATAAGAATTTATATTTCAGTCAATCATTTCAAATATGCGAATAAATAACAAACACCTCGGAGAATAATTTCTGAGCAATAAAATCAATGAATTGAAGTAGTTGAAAACGAAATGTTCTTCTACTTATCTGCTTATCGAACAAACTTCCACGGTTGTTTGTTGGGTCTATTGTAAATTCCAGTAAAGTGGTGGTTATTCCCTTAGATAAGTAGAGGAGTCCTGTTCTTGAGATTTCAAGATCAAGTGGAAGTACTGCTGCTATCACCTGAAGCGCTGGGTTACTCACCGTTCTGCAGGCGCGGGTGGTAGTGAGGAGGATGGTGCGTTGAATTGCATCCAGGGTTTTCTTATTTACGACCAAGGCAGTTTTGTCATACCACATTGCTGAAGCGTATGTAATTATTGGGAGGAAGGTTGTCTTGTAGTATAAGGCTAGGGTACGCTTTTTGAGACCCTAGTCTCGCCTTGTGACCCTAGCTACCATGGCAGAGTAGTTTCTGATCTTTTGTCTTAGGAATTTGAGATGTGGTTGGAAGGATAAGTTATTGTCTAGTATGACACATAGGTGTTTTAGTTGACTAGCGAACTCGATAGTTGTCCCATCTATCTTAATAGGGGTGGTCGTCTCAGTTGCAGGGTTCCTTTGAGCAGCGCCGACAATGTCTTTGTCGGTGAAATTGTTAAGAAATTCTTCTTGGCCCACTGTTGGAGTATCTGCAGGGCCTGATTAGCTAGGATTTCCAATTGAGCTCTGGAGTTTGCTTGCACTGTCAAAATCAGGTCATCTGCGAAGGCCTGCACCCCACTGCGCCTAGGTCCATTCTCAAGAACACATCAAATACCAAGTTCCAGAGGAGTGGGCCCAATACAGACCCCTGTGGACATCCTCTGTGTACTGTTCTTGCGATCTTTTTGTATGGAGTGTTTATCTCAATTTTTCTTTGTGAGAGATAGGTTTCTATGACTTTATAGAGGTTGATGGGTACTTTAGCTTTCCGGAGTCTGCCCAAGACGTTCGGCCACCAGAGTGAGTCGAACGCCACGGCAAAGTCAATCGATATTACGAGGAAATATTTGTCGTCACATTCTTTGACTTTGTTAATTAGGTTTCTGAGGGCTTCTGTTGTGGAGGATCCCGGTTTAAATCCAAACTGATTCCCAGCTAGGAGGCCAGCTGCTTTGTAGTGTTGGAGGATTCGTTTGTGCAGTAGCTTTTCAAATAATTTGCTAACTACTGAAAGAAGTGCGATGGGCCTGTAGGATTTCAGCCACTCTGATTCCTTAGTTATCTATTAATGGGTCATGATTAAAAGTGTGTACATGTTTACTTAATTCGGTTCCTGGTTAGTCTTATTTGAAGCTATTATAATGATAGTATGCACTCATATTGGCTGTTTTGGATATTCCATATTTTGTGGTGGCACTACCTATGTAGCACGCGTTACATCCTTGTTGACATTTTATAAGGTATATTTTATTGTTTATATCATGGATGTTGTATTTATACGTTTCCTTATACTTGTTAAAATATGTACTAAGTTTATTATATGATGAAAAAATTTGTGTGATGTTTGTGCCTCTGAACGTCATCCAGTTTTATAAATGACAACCAGGAAAAGGTGGTGCACTCCCTCTTCCTAGGAATATGTTTTAAATTAATTAATCTATTAATGTAATGGAACTTTCGGTTTTTTCTCTCTTTTTACCTTCCTTTCATGTAATTTTAACCTTAACCAATACGGATATCAGAGGTGAGTACTAAGATAATAAGCTTTGCTAAGGATTTAATCTATACTTATTTGGAAGTCCGCTGGTATTGAATTTTCTTCAGGTTTTCAATAATCACAGTACTGATTTTACTCTTAAACCGTCTGTTTATAAGAAATTGCTATTTACTCAGTTTTGTTAATCCAAATTTTGCATAGATTTTAATACTGGTGACTGTCTTGTATTGATTCTCTCTCTCTAATTCTTTCATCATTATCTAGGGTCTGCGGCCCGCGTGAGCCAGAAGTTTGCAAAAAAATAAATAAAATAAGTGTTGAACTTATACTGCTGTTAGACAAGCCAGGTGAGGCGCTGTTAACAGTTGTGCATGGTCTGATGGTGGAGTCGAGCAAGGATCCTGAAACTCCACCTTTGTAATAGGTTTAGTATTAAATTTATTATGTTTTTTTCACTTTCTTTCAGAATCAGGTGAAATTCTTCTCCCCAGAGAACTTAAGATGATCTCACTCGGCGAGAGATTCGCTGACAGTTCCATCCCCGGGATTTCAAACATTGCAAAAGTTTCGGGGGTACTGCGTAAATTATGCTGGACAGCGGCATTCGTAACTCTCCTTGTATTCATGAGTAGGGATGTGTACGTGTTCCTGTTAGAGTACTGGGAGTACCCCATTACCGTCACGGTGAGGTTAGCCAACTCCCAGATGCTCCCCTTCCCTGCCGTAACCATATGTAACCTCAATCCTGCTCGTAGATTCCAGTTCTGCAACTCCACAGAGAGCTCTTCGCACAAGTTAGGGAAACTGGGACAACTGCTGTGCTTCTCTCTGACCGATTTACTGACGCACGCTCCTCATGAATGCCTCGATCTCAACGTAAGTACAACCTTCATCTTCGTCTTATAACGCGGGCTCCATGTGCTAAACTAGTCTTAAAAGTGTCATACAAAGATCACTAGGTCTATTTAATCAGTACACTCTCGCCTAAAAGTTGGAATCACGTTTCACTTTTCTTGATTTTGAAAGTTTTTATTAAAATAGGACCAACTTGTTTACCATTTTTTATTAAAATATTTTCTGTTGTGTATAAAAGTCAAAAAACTTAAATAAGATTTTAAAAATTTCCAGAATTTTTAGAAATATTCCAAAAAAAGCGTAAAACACTCCTGAATGTGGTAGAACATTGTAAGATTCCTAAACGTTGTACTGTAGATGATTTTAGAAAGTTGGAGTATTGTTTCAAAATTACAGATTTTAAACGATTCTACACTGTTTGCTGTAATAATGCAAATCGAGGAGTAAGAGCTGTAACTTATAAAATCGAACACCTGTCATTTAGAAAGAGTGTGACTAAGTGTTGAAAACAGAAGTCCTATTACAGTAGTAGTGGCATGTGATGCAAGAAAGCAAGTGTATGAGCTTATGCAGCATCAGCCAAAAAAAAAAAAAAAAAAAATCACACCATTCCCTCCAAATGCCTGTCCAGTTCCTCCTTAAATTTATTTAACCTATCAACTTCTACAACGACAGATGGAAGTTTGTTCCAGCAATTAACCACCCACTGGCTAAAGACAAATTTCTGCACATCTATTCTACATCTGTGTTTTCTTAATTGGAATTTATGTCCCCTTAGGTTCGTAATCTGAACAAGTGGAAGGATCCCATCAGAATTCAGCGTGCTCAACCCATTCAAGGCCTTATATACCTCAATCAGATCACCGCGCAGGTGCCTAGTCTCCAGACTGCAATTTGCAGAACTTAAGCCTCTCTTGGTAAGAAGATCCCTTCATTCCCCTCACCAATCTTGTTGCCCTTCTCTGTACACGCTCAAGTAAATCTACATCCTTCCTAAAATGATGCCTCCAGACCTGTACGCAGTACTCAAGGCGTGGCCTGACCATTGCCTTATACAAAGGAACAGTATAACTCTGTACAAAGGAAGTTGTTCCATGAGAACTATTGGAAAAAAACTGAGTGTTTCATTTACAGGAGTACAAATTACAATTCGACGATTAAAGGAGACTGGCACTTTAAAAAGACAAAATCGATCACGACGACCGCGCGTAGCAACGGAAGCACAAGGTAAGCCCATAACACTGATTTCTAAATGTAGTCAACAAATTACTGTACCTGAAATCCGAGCTGAGTTCAATAGGAACAGAGAAACTCCAGTGTCTACATCCACTTGTAAAACTTCGTCTTAAATAAGCAGGACTGCATGGTTCTGTGGCGGTTCGAAAAAATCCTCATTAAAACTGGAAAATCGAAAGTTTTGGATCCAAGCGTACAGTTTATGTGAGAAGAAGATCATCTGAAGTAAAAATGGTGCCACATTGTTTATTGTCTACAGCAAGCTGGCTGTGGTTCCGTCATGATTATGGGGTTACTTCTGAAGTGGGTGACATCGTCAGAATTGCAGGATTTTAAGAAAAGAAGGGTATAAAAACATCTTTGAACATAATGCAATATCCTCTGGACTTCGATTGCTGAAGAAATTTTATATACAATAAAAGAATAATACAAAGCATAGCTCTAAGTTGTAAAGGAACTTTCTGCAACTAAACAACAGAGGGGTACTGCAAATTCTGGTGTGGCCTGACTTAAACTCGATAGAACTTTCATGGGATCATCTAAACCGTCTGTGAAGCTGCCCATTTTCACAAACTTTATGGGAAACCTCAGATCACTTCGAATTGTGTTAGTTAAGACGCTCTTATAAAATTAATCGCCAGATCGCTACCTCTGTGTAAGGAGGATATTTTGAACTATTAACAACTTATTGAAAAATCGATAAGTTGTTAATGTTAATAATTTCAATATTTTTGCCGTAATTTTTTCAGTGCTTAATAAAATGTCTTAAACTACTTTTTAGGGTGTTGTTTTTTTATATTGAACCTTACACTTTCATAGCTAATTTCAAAAAAATAACGAAACCTGTTGTCATACGCTGTGATTCAACTTTTAGGCTGAAGTGTAAGTCTCTCATATTAACGCGTAATGATCTATGGAGTCGTTTATGGTAGTGCCTTTTTATGTGATCATTGACAATAAGTTATCAAAGGCGTATGACTTAAAATAAAGCAATATGATATGAAACAGCAATAAGAAAGTCGTCTTCAATTTTCTACATCTGACCTTTAAAATAAGTTTCGCTGTTGAGCTTTTGATAATCTCTTCAGTTTGGATTACAGATCCCAAACGTCTCTTGCAGTTTATTTCATGGAACTCAGTTATTTTATTAATGCAGATAAAATGAATATTTTAGTGAAAATTCCTTAATAAAAACTTACCTGACCAAACACTTAACTGCGCTATATCGCATCACAGAAATATTTAATGTTACTTCGCTCTCTCTCCCTCTCTTACGCAGCTGACAGGAGTGTGTCCAGAAATCGACTCACCTGAAGAGACCCCTCCGCCAGTAGAGGTAAAAATAATGTTTGGATTCACGCAAATTTAGAGCTACGACTACTGGGGATGGCATAATTCAATGTAATTTTTATGGCACTTTTTTTCCTTCAGGATGGACTGTTTCCTGATTTTGCCACTGGACTGCAGGATTTAAGTGGAATTCTGGGTAGTGTATCTGGGAAGGACGGAAAGGTAGGTCTTTTCCCTGGTTAATATCGCAAATTTAGATCAAATTTCTGTTTATAGTATTTATATAACGTAACATGCGATCCCATGAAACAGCATGCAAAAAATTGCCCACAAACTGCAACAACCAAGATCTGCTTGGTTACGTTATATAAATACTATAAACACCAGCCAAGCAACTATATACAACAACCAAGCAGATCTTGTTATGAACTGACATTGATTTTTTGGTTTAAGCATACGCACACAACGAATGTGCGTGTGCTTAAACTAAACTATCACAAGTTAACAAACTTAAACCATCAAACAAAAAATCCTCCCGCTATGAGTCATCATCTAAAAATTAACAATTCTGGGTTGAATTCCAGTCCTTTGTAGTCCACATCCGGCTTATTTGCATTCCACACACGTTTTTCATGTAATCAGGCTATAGAATCATAAATATTTTATGATTTTTTATGAAGAAGGAGGGGTCCAAAGGCAACGGAGTGTCTTACACAGGAAGTAATAAAGTTTACGTTGGCAATTTGGGAAAGGCACCAAACTGTAAGGAGACGCTGATGATTAAGCTCATTTTACCTAAATTGTAACAGATTCTGTTGATAATGGTCAAGAGTTGGGGGTGGGGAAAATCATAATGCAAAATGATGGAAAGACGTGTAGTATTATCAAAAGGTGATCAACTGAAATTGTCCACATTTTATCACTTGATAAGGTCTCAGGCGAAGCCATATTGCCACGTATATTACATAAGGCGCATTATGGCCTGATTCACTGATGCGCCTAAAGCCCTGCAACAATCAAGTGAGCGTTTCAATTTAACCAAAGGGTTTTTCGATACTTTTCACTCCGGAAGTGGTAAAGGTGAGAAGGGTTGCACAGTGCTGGCGGAAGTTAAAAAAAAAAAAAACAGGAGCGATATAAGTACAAAAAAGTATATAAATTCGAGTGGAGAATAGTGATACGTTAGAATTTAATAGTCCAGAATTTTATTCATATTAAAACTGATTTCTTTGCGGGACAAATCGCGATGTACTCGTATTTAAAAAAAAAAAAAAGCTGATATCTAGGTCGTGTTCTCTTCTGTGTGAAGACTAATATTTTTGGCAAAAATCTTGATAAGCCAAATGTCAAAATTTTAATAATTACAACAGATTGAGTTATATTGATTCTGTAACTTCCTTTGGTTCAGTTTACAAAAGTTCAATCAGAAACAAGATTTCCTTCGGACTGCAACATCATCGTATATCTATATTATTTGAAACATATTGGCACCACTAAACCCACTTCCATGCTGATTCCAAAGCATGGAGGATGTTTAGCTGATTCCCCCTCACACCCAAATTTTGAAAGGGACGTAATAATATAACGCCATGTGAAGCTTTTATCATGCATGATGAACCCAGGGCCATCAGTATGAGATATCCATCAACCACTTTTTATAATTTGATTATCGATTATCATTGCAATACACACATAGTCGACAAAGATAACTGTCCCCTAAACGATTTATAAAACTGTCTATAACTTAACCCATAAAGCTTTTCCATAAAATCAAAAACAAAAATTTTATGGGAAAACTAATATTAGCAATTTATTCAATTGATCGTTTCAACAAAGATATATATATATATATATATATATCCCACCGTAAATTACAATACCGTACATACAATATTTAAGTCCAATGTCAACAAATATCTTCTTTCGTCTTCTCCTCCTCCAACCCAAGCACGGTACTAAGTACTATAGGTTCTAATACCTCTCGTGTTTGGGGTTTACATAAAAAATAATAATAAAAAAAATAAATATTTATTACAATTTACAGTATTGTACAGAAAATGAGCTACAGCCATTCTAAAGGATGGAACAATGTCCGAAGTCCATCCGGATTACTCTCACAAAGATAAGAATTGCAGTTCACCGCACATTTTGCCACTCCATAATTAAACGCCCCAAGGAACTGCCCAATCCTGGCAAGAACCGTACCCAACGCCGCAAGGAGATGCTGAGATGAACAGCACAAGGAGCTGCCCAGTCCAGATGATAACAACCCAGCACCACAAGGAGATACTTACAGAATAATAGGTTTCCTCCTTCTTCCAGATGTCAGTAATGATGTCATTTAAAGGTAACCAACTCACCGTTAGTCGGAATGGTACTGCACATCCCATGCATACCCTAATCATTTAAGAATTCCGTTCCGGTAGCTACAGGCCAACTTACATATATTCCGCCATTGACCTCCAACCTAGTTCTTAACGTGAGCAGACCGATGTCAGTCGTTTTTCTCTAGGCTAATCATCTTGGGTCTGCTCCAATTGCACGTCTTCTTCGAAAAACCTTCAAGTCAAAGGTTGGAACGCCAAAAAAGTTTCATTCGTTGCAACGTGACATGCCTCACATGCTGGTGTCAACGAATGAAGACGAGGCACATTGCCTACTAACTCTTCTCTCAGGTCTTGATAGTAGTGGCAAATTAAACAAGATGTTCCCAGCCCTCTCGTGTCCCACAGACACACATTGTGCGCTCACCGACCCCAAGGGATTTAATTTACTAAAAAAAAGAGCAGTGTCTAGTAATAACTGACTGCAAATTTGGATTGAACCAAGCAGACATACCTCTGCCAGCCTTGTCGACACACAGAAGAACCTCTTTCGTTATCAGCCCTTTTTTTGTTATCATCCCATAATCGCGCCAGGCAAGCCCACATCCACTTCATTTCCACCTTGTAGCCAAGGTCACATCTTTCCGATACCTGAGAGCAAGTACGGAGAGTTATTTTTCTTCTTAAATGGATTACTTTAAATTAGAGCTGCCAAAGAAACTGTTTATTAATTACGCCGACGTTTCAAATTAATTACATTTCAAAGATATTTGGCAGAGCCTTTTTCTCAGGCAGATAATCTGAGGAAAAGATTATGAAAATCCGTTGAAACGTTAATGGTGTATAAGATGTTAGTGTTTCAATAAAAGCTATACCCATTTTAAAATGTACTTATTTTTCAGGATCCATTGAACCTGGGAGTCGAATCGTTCAACATATTTAACACTGGATTTGAAACAGTAACGGTAAGTTTCTATGATAACTTCAGTCGATTTGTGTCCAAGTGCGTTCCTTTAAATGTCCTTCCTCTAATAATAATTTATATCCATCAACTTGTTAAGGAAATTAGTTTCATTATGAAAAATTAAATGTCTGATAGTTTTTTAATTACGTATGACTAAAGTACTAACGTTAAGCAAGGAACTCACCCCCCCCACCTACCCACACACCAATTCAGAAATTGGGAGCCGGAATAGGAAGGTCAGTGAGTTACTGAATTATGTGCTCCTAAAAATACTCAAATACCTAAGTTAAACTGAAAGAATCATAAATGAACTGCATATTGACAGAGAGCTTATGAGAAGTGGAATCTGGATATAGTGTCTACTAATGGAATCCTGAACAGGTAATATGTCTAATCTTGATTTTAAGCATTCATACTTCGTGTAATAGTTGAAAGGAACGGTTGGTTTATAGCGATTCAGTGCAGCGGAACATAGCAATATTCTGCTTAAGGCAATACGGCACTTAAGCTCTGGGCAAGGTCAAACGGTGACAAAGTTAGGGATTAAAACCTCCCCCATTTCCACCTGCATATTTCATAGGCTAGTCATCGAACGATAGAAGTGCCCTATCTTGTTGTACTAAAGACTACCTGCCTCGAAATTACTGAAATTCCGGCTCCCATTTGCATTTCAGAATGACAGATTTCAGCGCATCAGCCGTGCCGCTTACTTGCTGCATATGTCTGACCAATGATGACTTCATAATTAAATGCGTTACTTGTCACAAAAACTATTGCAATAAGCCTGATTGTACTTCTGTAGATATTAAGAGATTAAACAAAACTAGAAAACGCAAGTTTGAATGTGACGCTTGTAGGCAACAAACAGGGAAAAATAATGAAGAATTACCTAATGAAGTCATTTGTGAAGATTCATGCACAGAACAGATTAATGACCTTGAACAAGCAACAAGAGAAATCCTCTCTCAGACTGACCTTGGAAATGGCATCTTGGGCCATCCTGAAGGATCAATTTTTGAAACCTTGGGATGCGATATTTGCCCGGAAGACTGCGAGCACTCTGAAGGGGCTTTCGCTAGACAGAGGAGCAATCATAGCCCGGATGAAAGGCAGGAGGAGAACCGTAAAGAATATGTCTCGCGTACGGAATTAAAGGATATCCTTTCAGACTGCATCAGCCCCTTTTCGATGCAGGCTGTGGAATACGCTGAAAACCTCGCGAGCAATTTCATCCCTGTACATAAAATGCTACAGGAACTGCAGGAAGAGAATTTTCTTCTCAAAGAACAAAACAGTAAAATATTGCACACCCTTAAAAGACTGGAGGAAAAGCTAGGATGCTTTGAATCAGTCCTCGTTGCACAAGGTGGCTCAGCGGCCCCCGTAACCGACGAAACTTGCTATGCGAGGCAGAGCTACCCAAAGAAAAGTAGAAGTGGTATGCATGGATTGTACAGGATGACAGAAAGCATTCAAAATCAGAAACAGAAGACAAGAAAAGAATTGAATTCGGGGGAAAACATATCAGAACGAATTGCAAAACTACAAGACAGCCAAATAATATGTGAATTTCAAGCCCAGCCGGGAACTGTCTGTTTGCAGCAGGACCTCGCAAGCAATAGCACCAAATCCAGGGAAACTTTAGGGGCAGCACAAGGAAATGGCTCCACACATTCCACTAGGAAAAGTCGAAACCAAAATAAAGAAGTCTCAGAAATATTAGGACAACAGGAATCAACTGAAATGATTGGGGCATCCATGTATTCCAAGAGTACGATCGCGAGAGTTACACTTCCCCCTCAAATCATGTTCCTGCAAACCCACTCACTTATGCGCACATCACTATGCTACCTAAAAAGCATAACACTTTTGAGGGTAGAAAAACCCGCCCATCCCAAAATTTCATGCCTAGTCTTGCCGAGGACAGCCGACGACGTAATCCAGTTCACAGAGAAAGTATTAACGTGTCTTCCTATAACACACCAGAAATAAACAAACGGTTTTCTGAAATGTACAACATTACTTCCGTTGCAACCAGAGAGCAAATTTTTGTATCAAGGCTGGGACCCACAACACAGCCCAAAAATATTAAAGCCATGTGTGAGGGCGAACATGGGATAACTGTGGAAGTAAAGCAAGTGAAAACACGACACCCAGCTTACTCCTCCTTTATAATCTCTTGTCCACCAGATAAGGCAACTCGCCTACAAGACGTAAGCGCCTGGCCAGTAGGTACCTTAGTCAAGCCCTACAGAGACAGATGGGCCAGACCACTGGTTAAAAATGATGCAAGGAATCGGGCTCAATAGCAATCAAGAAAACTACCCCCAGCTGGGGATGCAGAACATCACATCCACCTGTTTGCACAAAACGTGAGGAGCATCTCAAATAAGCTCCACACCCTACAAACGATGATGATGTACGGTACGGGGACCTGGATTTCATTTGCCTAATCGAAACCTGGTTGGGAAATGGAAAACAGTTAGATCGGCTAACTGCGGCAGCAAACTGCAAATGTGTGGGAACCGGAAGAACAGATAGGCGAGGAGGGGGAGTTATAATTTGCTATCAAAATAAATACCAGTCTATAAGAGAACGAAAAACCAATTCAAATAATTTTGAAGGGATTTGCGTTACCTTTTCAAAAGAGCACGTGAAAATACAGATATGCATCATATACCTCCCACCTGAGCACACAAAGGAGACAAGAAACGAACTCTATGCTTGGCTTGCTGCAAATCTAAAGCCATCAGTCGACACAATAACAGCGGGAGATTTTAATTTGCCTCTTCCGAATCACAGGGAGGCCAAGAAAGAGCTGGATGCTACATTGGGTGCATTGCACTTGACGCAGCTTCCGACACCAGTAACAAGGGGAATGCAGCAACTTGACCTGTTGTACCATAGTTCCTTAGACATAAGGCTAACGCAAAACTGCATAAAATTTAAGTCGGACCACAATCCCATTGAAATAGAAGCAGCACTGAAGATACACAAATACATGCAGGGTAACCACACGAACTGGGAAAAGCAAAGTAAGTATCTTTTCTCCGTGAAGTATATTAATGCAGAGGTCATTCTCAGTCACCTGACTAGTTACAACTGGAATGACCTGCAAGAAAAGCCAGTAGACGAAGCTTTAGAAATGATCACTAAAAAGCTATACCAAACAGCATTGGAAGGAGCAGCAAAAGAAATCAAAATATCTGAGAGAACAAAAGAATGGTTTAACCCACAACTGAAAGAAAGTTTCCTCAGGAAGCAAAAACTGTATAGAAAATGGCAAATAACGGGTCATCCTGCCGATCACATTCGTTATAAGAAAGAAAGAGCACATTTCATCAAAGCAAAACGACAGGCACACTGCAGTGTTATTCATAACAAACTAAAACGAGCAAAAAGAATTACTAGCAATAGAAATAGCACAGAGAATATGACAGAATGCATTTTCAAGGAATGGGCTAATAACACTTTTAGTAACCTGCATGGACTGAATCAAATTGAGAACACTGATAATGGTAACAAAATTTTGGAATTCCTGAAAGATTTAAACAAGCGAAACTATTCGGCAAGAGAGGAACCAACAAGACCTCCATTGAGTGAAATACAAATCACCAAAGAGAGCGTAATGAAAGCAATCAACGATCTGCCCAATAAGGCCACTGTTGGACCAGACAAATTTCCAATGTTCATCCTTAAAATAAGTAGCCCATTTATAATAGATCTATTACTGCACATCTATCAGAAAATCATCAGGTCAGGAGCTTTCCCGCAAGCTTGGAAAAATTACATTGTAACCCCAATACCAAAGATTAAACACCCAAAATTGGCTAAGGATTACAGACCAATTTCTGTTAGTTGCACCCTACAGAAGGTATTCGAAAAAGCGCTTCTTCCCACCATCAATCAACACTGCTTCAGCCATAGACCACCACATTTGCACTCAGTTATTTCGGGTAGATCAACAATAACAAACTTACTGGAAACCCTTTTTCGCGTGCAGAAAGCACTAAATGAGAAAAAGCAAATTGATATTATTTTTTTGGATATCTCCGCAGCCTACGACAACGTCTCAATTCCAGCGCTCATTGCGATTTTGAAGAATTATTTTAATGTAAGAGGAAATCTGTTAACTATAATAACCAACCTGCTAGAACATAGGAAACTTATTGTTAAGCACCAAAAGCTACAATCTTGCTTTACCATCTCGCAAGGAGTGCCTCAAGGGGGAGTTCTTTCGGCTACTCTCTTCGCGGCCGTCCTGGAGCCGTTTCTTGCACGGTACTACAATTTTATAACATATGCTGACGATGTAAAATTCTTCATCACTTCCAAAGACCATGAATCAGCAGAAAGTATTTGCCAGATGGCAAATAGCACAATCCGAGAATTTGAGAGCTACCTGGATTGCATCGGGCTCCGTATTAAGGCACAGAAGTCTGCCCAAATGACCATAAGTTACAAGCAGAATAAAAATGACATCTCAATCTCTGTGAACGGGTCTAGTGTGGAAAAGTGCACTCTCACCTGGACCTGGGTCTTAAGTGGGATGACAGACTCACCTTTGCTCAACACTTCGCCCATATGAAGACAAAAATATTCGCCGCTTTATGGGCTACTAGGCAGGAACTGGTAGGAATTAGGGATCCTCAGCTAGCGACCAAGTACATTTTAATGTGTGTCCTGCCAATTGCAATGTATGCCTCGCAAATCTGGTCTTCAGCTCCAGATTCACATTATAAGTCCGTCCTTGGGATCGAGTACTGGTTCTTGCGATGGCTTAACAGAGTTGCTGGCCACCCTTTTACTATCTCAAGGGCCATTCTCTACTCAAACCTTAACATCACACCCTGGATGCAGCGGACAATTAACAGGAACATACACACTCTCGCACAAATGCTCACAGGCAGAGTGGATGCTCCAGTCCTGGATAATATTCTAGTTAAACCGCGTGCCACTGCTAGACGTTGCGGAGAACTAAATAATCCACTGCGTTCAGTCCTGAACAATCTTAGTAGCCTGCAAAGATTCTTCCCATCAAATGCAGCGAGAATATTTAACTCACTACACATAGATGCCGAAAAACTGTGTGAGGATGCAACATACCGGAAAGAGATCTTCCAGGATTCGTACAGACTTACCGAAATATGAATCGGCCGCAAAGTACTAAAGAATTGTGAATAAAAGTGAAGCTTTCTGCTTTAAGAACAATAATAATCTGTTGACTGTAAAAATATACCTTCTGTAACAGTTATGTTAATATGTAAGTTATATGTGGAATTATTAGTGAATTGTAAATATATGAGCTGTATAATGTTTGTACACAATCATAAATGTGTAAATACTGTATGTATTAAACATAAAATGTGTATATAATATTTCGGGACGAGACTACGTGTTCAGTATATGTAACCCACTGCACGTAGTATCTCGTACCCTGATATGTACTTAGCACCCTCCTGGCACTTTGCCTTCCCGGGGTGGTTTCCTTATGGAAATAAACAGATAATAATAATAATAATAATAAAAAAAAGAGAGGGTAGAACAGTGGGGGGGGGGATTCTTCTGCACTTTATTATCCTTTTGTTCCACTACATTCTTGGGACCAAAGTGATATAAAATTCAAAATTAATACTTCTCCAGAAAATTTAATTTCACATACCTCTTAATTCTTTCGTAATTTTAAATTCAGTATTAATAAATATCTGATTCGAAAGGAATATCCATAATTGTTTAATACAGATCGTAATTTCGATATTCTAATTTAAAATTTATTAATTGCTTTCAAGTTATATATTTTCTAACCATACACTTGTTTCCCCAGGGGTGCAAACTGACAGAAGAAGACAAACACCTCCCAGAAATTCTCCTGAACACATTTTCGGAAGTAGCACGTAACTTAGAGGTAAGAAACGTAACTGACAGCTTACCATAATGATCTTTAAAATGAATCTCTCTCTTTCTCGCTGTTAATGAGAATGCTTGAGAGTGTTGATGGTACTAAAGTACACTCATGTGCCAAAACAATACGACCACCCATGTCTCCGCGAGTGGATGCATCCCACAGCATCTAGCAGTGAAGTCACCAACCGGAGACGTATGTAGTGACTATACTTAAGAGGGTCCATTCCTCTTAAACCGGAGGAATTTGAACAAGGAATAATTTGTGATGCTAAGAAGGTGGAGCCAGCATTTCAGCAGCTGTAGACATTGTGGGTAGTTTGAGGATCGCTGTAACGAAGGTGTTGCATGAATTGTCCGAAGAGGGACATGAAGCACCCAACGTGTCAGGAGGAGTAAACCACCACTGGTTGCCAATTCGGATAAAACATTTACCGAACGGCGACTGGTGCATGTTGTCCCGGACAACAGACGGTTCACGATCCCTCATATAACGGCGGACTACAACCAGGACGCACAGAGAAATGTTTTTCTCCTTAAAATCACCAGAAAAGCATTCAGAACACTGGGATTTATCAAACGGAATACCTACAAGTTCAAAAACTACAGATATGCTGTCATCCCTTATAAAACTATAGTTCTCCCAATCCTTGAATTCAGCTCACCAATCTGGAATCCTCACAGGAAAACTTAACTTTAATTAACAAAATTGAAGCAGTACAAAAACATTTTGTCCGTTACCTTACGTTCTGTAATCCTCTGTTTTATCACTCAGTGTACTCTGAATCTCTGTGTGATTACTTTCATCTGAGGCCTCTGTGCACTAGAAGAGTTACTGTTGACATCACCCTTCTAGCCAAAGTACTCACTGGAACTTACGAAGCATCTGATATCCTTATTAAAATCAACTTCATGCTCCTTGTAGACAAGTCAGGAACCTTACACTGTTTCGCCTTGACTCTGCCACCACGGACTTTATGAAATTCAGTCCACTGAACAGAATCAGCAAATCAGCAAATGACTCTCTTATTGACTTCTTTGGTAACTCCCAATCAGTGATGAACTCCATCCACAAGTTTGCCTCTTCTCTTAAACTGCAAAGTGACTAGCTCTCATTTAATTAATGTAGCTTTTTTATAATTTTTAATTATTATTTTCCTATTCTGTAATTAATTTATTTATTGTTTGTTTTACCGGTAACATAATGCATACTTCTTTTGTGCATATGATTTTAATATCTAAATCTATGTCAATAGTTTTTCTTCCTGTTGGATTCCTTATTATTGTTATTGTGTTCATTGTTCTGATCTCAGATACACTGTTAATGGTTACCTCTAATGTATCTTGTTATTAATAAAAATAAAAAATAAAAATAATAATAATAAACACCATCCAGTGGACACTCTTGCGGATAGGCCTGCTGAATAGGTGACCTGTTTGTGTGTGCATGAGCAGAGGTGGAAACCACCGGTGGCGCTTTCCACAAAACGCTACGCATGAATGCGTGTGAATGTGTGTGAGTGTGTCTGTACTTGAAATGAAAATGAGCGTGCGTTTTGCTGCGCATGTATACGAGTGCAAGCAAATGTATGTGCCATGAGGATGTGTGTATGTCTGTCAGTGTGTGTGCGCGAGTTCGAAAGTATAGACGTATATGTGATTGGTACGCGTGTAAGGCAGGCGCATGTGGGTATGCTTATCTGAAGGTATAAAAGTGTACGTGATGTATATGAATGAGCGAATGTGAATGTATATAAATGTGCAATTCGCTGGGTGGGGAAGAGTCCACTTAATTTGGGAGGGGCGGAACAGTGTGTACTAATCCCAGTCAGGGTACAGTTATGAATGAGTTGAATGTGGGCAAATGAGGATTGAATGAGAATGCCCTATACATTGTTGCCTGTTGTACCCTGAATATGTATATAAAAAAAAAAAATTCCACGAGGGAAAACCCCCGTGCCGCATTGCAAATGACACTATACTATCTGCAGGTTAAGTAGTACAAAAGGTGGGCGTGCAAGGCGTGGTCACCGATGTAAACTGTGAGAGAACTGCGTGAATAGAATATACTTGTATATAAAAGAGCCCCTCTTGATTTAGGTGGCCTTCATTTAGGTGGCACCTGCGTCCTGTCTTACGGTGTGATGAAAGATGAAACGAGGTAAATTAATGAGTGAGTGTTATGTATCGTGAAATCTAGACTGCCACTAAATATAAGTATATATTAAAAAAAAAGTGTACGTGTGTAAAAAATGCCGGGTTTTTTTATATATATAATTTTTTTTTTTAACTGGGGTCCTCCCTGGCAAGCTCAGGCGCAGTCCAGGGTTTGCCCTACCAGAGATATTCCTCCTGCTGTACCCAGCTGCCTCCCCGAGGCGGCGGACGGAAAAGCGGGGTCCCATCAGGGGCTTGGTGGTTTGCAGGAGGAACAACTGACCAACAGTACACTACGCAAACTTACACTAAAACCTATGCTCTTTCTCTGGCGTTTTACCGAGTTGTATCGCGATAAAGAATAAACCTCGCTGTTTGTTTGTTTGTTTGTTTGTTTGTTTGTTTGTTTGTAGGGGGAACCTCCGGTGCCGCTGGCAATAAACAGCATACACACGTTGATCGACCGCTTTCCATATTTTTAATTTTTTTTTCTAAATTTTATTTATTATTTCTTATGTTTTATTGTGATTTTATATATGATTATTTTCATATATGTTTAATTTTTATTTTTTATATATGTGTTTTTTCCGCACCACGCGAACTTTTTTTTTCTTCCTTGGAGTGGGCCCACACAGGAACCTGGCCCACCTTTTGCCAACATCACGTGAGTTAGAGTCCGAGCTCTATTGGGACTGGCCCACCTTCCAGTGATGTGGACGAGTATCCAGAATCATCTGTCCGGTTATTGATGCTTCTGGGTAGCGAAATGGCCAGAATGACAGACCAACAAAACTCACACACAAACCTACATTACTCGCATATCTGGCCCTTTTGCGGTGGTACTGTTCTTCACAGGGACAAATCAGAAATTATTATATTAGGGTTTCCCCTAATTGACTACACAAACCCATATTAGTGTCTGTAAATTGACTGTTCACTGATCGATATGCCTGTTTTGATGGTCGAAAAAAACTAGTTTCTAGAGGAGGGGGAACCCTTGCTATCTACGCCTGAGACCAACTAATTCAGCTACGGAATGAAAAAAGCCCATTAAAATTCCTCGCGTTATCGAAGGGATTCGAACCCGGGCCTTTTCCACCAGGTGTGGGGGAGGACGGTGACGATACCACTGTGCTACACGCGCAGACCTTCACAGGGACACGAGGCGGTGTTGAACCGACATTCTAGAAGCTGCCGTTTACAAAAACGCATGTCCGCACACGTTGATCGACCGTCATAGAAACCTTCGCCTGTAGTAGACATAGGAGTACCGTTCCTGAACATTGGATGATTGGAAAAGAATCCCCTGCTCTGATGAATCAAGGTTTTAGCTCTATTATGCCGCTGGACGGATACATATGCGACAGCCAGCAAATGAGCAGCTGCAACTAGAGTGCACTGTTGAACGAAAGCGGTCCGGCGGCGGTGGCATCATGGTTTGGGGGATGTTTTCATGGACATCATTAGATCCTCACATCTCCATACCCTACTCCCGCATTGTTTCGGGACAAGTTTTGCCCTACATGGTGACCATGTATCCAGATGGCAGTGTACTCTATCAACGTCCGGCGTCACAAGGCTTGAATTGTACAGGAATGGTTCGAGGATCATGTCCAAACATTTCATGTGCTCCCTGGCAGCCAAATTCTTCAGATATCAATCCCATAAACATTTGTGGGACGCTGTGGAGCGCAGCATTTGCCAGTCCACGCTGGTCCCTCACTCCGTTGCCGAACTCCGGGATGTCCTTCTCTCTAGCTAATCCAGGATACCTGTGGGCACCTTCTGCGGGCTTATGGAGGCGATGCCACTCCGAATGCATGCAGTTATCATGACGAAAAGCAGCGAAGCACACTATTCAGTAGATCAATGTTTTTGGTCATGAGTGTATAACGCATAGACCCTCAAGTTCTTGGAAAGTCGCTAATGACTCGATGTGCTCAGGTGCATGAACTCATTTGCATTTGCAACAATCACTTGATCTGCGTGCTGAATCCCAGATCAGTTTACCAAGAGTAAGCGTGCAAACTTGACTATAACTTAATTTGTGTTCACCATTGTAGTTATATTTCTGAATGAACTCAGCATATATCTTTTAACACGCTACCCTCACCGAAGCCATTAAATCGGTCACAATTAAAAAAAAAAAGTCCATGATTGCTCCTGTCTTAGGTGGGATTCGTTTTTCGCACTGTGATCCAGTTAGTTGATCTCGGGAGAGGATATTTTCTGCAAGAAATTCTGGTTTTACTCCTACAAACCTATCACAGAATACACGAAATTTATCGACTCGCTATATTACGCCACATAGCCTTAATTGCCTTCGAACAATTTTAAATAGTTCTATGAACCGGGAACTGTTGTGTTTTATATTAACATAACTTATGGTTAGATGTGTGTTAAACCAAAGCAACCGAGGCTATGAGGTGTCAGTATATTGTAATTTATAGCTTAATTCTTCCAACCTGTGCTACAGCAAAAACCTTCTCACATCTAAGAATGCGTCGTACTTTACAGAGATAGTACGACTGTAGTAGTCTTTCACCTTTTACTGGGGATCATTTTCAGATTTAAATTATTTTTTAAACATTATTTCATGCATCTAACACGCTGAATTAAGGCGTTGTTTCTTCTCATAATGCATTTTATTCTCGATGCGCTCAAAAAGAACGAAATAAAAATTTTATAATTTATAATTTTAATGTATTTCATTTTACGTGTGACTTGCTTTACGGATTTCGTAGCAAATGAGAATGTTAAATTAAATAATAAACATCGATGTATTTGTGATCTTTCAGAAGAATTGTCGTATATCAGATCCCCTAAGCCAGCTGCAGCTGCTGTCGTCTATTATAGTAAGTATTATTTCTTACATAAAACAAGTCAGCCTAAGAAGTTAAATAAATAATTTTGATTATTCTTTCGAGGTTGCGCATATAATTGAAACGGGAAAACGGCTCAGCAGAGTCGAGAGGATGGATGAGTCACAGAATGGAACCCAATAATAAATTGGATTACACCGGCTTAAAATTAGAAGAGCTCCTCCTTATATCATTATTTAATTCTGTTATTGAATAATCCATTCCAAATCCATTAAAGACAACCATCATTTCTGTTGATAGTTTTTTGTTAAAATTCCTAATAAGACATATGCTTTGTATGTTCACCTGTCCGGGTCTCCAAAATCCCTCGCTGACCAGATACTCAGTTGAGTATCTCGTCACTGAGTTTGTGAGTAAAAGAGATATTAAATACTTAATTATTGATTAAATAATTAATACGTCACTATAGTTTTCACTATAGAATCGAAATCGTTAGGTAATTAAATATATAAAATTGAAAAATATTCAGGTAAAAGAATGCATCCATTCTGAACTCCACCGATGGCATATCCTCTGAAGCTGCGACTAGTGCTCTCCTCTTTGAACTTATAACACTTTGGAAAGAAATACATAAAGCAGATCTTTGACCAGTGCCCATTTTCACGTATTTTTGTCCCACTTTTTTTTTCCTTCTGTAGCTAAAGAAGATTCCGAGCTGCCTTCGGTCCATGTTGACTGGGATGGTTCAGCTTGAGAAAGACGAAAATCCACTTTTTGTAACCAGCGAGCTTCTTCAGACTTTCATGGCTACAGAAGAAGTGGAGGAACACGACGAGACCTTCGACCTGGGACACAAATGGGACACCTTAATAGAATCGTGCGAATTTGTCGGAAGAGACTGCAAACAAGAAAGGTTGGAATTTATACGTATATATTATGAACTGAGTTTAATTGTTTTTGTGGTAATAGTAACTTGGTTGGTTTGGATTTTACTGGCGCATTAGCAACTTAGGCTATAATCCGCCAAAACCACGTCATATATAAAAAAACCTTACCCTGCGCAACCTTACCATTTCAGGAGGGAAAACAAAATCCAAACTTCTTAAAGGCAGATTACAAATCAGGAGACCGCCTACAATGAAATTAAACTTTACACCCATACGACTGCACACTGAAGTCAAACTCCTAGGTGTCTTCTTAGACTCGGGGCTTACCTTCCACCACCACCTAAAGTATCCAGCCAATAGAATTCAAAGATACATTGCTATGATGAGGCGGGTCAGCAGGGCAGACTGGGGCTGAAACACAAGGCTCTTACTCTCATATACCAAGCGGGATACGTGCCAATTGTGTGTTATGGTGTTACATTTGGTACTGATAAGCCATCCTAGCGAGAAACAAACGTAAGCTGGATTCAATCCAGAGGTTCATGCTCCTTTCAATTTGCAGGGCGTGGCGCACCGTCAAAACCCCTGCTCTGCAGGTAATAACTGGATGCCAGCCATAATACTTAGAAGTGGGTAAAAGAAGGATTTTCTATCACTTAAGGAACTGCGCGGGTAGCACAGTGGTATTGTCACCGTCCTCCCCACACCGCGTGGAAAAGGCCTGGGCTCGAATCCCGTCGATGACGCGAGGAACTTTAGTAGATTTTTTTCACTGCGTGGCTGAGGTAGTCGGTCTCAGGCGTAGATAGCAAGGTTTTTCCCACAGATACTTTGGTTTTTCATCCAGCAAAACATACAAATCGACCATAGAACACACAGCACGGCAGATGAATTTAAATATTCGGGTGGCCTAATATAATAGTTTGTTTGTTGTTTATCACTTAAGGAAGGGAGTTCCAACCCAACTGCTTAATCTTTAACTTGACTTTACAAACGGCCCCAGGCAGGAAAGAAAACGGATAACACAAGGTTCACAGGAGACATGGCAACATGACTGGAACACCACAACAAAGGGTCCATCACAAAACGATTCCTTCCATCTATAAGTAAATAAAAATAAATAAATTTTCTGTTTATACTCCGGGACGACCAAACGGTCAGAGGAGTTCACAAGATATACAGAATACAAGAAACAGCACCGTATTCAGCAGTCACGGGCTTGAACCCCGGTCACTCAAGGCACGTGTACTTATGCACCCGCGCGCCTGACCACTAGGCTACGGCGGCCTACAACTCACCCAGAACTTCCACCCTGGTTTTCGCCTGGTCTCCATGTGACCTTTATCATCACTGGACATAGATCTTTCCAACAAAAACTGAGGGCCATGGGAATCGAGAATGATCCACGTTGCGACTGCGGCCAAGCAGTCAGAGACAGAACATAGCACTACTCTGACACAAACCAGACACTACACTTTTTCTGGCTTTTACAGAGATTCTGTAATTCTTCACAAAGTACCATGACGAAGATGTGGGAAACCACTGGTGGCGCCCGCCACAAAACACTATACCACTATGACATAATTTTTAACTTCTTCGAGTTGAAACTTTTAGGAAATACTTAACATGAAATGTTGCTCCAATAAACAGAAATAGAAGAGATAAATGAGGAAGAGAAATACTGTAGTTGATTCTGTAAGTTTGTAGTTGGGCAGTTAATGGGTGTTGACTGCTTGAGACAACTTTGTTCCAAACCAGAAAGATGTTGAATTGCAGATGTCATTTCAGAAGAACTGCGCCGATGGAAGTATTTACAAAAAAGACATGCAGCAGAAACGGAACATTTGTGTGACAGAGTGTGAGAGACGGGTCATTGATTGACCTGATTCATTTGGATAGTTTAGAAATTTAAGCAAAATTTTGCGTTACATTTTCTAAGATTCTCTTAACTTAAGTTTTAACTCATTTTGTAGCTGTACACTGAAAGGACAGAATTCATGGGATACCTGGTTCCTGGGCAACACGACGCTGTCACCCCCTCTCGCTAGTGGACGAACTCACCGCTTGGCGGGTATATAGGTACACTGCATTCACGTAGACGGTAATTCGATATCAGTATGGACGTCGTGAGTTAACCGACTTTGAAAAGGGATGCTAGTGGGTGAAATTTAAAGTGAAAATGTATTGATGTCTAGCGGCACCAGGGGTTTCCCCCCATCTCCGCGTTGCTTTCATTGTGGGTGTACCAGTTCGCTGGGAATGCCAGAGATTTAAAAGTGTGTGGGCTTTGTATTTGTGTGATGTCGTGTACTGTTGTTCATTTGGTCGTTTAGCCGCTAGACCCCTGCTGCGGCCAAACATTACCCCACTTTCTTCCCGTGGAGACAGACCAGGAACCCAGTAGACTTAGTTACCCTGGCAGGTCCTGCCATGTAATTTCCTGAGATTTCGGCGGCTAGGATCTAAAAAAAAATATATATATATATATATATTTTTTATATATATATATATATATATATATATATATATATATATTTATATATATATATATATATATATTTTTATATATATACAGTGTATATATATTTTTTTAACTAATCGATTGCGTGAGGGTGGTGTCGCTTGAATTTGAAAAGGCCAAAATATGGGTGAAAGGTGATTTTACACGTTTAAATTTAGGTGTGTGTGGGGCTTTCGCTAGCGTATAGATGGAGAGGGGAGGAGGACTGAAGACTGCGAGGAGAAAGGCAGAAGTATGGGGCCAATAGAGAAAGTGACCCCAAGTTTCATTGGGGCAGGCCCATGCACCACCAGAGAGGAAAAGTGGGGGTGGCGAGGAGGGAAGGACACGGAAAAACCGTCCCTTCCCCCCAGGGAAAGTTGGATCATTTATGGGGCTAGCCCTGTACTTGTATTTTCTTATTCTTGCTTCGGGTGTTTTCTTTGGGAAGATTGGTTCCTTATTTGTCTCAGCTGGTGGTGAATCACTGTCAGCCAGGCGCTGCATCCACCATCGTTGTTTGGCTGGGTCAGGTTATCTCAATTTGTCTTCAGTCAGTTGTCCTATCAGTTGCAAGCCTTTGCTGATGATGTGACCATCTCGATTGAGGCTGACAGCAGAGCTTCTCTGGAAGCCAGAGGAAACCAGGCACTTCAAATCCTTCAGAACTGGGCAGCCCTACACAAACTAAGACTCTCACCCCAAAAGACACAATCCATTCTCCTGAAGGGATCACTGCAGCCTACTAGAAACCCCACTATCAAACTTCAAGGCCAAACCGTCAAGCAAGTTTCTACGTTAAAACTACTGGGAATAGTACTTGACCCTAAGCTCACTTTCTCGCCGCATCTTGCACACCTCCACGCGAAAGTGAGAAGCTACACTGCTCTCATCGCACGGGTGAGTCGTCGCGATTGGGGATTGAACCGACGCACCCTTAAGATTCTGTACAAATCAATCTTCCTTCCCTTCATAACGTATGGATCAGGGGTCTGGTTTCACAGGGCAACTCTTTACAACAACAAACATAAACTGGGAACCATCCAGCGCACCATCCTTCTTACTATTACAAGGGCATGCTCCACAGTTAGCAACCCAGCCCTTCAGGTTCTTGCGGGCGTCCTTCCGCTTGATCTGGAAGTTATTCGAAGGGGCCTCCACTACTGTCTATCCAGGGGTATACCAGCAACTATCCTTGGACACTCCATCAATAACCTGAATGAAATCAGGCAGGAAAAGAAAAAAATTGCCATCCTACTACTTCAGACCTAGCAGGACAGATGGACTGCTACCGACAAGGGCCCAATCACCAAGAAATTTATACCGTATGTGAATGCCGTATTTCCTAAATCTCCAACTTGGTTTTCTCCTGGTCTTTATACCACCTACCTCATTACTGAACACGGATCAATAAACCATAAATTAACATCCATGGGAATCATTGACAACCCCTATTGTGCATGTGGTGAAATAGAAGACTGGAACCATCTAGTATATACCTGTCAACACTACGAGGACCTCCGCAGCATCCTGTTTACTCGTATACAAGATAACCCTCAAGGAAATGAACACTTATTCATCACAGAAGAAAACAACTACTATGAGTTTACCAAGTTTGCACAAGCCCTCTTCACAAGACGGAGCACCCTATTGCCAACACAAAATAGGAATAACCCAAACATCTGATCCTAACCTAACTGGCCAACCGATCTTAACCTGGATAGGATCAATTGAATGGACCACCTCATTCTTCAGTGGCAACTTTTTTTTTTTATGAGAACCCCAAACACGAGATGTATTATAACCTATAGTACTTAGTACCGTGCTTGGGTTGGAGGTTGAGAAGACGAAAGAAGATATTTGTTGACATTGGACTTGAACTTCTGTAGATTGTAATTTTCAGGAAATACGTATGAAGGAAGGTTGTTCCAGAAAACGGCAGTTGAATGAATAAAGGAGGAAGATGAAAAGTTGGTTCTGTGGGTTTGAAGTTGGACAGTAAATGGATCTTGGCTGGTGGCGGCACGTGTTCGGACTGTTTTGAAAGAGAGAGCAGGAATTATAGAAGCCAATTCAGACGAACAGTGCCCATGAAAGTATCTGTAGAAGAGGCATGCAGCAGAAACAGTGCGTCTATGAGAAAGCGAGTGGAGAGACTCTGTTAGAGACGAATCATTAATTAACCTAACTGCCCTCTTCTGAATGGAATTAAGAAGCCTGAGAGAGGTTTTGGGGGCACCACCCCAGATGTGGGAACAATATTCCATGGCAGGGCGGATTTGCGATTTATACAGAGTGAGCAGCTGTTTGGGAGAAAAGTAACGCCGAGAGCGAAAGAGAAAACCAAGTTTTTTAGATGCAGAGGAAGCAATATTTGTAATGTGCTTGTGCCAAGAGAAATTAAAAGTCAGGGTAATCCCCAAAATAGATATATCATTTTGCCTAGAAATCGGAGTGTCACCAAAGATAAGCATAGGAGCAGAAGAATCCTTTTTGCGAGATATAAGACAAGATTGAGTTTTAGAAGGGATTGAGATTTAGAAATCAACTAAGTTGTCTTTGCCCCACTGGAGAATTAACTGAAGATCGGCATTTAAGGAATTGGCAGCAGATTTTCGAGAACTTGAAGCTGATTGAGCTGGACAAGGTTTCTCAAAATGGAAAGTTGAATGCAATGTGCTATCATCGGCAAAACTATGGATAGGATTTCCAGTCAATGGAAGAAGGTCATTGATATACAAGAGGAAAAGAGTGGGGGAAAGAACTGAACCTTGGGGGACGCCGGCATTAGTGGAGAAGTTAGAAGACAGAGAGCCATCTACCATCACCCTCAGTGAGTGATCAGAGGGAAAACTGTATAACCAATTACTAAAAACAGTTGGCAAACCATAAGATGGAAGCTTGTTTAGAAGACCTTTATGCCAAACACGATCAAAAGCCTTTGAGATGTCAAGAGCAACTACTTGTGTTTCACCGAACCTTTCCATTGAATTAGTCCATAAATGGGTAACATAAGCCAGAATATCACCAGTGGATCGACACTGACTGAATCCATACTGGCGATCGTTGATCAGAGGGAAGGTTTCTAGGTAGTTTAAGAGTTGGCGGTTAATTGATTTCTCCATTACTTTAGAAAGAGTAGAAGTAATTGCAATGGGACGATAATTGGATGGGAGGGATTTGTCACCCTTTTTAGGAACTGGCTGGATATGAGCAAATTTCCAAGCAGAAGGAAAAACACCTTTGGAATAAGAAAGTAAAAAAAGGCGGCAAAGAATAGGAGTAAGTTCAGGAGCACAGGTTTTGCACACGGCTCTCTTGCTGTGTCTTATTTATCGTCCTCCCCGGGTTCCCCTTTCAACTGATGGCGCTTATTGCTCCATTGATAACCTGGAGGATACCTTCGCCTACATCCTCCATATTTCTAGCTATACCCTCCTTTCTTGCGTACACTCTGTACTTCCCCGACTCTACCTTTTTTTTTTTTTTTTGTCTCCGTCCAGGAAGCTCTGGCGACCCTGGCGGAGACAAGCCAGAGAATAATGGGCAGACTGGCTACCTCCTAGTGGTGTGTGCGGGCAACATGGAGTCCCATTAGGGGCCCTGCGGCCAAATGCCAGGACACACAACAGAACCTAACACAATACGTCATATACAACACACAACACTTTTCTGGCATTTACAGTAGTACTGTATTCCTTCACAGCGAACATATGGCGCAGATGTGGGAAACCACAGGTGGCGCCTGACCCGAATACTATGCACACTATGTCCTATAAGTTGCTTTGCAAGTCCTCACATTAGTTCTCGGTGCTCGGGTGTCTACTCAGAGGATGGCGCCTTTTATCAGTTCAGTAATGTCCATATCAGTAATGACCATATCATTACAAAATCGGACCCATTTCCATGGGTCCGATTTTGTAATAATGAACTGTCGAATGTTTTCAATCCTAGGTCACATAAGGGGTGTGTCCTGGGTTGTACAGATGACTGGTCGTCCATGGCTCATGTTCAATGAGTGCTCAGGAAGATTGATCATTGTAGTTGAGAGTCGTACTCGATGTCTCTCGGGATGTCTTGTCCTTGTGTGATTTTGCTTATGACGTTCTTTTCAGTGGATCTTCTCGTCAGTTCTTGATCGCATTTCGAGTTCTTCTTCTTGTGAAGAGGTCCCGGGCAAATCTGGACAGGATTTTGTATTCGTCCCTTGAATCCAATAGGTGATATTCTTGCCATTGTGCTTGGGTGCTCGACGCATGGGTCACTCTATCACGGAGGTGGTACAGAAATTCTACTATGCCGTTCGACGGTAACAAGAGTGAATCGGGAATACGATATTTCCGGAATAATATCGTGGATAGCGCTGTGGGCGGAGAAAGGTGGTGGATGAACGTGGCCGTCGACGTCTGTCTCGCATTGTTTCAGTCAACCAGGGAGCTACAATGGCACAAATCACTGACGACTTCAACAAGGGAGGTGCAAGAAACGTCTCCACCAAGACCATCAGGTGATCATTAGCCGCAATACGTTATGGGAGCCACTGACCCACCAGAGTTCCATTGCTAACACCACGACACAGGACTCTGAGCCTTAACCGGGCGAACGAACATCGGTACTGGACCTTGGATAATTGGAGACGGGTTGCTTGATTCAATGAGTCTCATTTCCAGTTATTTTGAACGGACGGGAGGGTGCGTATCTAGCACGCACGAAGCTATACACCCGTCATGTCAACAAGGAACTGTTCAGGCAGATGAACGGCCGGTAATGGTCTGGGTCGTGTTCAACTAGCACACGTTGGGACCTCTGTTACGCCTAGCCGCATCTTTGGACGGTTCAGGTTACTTGTCCATCCTTGCAGACCATCTGCATCCCTTCATGGTCATCGTGCACCCACAGGGCAATGGATTCTTCCAGCAGGACAATGCGCCTCCCCATAGAGCCGTGGTTACTAGAATATAATTCGAAGAGCTTTCCGCAGATTTTTACCACCATGGAATGGCCTCTCCGTTCACCGGATATGAACCATGTTCATATCCGGTGAAAGGGGAGGCCATTCCATGGTCCTTGAGGTTGTCACAGACATTCTCTCAGATATGCCAGACAAGCTGTACTTGCTACCTGGGAGTCTAAAACGCTGATGGAACTGATATTCGGGTGACACTCAAGTCAAGTGGACCCAATTTCGGCGACGTCCGGACGGTCTGTGACAGCCAAATTCTCTGCTTACACCTTCACGATGGTGTTACTGTTAGTAATCCTGGGTACAACCTCCATGCACAAGTACATGGTGGGTGACCACCCAGGTGTGAACCAACGTAAGCAGGGGTCGAGGTGTGGCGCCCACACCACATGGAGGAACGCCGCCCCTCTATGTTACCAGGCAGTACTAGGTGGTAGATGACTCTCATCAACCGGTGAAATACCACCACTTTGCTTATTGGAGGCTTGAAGTGGTGGAACCCATGTTTAGTCTCCAGAGCTAAGTTCCGGTCAACCCTTCCCTATCTCTTCCATCATGCAGTATGATTGATCACTTTTGAGGTTATGATGAACGTCGTGGCGAGATCCAATATTCCTTACATTTCGAGGGTACAGCTCTACAATGGTTTTCGCAGGCCGGCCGCTAGTTAGTACACCGGACCGGACCTATTGGTAACTCTCTAGGAGGCTTCCGGATCAGCTAGTGTATAATCTTGCTGCCTCTACTCTGCCAGATAGTGACTGGAGGGAGTCCGAGTAGTGTGTATGAGGGGAGCATTGTCGAAGCCACATTATGTCAAGAATCTGGGTATATTCTTACCACATGTACGCCATATCCAAAAATTTCATTACTTCATACAGCATGTCCCACCCACTTTTTCTTACTATTGAATACACCATGAATTGTCAAACTAATACAGCAAGCTTATCTGCGAAAAGATCTAAACCTCCCAAGGACTTCCTAATTCATTTCACAAATATACGTGGTCTCAATTCTAACCTCAACGATGTCCATTTCCACTTGCAGTCTGCCAAAACCCCTGTACGTTTTCTGACAGAATCTCAGTTATCGGTTGATTCAACTACTGCTCATCTCAGATGCCCAAATTATTCGCTGTATGATTCCTTTCGCCTCAAAGGTGGTACTTGTGCATATGTCCGTTCTGATATTCCCTGTCAGAGACTTGGCAATTTGGAATCGCCTCTCTTTTATCTTCTCGGGCTTAAAATCTCTCTACCTCATTGTGTCAAATTCATCTGTTGTCTCTACCGTTCTCCCAACTCGACTAATCACTTGGAGCTCTTTGACTTCCTCTCGTTGCAACTTGACTTTCTCCAGTCCAACTCTCCTAACAGTGAGGTAATTTTCCTTGGTGATTTTAATGTTCACAATCCCAGCTGGCTTCCGTTTTCTAGTCATACCGACCCAGCAGGTCTAGATGCTGAGGCTTTTACAATTACTAATGACCTTGCACAGATTGTTCATTTACCTACAAGAATACCGGACAATCCTAATCATACAGCCAATACGCTTGATCGTTTTCTCACAAACAACCCTTCTAAGTACACGGTCGAAGTGAGAGGTCCTTTAGGCACTTCAGATCACAACTTGGTGATGGTCTCTTCTCCAATGGAACCTTTATCTCATGGCTACTCCAAACCTCGTGTTGTTTGGCATTACAAGAATGCAAAATGGGATGACCTGCGAGACTTCTTTTCTTCTTTTCCTTGGTCGGATTACTGTTTCAAAAGTTCTAATGTCAACGTTTGCTCAGATCGTGTCAGTGAAATTATTCTTGCAGGAATGGAATCCTTTATCCCACACTCCACTTTAAAATCTCGTCCTTTATCTAAACCTTGGTTTTCCAATAAATGTGCTAAGGCTGTCCAAAAGAAGAATGTTGCATATCGTAATTTTGTTGTTTCTAATTCTTCAGTTTCATTTTCTGCCTACACCAAAGCTCGCAACAATTGTAAAGCAGTTATTAATCAGTCCAAACTAGAGTTTGAACAGGCTAAGAGTAGAAAACTTGTTTCTTGCCCTAATGGTAGCCGAGCATTCTGGTCTCTTGCCAAAGCGATTGGCCGCAACTTTTGCCCATCTCTGCTCCCACCTCTGTCCAAACCAGATGGTTCTGTTGTCACTTCAGCCAAGGATAAAGCTGACCTGCTAGCATCCCATTTTTCTTCCAGCTCATGTATTAATGATCTTGGTAAAACACCTCCCACCATTCCCAACACACTCCATTCAATGCCTCCTGTGGTCTTCCGTCAAAAGGATATCAGGAGGATTTTGATGAATCTCGATGCTAAGAAAGCTCCAGGTCCTGATGGCATTTCTCCACTTGTTCTCAAAACCTGTGCTCCTGAACTTACTCATATTCTTTGCCGCCTTTTTTCACTTTCTTATTCTAAAGGTGTTTTTCCTGCTGCCTGGAAATTTGCTCATATCCAGCCAGTTCCTAAAAAGGGTGACAAATCCCTCCCATCCAATTATCGTCTCTTTGCAATTACTTCTACTCTTTCTAAAGTAATGGAGAAATCAATTAACCGCCAACTCTTAAACTACCCTGAAACCTGCCGTCTGATCAACGATCACCAGTATGGATTCCGTCAGTGTCGATCCACTGGTGGTATTCTGGCTTATGTTACCCATTTATGGACTAATTCAATGGAAAGGTTCGGTGAAACACAAGTAGTTGCTCTTGACATCTCAAAGGCTTTTAATCGTGTTTGGCATAAAGGTCTTCTAAACAAGCTTCCATCTTATGGTTTGCCAACTGTTTTTAGTAATTGGTTATCCAGTTTTCTCTCTGATCGCTCACTGAGGGTGATGGTTGATGGCTCTCTGTCTTCTAACTTCTCCACTAATGCCGGTGTCCCCCAAGGTACAGTTTTTTCTCCCACTCTTTTCCTCTTGTATATCAATGACCTTCTTCCATTGACTAGAAATCCTATCCATAGTTTTGCCGATGATAGCACATTGCATTCAACTTTCCATTTTGAGAAACCTTGTCCTGCTCAATCAGCTTCAAGTTCTCGAAAATCTGCTGCCAATTCCTTAAATGCCGATCTTCAGGTAATTCTCCAGTGTGGCAAAGACAACTTAGTTGATTTCAACCCTTCTAAAACTCAGTCTTGTCTTATATCTCGCAAAAAGGATTCTTCTGCTCCTATGCTTACCTTTAGTGACACTCCGATTTCTAGGCAAAATGATGTATCTCTTTTGGGGATTACCCTGACTTCTAATCTCTCTTGGCACAAGCACATTACAAATATTGTTTCCTCCGCATCTAAAAAACTTGGTTTTCTCTTTCGTTCTCGGCGTTACCTTTCTTCCAAACAGGTGCTCACTCTGTATAAATCGCAAATCCGCCCTGCCATGGAATATTGTTCCCACATCTGGGGTGGTGCCCCCAAAACCTCTCTCAGGCTTCTTGATTCCATTCAGAAGAGGGCAGTTAGGTTAATTAATGATTCGTCTCTAACAGAGTCTCTCCACTCGCTTTCTCATAGACGTACTGTTTCTGCTGCATGCCTCTTCTACAGATACTTCCATGGGCACTGTTCTTCTGAATTGGCTTCTATAATTCCCGCTCTCTCTTTCAAAATAGTCCGAACACGTGCCGCCACCAGCCAACATCCGTTTGTTGTCCAACTTCAAACTCACAGAACCAACTTTTCACCTTCCTCGTTTATTTATTCAACTGCCGTTTTCTGGAACAACCTTCCTTCATACGTATTTCCTTAAAATTACAATCTACAGAAGTTCAAGTCCAATGTCAACAAATATCTTCTTTCGTCTTCTCAACCTCCAACCCAAGCACGGTACTAAGTACTATAGGTTCTAATACCTCTCGTGTTTGGGGTTCACATAAAAAAAAAATGTGGAGCATCTTTGGGATGCTGGGAAAGGTCCGTTCGAGTTTTGGATCTTCCACCCAGGAATGCGACGGAATTATGGACAGCGGTGCAGTAACCATGAATAGAAATATTAGAGGAACGCTTTTGTGAACTAGTGGACTCAGTGCCTCGCCGCGTGACTGCCCCTATCCAGGAGAAAGGTGGGCCTACCCGTTACCGGGTAGGTATCCTATAATTTCTGTCCACTCGGTGTATATTTAATTTCAATTTTGACGTTTTTCTACTATAACTACCGGTAATTAAGTTCAGTTAAAATTTAGTTCATTAGTTAAACTAATTTTGGCTTGTTGACCAATTAAATCATCGTAGTGAACCAGAAGTATGTCACCAACAATTTAAAGAGTGTAGTAAGAGCCATGTCCGACGACCTCGTGAGACGGGCCGAGCAGAATTGGTAAAATACACTTTTTTTCTTAACATTCACATGTTTCCGGCTTAACAGTACTGTCAAAGTATAAGCAATTCCTTAGCATCAGTCTGTGAATCATTTTGCTATCCATACAACACGGATTGAGGAAAAAAAAGCACAGGTCCGAAGAGTGAATCTTGAGGAACTCCGTACTGAGATGGAAGAGACTCGATAGAGGTGTATCGTTTGGTCTGTTATCAAGCAAGCGGAATAATCCTAATCTGTGCAGAGACTTGGAAAAGCGCTCTGCATGACAGTGTAGTTCCACGTACTTAAAAAAATGTTAGTATAAACCACCTGAAACGGCTACTTTTAATTCTGTACGTGACGTACAACGACATCGTAGTCATGGCAATGTTTGTAAATAAATGAAACCAATGAATAAAAAGTTTGCTTTTGTCCAGCCAAAAGCCTCGAAAATATTCACTCCGAAATTGCGTGAGTTTAGTTGCGTGAAATTACTAAACTGTAGTTTAGGAAATAATGTTTGAGGTGAAGGTTATAAAATTAACTGTAAATACAATTAATACTTTCACTCATGCGTGGTTCGTTGCTTTATCTTGACAGCAATTTTCATCCGACGTTCTTCCCGTCGCACGGCAATTGCTATACCTTCAACGACTTCGACCAGGCCACTTCTCGCAAAGTCGGGTTCACCGGCCCCCAGTACGGTAAGTGTTTTAAATTCAGCACTTCTACTACAAACAATTGCCCCTTCTAATGAATAAAGTACATTGCCACATGCGGCTATTAGAGTCACTGTTCTTCTGCACTTACTGGTTTCGACCTATGTTTCATTCAAATGTGATTGGTTGTTGTAGGATTTTTAAGCGCGTAAAAACGTTTAATAATATGTGTGTAAATTACGTAATAATAGTAACGTGTGCTCTGTGGTCGATTTTCTGTTTGCTGAACGAAAATCCTAGTTTCTTAGAGAAAAACCTTGTAATCTTCCCCTGAGACTGACTAACTCAGCCACGTTGTGAAAAAGGCCCATAACAATTCCCCGCGCCGTTAACAGGATTCGAACTGAGGTCTTTTCCACTCTTTGTGGGTAAGACGGCGATTCGTGGTGGCAATTGGATTCTAAGGATTATGATGTCATAGTCGATTGACAAACTCGCCTGCTTGCCTTTTTCACTTCACTCGAACCTCAACATTTATGGTTTTATCATATATAGGTTGAGACAGCCGTGAGATGTCATTATCTCGATTCTAGAGAGACAGAAAATGCAATTTTTAACCAAAACCCCTCTAACTGATCCAAGGTGAAAAAAAAGGTCCACAAAAATTCCTCACGCCTTCCAGGAAGTTTAACTTCTGTCGTCGTCCTCCTGAGTTCGAGTTCCATCGATGACGTGAGGAAATTTTATGGATCTTTTCACAACGTTACTGAGTTAGTCGGTCTCAGGCGAAGGTAGCATGGTTTTTTTCTCCCCCCCAAAACTCGAGTTTTTCGTCTAGGAAAACAAAAAATCTACCTCAGAGCACGCGCAATTCACAGACAATAGACTGTCTGTAAATTGGCCTTTGGAGCAATATGGCCTTAGTCGCTGATGATTCTAAAATCCTACTACAACAACGACAACGAAACCGTGCCTTCAGAAAAAGTTGTAATGTGAAACGACGCAATCTATTGCCCTACTTTTAAACTGCAATAACCAAACAATAATTCAAAATGTCCCCTTGGGGAGAAAAATTAGAACAGTGCGAACCACAAATGCTAAAAAGTATTGCAAATTTCTATTTTTATTTATTGAAATGAAAATTTATTTGTAGTAAGAGGGCGAAATAGGCAATAAAGATCTCTATAAAAAGCCTTATTAGCCTGGCTTGGTTCATGACCAAATCATTATTTGTATATCCCTTAAATTAGAATTTTAAAGCTGGGAAAAAATTTAAACTTATCCCCCCCGCATCAGATCCTCTGCCATTAATGACACTGTTATAACATTGATCTTAACGTGCAAATTTACAATTAAATGGATTTAAACACTCTCTTTTAGTTTAATGTAAAATTTAATGAACGTGAAATGTGTGTGTAACCCTTAAGAAACAAAATTAAACGTTATTGTGTGAGCAAGGTACATAACATAAATCTGAAACTACTTCTGGATGATAGAGGGTATCTTCAAGTTTTTATTCTCCATCCGAAAAATATGCGCAAAACTTTAATCATGGAGAAATTTGCCAACTTCAGAAGATGTAATTCGTACTTTGCTTAACGAGTTGCAGCCAGTTGTTGTTCGTAAATTTCGATGGCTTCTTTTTAACACAATTTAAACAGAAGGCACCGAGTGGAACTATAGTTCTTAAATAGTTCCTTAAGAGGTCTTATCTGTTACTCCAACTGGACGTATTATCTAGATGTTCTGGGGGAAGAAACGTTTCACGTGAGCGGTAGCTCACGTGAAACGTTAGAGTGTTTCCAGCATCCTGGAGCAAATACAGTCTTGCCCCACTACCTAAAGTTCAACTACCAAGCCAGCCGAAGCACTATAGACCGATTTCCACTGCATCCACGCTCCTAAAGCTACTGGAAAAAGTCCTTCTTCCGCATATAACACGCCATCTTCTTCCACAATCATCAAAACAACTCCATTATGTTCTCCCTAATAGATCAACTGTCTCCAACCTTCTGGCAGTCCAAACGGAAATTTTAAATGCATTTGAAGCCAAATCAGAAATGGCGGTTGTTTATGCCGATATTGAAGCTGCTTTTGATAGCCTCAACATCTCAGCCCTTCTGAATCTCCTAACCAATTTCTTTCGGATCAAAGGTGACGTTTTCGCTTTTCTGCACTCGTTCCTCCGGAACAGAACAGTGTACCTCACTCATCGTAACCTCTGCTATACCCGATCCATCAATGCTGGTGTAAAGTGTAAAGTGTAAAGTGTGTTTAGGGTCAAACGGCACCAGGGGTTTCCCCCATCTCCGCGTAGTTTACATTGTGGTGTGATACAGTTCACTGTAAAGGCCAGAGATTTAAAAGTATATGGATCTTGAGGTGTGTGATGTTGTGTACCGTTGTTCTTCTGGCCATTTAGCCGCCGGACCCCAGCTGAGGCCCGACGTTGCCCACACTTCGCCCCGTGGAGGCAGACCAGGTACACTAGTATTACAGTTATTTACTCTGGCAGGTCCTGCCACCTAGTTTCCTGAGATTTCAGTGGCAAGGACCTAAAAAAAAAAAAAAAAAAAAACGTTTGCGTGGGTTGATCGCTAGATTGAAAGACCGAAATGTGAGCGAACTTAATTTGGAGCTATTAAATTTTGACCTGTGGGATATACGCTGGTGAGCAGATAGAGAGGGAGAGGAGACTGAAGACTGGGGGGAGAAAGACAGAGGAAATGGGGTCGATAGAGGAGGCGACCCCATTAAAAGTCAGTGGGGCATGCCCATGCCCTACCAGGAGGAAATATGGGTTGGCGAGTAGGGGAGAAGGCAGGAGGGGAAAAAAAAAAAAAAAAAAAAAAATCCTGTCTCCTCCCCTACCGCCGAGGGAGGGGGAAAGAAAGATGGGTCCAGCAAGAGCGCCGGCACCGATTGCCATTATGGCTGGCATATGCAGAAAGCTCTGCGGTCTCATTGGGCTGGTTGGAATTCAGCTGGATAGAAAGTCACTCGTGAGGCTGTGTCCTGTCCGAAGGTGGTCCACATATCATTTCATGGTTGTTGTTGTGGTGGTGGATGCGGGAAAGTCCGCCTTCTTGTGAAGAGGTCTTGCGCATATTGAGTGAAGGCACTATAAGTATCTTTTTCAGTTAGTATCAGATATTCCTGGTCTCTTAGCATTATTTGGGTGGTGGTTATAAATCGGCAGCGGAGATCCTCGTACAGTGGGCAGTCGTACATCAAGTGCCCCCATGTCTCGCGTAGTCCGCAGTGGCATAGGGGGGTGTCACTCAATCCGAATCCATGGAGTTTTTCTCTTATGGCGCCATGGCCGGTAATGCTGGTGTGCCGCAAGGTGGCGTTTTATCGGGGTTACTTTTTACCGCCCTCCTTATTCCGTTTGTGTGTAACAGAGATGATGTCATTACCTACGCCGACGATGTAAAGTTCCTAACGGAAATACCACCATCAGCCGACAGGGGAGTGATCACATCGGAAATCTGTAATAAGATCACAGCTTTCTCTAGCCATCTCAACCATTTCGGTCTCAAACTGAACCCCCAAAAATCCGTTATTATGGTTTTTTCTCTGAAGAAGTGTCCCACATCCATACAACCCTCACTGCAGGGTGCAGTTATTCCAAGTGTTACTAAACACAAAGATCTCCGTGTAACCTTCGACCCAAACCTTAGGTTCAACTCTCACATCGAATGTGTTCTACGCAAGATCAACCGAATGCGCTGGATTGCCCGTCAACATCTTCTTCATAACACAGACGCAAGAATCACAATCAGATATCTGGAAACCGTTGTGTATCCTACCTTTCTGTATGCCTCTGAAATATGGGCATCCGCAGTACCTTCTCTCATGAAGCCCATCTTCGCCAGTGACTACTGGATATTGAAGTGGGCAACCCACAAACATCGACTCCCCCCTCAGCAGAGGACCACCAGCATGGCCGACCAACTACAAATCCCGCGGCTGCCTCAAATAATCAGCATGAGGAGAACTGTGACCACAGTCAAAATGCTGGTTGGCAAAATCAACTCCCCTGACTTCTGGGATATATGCCAGTGGCATGTTCCACTTCCTTCCTTACGAGCCACCCCTCTTCTTCAGCTACAACGGAACAGGCTGAAGATCAGTGACAGATTCCTACCTGGACAAGTACTTTCTACAGTACAAGCCCTGCTAACGATCGGAGTTGACCTCCAGAAATTCGCTTCTGATCGCAATTACAGGCGCTCGTTGGCCGAACTTGTTCCCCTTTTGTTTGGCCCCTGATGTCGATTCATACTGATATCTCCATCTGCTATCTCCTATGAGGTGCATAACGGCACGTCGCAGGCAAATCGACGAACTGCCTTCACAAGAAAATGCAATACCGAACAATAATGTGGCACTGTGAAATATTCTGACTTGTGTGAATATGCTTAAATATGTGCTTTGTACATATGAACGTGCACATACTTTGGTGCACTGTCTGCCTCACAGCTATGTACATACTCATATCTATTGAATGGCTAATGCTACGTTTTTAATTGTTATGTAATCTTTTATACTGCACAAATTTTTATACTGTACATATTTTTATATTACCCTATATCATTGTCAAGCCCCTGGCCTCCTGGCTGTGGCGGGCACATTATTGTATCTTTACTGTACAATAAAGATTTTCTTCTTCTAGCTAATATCAGGGAAGAGAGCCTAAAAAACTTCAAGGGTTGTGTTAGGGTTGTTAAATATACAAGAACAGTAAATCTTAATTGTTTATACAGTAACGTCAGAAGTGTCGTCAATAAAATGAGCGAATTCGAACTGCTGGTTAAAACAAGTAACGCGGACATAATAGGGCTTACAGAGACACCCGGAAATTGGGGATGATGAGTTTCAGTACGGCTTGTATAATGTATTTAGGAAGGATAGGTTAGATAGAAGGGGTGGTGGGGTAATGCTTCTTATCAGAAGCAGCCTGAGTGCGACGATAGCTTTCCCGGATTCAGACATTTCACATGCTAGTATAGAGTCTGTATGGTGTGAGATAGTTGGAAACAAAGGTACAATGCGAGTAGGAGTAATCTACAGACCAGGTGATTGTGAAGATTATGACAAAAACCTCTACATGCAAATGGAATGGGCAAGTAAGCGTCAATGTCTTATTATGGGTGATTTCGATTTGCCTCTAATTGATTGGAATAAATGGGAAGGAAACTCGACATGGGGAACAAAATTTTTAAATCAACTAGATGACTGTTATTTGTATCAACATGTCAGGGAAAGTACTAGAGAAAAGGATACCCTAGACCTCATCCTAGACCACCCATGAATCAGATGACATAACAGGGCTGACAGTAGAGGAACCAGTAGCAGGAAGTGATCACGGAGTTCTACAGTGGATGATGATGAGAGAGGTAGCAGAAGTAAAAGGCAAAGGAATGGGTTTTAATTTCAGAAAAGGAAATTACGATGCCTTAAGGTACTACATGGCTTCTATTAACTGGGTAGATATCGCGCAGAGAATGAATACAATTGAACTGTGGTACGCTTTTAAAACATTAATCACAGATGCCTTGAATGCGTATATACCATTAAAAAAATACTCCACGAGAAGGGTTCCAAGTTGGATGATTCAGAAAAAGGTGGCATGGAAAGGTTACAGAGCAATAAAAAGTACTGAAGCCTATAACAGCTACAAACAACATGATGATCTGTAATAGAGCCACAGAGAACGTTCGACAGGGAAAGGCAGTTTATGAGAAATCACTAGTAAACAGAGCAAAGAGGGGGAGGACGATAAAGAATTCTAATAAATGCCAAATCCGATAATAATAATAAATGCGATAATAAATGCCAAGAAGAGTAGGACAAACCAGATCGGACCCTTACGTAAGGGAAAGGGGATATTATTAAATACACCAGCTGCCGTTGCAGATGAACTCAACAGTTATTTCGCATCGATATTTACAAATGAAAAGCCTTTTGTGGCAATGGGAAATTGTGGGAGCGAAGTTGAAAAATATGTAATTAATGATATTGAAATTTCGCAAGATTATTTAATGAAAAAACTTTCGAGCCTACAGACCAGTAAGGCTCCTGGAGTTGATGGAATATACCCTAAATTTCTTAAGAGAGGCGTCAAGCGAGTGTATTGAACCATTGAGGCTAATTATGCGAGCATCATTAGACTCTGGGGAGATTCCCCTGGATTGGAAAAGTGCAAATGTATCTCCCATACATAAGGGTGGCTCTAAAAGTGAAGTTGGAAATTATCGACCTTCAGTCTGACTTCAGTAGTAGGGAAAATCATGGAGGCAATGATCAATGGTGGAATTCAGGATCATTTAGATCGAGCTGAAATTCTTAAGGATACTCAGCATGGTTTTGTAAAGGGAAAATCATGTTTAACAAATCTGGTTCGCTATTTCGAAAGGGTCACTCACGAGCTGGATGTAGGGAATAATTTCGATATTGTTTATTTAGATTTCAGCAAAGCTTTTGACTCAGTCCCACATGAGCGGTTGCTTTATAAGCTGGAACAGGTTGGAATCACTGGGAAAATCCTTAGATGGGTAGAAGGATGGCTTCAGGGCAGGCGGCAGAGGGTTGTGATAAATGGCTATTCCTCAGATTGGGTTGATGTAAGAAGTGGGGTTCCCCAAGGATCAGTATCAGGACCACTGTTGTTTTCAATTTTCATAAACGACATCGATGAAGGGATAGAGGGCGTGATGTCTAAATTTGCAGATGATGTTAAAATTGGTAGAGTGGTTAATGATCACTGTCAAGCTGAGCTTCTTCAGAGAGACCTAGATAGACTTTAGAAATGGTCAGAAAAATGGCAGCTAGGCTTTAATCCAATAAAGTGTAAGGTATTACACCTGGGAAACAGTAATCCCAAAATATTCACTTAATGCAGTTCAACTAAACCCAGTACTGGAGGAAAGGGCCTTGAGTGTTACGATACGGTCAGACATGAAATTCTCTGAGCATTGTAAACAGGTTGCAAGGAAGGCCCATGGTGGCCTATCAATGATCTATCGAACTTTTGCAAGTAGAGATAGGGACGTGATAATCCCATTATATAAGGCTTATGTTAGACCACACTTGGAATACTGTGTTCCAGTATGGAGACCGCACCTAAAGAAAGAAAGAAAGAAAGATATCGAGCTTCTTGAAAGGGTGCAAAAACGGGTAACACGCCTGGTGAGATCGGCAAAAGGGCGTCCTTATGAAGAAAGACTTCGAATATGTGGGTTGCAGAGTTTGGAAACTAGACACCTTATAGGAGATTTGATTGAGGTGTTTAAGGCTCTGAGAGGCATCAGTAAAATGAATGAGGACGACATTTTCAGGATTATAAATGATACTAGAACTAGGGGACATAAATTCAAGTTACAGGGGAGAAATGTTTAGATTGGACTGCAGGAAGTTTTATTTAAGCCAGCGAGTTATAAATTATAAATAGGTTGCCTTCATGGGTGGTAGATGCTGACAGTTTGGGGAAATTCAAAGGTCATCTGGATAGTACTTTCGGGTAAGGGAAGCGCATAGGATGTTAGATTTAATTTCCTTTTTTTTTTAATTAATTATTATTATTTATTTATTTTTTATTTATTTTTATTTTTTTGATTTTATCATTGTTTTGTTTGTTTTTTTTTTTTTTTTTGACTGGTGCAGCATAAGCCATAGGCTTTCTTGCACCATGCGGCCATTACTAATACTAATACTAAATGGTACGGGGAAATCCGCAAAGAACGCCTGTTGGTGCCATCATCCAGCCGAGGTGCTGGACCCAAACGCAGTGCCAGTGGTGAACTTAACATGTCAGGAACAGCGTGTGTAGTGTTATGTCGCGGTCTGAGAATGAAACCATACAAGTTACAGCTCGCACAGGAAACCGTCGATCGAGGAGAAAACCAACGGGATGGAATATTTGCTGGTAAATTCATCCATGATCACAGTTTTTTGATTATTCTGCCATCTGTTGCATCGTGAACATTTTCGGATTGGTGAATAACAACTTGAGAATATCCTCTATCACTTGGAATAGTTTTGGTTAGGATCATGTAGTCTATCCACACAATAACGTTTTAGTTTTGTAAAGGAGGTTTTGTGCACCCCCCCCCCCCCCCGTATAATGTGTTATTATTGAGATGAACGTTTACTGTCGTACTTGTGACATTTGCCGAAGGATAAGTGCGCCCTCTTAAAGAAGGAACTAATTAAAATTAGAAATTTTAATAACTGATTGAAATAAAATGATTAACGCGTTTACAAAATAACACTCAGGTGCTCCCCTCAGGGTTCCCCCCGCACACAGTGCTAATGGAAGTATGTTATCGGATGTTAGACATTACTAAAAATTGGGAACAGAAGCTGTGATCCATTTCAAAGCTTACTTAGAATCCTTTAGGAATCTTTGTAACAAATTTTCATGTCGATGGATTGACTTAATCTGTTGTTAAGTACAAATTATTAGTTTTCTGAAACATGCTTTAAATGTACCGCATTGCATGCGTGAACTTGTTTATGTATTGACTTCGACAGGCCTCCATCTGACTTTAAACCTGGAGACAGGTCAATACCTTCCCACAACGAAAGAAGCTGGAGCGAAGATTATTATCCACAACGCAAAACAGAAGGCTGATCCAGATCAAGGGGCAATTCACGTGCCGCCTGGTACAGTCTCCTATATTGGACTAAAGTTGGTAAGTAAATAAAAACAAACAGCAACTCTAATGCTGCGTTGCTATATTTCGCCTTTTTTATTTTCATTTTTTTTGTTTTCAGGCGCTTTGAAGGCTAAGGTGATGCTTGGAGTTTTTTTGGACAGGAATGTTTGGGAAGTGTCCTCTTTGGAGTGAGGTCGATACCCCCGCTAAAACGGACTTGCGGTTTCATATCGTTTTCTTTCCCATTCAGATTCCTCTTACCATCCAGCATTTCACCGCTACTGACTTTTGCTGTCCAACACGGAAGGGTCAAATATCACGATTCTGTGTGTTGGTCTGTTCTCATTAGACGTTATAATCTTTGCAGGAAACAATTCCTCCTCCTCCTTCTCATTTAGCACGGTGCAAGTGGAACGATTTCAACCAGTTCTTGTAGGAGGTAGGAGAAATCTGTATCTATTCCCTCTTCAAAGTTCGCCATTTCAGCTGCAGAAGAAGAGGAGCGTATTGGCCACTCCCTCATCCGGCATTCTAGTTCATCTTAAAGGCGTTCAATTAGAGTCGTTTCTGGACTCTGGGCGGGAAAAGTGACTTGTTAAGCTTCATTTTCCCCAAATGAAAGGTTCTTATACCGCTCGCTGTATAGGATGAGGCACTGTTACTGTGGACCATGGAGGAGTCCATAGAACTGCCAGAACGTAGGCATTACGGAATTATCTACGAAGCCTGTGTGTGTGTGTGTGTGTGTGTGTGTGTGTGTGTGTGTGTGTGTGTGTGTGTGTGTGTGTGTGTGTGTGTGTGTGTGTGTGTGTGTGTGTTGTGTGTGTGCGCGCGCGCGCGCCCGCAGCATCATTTTGGGTGGACCATTCCAGTTTCATTGTGTTGCGCATATTCTGTTCCACGACCTGGAGTAAAACCATACGGTCTGGCAGATAATGTGGTTTTACTCCAGGTCGTGGAACAAAAGATGCGCTTCGGGCATTGCGAAACTATATATTAGGCTCGAACAGTAAATATGTCCTTGGAATTTTCATTGACTTTGAGGGAGCTTTTGACTCCATTCAATGGAGCACCGTTCTTATGATGTTGAGACTTGCAGGCTGTTTAACTAAGATCTTTAGGGTGGTAAAGGACTACTTCACACACCGTACAGTGACTGTTAAGTCGTCGGTTGATCTATTGTACGAGAGGTGACCAGGGGATGCCCACAAGGATCGGTTTTTGGACCACTAATGTGGAAACTAGTTTTGGAGGACTGATTGCGTACGGACTTCGAGCATACGGAGATGGTGGCATATGCCGATGATATTGTGTTGCGTATTGAAGGAAATACACGAATGCAACTAGAAACCAGGTCACAGCAGGTTTTGTTTGAACTTAATACTACTTCTGTAGGTTATATAAACTGACTGTATCAGGAACCAAAACAAGGACAATGGTCTTTAAGGATCAATTAAAATATCTAGGCATTATGTTTAACGGATCTTTGACTTTCAACTCACATGTTGCTTATCTATCAGAAAAGGTGAGGAAATTTATTGGGATGATTACTCGAATCACTAAAGTTAGCTGGGCAATAAAAGGTAAGGCGCTGAACTTGCTATATGAATGTGTATTTATCCCCATGGTAACGTATGGTGCACCAATTTGGTTTGAACATGTAAGTGTAAAAGTATTTACTAGAAAGCTCAGTTCCATTCAAAGAGTAATGCTCCTTAGGATGTGCATGGCATGCAGAACTGCATAGTGCATAGTGTGCATAGTATTAGGGTCAGGCGCCCCCTGTGGTTTCCCACATCTGCGCCATATGTACACTGTGAAGAAATACAGAACTACTGTAAATGCCAGAAAAGTGTTCTGTGTTGAATACGTAGTTTTACGTTTGGTTCTGTTGGGTGTCCTGGCATTTGGCCGCAGGGCCCCTGATGGAACCCCACGTTGCCCACACACACCGCTGGGAGGTAGCCAGGCTGCCCATTATTCTCTGGCTAGTCTCTGCAGGGTCGCCTAAGCTTCCTGACAGAGACCAATGTAAAAAAAAAAAAAAGTTAGAGCAGGTGGGCTTTAGAGTCTAGAAAGGGGGGGGGGACAGGTAGAAATATGGGGGATGAAGAAGGCATCGTCCAGGTACAATGGAATACATCCATCAGGCGAAAGTAAGGGACAAAAGTTGCCGTGCAAGAGAGCACAAGCGTGATCGCCATTTGGCAAAATCTTCTTGCTCTTCTCATTCAGGTCCGGTCGTGATGTCAATTTCAGTGGTGATGTCATCCGGTGATCTGTGTCTAAATCAGTAGGAATATAGATAGGAATGTAGCTGTGGTTGTCCTATACTGGATCTTCTTAGATTTGGTGGTGGCGGTGTAGTCTCATTTGCTGGTAGGCCTCTGCATCGATTCCCAAAATATAGGTGGTTGGCTTCTCTTGGTTTTGACGATAATCGGAATATTGACTATATCCATGGTAGGGTCTTCCGCCGTGCGAATAAATCTTGTGCGTAGCGCGTAAAGGCGACATGGTCTTCTTCTCTTTGGAGGATGTGCTGTTCTTGGTTTTTAGGAAGGTAATGTATCCTAGTCAGGAGGAGGCATCTCAAATCTTCATATATTTCACACTCGTACATCAGGTGGTCCCAAGTTTCGAGGGAACCACAGAGGCATTGTGGGTTTTCGGTGATCCCGAGTGCAGTGAGCTTTCCTCTGATAGATCCATGGCCAGTTAACAAAAAAGTGACGTATAGGCCAGGGGAGAACCATGTGGGAGATTTTGGGTATACTGTTGCTATTGTAGGAATGAATTTTCTGGTGACTTCTCCTTTTGTAGACTGTGTCCACCTAGACTGCCAGACCTGCTGCAAGTATGCAGTGAGGCGCTTCTTCTCGACCTTGATGTTATTTGAGGGGTCAGTGGTAAAATCCAGACAGGAGATGGCTTTACCTTTGGAAAGCATATAAAGCAAACCACATTTGATGATTTCTAGATCTAGAGGTAGCACGCCGGCCAACACTTGCAAGGCATGTGTGCTGACTGTGCAGCAGGCCCGGGTGATGGTGAGCAGGATGACACGCTGAATCGAGTCAAGCTTCCTCTTGTTAACTGCTGTGGTGGCCTTTGGAAACCAGATACCAGATGCATAAGTGATTATGGGGGTGAACATAGCCTTATAGAAGAGGGTGAGCGCGCGTCGCTTCAATCCCCAGTCCCGACGTGCGATTCTTGCCACTAGCGCAGTATATTTTCGAAACTTGGTATGTAGATATTTCAGGTGTGGTGTGAAAGATAGGTTCCTATCCAAGATCACTCCAAGGTATCTCATCTCAGTTGTTAACCGGATAGTTCTCCCTTGGATTTTGATTTGCGGTGGCCTCGCTACGTTCAGAGAGCCTTTAAGCAGGATGGAGTTTGTCTTTACTGGTGAAATTTCCAGGTGGTTGTGCCAAGCCCAGTCCTGTAAAGTTCCGAGTGCTCTATTTGCTGCGGCTTCCAGTTGGGATCTAGTATCAGCGGCAAGGGTAAGGACTAAATCGTCTGCATATGCTTGAGATTGTACATTCTGTAGGTCTATGTTCAGGAACTCATCAAGTACGATGTTCCATAGTAGGGGACCCAGGACAGAGCCCTGGGGACATCCTCTGTAGATCTGGCGTGTAACTTTGCTATATGGTGTCCTGATGGTTATGCTCCGCTGTGATAGATAATTTTTTATGCATTGGTACAGGTTGCTAGGGAGATTTGCTGTACGGAGTCTGCCGAGGACGCTTGGCCACCAGAGTGCGTCAAACGCCCCGGCAAAGTCCACTGAGATGGCTAAGAAATATTTTCTGTCCGTACTCTTTGCGCCTTCAATCATGTTCTCCAGTGCATCAAAAATGGAACGACCCTTTCTGAATCCATATTGATTTGGGGACAGTAAGTTGGCATTGTTGTAATATGTTTCTATTCTTTGTCTTAGAAGATGCTCAAACAACTTGCTTATTACTGACAAGAGAGCGATGGGCCTATAGGAATCTGGTTGGTCATGGGGTTTGCTGGAATTTTTCAAAATTAGCCGGATGTTTGCCATTTTCCAGTCTGTTGGGAACCATCCACGCTGGAGACAATGGTTAAATAGATTAAGGAGAAGCTCTGGATTGTACTCCGCCACCTTTTTTTACAATTTCCGGTTCTAGCAAGTCTAGTCCCGGTGATTTTCTGTCTCTCAGTTTTGATGCTGCGATACTGAGTTCTTCGGCTGTGAATGGAGGCTCCTGCTGTTGCGTGGTGTAACTTTTGTTATCTTCACACAGTTGTATTTGCTGCGGAGTGGATGGAGCAGTTGGCTGTTTGAATATTACATCAAGTATATTATTTATCGATGCGTGCCAACTCGTGGTTATAGTTCCAAGAGGGGTCTTTGTGGATGGAATCACTTCACCTCTGGGGAGCTTGTTGGTAGTTACCTTGAAGACTACCCCCCAGGGATCCGAGTTGCCAAAAGTAAAAACAAGGTCTTCCCACGATTTTCGTTTGCGCTTCCTAATTAATGCGGTGTAGCTATTCCGGACTTCCCTGTACTGTTGCCTGAGGGCTTCTACCTCAGCCTCTGGCCATGATCTCCAAGTGCGCTGGAACGTTTTTCGTCTGTGATTTACTTCACGTCTTAGGGCTTCTAGCTCAGGCCCCCACCAAGGGACTGCACCCGGTTTGGGGTTCTTTCTTTTGATGGAGATGTTGCAGGCCAATGTGATCATGTCCGTGACAGCACTTGGTGTTGATCTGGATTTAGTGCTTGGAAATCACTTATTTGAAGCCTGTGAGAGGAGTCGGCCAGCACCTGCTTGAACAGGTTCCAGTCTGCCTTGGCGAGGGCATATCTATGCATTATCTGCCTGATTACTGGTGAGCAAGCAATGGACTGTTTCAGCTGGAACGTAATGGCCCGATGGTCGCATGTTGTCCATGAGTCATGTACCGTCCAGTTGGAGAGATATCGTGCCAGTGATCTGGTTGCAAGGGTCACATCGATTGTGGCCTCCCAAAGAGTACTGGAAAAGGTTGCTGGGTTGTTTGGTTGATTTATTACGGTGAGAGTGGAATTTGCAAGGAATTTCTCCAGTCGCTGGCCATTCCCACGTCGGTCTACAGTCTCACTGTGCCACAGCTGGGAGCGGCAATTAACATCAGCGCCGATTACGATTTTTGCGTTGAGAAGTTCTGCAAGGACTGTCTGCATATATCTGATTGCTGGTAGGATGTCTTCCCCTGGCCTACAATACAGCGAGACGACATATAATTCTCCTAGAGGTGTAATAAGGTGCATACATGCAGCCCAGACTGAGCAAAAGTGTACAATTTTCGTGACCGTAATATTAGGATTACGGACCGCTACAGCGGCCCATGGGGTATCTCCATCCACTTGGGCGATCTTGTAAGTTAGGGGGTACCCCCCGACTTCCTTATTATGCGTGTAGGGCTCTTGTATTAGGATAACGTCGATGTTCTCTTCGTCAGCTTTTTTCCTAATTTGGTCTACTACCGCTCGAGCACGCTGCGCGTTAATTTGTAAAAATTTAATCTCCTTGGTGTTATAGCATTTATGCGGCGTACCCATAATCGGTTCGGGCCTGGTGTATGCTCTTGTATTTTAGGTAGACAGGGCATTTATTATCCATGATTGAGTGGTCATGTTCTGTGCCTTGCAGTTCGCACAGACGGGCTCGGCGGATTTATTAGGGCATGTGTTGTATTGGTGCCCTTTTTCGGCACAGTGCCCGCAGGTTGGCTCAGTCTGTGTGCATGTGTGTGTGGTGTGGCCGAAGCGGCAGCACTTAAAACACTTGGGGACAGCCACATGCTCCTTAAAACGGTGGCTTCCCCATTGAATGTAAACTCTGTTTTGTTTACTTATTTTTTGCCATACTGATGGGGCACGCTCGACCACCCAGTTGGTGGCATTTCCATTCCTAGATCTTGTTTTATATTTCGGGGTTATTAGTTGATCCATTTCCGCGTCCGGAAAGTCCTCCTGTAGGTTTCTATAATATAACTCCTCTTTAAGTTCATCCGGGATTAGATCTTTGTTGACGTCAAAAATTATTATTGCCGGGCCTTTTTTCCTTGGAGTTTCAGCCACTAGTCCCAGCGACTGAATTTTTGGGTTACTAAGGATTTTGGCTAACCCTTCCTGTGTCTCCGTTTCTATAACTACTCCGGTGTTTCTGGTCTTGCGGATTGACTTAATCTTTGTGGTTTTCAGATCATTGTTTAACTTGGTGATTACAGTTGTTTTAATTCTCTCACTTGTCTTGGGGGCGTCATCTGTAGCAGGCTTTAGTATGACAAGATTTGGTTGCTGGAGTAAAACGGTTTCTTTCCTCGTTGTCATTTGTTTACTAGTTGTCATTTGTTTACTAGTGGTTGCCCATTTATTGGCAGGTTTCCTCAGCGTGTCTGCGTAGGTTGGGGAACGCTGTCGCATTTGGTTTGCCCTATCCATGAGAAAAGCTTCCAGTTTAGCGTTGGCCTTTTCTTGTTCCACGTGAGTGTTCATTAATATAGTCTCCATCTTTGTCCATATATTGACAATCTCACTACGGAGGCCTGTTGTGATCTTGTTATTTGATTTGGCAATCAGGCTCTCCAGCTGCATACGCAATGTACGAATCTGTTCTGGGATGTTTCCTTCAGGAAGAGAAGGATCTAAATTGGGGGTTAACTCTTGCTGTTGGTTTCCTTCTTTTGTGTTATCAATTAGTGTGACCGTTGCCGCCTGCACGTCAGCATGGCTTTCTTTATCAAGCTGGCTGTGAAATACCTGTTCATCAAACTGGGTGGAATACACCTGGCTGTCACTGACGTGTCGCTTTCTATTCCATTGCAGTGGGCAAGGTGGCGTTAAGTGTGAGTCGAGCAGCACTTTAGGGGAGCGGCCAAGGCTGAGTGGGAAGGGCTCCCATGATCATTCGCCGGCTTTTTCCGGCAGCAGTATGCGACAAATTTCTCGCGGGCTGAGCTTGATAGCTTTTTCAGGCTTAATTGGGAAAAGCCTGAGCAACTCTGGCAGATTTGGAATTTGCATTTCGAACATTTAATATATACACTTTTGTTTAATTTATTGATTTCGTTTTTGCATAATTTGCAGATATCTGCATTTTTAGTACGAGGCTCTCCTTCCATAATTAAGCAAATAAATGAAAACTACGTATTCGGCGCTCACACACAATTTAACCCCGTTAGTCACTGCTGCAAACAAAGCATTCTCCAAATGCTTACGGGACCTCCTGCTGTAGACAGATTGCCGCAGGCAGGGAGGTGACACGAAACGGAGCAAAAGGGAGGGAAACGTTACTGGTCAGCGAAGCACTGAGCTAGTGTCCACTATCTGCCATTATGCTGTATAAGAAATAACTACTGAACAAGATAGCGTCCATCTTGGAGAAGTGCATTCTCGCAAAGCCAAAAAGAGAAATTGGTAAAATACTTATCTTTTGCTGGAGCAACGCTGCTGAAACTTCATGCACAAGTAGACAGGCATTCACTGATTGTTACTTTATCACTTGAAAGTTCAGGCAATTAATATAATTCATCTAAATTACTTAAGATTAGGAGCACAAGATACACAAGGTATATTACTAAGCGCCACCTGGCGGTTTTGGGCGGCATGCAGAACTGTGTCGACCCCAACTTTGCAGATTATGACTGGAAAATTGCCTATTGATCTGCATTTATTGTATTGTGCATTGGCTTGCTTCATCCGCCTTGGAATTCCCTGTTCTTTTCTGAATATACAAGTGGACATTTTGGCAGATCCAAGGAAAGAAAGGACAAGAATCCGGGATGCTTTGGTAAAAGTCTGGCAAGAGCGTTGGAGTGTTTGTGATAAAGTGCATATTACACAATATGCCTCGATAAAATTCATAAAGTGCATATTACACAATATGCCTCGATAAAAAAGCCTCGATAAAATTCAAATGGTTTGCCCCAAACTTACAATCTATGTTCTTATTAACTGGTCATGGTTCGATTAATGCAAAGTTGCATGATTTAGGAATTAATGAAAGATCTAGTTGTGGCTAAAGAGAATCATGGGAACATATTATGTACAACTGTGAGGAGTACTGCGATCTACGAATTGAATTCGTATCTCGGGTTAGTAATCTCAATCTTATGGCAGAAGGCTGCGAGACAATTCTAATTGATAAACAGGAGAACTTCTTGGCTATCCAAGCCTTTGAAACTGCAATATTTCTTAGGCGGAAGACTTCTGCATCTGGAAGCCTTGGATTTGTAATGCGGTATGGTGTATGCCGAATTACCTAGAATTCTGTGAAATCGTGGAGGTTTGAGTCTGCTATATCCACTGCAACTCCAGCTCCTTGTGCTAGCATTTCTGTTCTCGGCAGCTCCTTGTGCTGGAATTTCTGCTCTCGGAAACTCTGGCGTTGGTATTTCTCTTCTCGGCAGCTCCTAGCGCTGCTGGCTTTCCAACAGATGCAGATCTTTCCAATGAAGTTTGGACTTTGTCTGAAATTTAATTATATGTATATTTTATTTTTTATGTAATTTGTCAATTTGTTCATATCAACCTTTTTTTGGTCATGGCAGGTTTTTTCCCTCCCTGTACTTGGGCAAACAGGAGAGGGAGTATATAAGAGTACTGCTAAATTAAGTGTAACTGACAGCGGGGTTGCCATTTGTTGGCTGGGACCGCTTAAGTAATAAATATCAATGTGTTATTCTGTTAATATCTACAAATACGTTTTCAACTTTTCTTCTTGGATCATCTTTGAGATGCTGCAACAGTTGCAGTTTATCTGCTTCCTACATGTTCTAGACAACTCTGTGCCCCCTACATCGGGGTAATTTTGTGAATGTGACCCCTTCATCTTCCATTGACAATGCTCCATATTACAAACTATGGACTGTGGATGCGCGGTTGGAAAATTTTAAAGTGCATCGCACTTTAAAATTTTGCAGTGGCCAATTCCCGCGCATCGGAAACTGGCCACTGCAGTTTACGATGAGCGCGTCGTAAACTGCAGTGACCAGCACAGAACATCGATCTCAACCGAACTGAACATCGTTGGAATGAACTGGAATATGCAATTAGGCCAAGACCAAGACTGCAGCATTCATCAGTTGAGCTGACGAATGTTTCAGAAGCGGAATGGTTCACAAAACGGCCCGCTTTTTCCTAATCTCAACGAAGTATTGAAACACTCATTAAAGGCCGACTCGATATTGACTTCTATGAAAAAAAAAATGCGTTTTATTCCTAAAGTGCCTGTTACTTTTGGGAGTAGTGTACACCCTCAAAGCCTTCTTGTTATAAAAGTTTAAGAGTGGTTAGCTTGATGAATGATATGAAATGACCTTGTTTGCGTTCACCCCATGAATAAGCACCATCTTCTCTTTCGCTTTTTATTTGTGAAATATAATTTAAAGATATTTTTAAGGCTCCAAAGATAGTTTTACAGTTGAACTCACTTGCAGGTCAACGTCACACGCCTCCCTGCGCCGTACCCAGATGAATGCGTCGATAAATGGCAACAGAGCGATCTGCGGGAATGGGCCGAGAAGATCGGATATGGAACCTATAATTCTCAGGTGAGGCATGTCACGGTGCGCTGTTACAGTTATTAAATTCCTCGCTACTAATTCCTCCGCCGTAGTCCGCATAACGACGCTACAAATGTCCGCGAGATCACGCGCTTATTTTCACAGGCACATCTGAGTGTGTTCAGCTTTTGAACGTCGGCACGGATGACCGGATGCAGCCGGAAAAAATTAATGAAACGCAGAACTTGCCCCGTTGGTGCTTGGAGAGCGTTTCTTCGCAGCGGCAACTCAACTACGAAAAGATTAAATGCAACCGAAGTCGTGTTGCGAAACAGCAAAAAATAAGCGCCAGTTTACATTCCATCTATTTCCTCTTATGCATCGATGATCGCCCAGCCTGATACTCTTTGAAGTCTTACTTATGAGAGAGTGAGAAAAGAAACTCGTATGGCCGTGCCTCTCTCTCTCCTTGTACAGATTTTCTGGTGGACTGAACAAACAGAATACGAATCAATCGAGCCCGACTGGTCGCGAAAATGAGCGGCCCACGTGCCATAGAAGAGTTACAAATGTACCTTTACAGACAAATCTTGCCAAGTCCTCGCAACGCATTTTAAGCGCATTCGCAAATGCTAACAGCGCCTGCTGCCTTCACTGTATCCGTCCGTTTGTCCGATCGCATGTAACAACTGGACTCCAAGTGGAGCAATTTCGATGAAATTTTACATTTCGATTATTCAGAATGGTTTGTGGGGCCATCTCAAATTTAATTAAAATCAGTCAGAAAATCAGAGATAAAAATTCAAAATATAAATTTGGAATTTTTATGTCTGAAATAAAAGTAGTTTATTTTATTTTATTCTGAAATAATATAAAATATTAGGTTGTATAAAATAATAGAACGAATAACACCCAATATTTCTGGTAACACACATATATACACATATACAGTGACCCAAGCAAAAGGTAGAGACATATAAATACATACGCATCGTAATATATAGAACTAACATACACATTCAAACGAATAATAATTTAAAACAAATGAATTCTCCTCAGCAAAGGAGCAAAGTACGGTCGAACGGAGATTTCATCGTGAAGGAGATAATCAGAAAACTGATACAGCTGTACATGATGGTAAATGTCCTGTATCTTCTAAGATCTGTACGCTTTCTCATCACAGAACTTGTACAGGTGTTGTACGTTAGAAGAAAAAAATCTAAGCATGGTTAAATTCTGTAATGAGCTTCTTAAGTGAATCCACGCGTCATTGCAAAGGACGCAGAACAGCCTATGGCCCTCAACAAGACTGTGGGTCATTGGGGTGTGAAAACGATCGGCGAGGAGCTGACAGATGTGTGTAAATCTTCTTCCATGAGCAATTGATTCCAAGGGGATGCAACCGAGATTTGCATACATTATAGATCTCAAGATGATGAAAGGGTGGCCATTAACATTCAAAACCCTAAATTCCAGTTCTCAATACCCATGATTTTTTTTTATGTTACTGAGGGAAGCAGGGGACCAGATCGTCGAGGCATACATGGACTCGGAACAAGACATGTTTCTATATAGTGAGTGGCAAGTTTATTGCGGTTTACTCCAGTAATTTCCTGTCTTATCGCCCACACTGCTGACAAGTTTTTGCCTTGGTGTTGGCGAAGTACTGTTGGAAAGTCATACCCCCAGGTAAGCCCTACATCAATGTTATACAAGACCTTCTGTACCCTAATACCGTTGATGTATACGTCTATGTTCATCTTCTTCAAGTTGGTGATAGATATTTGAGCTGACGATCGGGTTTATGGATAGGCCAATATTCTAAAGATAAAGATCAAGTTCTACTAAGGCAGTGGCATGGGCGTTGATAGCGTCAGATTTCTCAGCATATTTGGACGAGATGAAGAATTTTGTATATCTGCGTAAGTGCTGCAATCAGGATGCATAGAGAGAGAAAAAGGTACAAAGTGGCAGCAAAAAATAGGACAGAAAGGACACCACCTTGGGGACACTCTGTAGATGATGCCGTTCGATTGTAAGGTCCTGTGTTCAACGCCCAAATACCTCTACGGAAACGAGGATTATTAATAAGCCCCCTTGTATTCTAAAATACCTTTCAAGTATTGTCATCAAGGAATTGATTGAGACATTGCCGAAAGCTGCTTTAATGTCTAAAAAGATTACATAAATTAAAAGATTACATCAACTTATTTCAGTGATTAAAATAAATAAATTTTCTGTTTATACTCCGGGACGACCAAACGGTCAGAGGAGTTTACAAGATACACAGAATACAAGAAACAGCACCGTATTCCACAGTCACGGGCTTGAACCCCGGTCACTCAAGGCACGTGTACTTATGTACCCGCGCGCCTGACCACTAGGCTACGGCGGCCTTTAGATGAATAATAGAGTGAAGTCAGTACATCTACGCACGAAACCACTTCTGCATGATTTGTTCCAGTCGCTTGCTTTACCTAATCCTTGAATAGGTATTAAAATATAAAAACTAATCCTAAAAATATATTTATTCGTAGTTCTGCTCAAAATTGTGTCTGCAGCGAGAAATAGCAAGGACCTGCGGGTGTGCGTCTCCATCTCTTCCTCCTGCTGCGGAAATGTCCTTCTGCACCACCAGAACAGATCCAAGTAAGCAGTTCTTATTAAAAATTCTTATCTCTTTAGTTCTTGTGCGTAATTGGATAAAAATTTACTCGATAAAATGACCGTCTGATAAATTTAAACTTTTCTACTGACTGGGGACCTTAAACAGCATATTTCGGTGAGACGGGCGCTCATTCACGCGCACTTTTCACAGACAAATCGATGTTGTTGTTGGGAGACTCACTTAAATATTGATGCAAGCATTACAGTATTACGATGTCTTACAGTTTATTTATTTAACACGAGACACAAATTAGGAAAATGTGGTTGGCGCATTTTCCTAATTTTCCTGAAGTGACGCATTGATGAATATTAAAGTCTGTTTCAACAAACTTTAAGTAATCTCTGTGGGTATTTCCGGTCACAAGAGGATACTCTTACTCCCCTAATCCCACTGTGACTTAGAGCAAGTCTGGACATCGCTGCGGACCTAGCAACGCTGCGTGCTTGCAGCTATGGACAGCGGGAATTTCAAGAAGACAATGCAACCATTCACCGCGCCAAATGCGCAGAAAGATCGTTTGAAAGGCACTTTAAGCAATATTTCAATCATCTGACCCAGCAAGTTCCTTGGAATTCAATCCCAATGAACATCCGTAGGTTAAATTGCAATGACAAGTTCGTGGACAAAATCCTCTGCCCACGTCACTTCACTACTTGAGGATAGTTTTGATATATGAATGGATCAATATTCCTCGGAGAAATTTTGTTACACGGCTAGCCATTCCATTAAAAACTAACCCGCTATGAAGAGTTTCGTTTGGTTGGTTGTTGCTGGGTTTTAGGAGCATCGACGACTAAGTCTATATTGCTTCGTGTATATTGTCTGTAAATTGCGTGTGTTGTTAAGTCGATTTTTTGTTTCCTGGGCGAAAAACCCGAGTTTCCGGGAGAAAAAACTATGCTAATCTCGCCGTAGACCGTTGTGAAAAAGACCCATAAAAATTCCTCCCGTCATCAACAGGATTCGAACTCGGGTCTTTTCCACCTGGTGTGGGGAGGATGGTATTCCTACCACCTGCGTTACCCAAGAGGTCCAGAGCTTCGGAAATGCGCTTTGTCGTATTTCCTAAGCTGGAACGACATTTTTGAGTAGGGTTAAAATTGTTAATTAAAAAAATGTTTTAAACCAAAAATTTAATCAGAAACTTTGCAACTTTAAAAATATAAAATAGCTGTAAAGAAATATCATTTTACAAATTTTAACATGTTGATAGCAAGATGCAATAAAAACAATTTTACTAGATTCCAAAGAAAAAAAGCTGTTTACCCATTTGCGAAATGAAAAGCAATCTGGCGAACACGTTAATTAATGAAAACATTTCCTGCAAACAAGATAAATTGGAGTGTACATTCCCGATAAAAGACTGGAATCGCGTTTCATTTTTCTTAATTTTCAAAGTTTTCATTAAAATACGACCAACTTGTTTACCAATTTTCATTAAAATTGGTTTTATTACGTATAAAAAAACTGAAATAATGTTTTAAAGAAATATTTTAAAAATTTCTAGAATATCCCACAAAGGTGTAGACTTGTGAAAATGTGTTATTCATTGTTCTATTTCAAAAGTGTACAGCCTCCACCACTTAAACATTTGAACCTATGTGAAGTAATAACCCTAATACAGTATTTCCAACAAAAAACGCACATAGCTTTCTTTAAAAAAATGCATACGTTTACAAATTATTCCGAAATTCGAGCAAATAAAAATAGAAACAAACTATAGTAATTTTAGAAGACAGTTGAAAAGAGCCGCCATATCCATAGCAAACCGTGCACTAAAACAAAGGATCCCCCCGCAAAGAAAAACCTTCTGAACTATATTTACAGAGCCAAAAATCGACTAAAATCACTTGTGAATGAGGACTTATGGATTGTCTTCTTCCACCATCTACAGGATAGAATCAAATTTCATTCTGAAGTACTTACAGCAAGACACGAGAAAAAATGGATCTCCCTTTTAAAACCACAGAGACCACAATCTGTAGGCATGCACCAAACAGGTTCTGCGAACGGTGCATTGATAAAAAATATTTCGAACTATAACTTAACAAAAGATGAACACAATCTCCTCCATAAAGGCCTCAATTACAGTGTTACCCCAAAAGAGGTCCCGTACAACGAATATGTAATACGGGTTCAAACCGGTTTTCCTAGCCACAGCAATAGAAAAAAAAAATGATTAAGCAAATAATATAATAAATAGAAAACCAAATCTTACTTCTAACCTTTCAAAGAGGGAGTTTCAGTGCATCAAGAAATTAGCATCATCATTCAAAAAGCTGATAAAGGCGAACCCAATAGTATTAATAAACAAATCCGATTATGACAACAAACTGACAAACCTCCTACAAGATACATACCAGAAACTAGAAAAAAAGTCCTGTTCCCATCATCAGATCAAAAATCGATAAAGTATACGCTCTGAAGAAAAGATTACAAGCAATTTGCACCAAGACTTCTTAGCCCATATAAAATGTCCGCCCTACATTTTTGGTGTCACAAACTCGATAATGTTTATACACTCTAATCGACAATGGTTAGTTTCAAAAAGACGTCAACAGCAAACTTTGCAAAATTTGTAGTTGACTTACTAAAACCGTTAATGAATTACTCCAAATATCGCATAAAGAACATTTCGTCGGCTAACGATATAAAGTTAGAACCCGATGACAAATTATATTCCTTCCATGTAAAATCGCCATATACAAATGTACATCCTCGAAAAGCAGTGAAAGCTACTCAGGATTTGTTACGCAATGATCCACTCTAAAAAAACAGAACAAAATTATAAATCACTGATATAACAAACTTACAAAACATACTGTTACCCGCCAATTATTTCACCTATGAAAGGTTTTTTTACCAACAAGTATTTCGGGGAACCAATGGGCGGTTCCATAAGTGGACATCTCCACTAATGGAATCTTTTACCCTCTGGAAATAGAGAATCACATCATTTCCAAATACTCTTCCCCTTCCCTTAAACTTTATGGAAGGTACGTAGATTACGTACGTACGTCTGCAGGCAAACCAGATACTATAAATACAATCTTTCATAAGTTGAATAATATAGGTGAAAGGCTGCAATTCGCAATAGAAAACGAAGAACACAACAGCATAAACTTCTTAAATCTAACATAAACGTGAAATGTAACCAAAATCAAGCTAAAATATATCAAAACCTACAAATAAGGGTAATTATTTGCATTATCACAGCTGCGGACCCCTTTCTGGTAATTTTAGTAACTCAGTAACCTAATTTTAGTAACCCAGTTCGACAATGCTTTCAAGTATTCGTCTATAGAGGATGATTTAAACAGGAAATTGAATCACTTAATAACCCTGGCAACCTTTGTATCATCTGCAAACTTGGACATTAAGCCTGATATACCTTCATCAATATCATCGATAAATAGACAAAATAACAATGGGCCAAACACCGAACCCTAGACATACCTTAAAAATTCACCAAGCATTAATTGAACAATAGATTTTAAACAACAAACAATTTTAAGTTAGAAACCAGTGAAACTCTGGCAAAAAGGTCAACGAACAAGTCAATAAACATACGTAGACCAATAATAATTCCGAGGATTGAGATCTAAAACTATAAGTTCAAAATTAATAAATAAACATAACAACCCCCCCACCCCACATCCAGGATCTCTACTAAAGGGGACGGTAGTCACGCACCCGGACTTACGAGTGGAAACTTTCATATCGTTTCCTCCAAAAAAAAAAGCCTTTAAGCTGTTCTAAATCTTCAATTCCCAAACTATTAGTGAAATACGACGGGGAGGGAGATTTTCCTTCTATCCTCCTTCTCTTCCTTTCGCCTACTTAAATAATCGCTTTTGAAATATCACAATGGAACGTGCCTGGGCCATATAAATACAAAAAATTCAAATTATTATATTAGGACCACCCTCAATTTCTTGCGTACTCGTACCTGTGTGTATGTACAATATTGTGTCTGCAAATTGCGTGTGTTCTCTGATCGGTTTGCCTGTTTTGCTGGACGAAAACACCATATAAATAGAACCTTCGATACGTGTTCGCTTCCCCTTTGAATGGTAAAAGCGAAAAGCCCTCATCGAGTTCCCTTTATACCTCCAATTATTCGCCATGCATGGATTTAGGGTCAAAGATTGCTTTCATTCCTTTGTCCTCTTACAAGGTTCATCCAACTATTCCAATTATATCTTACCTGGACGCAGTTATTTCTGAAAAACTTGAAAACAATCTCAGGTAAGAGAATTGCTGACCTAAAATATCTGTAATATTTTTAAAATATAATTTTTCTACAATATTTCTTAATAGCTTATATATTTCATTTTCTGTTTGATTTAGAATAAAATCTTCCGAGTTAAAAAATATAATTGAAAACGAGGACCCTCTACAAGAAAATATCGCAATAAATTAGCATTTGTCCGATTTTACGAATATTAGCGGGTCTCGATTAAGCACGTTGAACTATCAAGTTTCGAGGATTCCCATAATGCTTTTTATACGATAAATATCGGGTTGCTCTAATAGTGTGAGGAGGAGATGTCAGTTCAAACATCATTGTACGAGTATAGGTACCCTGCTTTTCCACGTAGTTGGACTTAAAGGTTTAAGTGAAGATGGGAACGAGATTTTATTGACTAAATTGCCATATTAATTTATTTTCTAGAAGTAGCTTTATATTCCTAGTTACAATGCCTAGCCATAGAGGATGTCTTTGTGTGTGTGTGTGTGCTAGGTGCAGAGAATGTGAAGAAATTAGGCGCCAACTCAGCGTTCTGATGGGCATCTATGAGAGCTTGAAGAGTCGGGTGGATGCCCTCGAAGGAATTAAAATGGGAGCCCATCAAGTTCTCGGCTGCTCAACTGAACGCCAGAGCACACTCTTATGCACTAAGCAACACAGCGGCAACGTTGAGGGCAGAATGTACTGGTCCCACAGGAACTAGTTATTTTTGGCTCAATTGTCATGGAAATGGGAAATATATTGTGCAAAAAGGATAGGTGAAATAGGACCCGGGAGTGCCTGCCAAGGGCAAAGGTTTATGACGTTGTACAGCAGATATCATCTTTTATCTTTTAAGGGCACTAAAGGTGATATCGTTGTTACATCTGCAAATCTGCAGATCTCCTACACTTAAGACATTAAGTGTAGGAGATCTGCAGATTTACTACGCAAATACAGGTCAATGCTGAAAGAAAGTCGCGAGGTAGGTTTACATTTGAAAGTGTCTGCAATCCTGCCCAGACACGATAGGAGAGTATATGATGAGAGAGCCTTGCCATTCAATTCGGCCCTGGAGAGACTGTGCAGGGCTCATGGAGTAGAATTCTTCGCACCGTGGTCTGTGCTTTTTAATAGGAGAAATTGCTTCTACAGGGATCGGATACACTTAAATAGAAAATGGTGCAAGAATATTTGCTGATGCTATCGAGGCAGGACTTCTGGATATACCTCAGCATTCATGGTTTTGTCCAAAACAACCAATGGTCCGAGGACTAAAAACAGACCTAGACAATCGCTGTCTTCACCAAACTTCATTCTCAGGATGATACAGTCCGACCACCAGCTTTTTCTGGACAATCGCCACACCGAACACGATTGCCAGACTGTAGAATATATACTGTGGCTCGTTACTTCAAAGCACAGCATTCTGGGGTGATTAGTGACGTGAATGGTTGTACGACTGTGGTAATCCATATCATGCGGCATCCTGCGCACTGTACTGATGTTGACATATGTCCCAATCGTCTGATGACTGAGGGCGTGTGTGTGTGTGTGTGTGTGTGTGTGTGTGTGTGTGTGTGTGTGTGTGTGTGTGTGTGTGTGTGTGTGTTCTGCGACAACGTCGATCTGCGTTCAGAAAGGATGATTCTTTGCGGTTCTATTCTGTCGCATTCCACCTCCTTTGTTGGTTTCCTGGTCGTTTTGTAAGTTTCAGCGTCAGTCCGCTTCCATTTGCAGATCGCATCACCAAACGTCGACCTAGGGATCTTCAGTGTCATTGAAATATCACGTACAGATTGATTGTTTATGTGAATCATTCCGCGATGGAAGTCTTAACTCCATTGATCGCGGCATCTTGCACTCACAATCGTATTGTTGCCACAATTAATCGCCTCTTTTAACGAGGCGACTAAAGGATTAAACTGCCTCTGAATCTCTGCTATCCCTGCGACATTGCCTTCCACCAAATAGGAATGTTTTCGGTAAATGATCCCCATTTAGCGATCAGAGTTCGTTCAGGGTGACAACGATTCTGATAAAACAAATAGATCGCTTTTATGAAGGTTTAAGAGTTCCTGTAAATCAACGAAACAGTCTTCCGAGCATTTATTATTGAACTTCGAGAGCTTAAGTTCGCAGGGACACTGTTGACACGCTCAATAACTTTCGCCCTTCATTTTCGACATCTGCTGCTTTTACGGAGATGAGACGAAGTTTTTTTTTTTTTTTTTTCTCTTTCCAGAGCAGCGCGAGTGCCTTCAAGCAGTGATGGACAGTTACCACTCTGGAGATCTCAAATGTGGCTGCCCTGTCCCCTGTCGGTAAGTAAGCTGAACTTCTGACTTCATTCCGATAACACTCTTTATCAAACTAACAACCTTTTTGTTTTTTTTTTCCCAGTTGAATGACTCGTAAGATAAGAAGAAACTTTCAACAACACTGAACTATTTTTGTCCAATGGTAGCAGCTGGACAAAATAGAATCCAGCTTCATTCCAAGAATCCTCTTAAAAGCCAGAAACCCATACAATTTTACTGATGCTCAAGAAAATTGCAAAGTATGTGAATATGGATGAGACGGGGGTCCATCAATTTCAGGCAGTGACAAAAAGGAGCAATCCAATCAATGGAACCAGAGCTCTTCTCCCATTCAAAGAAAGCCAAGTCGATTCCTTCTGCTGGCAAGGTGATGGCATTGGTTTTCTGGGATGCTGATGGAGTGTTGTTGTTAGTGGATTACCTTCAAAAAGGCCAGACAGTTACAGGGGCATATTACGTAGACCGTGTAAGGCATTTGCGTGAAAACATTAACAACCGAGGAAAACTCAACAAACGAGTTTTGTTCCATCAGGAAAACGCGCCTGCTCACAAGTCTGTCATTGCCGTGGTTGCAGTTCAGGAGTGCAATTTGAAATCTTGGACCAACCCCCAGTTCACCAGATCTAGCACCACTGGACTTTCACCTATTTCCCAATTTGAAAAAATACCTGGCTGCCATCAATTTTCCCACCGACATGGAAGTCGTCGAAGTGGATGCATTCCTGGAATACAAATATAAGTAATAATTTCACAAATATTTAAATTATAATTTAAACTATTTGTATAAATAATAAAAATACAAGAAATAATGAAATACATATACACTGTATTTTTAAAATTTTGAGTTTTCTGAGATTTGATTTTTGTTATTTGCTTCAATTTAATTATTCCAAAATGTTTGGAGCTATTTTTAGTATTTTTGTTTGCTTCTTTGTCTATTTATTTGTACTTAGTAAGAGAGCTATTTGAAAAGTAAATGAATATTTGGGGTGAGGGGGGGAAAGATGGAGTTAAATGATGTGTTGAAACCTGATCACATCGGAATGTTCCTGAATTTTAAGGCAGAGGCATCACTATACTCTTGACACGCTGCGCCAAGTGCCTGAACTTGATGGGTAACTGTGTCGAAAAATAATGTGTTCATTCGTGTGCCGTTTCAATTAAATATCTTTTACAAAACAGCTGGTACCTTACCTTTTCAAACAGCCCTCATATATTTAATATGCTTTTGGAAACTTAAGCTTAAACTTAGTGGGAAAGATTGTTTTCATATAACTAATTTCTCAACCAACCTACCAAAACAATCTCGATAATTGATCGTTTCATCCCACAGGGAAACTTTGTATGAAAAGACTGTCTCTACTGGACGTGAAGTTCCTCAGGTACGTAAACAGTGATAACCATCAGCCAACCAATGGATCCTATTCCATTAAGCATACATAGAACTGACAGCTATTATCGATATTAAAAGAGCCATTTGAGTCAAACTGTTGTGTTTACTTTTGTTTTTTCCCCGTAGTGTACAATATTCATGGACCAAGCCACAGACGAAAAGGATAAAAGGTTAGTTCCTTCCTTTGCTTGTTACTTTAAAATATATATATATTTTTTATTTTATTTTTTTGTATGGTGCCCAATCGAATTCACGTCTTCAGTTACAAATATATTCAGACCAGCAACGTCAAAACTTGGTCAGCATCTATACATTCAAGCCTAACCGTGAATTCATAGGTCCCCGGTATAAATCCACGTTCATGTCAGTCCCATACCCATACATCAACCATCATTTCTCCTACAAGAAGCATTCGCGTTCTACAAAGCGTGGATAGGGTTAGAGTTAAAATCTCCTTAGGATGACAGAAATTTTTGCGAGCTTTTTTCTTACCATGGCCGAGTTAGTCGATCTCGGCGGGAGGATTATATTGGTTCTTCCTCCTGATTACCGTCTGTGTTAAACGTCAAAACAACTAAGGCTATGAGGCATCAATGTATTGTGCCTGTAAAATGCCAGTGTATTCTGTGATAAATTTGCCAGACAAAAAAAAAAACAGTGTTTCTAGGAACGCAACCCTCGCTTGAGACCGACTAACTCAGCTACGTTGTGAAAGAAGCCGATAAAAATTCCTCTCGTCATCGACGGGACTCCAACTCAAGTCTTTTCCAGCAGGTATGGGGAAGATGGCGAAGCCCTGTGAGGGAACGATTGATAGCCATTGATAATGACAAAATGAATGACGCCACTAAGTCGGATTGAAGCCAAACACACCACGTGGTTTCATAAAAATATTGTATGATTCGATGTAAGCAATAAAACCACTCCTATGCACTTGAATCGACTGGGAAAATATACGAACTGGGTTCCACATAAGCTCACAAGGAAGTCAAGGGCCATCAATTTGCTTTTACGTCATAATAATGAGCCATTTTTGGGCCGATTGTTGACTTACGACGAAAAATTTCTTATGTCACCAACATCAAACGAAGACCTCATTGGTTACCATCCTGCGATCCCGTGCCGCGTATATCGAAGCTCGCACTTCACAAACAGATTTTGTTATGTGTCTGGTGGAATACAACTGGTGCCATCCATTACGAGCTTCTGCCCTCTCCCCAAACAATCACAGGAAACAATAAGGTTGTTTGTTAAATTTCTAACGCATGTTTTAATTTTATTCTAGAAATATGCACGAATTTTTTTTTTTTAGTCACCCCAACACACAATTCATATATTTATATAAAGACACCTCTTAACCTTAGTTATCTTGGCGCTAAAACTTAAACACACTCCCACAGAACATTATTTATTGTCAGGTTGTTCAAGATGAATATTTTTACAGGCAAGCCATCCCCTTACGACTAAATACAACCTGGGAAGCTGTTCTTTTTAGGCGAGTCGCATATATACATGAGTATGCGTCAATTGTCTTCACTATGTCCGTCTCTCTGTCACTCCATCCTGGTTCCTTCCCCAGCATGTAACTGAGGAAGGAACTCCCAGTCGATGGGTTTTAACGAACTTTTTTTCCATCGACAGTAACGAATGAAATTTTATATGTGGACCTTTTAAAAATATTTGTCAAGCCATTCCAAATTTCATTAAAATCGGACAAATAGAAATTATAATCAATTATTATTTCTGTGTTCTGCGCAATTCATTAAAATGTAGTTTTGGTGGTAGCAATCAGTATTAGTGCTGTCTGAGCTTTAGACAGTTCGAACACGCTTCGCGTGTAATGTTTTGCAAGACTCCTGAAAGCGGTCTCGATTGTGAACAGATACATACACGCGCAGAGAAAAGAGAGTTTAAAGTGTATGGGAGAAGATTGTCTGATTTGAGATGAATAAATATTATGCGGTTATAATTAAATTGGATGGCTACATTTACAGAACGATAAAACTGTAGAGCTTTATTGAGTATTCTGCAAAGTTATAATCTTTGTAATTAATTGATAAAGAGATAACTATATTTACTTTTCACCTGTATGAATATTTACAAGAAACGAGTGTGCGTTTTAGGTGTTGCAATGCTCGATCCGAAAGCTGTACACCTTTAGACTCGCCCTTTTTAGGCGATAGTTCAACGCCTAAAATATGAACGTTCTCACATACGAAATTTATTCCCATTCATTTAAGAAGCTCTCATAAGGAATTTACAAGTGAATTAATAAACAAAAGTAGACCACATGAAAATTTTGCTTTGGAAACAAGGTATGTGGAACCGGAACTAACAGGCTTCATTAAAAAAAGAATGTATAGAAGAAATTGTTGCAAAATTAGGCTTCGTCGATGGATTTTCTATTAATGCGATTTCAAAATTGATTTTGCCCAGAAACGCTTAAAACCCATATGACGCGATGGTTATGGTACACGAGCAATAGCAATTGCAAAACGAATTGTAGTTAAAGAAATAGCTAAAAAAATTTCAGATGGTGAAAGATTTACTATTTCGTTAGACGAAATAGTAAATATTTCACCATCTTACTTAAATATCATTGTGCATTCGAATGCCAAATTCTGGAATTTGGATGTCGCTTCCAGCAGAGAAAACTGCAAATAAATTGACAGAGTGTAACATATTTATGAAGAAGCACATTTTGGCATGAGTGGTATTCATCGCCAGCTGTGTTATGAACACGACTTTCAATGAAAATGAACTTGATGAAGAAGAAAGCACAGATGAAATAAGAGAAGACAGAGAATTCGCACCTATTACATAAATAAGAAACAATAATTTCGATGATATTAATAAAAATATTGAATTTGCTAATCAGATTGAAAACATGATGTACCTGATCTAATTTTCGATTTACATGATCTACATGATTCAAAAACGAGGTGGAATAGCTTACTCGATATGTTAGAGAGCTTCACAGCTTTGAGAACATGCATTCTAAAAGAAATGGTTGTTATTTAACAATCTCTAGATAATTCTGAACATGAGTTTAATGTTATTATGACCTTTGATGTCTTATGATCCTACAAGGAAAGAGAGAGAGAGAGAGAAATCGATTTAGAACCAGACGTTATATATTTAAATGTATTATTCCCAAACACGTGGAGGAATATTGTAATTCTCTTTAAACTGATCCCTTTAAACAGAAAATACAGGACGTCAAAGCTGCAGGAAATACATCAGTTTATCCATCTGTAGACTTCCCGTTGATCATTGCCAGCGACTCTGCCATTTATAAATTAAGAGCTTGTTAGATTGAATAAACTTTCTCTCAGTGTCACCAGACTATATAAATGTTGAACTTTCAATATTCTTGTCAATAAAATTGTCCAGCAGCCCATATATGTATTGATAATATTTTGTACATTTTTGTTATTAGGTAAATGATGCATCGCTTAACTGAAAAATTGTCAGAGAATGAGCACCCTTCTAAATTGTGATGAAAATCCTGCAGTAAACTGATAAATAAATAAATATTATCGCCATCATTACGACCACTTAAGATGGGAATTGAAAGAGTTTGCTAGAAGAGATGCCACATTGCTTTCCGCAGAAGGTGTATTAACTTTTATAGTGGGAAATTTGAGCGAACAAATACTTTTTTCATCTCAAATCAGATAATCTACACCAAAACACATAGAAGAACGACGAGATAAGAAAATTTAATTGGTTTGTTTAAATATTTAAATAATCCTTCGAGCAACGAAACAAATTTTGACTCTGGTTTGTCACTATCTACAAAATTAACACCGGAAGCCACTGCTAAAAATATTTTTTGTTCGTGTATTATGTTATTAATTATTTTCTATGTAATTTTTGAACAAAAAGGCGCTATTCCCCTTGTTTTCACAAGATTTTAGTTTTAAATATAATCCAGGGACGTTCTCGGATCCCGACATTTGTATTAATTCCATCCCGGAATCTCGGTAATGACAAAATACCCGGAAATGATAAACCCTAGTTATATCTATCTTGTATGTTATTCATTATCTTTAAAGTAACCGGTTTCGCCCTTTAAATTTAGTCCATTTAATTGCGCTCATTTTTTAAAATTTTTTTCAAAGATTTCGTATTTTCAACTAAGGAGGCTAAATCGGAGTAGCCAATTCGATCATCTGGAGGAATTGTGTCCTATGATTGCTCTTTCGAGTTAAGATGATCCGATACATGGGATCTTTTTATAATCTTTATAAATGAAATAAACGATAAATTATATTTTTGTGGGGAAAAAATTCCTTTACAACTGAAAGTTAAAGAACCAACCTTTCGTAATATTTAAAGTTCTAAACAGAGGAATTTATTTTATGCTCAAATTTAAAGGAGGATCCGCGAAAGATATAACATTTTTAGTTTGTTTTCAGTTTTCATGAAGTTTGGGTCGTCATGGCCACAGCTGATCGGAGAAGGATGGATTGAGTTGTAGAAAAGAAATACTTTTTTGTGTACGTTTACCAATGTAAATATTGCTCTCGAAATCCTTACACAAGCAGGAAATTCAGCTTACGAACTTTCAGTATCCTCTGAGGCACGCGCACTTCAAAGGGTAATTTAATTAAAAATGGGAAAGTTTAAGCGCGAGGAAATCGTGTAATTCGTTTTGAATGCCTTGCCGGAGAACGTTTGCACTCAATTACCAATAAAACATAAGCTGCATCTCCACGGCAGTAAATAAAGCGATGAAAACAAAATTACTCCAATAAAAGGCCTTCCGCAACACGCTAATTCGTGATAAATGGTTGCTGGAAAAGCGGAAATATAATCGCTTGAATTACATTCAAATGCGCCAAGTCAGAAACCTAAATAATAAGCTGGACCAGGACAAAATATGTAAACTGTAAAAATTCACTGACGCATAAAATTGCAGGCTGAAAAAAAAAAAAAAAAAAAAAAATCAAAGGGGCGGTCACGAGGGCGAAAATTCAAATTACGTACTAAGGCAAGCTAATAAGAAATCGCGAACCACAGGCAGTTTTACAGAAAACTTTCCATCACGGATCGAAGTGTTCCGACAGCATAAATGGTTTTGTGGAGAAAATGAAAACGTACATCTACAAGAAGAATCGCGCAGCACTGGAGACCTCCCACGTCAAACACAGAAGAAACCAAACAGAAAATTAACCGAGGGAATCATTCCTTTGGAATACTCAGAGGTGGATTACTCACTACGTGTGCCCCTAGGGCCTCACATATAATCGAGGCTTCAAAATGAAACGTAATAATAAAAAAGTAATAATAATCAAATAGACGCGACTAGTGTAAGCCGTGAAGTTTCGAAAATGAGGGCTGTCCTTCAGCATTCGATCCAATTATGGATAGATAAATTCTAAAAGCTATGTGTACGTTTGGGAAACTAGTAATTAGTTTATCTTTTATTTGTGCCTTTATTAATTCTGCCCCAGTCGTTTTGTCCTTGTATAGTGCCGAAAACAATAGGAATCATCAACGAAGTTTACTTCTAAGTCGGTAGAAGTCTTCTAAGAGTAGGTGTTGACTAATGCTGTGGCTTTGGATCGAATTTCTTCTTTTGACATAGATTTATCTATAAGAAAACTGAAGGTATCGTGCAGTGTACTGTATGCAGCACGTCGTTTTATCATTGCTATGACTAGTGCGTCTACAATACGATAAAAAATTTGAATTCGAAACGTATCTTTTGCACTTAGTTCTGCTGGTACAAATTCCTCTGGTGTTTCATCAAATGGTTTCTTCCTTTTCCGTTTTCAGTGTCCATATTGTCTATAATCAGAATTTGGAGCGAATTCTTTTTGCCATTTTTTTCAAAATCATCAAATTTGTCTTCGTCTCGATCATCAATCAAATAATTCAGAAAACCATCATATCATTTCACAATTATGCATAACTCAATTCCAGGTTCTTGAATTGCTTTATTAGCTCTATCTACGTTTTTTAGATCTTCCCAAATGAAGTCATTAATGATATTTCTAACCTTTTCAGTTTATTTATCAAAGCTTTTGCTTCATGAACCACTATCGGTTTTTTTCTTCGCATTCTCAGATATCAACGAGTGTTGCACGAATTTTATTGTAATTATTTTTCAATGATCTCGCAGCATCGTAACTCGATGACCATCTTGTGTCTGATAGATTTTTGACCGAGATTATATTCTCCATCGTACTCAATTTAGACCATCTTTGTTGTGAGGCTGCAAAGAATGTGTAGAGCGACTGTAAAATGCCGAAAAAATTAACGGCAGCCAAACAGCTTTCTGCGGATGTAGTCCCTGCTAAATTAAGACTGTGAGAAGCACGTGGAACCCATACTGCTAGTGTGTTGACTTCCTTGAATGTGGCTTGGACTCCAGAATGCATCCCACTCGTATTAGCAGCGTTGTCATATGCTACATCTTGCTACAATTTGCTACACTGTTCCATGTTTATCAAGAACATATGCTACCGTGTCAAAAAAATATTTTGCATCAGGTTTTTCAATGGGAACAAACATCAAGAAACGCTCATGTGCTTCGCCATCTTTTGATACCTAATGAATAATGACCGACAACTGATTTGTGTGACTTATATCAGGAGTTGAATGTTCATTTTACCCAAAGCTTTTTCTTTTTTCATAACCAGATTCGTAATTTCGCATATATCCGTCAGACATTTTAAATCACGTCAAACACAGGTAACCTAATAAATTATTCTAGGATCAGAATACGAAAAATTTAAAATACAGCAAATTCTAAATGGAAAGCATTCAAGGAATTAATCTTGAAAGCTACTGTATTAGGCTTTTCATATCAACTAAGAAACACTGTTCAAGGTTTAGGCCTATTTAAAGTCAGATGAGCTAATGAGACTCATGGCAGAGAAGAAAAATGCATGACCACAGAAGCCCATGGCAGATATAAGCTAGTCTGTAATCAAGTCACAAAGGAGGTTCGCAAGTGAAGGCAGATTACGAGAAATCTTTGGATAAAGGATGCAAATAAAAAGAGTATAGACTTCTTTAGTTATGCAAACTCTAGAAGGCAAGGGATGAATCAGATTGGTCCACTTGATATCAATAATTCAACTGTCGATGATCGTGCTCGGGTAGCTGACAAACTGAATGAGTATTTTGGATCTACATTCACGCATGAAGAAATATTCACGGAAGGATATGCCGGAAGTTTATCAAACTAACAGGTAGTTAAATTGTCATATACTGTACTTGGATTTCAGGAAACTTTTGATACTGTTGCACATAAAAGACTGTTATACAAATTGGACTAGTGTGGCATTAAAGTCAAGTTGCTTCTATGGATAAAGGGATAGTTGAGTGGGAGAAGACAGAGTTTTAATCAATGGACATTGCTCTTCTTGAACAATTGTTATTAATAGAGTCCCCCAGGATGTGGTGTTGGGCCCATTGTTATTTTCTGTATTTGTCAATGATATTGATGAAGGCATATCAGGCTTAATATCAAGTTTTCAGATGATAGAAAGGTTGGCAAGGTGATTAATGACAGTATGCTACTGCAACAGCATCTAGAAAAGTTAGGCAGATGGGCTGAGAAATGGCGATCGAAGTCTAACATTGATAAATGTAAAGTAGTAGTAATAGTAGTGGCATATGATGCAAGAAAGCAAGTGTATGAGCTTATGCAGCATCAGCCAAAAAACAAAAAAAAAAAAAAAAAAATACAAAACAAATCCCACTAAATGTTTGTCCAGTTCCGCCTTAAATTTATTTAACCTATCAACTTCTACAATGACAGATGGAAGTTTGTTCCAGCAATTAACCACCCGCTGGCTAAAAGAAAATTTCGGAACATCTACATCTGTCTTTCCTTAATTTGAATTTATGCCCCCTTAGGTTCGCAATCTGAACAAGTGGAAACATCCCATCAGAATTCAGCGTGTTCAACCCATTCCAGGCCTTATACACCTCAATCATATCACCTTTCAGGTGCCTAGTCTCCAGCCACTGCAATTTGCAGAACTTAAGCCTCTCTTGGTAAGAAGATCCCTTCATTCCTTTCACCAATCTTGTTGCCCTTCTCTGTACACGCTCAAGCAAATCTACATCCTTCCTAAAATGAGGCCTCCAGACTTGAACGCAGTACTCAAGGCGTGGCCTGACCATTTCCTTATACAGAAGGACAATTATCACCTTTTTCCTGCTAGTAAAATTCCTATATATCATTGACAAAACCCCATGACCTGCCCCGGCAGCCTGTCTGAATTGATCAGAAAACTTCATATCTGGCTGCACAATTATTCCCAGGTCTTTTTCATTTTCTACCACCTTAAGTGTAGTACCACACAGTTGGTACGTTTCTCTGGGGTTACTTCTACCCATATGCAGTACTTTGCATTTATCAAGGTTAAATTTCAGTTGCCACTTCTCAGTCCATCTGCCCAGATTATCTAGATCCTGTTGCAGTAGCGTACTGTCATTAGTGTCGTTGATATATATCAATATCATTGATAAATATGGGTTATAAATATTCGGTGGACCCAACACCGAACCCTGTGGGACTCCACTAATAACATTAGTCCACGAAGAGCAGCACCCATTGATTACCCCCCCCCTCTGTCTTCTCCCACTCTATCATCCTTTTATCCATTGTAGCAACTTACCCTTAATACCATTCTGCTCCAATTTGTACAATAGTCTTCCATGCGCAACTGTGTCAAAAGCTTTCCTGAAATCCAAGTACTGCACATAGATAGATGTAGCCCGAGAGTAAAGTACCAACTGTGCAGTACTATACTTAGGGTAGTGGGGAACCTTACCCGGATGATGAACTGGACACGACCAGGGTGAAACAACCAAGGAATTAAACATCACAACCGGGTCTGCCTGAAGTGACAATCTGTATGACAACCCACAGCTGTATCCACCTGACGTGACAATCTCATTTAACACATGAACATTACATTGATAAGATAACTGGACCTGACCTGGATGTGACCAACTAAAAAAAAAAATAATAATAATAATAATAATAAATAAATAAAATAAATAAAAATAAAAAAATCACACTGTGACAACCCGATTAGACAACCTCATCCAGCACAGGCATTTGACAATCTGATCAAGGCGACAAGACTCCCATGAAAGGACTCAGAAAAATGACTGCAGCACATTGCTGCCATCTAGCGATCTGGGCTGGTAACCTTGACCAGCCTGCTTTCACTCCTATTCCTTAGCAGGGGGGAGACTGTTTGCTGTCTTCCACTCTTTCTCTCTGTTGGGGCATGGGCATGTCCCTCTGACTGCAGGGGCCATCTGCCCTATCGGCCCCTTACTTCTCTTTCTTCTCCCCAGCCTTCCGTCTCCCTACCCTTCTCTTGACTATATACACCGCGAAAGCCCCACACATCCAAATTTAAATTAACACCAAAATTAATGCCCGCCCCATTAGGCATCTAGAACTTGTCATCTTAGCGTACAACCCCACGGTCATTTCGGCGAACAAAACCCGCATACTGTCTCTTAATAGTGATCTTGCAATAATACCACCGCGATTATCTTTTTCTTTTTCTTTTTTTTTTTTTTTTCGTTATAGGACCCAGCCGCTGAAATCCCAGGAAATTAGGCGGCGGGACCTGCCAGAGTATAATAAATTTCAAGGTACACCTGGCCAGCCTCCTCGTTGGCATAGTACGGATAACGTCGGGACCCATCAGGGGCTCGACGGCCAATAGGCCAGAAGAACAACGGGCACAACACATGATCCACACACTTACTTTTAAATCTCTGGTCTTGACAGAGTACTGTCCCTCGATACAGCGAACACTCGCGGAGATGGGAGAAATTCCTGGTGCCGTTTGACCCTCAACACACTTCGTACAGTACTTAGGATAGTGGAATATTAAAGAGAACGCATGATTATCTGGGGATAATTGTGCAGTGCAAAGAAGCTGCCAGGACAGCTTATAAATAAATTTTCTGTTTATACTCCGGGACGACCAAACAATCAGATGAGTTCACAAGATAGACAGAATACAAGAAACAACACCGTATTCAGCAGTCACAGGCTTCAACCCCGGTCAAGGCACGTGTACTTATGTACCCGCTCGCTTGACCACTCGGCTACGGCGGCCAATGTATGTGGTTTTGTCAATAATATACACGAATTTTGTTAGCGGGGATAAGGAGATGATTATCCCATTGTATAAGGCAATGGTCAGGCCACAATTGGAGTACTGCATACAGGTCTAGTGGCCTCATTTTAGGAACGATGTAAAGCTGCTGTAACGAGAACAAAGAAAGGCAACAAGATTGGTGAGCGGAACAAAGGGGGTGCTCTTACGAAGAAAGGCTTCAGTTCTGAAAATTGCAGCGTCTAGAGACTAGACATCTGCGAGGTGATCTGATTGAGGTGTTTAAATCTTTGAATGGATTGAGCAAGCTCAATGCTGATGGGATTCTTCCTCTTGCTCATACCACTCAGATTAGGGGGGCAAAAATTGAAATTTAGAAAGAACGGTTACAGAATATATCAACGGAAGTTTGGCTTTAGCCAACGGTTGGTTGATTGCTAGAACATACTTTCATCTGTTGTTGTTATGGAAGTTAAATTAAATTTTCTGTTTATACTCCGGGACGACCAAACGGTCAGAGGAGTTCACAAGATGGACAGAATACAAGAAACAGCACCGTATTCAGCAGTCACGGGCTTGAATCCCGGTCACTCAAGGCACGTGTGCTTATGTACCCGCGCGCCTGACCACTAGGCTACGGCGGCCAGTTGATGGCTTAAATAAATTCAAGGAAGAGCTAGACAAACTATTGGAGGGAACAGGAGAAATAGGAGAGGTCTCTTTTTTCTTTTTTTTTTTTTTTTGGCTGATGCTGCATAAGCTTGGTTTCTTACATCAATTGCCACCGCTAATGCTAATATTTCTCTTTATAAGGTGGAATGTATCGCTTGCCATTAATCACTTCATATGAATTACAAAAAGTTGGAGTCTTTACTTTTCCTGCATTGATGTGATTTCAGAGTTGCTACAATAATATCACAGTTTGGCTGTTTTCTCTTGTTCTTTTTAGTTATGACTTTATGAGTACTGACAGTATAGATTCTCACAGGTTTTTTCTTAGCAAACCTAAGCAAACCGTGTTTGCAAACAAAGAAACTTTCCGCATCCAAATGAAGAATATGGTCATGGGATCGCATTCTTCTATTGAAGAAAGAAGAATCCTTATAGTTTTACCACTCAGCTACTGTGGCCATTTCAATTCGTTCAGTGAAGAACATCCGGACTTATAACACAGCAAAACGCTACTCAGATAATCGAACATTCATCTCAAGCAAAATTTTCTTTAATAGTCAGAGACAGATGCATGAGTACGAGAAGTATCTGTGAACTGAAATAATCTTAAAGATAGAGATAACGTAAACTTTTCTTTCGAAGATAAACACAATGTATTAAGAAAGTCAAAAGCAAAGCTGTTTTATCGGTATTAGGCAAATAAAATAAATAAAAGAAAAGAAAATTCGGATTACTTTTCAAAGGAAACCAACAAGGAGAACGCATAGACACTATAGCATGACTCTCAACTTCCAATATGGTGCTTAACTATCACATTTAACAATGCTGATAAATTATTGAAAAGTTTTTATTTACCAAATGCAGTATTTGCGTTCACTTTCCAGGTACGGAAAAGCAAAAATTGCAGTGTATTTCCAGACCCTGAGCTATCAAGAAATAACGCAGCAACCTAAATATTCGGTAAGTATGTCAAACATATTGGTGTATATATTTAAATCATTCTATAAACTTGTTACAGAAAATCATTCTTTCCGTGTCTGACTTGTGAAGTAAAATATGGGCCGAAATTCGATTAAAATTGCTAAAAAATTAGAACTATTTATCTTATTATAAACTTTGGCTAAGGCACCCAATAATAAAAGTCCGCCCGGAATACCCACGGCTCTAGATAAGGATTGAGGATTCAGATGTTTCTCTCAAGGAAATCTTTGACTATTTTAAAATGGCATCTTTGAGCGTGACGTATTGAAATAGATGTATTTCACGAGAGCCCTGGTTAAAATGCCACACAAAAGTGTAATTGGATATGGTCCTAGGGGATTAAAGCGTGTCCGGTAAACAGAAACTTCACAAAAGGACGGTTTAAATTCCTTAAGGCAAATACAAATAAAGTCTCGTAACAGAAAACTACATGAATGGTAAAGCAAAGAGAGAGAGAGAGAGAGAGAGAGATTACGTGAATAGATGTCAAAAAGGAGATGAAAGGAAGTAGAGAACACGAAATGGATGTAAGATAAGCATGAAAAGAAGACATTAAACACAGGTTGGATGCTGAAAAATGGAATAACGAAAGCAAAAAACATGTGCTTACAGTATTAGAGCCAGTACAAAAAAGCTCTTGGAGAAAAGAAAATGTTGAAAACCGCGTAGTTCAGCAATGCTTTTGCTATTCTAGAAAGAAAAAAGGCAAGATTTTAATGAAGAGTATCAAATGTAAGTTATTCTGAATTACATTGTTTTCTCCTTCATTCCAAACATACTAGCAGTTGTTCTAATACTAATTTATTTTAATTTAAATTCTTTTTTTTTAATTGTTTATTCTGTCTTTATTCTAAAGGGAAGAAGAACGAAAAATTGAGCTTCCCTTTAGTGTTTACATCCCGGAATATTTGTTTCAAAATACAATACATTAATTAAAAGTATTGGTACACTGACAAATTCACCCACATTATTCAAATTTCTAGTTATCTAAATGTTTTAGAGGACAGCGCAGCAGGGCTGCTTTCATCGGGTTTAACGTTCATCTTCCTTGCCAAAGTAATCACTGGCACCAACGAAGCAAGTGACGACCTAAGCGATGTCAACTTCGACGCTCCTCCTAGGCAAATCAGGAATCTCACGCTTTTCTCGCCTTGATTCTGCCAACGCGGATATCATTAAGTTCAGCCCACTAAAGGAATCACCATTTTTGGACAGTGTGTTGAAGTGCGACATAAAATGGCTTATGTACAGCAAACACTATACGACCTCATCATACATCGAAGACCCAGCTTCGCCAATAGAAGATTTTGTTGTGCGCCTGGTGGAACAGAGCTATCGTCTATTGCGAGCACCTACTCACTGATCACACAACCACAGGAGACAATAAACTCATTCATTATTTTAATTTTATTCCAAAAATGCACACGAACCTTTTGTGTCACCTGATAATACTAAACTCGAATATTTCTTTCTTCTGTCACTGCCGTTATAAATTTTAATCCAAATTTCAATGATTTAAAACTGAGTTTTGGTCAATGGTTATGCATAATTTTCTTTATAGATCGGTTGCTAAGTGTTGCCTTGATTGGGAAAATAATAACCTAGCGTAATTGTCAACTACCGCTTTTGTTTTTATGTATGTTAAGTAATAATTCTTTATTACATTAAAGAAGTGGTCTCTATCTCTGACCTACTTTAATGGCTGTTTCTGACCTACTCCACTTCGATCACTGTAACATATATTTCATTCGAATGATCTACAACACGCTGTCCGAAAGTAAACTTCGGATAGCGTGTTTCCTTTTGCAATACATCTTCCCATTCGTTTCACTGATTCCCTTCAAGGTCTTGCATACCTTATGTAATGTTAGGTGTCTAGTTGGCAAGCTATGCAATCCGCACATTCTATACTGTTATTCATACCGACAAAAACAAAAAAAAAAAACACAAACCATTATATTAGGTTATTATTACATATGCCCATGTCTATTGGATCCCCAAATTGCGCGTGTTCTCTGGTCGATTTGCCTGCTTTGAGGGACAAAAAAAAAAAAAAAAAAAAATTTGGAGACCAACTAACTCAGCCACGAAGTGAAAAAAGCCCATTAAAGTTCCTCGCGTCATCGACGGGATTCGAACTCGGGCCTTTTCTAGCCGGTGTTGGGAGGACGGTGACGATACCACTGTGCTACACGCGTAGACATTCATACCGACATCGATTACAATCCCCCTCGTCAATCTGGCTGTCCTTCGAACCCGCCCTAAAAGCCTTCGTGGGTATCACAGTTTGTTGAATCGCAATCCTCACCATCCTGAGATGGAAAAGACCTGAGTTCGATTCCATCAATGATGGAAGGAATGAATTGTTACGAGTCTTTTTCACGAATTGGCTGAGTCAGTCGGTTTCAGGCGAGGGGTAGCGTGATACTTTCTGCCGGAAAAGCGGAGTTTTTTGTTTTTTTTTATTCCTTCAGACATCAAGTCGACCACGGTACACACGCAATTTACAGACATATTCTATACTGCACAATATGGCCTAATTTCACCGATGCGCAAACAAAGAAACACTGCAACAAACCAACCAATCTGATGGTTTACTTTTGCCACACCTTCATATCCCGGTTTTGTTATAAATGTTATGAGTAATATTTCACTGTATTTTACGATTCTCTGTAATATATTCTATGTTAACACGAATGATACATCCATCCGTAAAATGTCTTTTTTTTTTTTTTTTCAGATTTCCACAGCGTTTGGCAGTGTCGGCGGAATGCTGGGCATGTACGTGGGCATCTCTTTCTTAGCTGTATTTGAATTATTTGAAGTGGCAACCCTCGCCTTTTTCAGCATGATGAAAGAAAAACGCTCCACGAAATCTTCGGTTGTCCAGCAAGAGAAACCTTACAGTTGGGTTCAACAGTAGAGCCCTCTCGCTTATGGGCATTTATAAACTGCTTACAGCATAAATGTTTAAAATTGCACTTCCTCTATCTACTAATCGGTATATTTAATGTATGGAGCTATCCAGAAAAGCTGAATTTTAATGCAAATAATGTTCATTAAGCACGGAGAATATTCATTGAAGTCATACACAAACACTACACTACACTAGAGTGGAAGAGATAATGGAACTACCGGGAAACGCTGCCTCGAGTATTTAAACGTAACGGATGGTTTCCTCGTGTGCGAGCTCAACAAAGAGAAGGAAATCCTTCTTGAGGGACATCAGAAGTGCGCGTACGTATGTGGATGGGGGAAGGAATACGAGTTGATCATTCTCTATTACCTTATCTTATTCTTCGAAGAGAAGAGGGGACCTAATCCTTACTAGAAAATTGTCAACACAGATTATGATCGAAGTTGTCGGATACTTCCCTCTGAGGACGGACGGAAGGAGTCATTACGTGCTGACTCTGACCTTATAATTAAATTTTTTGTGGATAATTTAACCATAAAAATTGCAAATTTTTTCGACTGCCTCGGGTAGGATTTTAAAAGCAGCGAAATCTGGCCCTGTCATACACGAGGAAGTACGGAAAATCACGTTGAGTGCGGTGATATAACGAAAGTGCAGTCTGGGAAGGGGAAGAAATAATTACCTCCTAACAGTTTTCCAAAATAATTTCATAACATGTTTCCCTCCTGTGTTATCAATTTTCTACGCTATTTCACCTTCTAAAAACAATACTGAAATAACATAAAACAACTAATAATAATAAAAATAACAGTAATACAAAAAAAATAAAATAAATTTTCTGTTTATACTCCGGGATGACCAAACGGTCAGAGGAGTTCACAAGATAGACAGAATACAAGAAACAGTATTTAGCAATCACGGGCTTGAACTCCCATCGCTCAAGGCACGTGTGTTTATGCACTCGCGCGCTTGACCACTTGGCTACAAAACATCGACAAAATCCCGACCATAGGGGAACAATAAAGTCCCACCCAAGAGTCAGCGTATCTTAAACACATTTATATTTTGTCTATTATATAGAGGTTTTATTATTTAACGAGCATCAACGACTAAGACCATATTGTCTGTAAAATTGCATGTTTTGTTGTCGATTTTCTGTTTGCTGGACGAAAAACCGGAGTTTCCGTGAGAAAAAAAGAACACGCTACCCTCAACATCATCATCATCATCATCATCATCAGCCATTTTCAATCCACTGCAGGATGACGGCCTCTCCAGCAACTTTCCAGTTCCTTCTGTTTTGAGCACTGGCCATCCATTTACTACTCAAAAATTCATGAATTTCATCTATCCATCTCCGCCTTTGTCTTCTAGGTTTTCTTCTAGCTCCTCTTGGGTACCATTCGGTTATTTTCTTTGTCCATCTGTCATCATGTCTTCGAGCTATGTGTCCTGCCCAAGATCATTTTAGTTCTTTAGTTTTGATAAGAATGTCCTTTACTTGAGTTTGCTACCTAATCCATGTGTTTCTCTTCTTATCTAACAGTCTGATTCCCAATATAATTCGTTCCATTCTTCGCTGTGTAGTTCTCAGCGTCTCTTCTATTCTTTGGTGAGTGCCCAAGTTTCATTTCCATAAGTCATGGTGGGGAGCATACATTGATTCATTATTTTACGTTTCAGACAAACTGGGATATTGCTCTTCAGTACGTGACTATGTTTCCTGAATGCTATCCATCCAAAATTTATTCTTCTCTTGACTTCCAGCCATTTATCATTATTACAGCTAATAACTTGTCCCAGATAAGTATATGACTCCACCTTTTCAATTACTGCTCCTTCAATCATTATTTCCCTTTCCGTGGCATACTTGTTCATCATTACTTTTGTTTTAGCCATATTCATCTTTAGTTCAAAATCCTTACTAACTGTGCATAACTGATTAAGATTTTCCTCTAATTCTTTGGGATCGTGGCTTATAACCACGATGCCATCTGCAAATCGTAAATGGTTTAGGTACTCTCCGTTCACATTGACTCCTTTCTGCAACCAGTCTAATCTTCTGAAAGCTTCCTCAAGGGCAGCAGTAAACAGCTTCGGAGATATTGTGTCTCCTTGTCGAACTCCTTTCTCGATTTTAAATTTGCTACTGTCTTTGTCTAGTCTAATAAAGGATGTAGCACTCTCATATATTTTCTTCAAAAGTATAATATATGGAGTATCTATGCCTTGTCTTTCCAGTGCCCGAAACATTGCCTTATGCTGTATGGAGTCAAATGCCTTTTCATAATCCACAAATGCCAGGCATTATGGTGTTTTATATTCATTTGCTTTCTCCATTAGCTGTGATATTACGTGAAGATGATCCATAGTTGAGAATCCTGTCCTAAAGCCAGCTTGCTCTTTCGGTTGATTCTCATCAAGTATTCTTTCTAATCTGTTAGTAATGACCCTTGTGAACAACTTGTAGATATGGGATAACAAGCTAATTGCTCTATAATTTCCAATTTCTGATTTATCTCCTTTCTTATGCAGCAGCACTTGAGACCTACTAACTCGGCCACGTTGTGCAAAAGGTCCATAAAAGTTTTTCACGTCATCGACGGGACGCGAAATCAGTTCTTTTCCAACCGGTGTGGGGAGGACGGTGATTCTACCTACTGTGCTACCCACGAGAGCAATGATATAGAGAAACTTTTCTAGCAAGGATAAGGTGTTTTTCCCACTGCACAAAGCCATGGTCAGGAACCATCTTCATCACCAGGGGCAAACTAGTGATATGTCATTAGTACTATTGTCTAAAAAAAAAAACATGCGATCCAATTAGTAGAATTTCAATGCATGTGGCAGTACGGATTATATTCCAAAGCAACTAAGTTACAAGGCATCGCTTTAGTGAGGAAAACTTCGGTTGATTTGCCTCTTTTGACGGAAAAAATAGTTTCCGGAAAAAAATGGACGTTGGCTCCAGGGAGACGAAGGTGGATCCGTGAATACCGTCGTGTGAAATGAAAAAATACAATTTAAGCTTAATAAAATCAGTTTCATTTTATTCGGTATTTTCATTTACAATCAACAATAAAAGTTTCTGCTAACCTTTTGTTGCATGTTTGCTCTTTTCGATGTTGATGGCCGGACAGCTGCCTCTAATTGATCGTGTTTACGCATACGACTCTCTCTCTCTCTCTTGCATTCCGACGCCGAATTTGGTACTTGCTTTTCAACGTTAGATTTGTGATTTTGTCGATCTTTGAACACGTTTAGTTGATGTAACTTTCGGCATCGTCACAACTTGACTAAATGAAACGCAACTGCACCGCTCGACAAATGCGAACTGAATGAAGTAGTTACTTTAACGAGTTGTTCAACTCTCGAAAACTAAACACCCGATTTGAAATCTAGTTATATATCCTCGTAGAGCTCTCAAAGGACAACGATTTTGTCGCTTACTGTTTTAGTCTAACATTTATAGTTTTCAAGATATTGCGAAACAAACTCGAAAATGCTCGAATTTTTCAACTCTCTCAACTTTGCGTGGCTATTACTCGGGAACCATAGGAGCTGAATCAAAACTATTTATAGATGTAAAAACTATGTGTCCTACTGAACAATTTTGTTGCTTACTGTTTATATCTATCCTATCATGATTTAGAGGTTATTGAGAGTGAAAGTAACAAAATGTGGACGTTTCAGTTTTTTCGAAAAATATCATATTAAATATCAATATTTCTAATTTTTCCTCGCCTATTCGTCGACTTCTTTATATTATTGTCTATTAGTTTCGGAGATACAACGGCGGTTAGACGTTTCACTTTTCGTGACAGCCTGAGCGCCGTAGGGTACCCCCAGCATACACGTTATTAACGTCAAAAACATCCAACTCTCGCCCGAGTCCGAATGATTGGGTATGTCATGATGCCTTTTTCACATACCTGTAAGTATAGAAACAATACAGAGGGTATGCGGGATATCACCGATCACGTTAAACTCGTGCATTCGATGATATGCAGGAATTTTTCTAGCAGGGATAAGGAGGTGATTAACCCCTTGTATAAGGCAATGGTCAGGCCACACCTTGAGTACTGTATAGAGGTCTGGAGGCTTCATTTTAAGAAGGATGTAGAGCTGTTGGAACGAGTATAGAGAAGGGCAACAAGATTAGTGAATAGAGCAAAGGGTTATTCTTATGAAGAAAGGCTTAAGTTTTGCAAATTACAGTGTCTGGAGACTAGGCACCAGCGAGGTGATCTGATTGAGGTGTATAAAGCCTTGAATGGTCTGAGCATGTTCAATGATGGAATTCTTTCTCTTGCTCAGAAAAATCACCTGAGAGGGCATAAATTCAAATTGAGTAAAGACAGATGTAGGGGGGTAGATGTGCCGAAATTTGCCTTTAGCCAGCGGGTAGTTGGTTGGTGAAACAGACTTCCATCCTTTGTCGTGGAAGTTGATAGCTTAAATAGATTTAAGGCTGAGCTGGACAGGTATTGGAGCGAGTGGATGGGTGAAATAAGGGTGGTTTTTTTTTTTTTTTTTTGGCTGATGCTGCATAAGCTTGCTTTCTTGCATCATATGCCTCTGCTAATGCTAAAAAGCATGACACTGCCGCCGACTTGTTTTCGTCCCACGGTGCATCTAGGCGCTATCAATGCGTGCGCGTAAATGGCGCACATGTATCTGGCCGCCCACATGGTGCAACAAGAAACGTGATTCATCAGACCAGACGACCATCGCTCACCTCAAGCAATGGAGCCGTGGTCGTCCAACACTTCGCCAGCGGTTTGTGGGTTTTCTGTCCTTGGACCCTTTTCGGTAGGTACTGACCAGGGCTGACCGTGAGCACCCCACCAGCCGTGCCGTTTCAGATATGCTCTGCTATGACCCAGTTGTCTGGCTACTGCAATTCGGCCTTTGTCAAACTCGCTTAAGCCCGCTGCCTTTCCCATCTGAACAAGAGTAACACTGATTAACAGAGCTCAGTATTAGGTGTTTTTTTTTTTTTTTTTTACCGTGTCCAAGAACTTTTTCATTTTGTAGTTTGGGGACTACTGTTGTACAGGGTGATTCCAAAAGTACTTTACAACTTCGTAAGTGTATTCAAATTTATTAAGGAGACCTATAATTTATTGAACTATCGTATTGCAGCAAAAAACATCGTTTTACCTAGAACAGCCATTTTGGTTCAATGTGACTGCAATTTGTGATACGGCAGACATCCCATCTGAACTCAATTTCCTCCCAGACGCGACATAACATATCCGGCGTAACTTCTGTAACTGCGGCGGCGATTTTAGTTTTGAGCTCGGCAAGGTTCGTAGATAAGGATGGAACAAACACTCGATCTTTAATGAAACCCACAGAAAAAAGTCTAGGGGCATCAAATTTGGGGAACGAGATGGTCAGGTTAACGGCGCCGCTCGACAAATCCACCGACCTGGGAAACGGTTATTGAGGAATGACCTCCGTCAGGTAGTGAGGTGGTGCACCGTCTTGCTGAAAGTGAGTGTCCTTCGTGGCCATCTTTGTCGAACTGTGTAATGAGAAAAATTTCCAGCATATCCAGATACACGATACCATTGATGGTTGTCTCATGGAAAAAGAATGGCCCTTTTTTTTTTTTATTCTTTATTTACAAAAATCAACAAGCGGCCCATAAGCAGAAACTGGCAAATCCACTATGTACATACATACATATTATATACAATGATATACATAAAATCATGTTAATTACAATGTCATAAGTGTAATGAACATGTAACATATTTACATTGCAAATCATATCACGCAGCTAATCAGAAGTATCACAGGAACCACACGACAGCAGTCTTTTCCTGTCCTAGGAAGAACGAAACCCGCACCCACTGGAGGTAGTGCTATACTAGTGGGTGCTAGCAAATCCCGTACCCACAGCTGCCCAAACTGGGGTACCAGCTAAAAAAAAAAGTAGATGGCAGGCGATTTCAGTTTTAAGAGATATCGATAGACATTGCAGGTGTTGGGTTGGTTCCTTGTTGTTGATAGACTTGAAAAGAGCTGCTTTCTTTTGGTGAAAACAGCAGAGCAGAATTGTTGTAGAGCTGAGAACGATTGAAAATTTTCAGTCAGTGCCACTTCATTTCTTTTAGAGAAGTTGCTGACAGCAGCTTGTAGAATAGATCTGTCGTCGTGGTACACTCTGTAATGATACAGAATGTGGGTCCAAGTGTCCTCAACACCACACAAGCAGAGATTAGTGTCAGACAAGCCAAATTGAAATAGTTTTGAGTTGATGGAGCCGTGTCCAGTAAGTATATACGATGTTGTTAGGCTGGGAACTTCCCTAGCTAAAGCTGGCCCTAAGCAAAAAAAAGAAGGGTCCGTAAACTTGTACTTTGCTGAGGGCGAAAAAGACATTCACCTTTGGGCTGTCACGAACATGTTCCAGATGTGCACATGGGCTTTCGCCGACCCAAATCCTGCAGTTATTGGTGTTATCCCTACCACTAATTTTCACATTTCACTAACATGAAATCTGAAAGTAGCCATTTTTGAAATGCAAGCCGCTGGCGCTCGTACTACGGAACTACGTCAGTAAAAGTTGATGTTTTTTGCTACAATATGACAGTTCAATAAATTATGCCACCTGAATAAATTTCTATACACTTACGAAGTTGTAAAGTCTTTTGAATCATCCTGTATATCATTGACAAGGCACAATGAGCTACTCTTGCAGCCTTTTTTGCACTTCTCAGAAAACTTCATATCTGACAGCCCAATTACCACCCCCAGGTTCTTTTTTTTTTTTTTTTTTTTTTTTACTTTACTTTCAGTTTATTAACACAAGGTTCACCCCCTGTACAGCAAGTGGGCTAGGAAGGTGTACAGAAATTTTAAAATATACATTATACACTTTTGTACAAATTTTCAGATCTTTACATTATAATTATTGTATAATAAAAACTATTAAATAGATATATACATTTGCTTAATTGTATTCACTTTGAAATAACATAGATATTGATAAGTGAAGAGTTAAATACATAGGTTGACTTCTTTATCAGCAACTAACATAACAGATTTATTTATTCATTATATTATTGCATTTTATTTAGTCATATCATCAAATTTCTAATAAAAACTGCTCAATTTTCACAGCAAGCCTGGTGATTTAGTCCAGATTTGGTCTATAATTTGGTTTCTGTAGGTTTTGTTGACTTCAAACTTTACCGGATGAATGGAGAAGGTGTTGAAATATTCAATGGTGTTACATGGGAACATTCCTTTTAGGGAGTCCAAGTTTGATAGCTTCATCCTAAGTGGGTGATGGCTTCTATTTCTTCCTCTTGTTAGTGCGATGATATCTTCTATTGATGGGGCATCAATATGGCGAGTTAGCAGCTTAGTAAGCATTGATAGATTTTTTTTGAGGACAATGAGCTTCCAGGAGGTCATGCCTAGGTTGACTAGGAGAATGGATTTCAGTGCGGTGGCTGAACCTCCCAGACGGTTCAGCCACCGCAGAATCCAATATTCCATTGACAGAAATTTATTACATCGAGAGGTAGATGCAGAGGACCAGATTTCTGAGGCATATAGTGGTATGGGTGTGAGACATCTATTAATGTATTGTCCAATCAGTTTGGTGTTGTGACAGCCTGCGAGCTCCTGGCGGATAGCCCAGAAAGCAGCATAGGTCTTCTTCTTTGCCTTTAGGAAGTGTTCCTTGAAATTTAAGTCTTCATCCCACGATAGTCCCAGATCAGTATGAGATGAAATTTTGGGGACTGACTCACCAATAACCGTAACGCGAATGTCATTTTTGACCTTCCTCTTCGTGATTGTCATGTGGGCTGACCTGGCATTGTTGAGTTGGAGTCCAGCTTGCTGTAAAAAGTCAATTAACTGTTGAATTTGCTTGGAAGTTTCATTATTAATTTTTTGTATCTGTTTGGGGTCTTTTTAATTGATAAAGAATTTTAGATTTTTCATTCTCCACTATCCTCAGTTAAAATATAAGATAGATTATCATACCTTTTTGTAAGAAATTTCTTACCCGACGCGCACATCAAACTGATCCGGTTAATATAATGTAATAAAAAAGAACTAAGTTTAAAACGCGAAAATATCCTTATTAAAAGTTTGTAAAATTATACGGTTTTTTTTATAAAACTAATCTTGTCTTCAATTCCCATTGTCTACTGACTGCTACCAAGGAAGAGAAAGCGTAGCCGATGCACACCAATCTACCACAAACTAAACCCATCAGCAATGTTAGACAACAGAAGACAATTGTCAGACTATATTAAAAACCGTATAAAATATTTTAGCTAGACTTCTTTATACATGATGAGGTAGCCAACTTAATTTGTGATTGATCTTCATTTCTTCAAAATGTGCCGCGTTCTTCCATCTCAAGAATTTCATTGCACATAGTTGAAAAAAGTTAATCAACACACATTGAAAATTGTTTATAAATTTTAAAATTAAATACAATTGAGAATTCTTATTTTAAATTCAATTAAAATGCACTACTTGCTTGATGTTTGTGGAGCAATCAGGTACGGAACATGATACTGCCATGGGGGATGTCTTTGTGTGTGCGCGATGCAAGGAGTGTAAGGAAATCAGGCGACAACTCAGCGTTGTTATGGGCCTATATGAGAGCTTGAAGGATAGGGTGGATGCCCTCGAAGGATTAAAGGTGAGGGCCCATCAAGCTCTCAGCTGCCCACGCCAATGCCAGAGCTTGCACTTGGTCATCGCGCAACACAGCCGCAGCCCACAAGGCAGAATGCGCTAGTCCCAAAGGAACAAGTAGTTGTTGGTGACTCTATTGTCAGGGAAACGGGAAACATGCTTTGTAAAAAGGATAGGTGGAACAGGACCAGGGTGTCTGCCAGGGGCAAAGGCTGATGACGTTGTAGAGCGGATATCATCTTTTAAGGGCACAAAAGGTGATATAGTTGTACACGTTGGCACTAATGATATTAAGAGTAGGAGACCGGCGGAATCACTTAACAAGTACAGGTCACTGTTGAAAAAAAGCCGTAAATTAGGGTTGAATTTGAAAGTGTCTGCAATTCTGCCCAGACACGATAGGAGGGAGTATATGATGAGAGCCCTGTCGATCAATTCGGCCCTGGAAGGATTGTGCAAGGCTCAAGGGGTAGAATTTTTTTCAGCCTGGTCTGTACTTGTTAACAGGAGAGACTGCTTCTACAGGGATGGGACACACTTAAATAGAAAGGGTGCAAGAATGTTTGCTGATGCTATCGGGGCAGTGTTAGGTGGGTCGGAAAACCGCTAGATTGGGAGGATACAAGATTAACAGTAGCCTAATAGATTAACAGTAGCCACTGACAGAGGTGAAAGTGATTCTTGCACTGCTTCTATTGTAATGAGCCACAGCCTGGAAAATAAGATGCAGGATATTTCAGAGACTGCTGGGAATCATTGGGGCACAAATAAACACATAGATAGTGTTAGGGTAGCTAAGAAAAAGAACAGGTGCATGTATACTTGCGTGTACACCAATGCTAGGAGTTTAGTAAATAAATTTGATGAATTTGAGGTATTGCTCAAAACATCAAAGGCAGATATTGTGGGGATTTCAGAGACGTGGTGACACACACAGATATAAGGAATGCAGAACTGGAATTTGGGGAGTACAATGTCTACAGAAAGGATAGGAAGGGAGGAGGGGTTATGCTATTAGTTAAGAAATACATAAAATCCAAGGAAGTGAAGCCAGTCGACATTGCTGGACAGTGCAATGTCGAGTCAGTTTGGTGTGACATAAGCATTGGGAGATCAAAATTAAGAGTAGGAGTGTGCTATAGGCCTAATGACTCTGATGAGTATAATAAGAAACTGTACGGGGAAATAGAGTGGGCCAGTAAATCAGAGTCTTATAATGGGGGATTTTAATTTCCCAGATATTGACTGGAATTTGGGGGCTGGTCACTCACACACTAGCAAGGCTTTTGTGGATTTATTGGATGATTGTTTTCTACATCAGCATGTTCAGGAGGCAACTAGAGGGAAGAATACTGTTGATTTGATTATCAGTAGTGATTCTTCATGCATTAAGAATCTGCAGGTAAATGAACCACTAGGTGGCAGTGATCACAGTGTGCTGAAGTGGGATTTACTCAAAGAGGTAACTACCATTAGGGGTAAAGGGAAGGGTTATTGCTTTCGTAAAGGCGACTACGATGGACTGAGACAGTATTTAAATTCTATACAGTGGGACCAACTGATGATGTTACCAACAGAAAATTCAAAATGGGAAGCATTCAAAGAACTTATCTTGGAAGCTACTAGGCTTTACATATCAACTAAGAAATATTGTTCAAGGTATAGGCCTAAGTGGATGTCAGATGAACTAATGAGACATACGGCATTGAAGAAAAATGCATGGGATACATAAAAATTAACACGTGACACAGAAGCCTATGATAGATACAAGTTGATCTGTAACCAAGTTACAAAGGAGGTTGGGCAGGCGAAGGCAGATTACGAGAAATCTTTGGCAAGGGATGCAAAGAAAAACAGCAAAGAGTTCTTTACTTATGTAAACTCTAGAAGGAAGGGGATAAATCAGATTGGTCCACTTGATATCGATGGGTCAACTGTTGATGATCCTGCCCAGGGAGCTAACAAACTAAATTAATATTTTGCATCCACATTCACACATGAGGAGTTATTTAGCGAGGGGAATGCCAGAGGTGTATTCAACTCTGGCAGTAAGCTACAGAATCTTGTAATACCTGAGAGTAAAGTGGAGGAGAAATTGTTGAAGATAAATAAAAAAAAAAAAGGCACCTGGGGTGGATGGGATCTATCCAGTTATATTAAAGGAAGCAGCAAAGGAAGTAAGCAAACCCTTAGCAATAATTATGAGAGCTTCCTTGGACTCAGGGGGAAGTACCCATGGACTGGAGAAGTGCAAATGTGACCCAAATTCACAAAGGACGATCAAAGGGCGGCACAAGTAATTATAGACCTGTTAGTTTAACTTCTGTTCCTGGAAAATTAATGGAGGCACTGGTTAAAGAAGACTGCAGGATCATCTAGACAAGACTTCAGTTATAGCTCAGACACAGCATGGTTTTGTTAAGGGGAAGTCTTGCCTGACCAATTTGATTGGATACTATGATGCAGTCACAAAAGAACTGGATGCAGGGAATACCTTTGATATTATATACTTGGATCTTAGAAAGGCTTTTGATACTGTTACACATGGAAGGCTGCTGCACAAATTGGAACAGTGTGGCATTGGAGGCAAATTGCTGTTGTGGATAAAGGGGTGGTTGAGGGGGAGAAGACAGAGAGTGGTAATCAATGGACACTGCCCATCGTGGACTAATGTTATTAGTGGAGTCCCTCAGGGTTCAGTATTGGGTCCTTTATTGTTTTCTGTATATATATAAGTGATATTGATGATGGTATATCAAGCTTAATGTCCAAGTTTGCAGACGATACGAAGGTTGGCAGGGTTGCCAAGGACACTACTGACACTATGCTACTGTAACAGGATCTGGAAAGGTTGAGCAGATGGGCTGAGAGGTGGCAAATGAAGTTTAACATTGACAAATGTAAAGTACTACATATGGGAAACAGCAACCCCAGAGCAATGTATCAACTCTGTGGTACTACACTGACAGTGGTAGAGAATGAAAGGGACCTGGGGGTGGTTGTGCAGGCAGATATGAAGTTCTCTGAGCAGTGCAGACGGGCTGCAAGTGTAGCTCATGGTGTATTGTCGATGATATATAGGAATGTTTCTAGCAGAGATAAGGAGGTGATTATTCCCTTGTATAAGGCAATGGTCAGACCGCACCTAGAGTACTGTATACAGGTCTGGAGGCCTCATTTCAAGAAGGATGTAGAGCTGCTGGAACGAGTACAGAGAAGGGCAACAAGATTAGTGAATGGAACAAAGGGGTGCTCTTACGAAGAAAGGCTTACGTTTTGCAAATTACAGTGTCTGGAGACTAGGCACCGGTGAGGTGATCTGATAGAGGTGTATAAAGCCTTGAATGGTTTGAGCATGCTCAATGCTGATGGGATTCTTCCTCTCGCTCAGAATAATCACCTGAGAGGGCATAAATTCAAATTGAGGAAAGACAGATGTAGGATAGACGTGAGGAAATTTGCCTTTAGCCAGCGGGTTGTTGGTTGCTGGAATAGACTTCCATCCTTGTCGTGGAAGTTGATAGCCTAAATAAGTTTAAGGCTCAGCTGGACAGGTATTTCGAACGAACAGAGGGGTGAAGCGGAAGTGGTTATTTTTTATTTATTCGTTTTTTTTTTTTTTTTTTTGGCTGATGCTGCATAAGCTTGCTTTCATGCATGAAATGCCTCTACTAATGCTAATGTCATCTACCATGCTTTTAAAATCGAGGATATACTGTGATAAGGCGAACAGTAAAGAATCTTCTGCATGCAAGTCCATAAGAGTAGAGCGATTTTTCGTATTTATTTGTTTAAAATACGAGAAGGCCAATTCGGGTAGATATGTGGAACCAAAACAGGAATTTCAAAAGTTGACAGCATTTTTTTATTTTTGGGTACTTCTGTCGGCAAACATATTTCCAAAAGTCTTTTTCTGATGGTCAGGCTTTTAGGAAGATATCGTTTCGAAATGTAATAATATCATTTTCAAATAATATTTTTCCATGTGAAAGATCTCAGCGATGTTTTTCTGCAATTTTTTTCGTATCTAAGTCAATATTAAATGGATAAGAAATATATTGAACAATGTTTCAATTCTTTTAAAATCACCGAATGTGGTTTCAAAATCATCCACAACTTTCTCAATTTCAGTAACATACATTTCTCACTATTAAATTCAAAAAACAGGATATCACATCTGGTGAGTATTAGGCTTGTCACGCCCAGGGTCCTGAGCTGGATATCATCATTCTCTTTATTGTTGATTTCCTTCTCTCTCTCTCTCTCTCTGGTTAAATTTTTTTTGGCTGGTGCAGCCTAAGCCTCAGGCTTCCATGCACCATACGGCTAATAATAATAAATAATATTTCTGCAAATAATCTTGCATATTTGCAAATTGATCGAATTTTTTTTCTTTGAGATCCTTAGCCATTGCCAAAAACTGATATTTCTATGCAGAAATACTACTAATCACGTCACCCACATTTTTATTTTTTCCTTGTAATTCCAAATTCAGATCACTTAATTTACTGGTAAAATCTGCCAAAAAAGCAAGATCACACAACCTCTCCATATATTGTAGCTGCTGATAACCATCTCCCCTTTGATCAACAATTTTTTTTTTAATTTCATTCAGTAAATTTCGAAATCTCTGCAGAAACTTAGTCTGGAACGTTTTTTAATCTGTGTGTAATATCATATCTGGTTCATTTTCATCGAGTTGCATTTTGAAATGTCTCCTTTGAAGAGATTGTCCTCTGATCGAAAGCTATGTCCATAACACTTTTAGTATTTAACCTTTTGCTTGCTAACACTTGTTGGTGGATGATACAATAGTAACTCAAAAAATCTGGGAATTCATCATCCGTTTAGCACAATGCAATGAATCTCCCTTATTGCTTTGGCTACATCTGTTGACATTCTATATTATAGACATTCTATAATTATCTAGTGTCTCCATCTGTTGTTATTGATACGAGCTTAATAGTGGTAATTTAATTTTTTCAATAAAATTTTGAATGCGTTAAATATATCAAGACCACTAGTTCTTTCTTTTACCGAAACCATGCCCAGCAGTTCTTCTCTAGTGGCAGAATCATTGAAAACCATACGAATAAAAACGAGCAATTTAGCTTTATCATTGACGTCTGTAGATTCATCCAGTTGTAAAGAAAAGGATACACAACGAGCAATATGAGCACGCAATTGTTCGCTCGCATTTTTATTCATTTTTTGATGCGTCGCATCAAAGTATTTCGAGATAATTGCAGATCTTGAAGAGCACTTTTAATTTCATTTTTGTTCTTAAAATTTTCAAAAAGAGAATCTGTTATTTCTAAAAATGCGTCTTTGTTGAATTGACAATCAGAAAATGGTTTGTATTTTTTTGCAAAAAAGATGACTCACTTTCGCTATACTGCAGAATTTGGGTACAAGTTTTGGTCGAGATTCAGTATCGGGTACAGCCAATGAGAACGAAGTGAAAGAAGGCAGCCGGCTCCACCCAGTGGGCGGAGTCAATGACGTCAGAAGATCACAACTGACACGCAGTGCGTGTCACCTTGTGCCGCGCCGTGTTAGTTGTGCCGCACGTGTTAAGTGTTTTGATATCACGTGGTTGCGGTATAATGATCGGTCTTAATTTCATTCGTAAATTAAAGGTAAAGTTAAAAAATCCGGGGTCCGGAGGCAGAGCCCCCAGAAAAAAAAAATTAAATCAATTTTTTTTTTTCTGAAAAATAAAGTAATTTCGAAATGTCGACTGAGGAAAGTGACGTGGCCACTTTCCTCCTCTTCTGAGCCTTCTCATTGGCTGATTAGTAATTCCTAATTACATTCGTAATTTAAAAAAAAAAATTAAATCAATTTTTTTTTCTGAAAAATAAAGTAATTTCGAAATGTCGACTGAGGAAAGTGACGTGGCCACTTTCCTCCTCTTCTGAGCCTTCTCATTGGCTGATTAGTAATTCCTAATTACATTCGTAATTAAAAAAAAAAAATTAAATCAATTTTTTTTTCTGAAAAATAAAGTAATTTCGAAATGTCGACTGAGGAAAGTGACGTGCCACTTTCCTCCTCTTCTGAGCCTTCTCATTGGCTGATTAGTAATTCCTAATTACATTCGTAATTTAAAAAAAAAATTAAATCAATTTTTTTTTCTGAAAAATAAAGTAATTTCGAAATGTCGACTGAGGAAAGTGACGTGCCACTTTCCTCCTCTTCTGAGCCTTCTCATTGGCTGATTAGTAATTCCTAATTACATTCGTAATTTAAAAAAAAAAATTAAATCAATTTTTTTTTCTGAAAAATAAAGTAATTTCGAAATGTCGACTGAGGAAAGTGACGTGGCCACTTTCCTCCTCTTCTGAGCCTTCTCATTGGCTGATTAGTAATTCCTAATTACATTCGTAATTAAAAAAAAAAAATTAAATCAATTTTTTTTACTGAAAAATAAAGTAATTTCGAAATGTCGACTGAGGAAAGTGACGTGGCCACTTTCCTCCTCTTCTGAGCCTTCTCATTGGCTGATTAGTAATTCCTAATTACATTCGTAATTTAAAAAAAAAAATTAAATCAATTTTTTTTTCTGAAAAATAAAGTAATTTCGAAATGTCGACTGGTGGCCGTACCCCATATTGAATCTTTACCGTGCTACCTTTTGCTTGTCGTGTTAGGTGTTTTCTGCTTTCGTTATTGGGCCATTTAAGCATATTACTCTCTATTGCCGTGTGCTCTACTGCCTCACGTGTTATTTTCCCCTTTTTGTTGTTGTTGTTCCTTGTTTGGTCTCGATGGAGCTAGTGAATGTGTACACCATACCGCTGTTTTATTTGAAGAAAAGGAGTTCCCTATTTAAAAACAGCGATAACGAATATTCTATCCAAGATTATGCCCAGCCATCGCTATCTGTAGTGGTAGTGGCATGTGATGCAAGAAAGCAAATGTATGAGCTTATGCAGCATCAGCCAAAAAAAAAAAAAAAATTACAAAACAAATCCCTCTAAATATTTCCAGTTCCTCCTTTAATATATTCAAACAATCAACTCCCACAACGACAGATGGAAGTTTGTTCCAGCAATTAACCACTCACTGGCTAAAGGAAAATTTCCACACATCTATTATGCATCTGTCTTTTCTTACTTTGAATTTATGTCCCCTTAATAAATAAATAAATTTTCTGTTTATACTCCGGGACGACCAAACAGTCAGATGGTTTCACAAGATACACAGAATACAAGAAACGGAACCGTATTCAGCCGTCACGGGCTTAAACCCCGGTCACTCAAGGCATGTGTACTTACGCACCCGCACGCCTGACCACGAGGCTACGGCAGCCTTAGTTTCGTAATCTGAACAAGTGGAAGAATCCCATCAAAATTCAGCATTTTCAATCCATTCAGGACCTTATACAATCAGATCACCTCACAGGTCTACAGCCACTGCAATTTGCAGACCTTAAGTCTCTCTTGGTAAGAGGATCCCTTCATCCCCCTCACCAATCTTGTTGCCCTTCTCTGTACACGCTCAAGCAAATCGACATCCTTCCTAAAATAGACCTGTACGCAGTACTCAAGGCGTGGCCTGACCATTGCCTTATACAGAGGGACAATCACCTTCTTTTCCCTGCTAGCAAAATTCCTATATATCATTGGCAAAACCCCATGACCTGCCCTGGCAGCCTGTCTGCATTGCTCAGAAAACTTCATATCTGGCTGCACAATTACTCCCAGGTCTTTTTCATTTTCTACCTCCTTAAGTGTAGTACCACACAGTTGGTATATTTCTCTGGAGTTACTTCTACCCATATGCAGTACTTTGCATTTTTCAATGTTAAATTTCATTTGCCACTTCTCAGCCCATCTGCCCAAATTTTCTAGATCCTGTTGCAGTAGCACACTGCCATTACTGTCATTAACAACCCTGCCAACCTTTGTATCATGTGCAAACTTCGCCATTAAGCCTGATATACCTTCATCAATATCATTGATAAATATACAAAACAACAGTGAACCCAACACCGAACACTGTGGCACTCCACTAATAACATTAGTCCACAAAGAGCAGCACCCATTGATTACCACCCTCTGTCTTCTCCCACTTAACCATCCTTTTATCCATTGTAGTAACTTACCCTTAATACCATTCTGCTCCAATTTGTACAATAGTCTTCCATGCACAACAGTGTCAAAAGCTTTACTGAAATCCAAATATATATCAAAATTATTTTTTGCATCCAATTCCTTTGTAACCACATCATAATATCCTATCAAATTTGTCAGACAAGACTTTCCCTTAACAAACCCATGCTGTGTCTGAATTATTGCTGCAGTCTTGTCTAGACGATCCTGCAATGCATCTTCAACCAGTGGCTCCATTATTTTACCCAGAACAGAAGTTAAACTAACTGGTCTGTAATTACTTGTCACCCTTCGATCCCCCTTTGTGAATTGGAGGGATACATTTGCACATCTACAGTTCGTGGGAACCTCCCAAGTCCAAGGATGCCCTCATAATTATGGCTAAGGGTTTGCTTAGTTGCTTTGCCACCTCCTTTAATATAACTGGATAGATCTCATCCACCCCAGGTGCCTTTCTTATTTTTAACTTCAACAATTTCTCCTCCACTTTGCTGTTAATACAAAAGCACCGTTACAATTTGATAACCTTGTGGCATTTTCAAACCTTAATAACTCCTGTGTGAATGTAGATGCAAAATACTCATTGTTTGTTTGCTACCTGAGGAGGATCATCAACAGTTGAGCCATCGATATCAAGGGGACCAATCAGATTCATCCCCTTCCTTTTAGAGTTTATATAAGTAAAGAAATCCTTGCTGTTTTTCTTAGCATTCTTGGCCAAATATTTCTTGTAATCTGCCGTCGCCTGCCTAACCTCCTTTATGACTTGATTAGACTAGCTTATACAAGGTGTCTCAAAAATATTGGTACAAACGTTTAGGGGAGAGAGATAGGTAACAAAAGGAATGTGAATCGCATAGGAACCTATAACTGGAAACGTCACCGTAAGTCGGTACACGGCGCTGATGATCACTTCACGAGAGGGAAAATTTCTGGTTTACTTATCCAAGCAGTAGTTGCCGCACGAAGAGCATGCATTGATATACGAACTGTGAGCTGGCAGACATGCACCTAGTGTATGGATTAGCAGAGGGCAATGGACAAGCCGCTCAACTAATTTATGGAGAATGCTTCCCAGACAGACATGTACTGGGACCACCGTTTGTTTGCGTGTGTGCATCAAAATTTGTCCGATTATGGGTCATTTAGAGGTAACAGTAGTGCGGGCAGGCCATGTTCAATGCGAACCCGCACCGTGGGAGAAAGTGTGTGAATGCCGTACAGAATAATCCTACTACTAGCACAAGTGCCGTTGCCTCTGCCTGAGGAGTGTCTTGTTGCAGTGTATGTGTCTGGCACGATTCCTTACACCCCTTTCATCTCCAAAGGGTTGAGTTACTGCTCCCTCAAGATCATCCTGCACGTGTGGCTTTTGCGCAGTGGTTGCTCCAAGAAATTGTTCAAGTCTTGAATTTTCCAGCCTATGTTTTGTTCACGGATTAGGCTTATTTCACTTGGGAAAGCTTATTTAAACAGCACAATGCTCATGGGTGGGGTCACGACAACCCACACGGTGTGCGTCCCCATGCGGCACAACATCGCTTCGCAATAAATGTGTGGGTAGGTATGGTCGGTGACTGCTTAGTCGGCCCATACCTGTTACCATCCCACATGAACTCTGCTAAATATCGGATCTTTCTTGAACAAGTTCTACCAGGGTTACTTAACAATGTTCCAGAAAATGTAAGACGCAACATTTGGTTTCAACATGACGAGGTGGCTGCCCATTATGGACAGTGTTCTTGACCATTTGAACAGGCATTTTGGGTGTTGATGGATTGTCCGTGGTCGACGCGTTGCCTGGCCCACATGCTCACCTGATTTATCGAGCCTTAATTTCTTTCTGTGGGGGGGCCCCCAAATCTATCATGTATGAATCGCCTGTGGAGAAGGAAATGGATCTCGTGGTGACACTCGTCTGCGCTGCTGCTACTGTCAAAGAAACTCCAAGTGTGTTCGACCATGTCTGCCAATCCATGCTGCATCAGTGTCACGCATGCATCGCGTCTCATGGTGGAACCTTTGAGCATCTGTTGTAACATCATGAAATGCATCCCTCTCGTACTCCATTGTTAATATTATGTCAAATAAATGTTTTCCACTAATTACTGTCTTGTGTCATTTCTGCTTCTTGTGCCTCTGTTATTACTTTCCCCATGATGTTTCCGGTTATGGGTTCCTATGTGATTCACTTTCCTTTAGATGTTACCTACCTCCCATAAACGTTTGTACCAATATTTTTGAGACACCCTGTATATATCATAGGCTTCTGTGTCGCCTGATAATTTATATGCATCCCATGCATTTTTCTTCTCTGCCACAAGTCTCATTAGTTCATTTGATAACCATTTAGGCCTAAACTTTGAACAATATTTCTTCATAGGTATGAAATGTTTAGTAGCTTCCACTATTAATTCCTTGAATGCTTCCCACTTAGAATTTTCTGTTGGTAACTTCTGTACAGTGGGACCATCAGCTGGTCCCACTGTACAGAATTTAAAAACTGTCTGAGACCACTATAGTCATCTTTACGGAAGAAAAAACCCCTTCCTTTACTCCTGATGGTAATTATATCATTAAGTAAATCCCACATCAGTACCCTGTGATCACTGCCACTTAATGGTCCCTTTATCTGCAAATCCTTAATACACAAATGATCACTGCTGATAACCAGATCAAGAGTATTACCCTCTCTGTTGCCTTTCGAACATGCTGCTGCAGAAAACAATCATCCAATACATCCACAAAAGTCTTACTAGTGTGTGAGTGACCAACCCATAAGTTCCAGTCTATATCTGGGATGTTAAAATCCCCCATTATAAGACATTCTGATTTACTAGCCCACTCTATTTCTCTGTACAATTGTTCATTGTACTCATTCGAGTCATTAGGCCTATAACACACTCCTGTTATTTTTACTTTCGCAGTGCTTATGTCACACCAAACTGACTCAACAGTGCACTATTCATCTGCAAATTGCAGCGGCTGGAGACTAGACTCCTGCAAGGTGATCTGATTGAAGTGTATAAAGCCTTGAATGGGTTGAGCTCGCTGAATTCTGATGGGATTCTTCCACTTGTTCAGATTACAAACCTAAGGGGGCATAAATTCAAATTGAAGAAAAATAGATGCAGAATAGATGTGCGGAAATTTGCCTTTGGCCAGCGGGTGGTTAATTGCTGGAACATACTTCCATCTGTCATTGTGGAAATTGATAGGTGAAATAAATTTAAGGAGGAACTGGACAAACATTTAGAGGGAATTGTTTTGTAATTTTTTTTTTTTTTTTTTTTGGCTGATGCTTCATACACTTGCATCACATGCCACTACTACTACCCCCCCCCCCCCCTTTATAGACTATATTGGTTTGCTATATGTTAGAGACTCAGGTTGGTTTCCTCGCCCTCAATATTGTCTGGAGTTTACTTGTTGGTTGTGCAACTATTTTGAATTCTGTATTTTTTAAAAATTCACATTGTTCACCCATTTGAAATAAAGCAGATTGTTTGCTTTTCTTTGTGAGGAAATGGGAAGCAAATACTGACAATTTCTTTTGCACAAAGAGGTTCCCTGCTTTCGGAGGTCATAATACCCACAAATGTTTAACCAACCAAAAAACAATACTTCTCTGAAAAAAATTCAAATTTTAAGTGCTAATTGGCTTCCTGATGAAAAATGGCTTATTGCCATGACATATCTCTATGATATATTTTCAGAGTTGAATGAAATGAATCAACAGATTCAAAGGCTGGAAATGATTATATTTAATGCAAATGATAAAGTTCAGGATTTTATTAGACAACTTGCTTTATGGACACAACATATTGAGCCAGGTGGGTAAAGTGCCTGCCTGGCAACCCAAAAGGTCGCGGGTTCGAATCCCGCCTCGGGCTTGGATCAAAGTACTGCAAAAACCTTGGGAAGTGCATTATGGCCACAGAAGCTGATGCGCCAACAACTACCAAAAAAAAAAAAAAAAAAAAAAACCATATTGAAAAGCACTTGTTACAGTGGAATCATTTTTAGAAGAAAGTAATTTAACTCTTTCTTTGGATATATTGCAAATATCTGTTTTCATTCGTCTTCTCTGAAACAACAATTCAAAGATTACCTTCCTGAAAATTATGACTTGTAAAAAAATAACTATGAAAAATCTATTTTTATAAAACTTTAATACAGAAGCTTTGCAAGTAAAATTAGAGGTCTTGACTGAACTTTCTGCAGATGGAGGTCTAAAATTAAAGAGGAATACCCAGAATTATCAAGTATTGTACTAAAAATGTTGATTACATTTTCCTCTTCATATTTATGCAAAGTGGGATTATCGGCCTTTGTAGCCATGAAGAGTAAATACAGAACTCAATTGGATGTAACATCAAACACGTGCTAAAAAAAATACAACAAAATCTTAACTTTGTAAAAGAAAACAGGGGCATATATCACAATAAGTCCAATATATCACAATAACTATCTGAGTCAGTTACATATAATGCCTTTTTTCTTTAAAAATTGTTAAAACTTCTTTAAAAAAATTTTTAAATAAGGCAAATTGTTAAAATTTGCCTTCTTTAAAAAACATCCAAACTTTTGCTACCCAGTGGCCCATGATCAATAAAGGGATAGTTAAAGTGGTTTGTTGGCGACAAAAGATTAAAAATCATTGATTGAAAATTGGAATATTGCAAAAAGGAGCTGTATGCACTAAAATTAATGTTATATGTTAGTTAGTTATTTGGTTTTTAGGAGCATTAGCAACTAAGGCCATATTGCTCCGGATATGCGGTGGTCATTCCCTGACCTTTCCGCATCCTCCGTATTTGGTAGTGACAGGCTCGAACCCGGTCTAATCAAGAAGCATGTGCTATGCACTGCTGCTCCTTCCTACCTGGCTACGGAGGCGCCAATGTTATATGTAGTGAGATGGATATGAAAATTATGACAAAAAAATAGAAATAAAATTCTTTATTCTTCTTGTAAAAAGTGCAGAAGTAATATTCTAATAACAGGCTTCATAAAGCACAACAGCATGTTTAAAATGCACAACATAATTTATATGTAAATGTATAAGAAGTAAACCTGAATGTTTATTTCTCAATTTAAAATGTAAGTACAAGTCTATTAACAAAATAACATTTCTATTTCAAGATGCAGGCTCAGATGAGCAACAGAATGGTGAATATATGAAATCAGTTTTTAAGAATATCTAATATTGGTTTTAAAACCTTTCATAAATATTTACCTGATAATGGAGAAATCAACTTACAGCAGTCATAATAAATTTACAAGGAATCATATACATTATGTACATATATACAACCTAAACCACATATAACTTGGTTATCTTCAAAAAACAAGGTTATAGTTTCTACAAAAGGTGAAATTTCTATCTCCTGACTTAAACATTTTAAAAATAACCCATCATTCTTACTTATTTACACCAAAGGAATTCCTGAAAAGTACATTAAAAATACCAACTACAAAAAAATAAAAAATCAATAAAATAGCAATCCAGACAACTCAATTTGTCTGGACCATAATTTTCTAGAATACATACTTGTTTTCTATATTTGTGTTATTTATATACAGTTGGATATTTTTATCCAACTATATTTAACATTCTGTTAGGAAACTGCACAGTTCCAAAATATTAAAACTGAAAGATATCAAATTTAAGCTTCCTCTTAGTGGGCAGTAACAATACACATTATAAGCAGAGTTGACATGATCTGTGCAGCTGGTGCAGTTTGAAAGTATCTTCCCTTTAATCTTAAGAAAAACAACAGAAAACTGTAGTGAATGTAATCTGTAAAATGATACACTGTTCAAATCAAAAGATTTTTTTTGACTGCTTTCCAAAAATAAGATGCAGGCTTATGCAATCACCATATTTGATGTCAACATACATGTCCCTTGTCCATACTGACTTTTTTTTTAGAATCCAGTTGAAACCAAAATGAGAAAGGCCTTATATATCCTAATAGGGCCATTTTTATCTCTATACATCAACTTTTTTCCAAGATGGCAATTCAAATCATCTGTTTTAGGCTCATGTTTATGGTTTGATACAAATAAAAATTACACATGGAGAAAGGAGGGGGTCATAGATTACCCTAGCACAGCCATCATGAAATATGACAGCCACCACACATAAGCACTACCAACTGAACTTGTTTTCAATCCAAAACAAATGAAATGGTGGGGATTCAAATGAAAAAAAACTTCAGGAGTATTTTTATTTCTAATTTTTTTAGTATACCTATAAATATTTTAGTATTATATTTATAATTTTTAAGATTATAGTTGTGCCCACATATCTGCTGATTCAGTATGTACTGGAACTTAAGAACAAGTTTGAGCTTCTGCAGACTGCTCAGGACCAAGATATCGACGAGGAATATTACAACTTTCTGAAAGTGATAAAGCCCAAGAAACCTATAGGGAAACAGAAATCCAAAGAAGAAAAAATTAGTCAAGAAACACTTGTCATGATGAACCGAAGACGACAAATGAAGAGCAAGAAAAACACTGACAGGGAGAAAATTGAGTATACTGAGTTATGCAAAGCCATTAGAAAGAGACTCAGAGAGGACATAAGAAGATTTAACACAAGAAAAGTAGAACAAGCATTAAGGGAAAACAAAGGATTTAAATCAGCAGCCATGAGCAGTAATACAGAAAGACAAATGATACTGAAACTGAAGAATAGCGATGGTGTACTTATAAACAGCAGAGAAGGCATAGTTCAAATAGCAGAAGACTACTATAGAGAATTATACAAGGAGCGAGGGAATGATACCAGCAGTGGGGAAGATGGATTGCAAAGTAGCAACACATACGACATACCCGATATTCTTCCTGATGAGGTAGAACATGCAATGAAGAAAATGAAGAATCGGAAAGCCCCGGGGGAAGATGAAGTTGTTAAAATTGGGAGGAAGAGACATAACACACAAACTGGCAAGGCTCTTCACAAAGTGCATTAGAAAAGGTGTGACGCCTAAGCAGTGGAATAATGCAATCATAGTTTTGCTGCATAAGAAAGGAGATAAATCAGAAATTGGAAATTATAGACCAATTAGCTTGTTATCCCACATCTACAAGTTGTTCACAAGAGTCATTACTAACAGATTAGAAAGAATACTTAATGAGAATCAACCGAAAGAGCAAGCTGGCTTTAGGACAGGATTCTCAACTATGGATCACCTTCACATAATATCACAGCTAATGGAGAAAGCAAATGAATATAAAACACCATTATGCCTGGCATTTGTGGATTATGAAAAGGCATTTGACTCCATAAAGCATAAGGCAATGTTTCGGGCACTGGAAAGACAAGGCATAGATACCCCATATATTATGATTTTGAAGAAAATATATGAGAGTGCTACCTCCTTTATTAGACTAGACAAAGACAGTAGCAAATTTAAAATCGAGGAAGGAGTTCGACAAGGAGACACAATATCTCCGAAGCTGTTTACTGCTGCCCTTGAGGAAGCTTTCAGAAGATTAGACTGGTCGCAGAAAGGAGTCAATGTGAACGGAGAGTACCTAAACCATTTACGATTCGCAGATGACATTGTGGTCATAAGCCACGATCCCAAAGAATTAGAGGAAAATCTTAACCAGTTATGCACAGTTAGTAAGGATTTTGGACTAAAGATGAATATGGCTAAAACAAAAGTAATGATGAACAAGTATGCCACGGAAAGGGAAATAATGATTGAAGGAGCAGTAATTGAAAAGGTGGAGTCATACTTATCTGGGACAAGTTATTAGCTGTAATAATGATAAATGGCTGGAAGTCAAGAGAAGAATAAATTTTGGATGGAGAGCATTCAGGAAATATAGTCACATACTGAAGAGCAATATCCCAGTTTGTCTGAAACAAAATAATGAATAAATGTATACTCCCCACCATGACTTATGGAAGTGAAACTTGGGCACTCAACAAAAGAATGGAAGAGAAACTGAGAAGTACACAGCGAAGAATGGAACAAATTATATTGGGAATCAGACTGTTAGAGAAGAAGAGAAACACATGGATTAGGCAGCAAACTCAAGTAAAGGACATTCTTATCAAAACTAAAGAACTAAAATGGTCTTGGGCAGGACACATAGCTCGAAGACATGATGACAGATAGACTAAGAAAATAACAGAATGGTACCCAAGAGGAGCTAGAAGAAAACGTAGAAGACAAAGGCGGAGATGGATAGATGAAATTCATTGAGTTTTTGGGTAGTAAATGGATGGCCAGTGCTCAAAACAGAAGGAACTGGAAAGTTGCTGGAGAAGCCTCCATCCTGCAGTGGATTGAAAATGGCTGGTGATGATGATCTGCTGATTCAGTTACCCGCGGTTAACCATGGAAAAAAACTTTAAAACTCAACACGTACTACTCGCGTGTCCAATATGATGCTTCCCTTTATTTTTTTACAATGTTTATTTTAAATCAAATAGCTTCCCTTTATTTTTTTACAATGTCGCATATGGTTTGGTCACTTACATTATAAGGGTTCTTTAGAAATTCAATGGATGCACCGTTTTCGAACTTTTGAATAATTTCAAGTTTTGGTTGCGTTTGCCCATCATTTTTGCGATTTCTAAACAAAAAAAAAAATAAATAAATAAAAATAAATAAATAGTTACTATAAAAAAAAAAAAAAAAATTTCCAACATCCCTGACATAAATAATGAAACAAAATTTGTCCTTCTGTGGTGTGATGGAACCAACAATCAAAGCGATGCACTAAATCAAACTAAACATTGTCTTTTTTTATTATTATTATTATTTATTTTGAGCAGTAGGTGTGAAGACAGCGGGGGTTGCAAGATAATAGGTACACTAATCTCCCAATGATGACTTATAACACCAGTTCTTGTCGCTTATTTACGACTTGCAAAATATCTGTTTATACCTCTTCTAGTTACAACTTTAATTTTTATGATTTCTGTTTTTTTTTTTTTTTTTTTTAATTTGGAGTCTTGAAGTGTCCCAGTTAATCCAATCCCGATAAGTCAAGAGTCTGCTGTACTTTATTATTACCATGTTTAACGTTGATAACGTCTTACTGTGTGTTTAATTTATCAATTAAACTTTATACATATGTATGTACAAGAAAATCACATTGTATATGGGGTCAGCAGGTGTTCGCTGATATCCACGGTTTCAGCCATCCACAGTAGGTCTTGGAACGTATCCCCTGAGGATACATGGGGGGGGGGGTCTTACTATATATATATTTGAGTCTTAAAACGAGACAAATTGGCTCGTTTTAAGACTCAAATTTTATATTTCAAGAGCACCTACTAGCACTGTTTTTGCAATTAAGACATGTTTGTATTCTGAAAAATAAACACGCTAGCTTACATATTATCATAAAAAAAGATCTTACTAAATAATATTCCATAATGAGGCATACCAAAATTGAATATACAGCACTTAGAAAGTAAGAAATAATATCACTAATAAATTAAATCTGTTAAATCGATTATCGCAGCACAAAAGAAGAAAGTAGAATAAAAAGTATACCAATATGTTATACATTATATATCATTAAATAGTTATATTAAAGAAGGCAGCAAAGGAAGTAAGCAAACCCTTAGCCATAATTATGAGAGCTTCCTTGGGCTCATAGGAGGTTCAAGTGGACTGGAGGTGTGCAATGTATCAACAATTTACAAACAGGGTTCAAAAGATAACAAGTAACTATAGACCTGTTAGTTTAACTTGTGTTCCAGGGAAAATAATGCAATCACTGATTAAAGAAGCATTGCAGGATCATCTAGACAAGACTGCAGTAATAGTTAAGACACTGCATGTATTTGTTAAAGAGAGGTCTTGTCTAACCAAGTTGATTAGATACTATGATGTGGTCACAAAGGAACCAATTTTTGAATGCCAAAAATAATTTTAATATCATATACTTGGATTTCAGAAAAGCTTTTGATACTCTTGCAAATGGAAGACTGCTGTACAAATTGGAGAGGTATGGCATTAAGGGTAAGTTGTTACAATGGATAAAGGGATGGTTGAGTGGGAGATGACAGAGAGTGGTAATCAATGGACACTGCTCTTCGTGGACAAATGTTATTAGTGGAGTTCCCCAGGGTTTGGTGTTGGGCCCATTGTTGTTTTATATATTTATCAATGATACAAAGGTTGGTAGGCTTGTTAACGACAGTAAAGACAGTATGCTACTGGATCTAGATAAGTTGGGCAAATGGGCTGAGAAGTGGCAACTGAAGTTTAACATTGACAAATGAAAAGTACTGCATATGGGTAGCAATAACCGAAGAGAAACGTACCAGTTGTGTGGTACTACATTCAGGGAAGTGAAAAGTGAAAAGACCTGGTTGTAATTGTGCAGTCAAATATGAAGTCCTCTGACCAGTGTAGACTGGCTGCCAGGGCATGTTATGGAATCTTGTCAATGATACACAGAAATTTTGCTAGCAGGGACAGGGAGGTGATTATTCCATTATATAAGGTAATAGCCAGGCCACACCTAGAGTACTGTGTACAGGTCTGGAGGCCTCATTTTAGGAAGGGTGTAGAGTTGCTAGAACGAGTACAAAGAAGGGCAACAAGATTGGTGAGGGGAACAAAGGGGTGTTCTTACCAAGAAAGGCTTAGGTTCTGCAAATTGCAGCGCTCGGAGAGTAGGTACCTGCGAGGTGATCTGATTGAGATGTTTAAGGCTTGAATGGGTTGAGCAAGCTGAATGCTGATGGGATTCTTCCTCTTACTCAGATGAAGGGGGCACAGATTCAAATTGAGGAGAAAGACAGTTGTAGAACAGATGTGCGGAAATTTGTCTTTAGCCAGTGGGTAGTTGATTGGTGGAACAGACTTCTATCTTTTGTTGTGGAAGTTGATAGCCTAAATAAATTTAAGGCTGAGCTGGACCAGTATTCGGAACGAAGGAAGGGGTGAAATGGGAGTTTTTTTGTTTTTTTTTGTGGCTGATGCTGCATAAGTTTGCTTTCTTGCATCATATGCTAATGCTAATAGTGCTATTTTAAAGTAAATTAAAAAGGTCTGAATATATATGTGCTAGTGGGACATACTTTCCCAGCATTCTAAAAATTTCCATTATAGAATATTTTCATAAGAGCATGATATCAAAACTTGGTGTTGTCCAGTACTTCCAAAAGCAAATGTAATAAATTAACCCCAGGGACTCACATCTGGTGAGTATGGGCTTGGCACACCCAGGGTCCCGAGCTGGATATCATCATTCTTCTCTTTCTTGGTGATTCCCTTCTACTTCTCTCTCTCTCTCTCAGGGTAATTCAGAGATTTTTTTTTTCCACTGGTGCAGCATAAGCTTCAGGCTTCCTTGCACCATATGGCTAATAATAATAATAATGCTATAAATTTAACCAGTTCAAAGCAAAAAAAAAAAAAGGGGGAGGGAGATTATTATTAACATCTTTAAGGAATAGAGAAACGATTTCATGATATTTAAGACATTCCTCTTTCATAAACTAACTAAATTTGACTAGTCAAACCAAACATAAGAGAAGGACCTGGTATGACTGAAATATTTGCACAGAATTCATGTTAGTCCTCGTAACAACAGCAACCAGAGATTGAATTTATTCAAAACTAGTACAGGTTATCTTGATCTAAAATTTACTTCAACATTTCTAGTTTAGCATGGAATAAAGACTAATGCTAAATAAGGGATAAGTGATGCTACTCTGTTTGTTTCATCTCTTTCTTGCATCTTGCCCTTGCTAATGCTGAAAGATTTGTTACTTTGCTGAAACCAAAGAAAGAAAGAACTGATTATATAAGTTCTTGAGGCACCAACAGCACACCTTTCATCACCCATTGGTTATTTTGGTATTATTAGTGATGTTTTTAGTTTTTTTTTTTAAATTACAGATGGTCATAATATTTGGATCAAATTAACCATAAAATTCTGGCCATTTTTTGGTATTTTTTAAAATTAAGGACTTGGTTATTTTCAATATTACATTAATGAACTTTTCAGAAATTTAAAAAAAAAAAAGAGTGGGGGCAATATTCAAGGTAACCAAAACTGAAGCAAATAGTGAAATATTTAATGAAATATCTGGAAAGTTCTAGAGAGGCATACACATTATTTTTAGTTTAAAAAAGCAACAACCTTTACGAATGCCAAAATGTAAGAACTAAAGGAGAGATAATATTCAATGATTCTTTGGACTGCAGCTGTTTGAGCCAGGCTGCTACTTAAGTACACTGCTTGGGTTGCAAGCTTTCAGCCAGCATATTCATTCCTAGAATTTTATTGATAGTTGTAACATTATATAAAATTTATTAAAAGGACGCTTATAAAACCCAAGAGATGGAATAGGAGAATGGGCAAAGATGTAGGAAACATACTATTTTAAAAAAAAATGTTGAATATAAAAAAAAAATTTTTTTAAAAGGAGTATCAAAGAAAGAAAGAGAGAGAGAGAGAGAGAGAGAGAGAGAGAGAGAGAGAGAGAGAGAGAGAGAGAGAGAGAGAGAAAATTTATCACAGGCTACATTGAACAATTCAATCTGGCATTTCTTATTCACTGTGCTGAGCAATAATCAGGAATCATTTATATATAAGATACACATACATATATATGATTATTTTAATTCATATATACATATGTATGATAATTTTAAAGAAAACTACTAAATAGTAACTACAGAATAAAATATCAGACCAGATCAGTGTTACTAAGAATCAATTGGACATTATCCATCTCAAATGTACACCTATTTTTTTAATTGCTAAAAAGCTAAGTGGAGGTATACATACCAAAAACTAATGCAACTACCCAAAAGAGAAAATTATTAAAATTAAGAAAAAATGTACAGGTAGCCCTTGGTTTACAACGGTTTCTTTTGCAACGATTCATAATAACAAAGGTTTTGAAACCAGAAGATCAAAAAACAAAAAAATATTTCAAAAGTGCACAACTGTAAATAGCAGATATAATGTAAAGAAACAGCACAGTCAATTAGAGATGAGGTGGCCAGAGATAAGAGGAGAGGAACACTCAGTTCACTTGCTGATGTACTATTGTTGGGTCACTATTCTACAGTGTCAATTTGTGAGTTTTAATTAAAAACTGTTGATTAAATTAATAAAATAAGAGCTGCCATCTAGTAAGAGAAGTGCAGCAAAGCCAAGTGAATGTGAAAATGTCACTAAAAAGTCATGTAGATCTATCACATCGGGAAAAAAATGGAGGTAATTCGTAGAATGGAAGATGGTCAGACACATTCTAATGTATGAAAAAGTATGAAATTGTCTCCACAGACTGAGTACCATAATGAAAACAGCAGATAAAATAAACCAGTCAATGCAACATACTATGACAGTAAGTGCAAGTGAGTTATAGCACAGAAGTAAACTTTTAGAAAAAACGGAGAAATTATTGTCACTGTGGGTGGATGGCTTAAATCAAGACAACATTCCTGACTCATGAATGCTGAAGCAGCTGCAGCATTTCCTGCAGAGTTTCAAGCCATTGTAGAGGAGGGTAATTACCCTCCTGATCTCATTTTTAATGTTGATGAGACCTGGCTTTATTGGAAAAATTGCCATCACGAACCTTCATTACCCATGAAGAGCAGTCTGCACCAGGTTTCAAGGCTGCAAAAGACAGGCTAATGCTTCTGCTGGATGGGTGCAAATGTCTCTGGCACTTTAAAATTAAAACCAATGTTGGTGTATCATTCACAAACACAACGTGCTCTCAAGGGCCTAAACAAGCCATGGTGCCAGTCTACTGGAAATGGAACAGGAGGGCTTGGGTGACACAAGAAATCTTCTTGGATTGGTACAAAAATTATTTTTGCCCTACTGTGCTCTGTTTTTGTCAAGAGAATGAGTTACCAGCCAAGGCTCTTCTTCTCTTGGACAATGCCCCTGATCATCCTGAAAACCTTGCTGAAGTCGGAAAATCTCTGGACGTCAATGTTGTTTACATGCCACCAAACACCACTTCAGTTTTGCAACCAACTGACCTGGTGGTAATGGCAATATTTAAAGCCTATTACTTCTACCAAACCTTCATGGAAATGGTGAGAATTTTCGACAGGTCAGACAAAACTATCAAGGATTACTGGTGCTCGTTTGACATTTTAAAGGGCATTAATAACATCAAAGCAGCTTGGGAGGAAATTTCAGTGAACTGTTTGAATGAAGTGTGGGGCAAACTTCTCCCACAATTTATGCACGACTTCACAGGATTAGAGCCAGTGGAGCACATTGTTGAATATGTTAGCAGGCTGGTGCAAAAGGTGGGATTGGACAAGGTTACAGCTGAAGATGTAACAGAGCTGTTGGATAGCCATGGACAGCTGCTTTCTAATGAAGATTTGGAAGAATTGGCTAAAGAACTAAGCCAACAGAAGGAGGAGAAGAAAGAAAAAAAGATGAAGAGCCTCCTCTAAAATCTATGAATACAAGCGATATACAGTGCATCCTTTCAGCCATGGAAACCCTCACTGATGAGCTCTCTGAGAGTGACCACGACTGGGAGAGAAGCGCAAAAGTGAAAAGGAGCATAATTGTATCCACTGGCCCTTATTCTGAGATTCTCGAAGAAATAAAGAGGAAATCTCGACAGTCAACACTGCATGCTTTCTTCAAAAAAAAAAGGGAAGATACTCAACCAGGGACTTCAACAGAGAAGTAAAATCTCTGGATTATGCCACTGTAAAAAAAAAAAATAATAAAAATAAACAAAAGATTAATGCAGGAGCCTTATGGCGGCATTTACAAAAATGTTCGGTCTGGACTTTGAACAAAGTAAATGAACCAAATTTAAATTTATAGCGTTCATTTCAGAGCTTTAAATATAATATAATATCACTTATGTCACTTTTGAGAAAGGTGTGGAACGCAACTCACTGACTTACATTATATAATTAGGTTCATTTTACACTAATTTTTTTGCAACAGTTCCTTCAGGAACAGAATCCTATCATAAACCAAGGGCTACCTGTATATGCAAATATAAACAAAATACAGCCACTTGTATTTTGAAGAATATTATAAACAGAATACAAAGAATGACATACTGTCAGGGGCTATCACTATTCAATATATCTAAGCCAGGGTTGGCTAACACATGGCCTGAGCAGCTCTTGCCACTGGCAAGTGGGATTGATTTTGAGGGGTGGGTAAAATGTAAGAAGTTATATAACTTATTTTAAAACTCAGAAATGAAAATAAACATGAACACAGTTTAAATTCCACTTTTATTGTCAGAAAGGAAGTTCATGAGCTACTCATGACATTGATTTTGCATGGATGAACCTTGATTCTCAATCTATTAAGTATATCTTAGTTCCATCTATAATATTTTATAAATATAACGTTGCTTTAATTATTTTTTCATTATAAGCACTCAGCATAAAATTTCTTTACACAGCTACCAAAACATTTAGTGGCACCAGGCATATATAAATGGGGGGAGAGCATTATTGATTCTGCAGATAATGGATTTGCCTCTGGGTGGCACATGAAGCATTTCCACGACAGGAAATGATTGGCCACCCCTGATCTAAATTATAACTGGTAAAGATAGCAGTTCCTGATTGCATTTTGTCAGTTTTAGTTGTAAATAACACATTTTCCAGGCTAAGAGATGAACAACACAACCCCACACTAATACTACATGAAGACTTAGTAAACTACATAAAATCTGGCCTTTACAGAGTTTTGTATTCATCACATTGCCTGACATGAAGTTGGGGGGAAACACCCAGAGCAGCATTACAAATAACACTATACACTATTTCCATCAAACTGCTTTCTTTAAGAGATTGAGCATGACAATTATAATCAAGCTATAATGAATAGTAAAAGCCCCTGATAACATACCATTCAAAAATGCAATTCAACCTATTTTATTTCTAACCAATTCAATCTATTCTATTTGCAACTGATGGAATATATTTAGCCTATATTTTTATATAAATTCTTTATTAAATTTAATAATTTTCTTCTTTGGGCAGATCCACCATTTTTTAACCCAAGGCTTTGTATATCTAGTCATTTGGCTACTTATATAAAAAAATATTTATTTCTGCTCCTCCAGCATAAATAAATGTGTGGGGGTATTTTTTGTAGTTTATTGAAGAAATGCAATGAAGTGCAGATTGATTGCATTTCTAAGTATTTTTAAATGGCTAAAAATGCAATCTCTAAATGCATTTCTCAATTTTTGATTACATTTTTTATTACATTGCAAACTGTTTTATTTGCAGGTATTAGCAATTGTGGCAGTTGTTTCCTGGTTTGCCTCTTGCATCTTCTTGAAGCAAGAAGATACTAAAATGCTGAAATTCATTGTCACAGCATAAACCACATGTGAAGAAGACAGAAGCATCAGGAGTTGAAATGAAATATGTGCATTTAATATGCTGAGAAAATGCTTTTAGAGATTCTAAAATATCAGACTCAAAAACCATACGTTTAGAAAAATCAACAAATTATATATATATTTTAAGTAATCAAAAGCTCTTTGGTGCAAATATGCTCTAAAACTACATAACAAAAAACATTAAATGCTTCTTGCAAAAGAACATGATTAGTAATCAATGAAAAATTTTGAAGAAAATACCCAGTTATAAATAATCATTCCTGCAACATCTGAAACCTACATCTTTGTAAGTGCATACAGTAAACAATTCAGAATTGTATATATGTGTGTGCGCGCACACACACACACTTTTGGCTTCTGATTAGTAAAAAATATATACACACAGCACTTTAAAATATTAATTCTAAAAACAGGCTGTACATAGTTTTACATGACCAATATTAGGCTTCATCAATTTTAAAAGATTAAAAATTGCATAACAATTGCTGAAAACTTTGAGAAGATTCAAACATGGAATGTTAGTGATATGTCATCCAGTGTTATACACTGCTTCTATAGAACTATTATGCTTTCCAGCAGCACTCATACTGACATTTATACTATTCTAAGTTCTGTGTCATCTTAGCTTGAAAGCAGTTTTATTTACAAAATAAAAATAAAAAGAAAAGAAAAGCAAATAACACATATACAATATACTAATACCTCTGTTCAGGTTTGATGACAGTATCAGAAGTTAGGACTTCCACAGGAAGCCATGAGCTTTTCAGAGTGAAAAAAACTTTGGGATCCTATATGATCATGAATTATAACCATAATGGAGTTGTAGTCATCTAAATACAGACTTAAAAACATACACAGAGGCAAGGTGCTAATTCTAAAGATTGCTTTTCACTTCTCCATTTCCAGAAAGCAGAATTTCGAATCACAGCACTACTATTACAGGAAAACAATCAGACAACAGATAAATGGCAAACATGATAAGCAATAGATAAAATGGTAAGCATTTAATTCTTATCGGTGAAATCATAGGCATTTAAATGCTTCGTTGGCAGAGTCTTATAATTCTAGTTCAGAGAGAGAGAAAGGAATGCATTTATTATTGATACCTATATTTTATCATTCAGCATATAAAACTCTTGTATAGCTAGTTTTCATATACAACACATGAAATATCACAAAATAAATTGAGATTTAGTGTTGAGCACATCTCTGAAAAAAAATTTACATGATCAACCTTTAACGATGAAGGAATATAAATATACAATCAATAGTACACTCAGAAGGTATATTTTATATAAATTATTCACAAAACAGATATATTTTTAAAATGTTAACTTTTAAAATTCAAAAATTTTAGCATATATTTTTAAAGTTGCAGTAGCACTCTACTAGCACTACTCTACAAAAGCTCTACTAACTTTCAGCTCCTCTGAATAATGGCAGAATATTTAAAATTCATCCATATAATCAAATTTTTAAAGACTGCATGGAAGCAATTTTTCTTTTCAAATAATGGTGTACTGTAGCCAGAGCTATTAATCAACCAAAATCCACCTAAACAAAATCTTTTCATAAAAGCATTTCACATTAGTAAGAATTAAGCTCACATGTATAGTAATTATCTATTTAATTTAACAACACAATCAAATCTAAAAAATATATTAAGAAAAAATTAGTTTTTTTTATTTAAAAAAAACAAATTTTTATAAAATTAGTTTTTTAACTCTTTATAAAAGCTAACTAATTACAAAAACTTTTCCTGTCAAAATTTCACACTACAAGCTGATGAAAATTTATGCAGATCCTTTATAAAATAAAGAGCCTTAAAGTGGCAGGCAAAAGATGCAATTTTTTTACATAAATAAAAATAAATTATCCTGCAAACACTGTCTACATCATAATTAAAAGCAAACAATGCCTGGTGAAAATATGAATGAAATCAATCAACACCATCTTCAACTCGTAATGAAGAATCTAATTTCCCAGTGACTCATAAAAAAGTCACTAGGCATTAATGTTAATGCTAATAACAATTAATTCTTAACTGTTGTTAGGACTTATATAGCAAATTAGCATCAAAGGCAATGCATTAGTAGAGGCATCTGATGCAAGAAAGCAAGCTTATGCAGCATCAGCCAAAAAAAAAAAAAAAACCTCTCCCATTTCACCCCTCCATTCGTTCCAAATGCCTGTCCAGCTCAGCCTTAAATTTATTTAGGTTATCAACTTCCACAGCAAAAGATGGAAGTCTGCTCCACCAATCAACTGCATGCTATGCAGATTGAAAAAACTGGAATAACTCATGGGAGAAAACTTTACTTACTCCACCTAAGAATGACTAAACAGTAATGGATAAAGGAACCTTTGAGAATTCTTTGTCTCTGATGGGATTTGAACCGAAATCTCTTTAATTGAAAGACAAGTAGTTTCACCACTTGTCTTTCATTTCTACACTGTTAAGTACATAACAAGTTATATTCAATAATTAATACAGAAAATGGGCACTGATTTTTTTTAAGATTTACAATTTACAAAAACTTGTGATAGGCTATGATTTGACCTGAGAGCCTTCATATATCATGTCACCTAGACAAGATCCTTCATATATCATGTCACCTTCATATGTCACCTAGACAAGATTGCAGTAATAGTTCAGAGACAGCATGGATTTGTTAAGGAGAAGTCTTGTCTGACCAATTTGATTGGATACTACGATGTGGTCACAAAGGAACTGGAAGCAAAAAAATAATTTTGACATCATATACTTGGATTTCAGCAAAGCTTTTGACACTGTTGCTCATGGAAGATTACTGTACAAATTGGAGCAGTATGGTATAGTATTAAGGGTAAGATGCTACAATGGATAAAAGGTGGGTGAGTGGGAGAAGAAAGAGAGTGGTAATCAACAGATACTGCTCTGTGTGGACTAATATTATTAGTCCACGTGTGCCTCAGTGGTGTCCCTCAGAGTTCGGTGTTGGCTCGTTGTTTTGTATATTTATCAAGTTTGCAAATGATACAAAGGTTGGCAGGGTTGGTAATGACACTAAAGACAGTATGCTATTGCAACAGGATCTAGAAAAGTTAGGCAGATGGGCTGAGAAGTGGCAACTGAAGTTTAACCTTGACAAATGCAAAGTACTGCATATGGGTAGCAGTAACCCAAGAGAAACTTACCAACTCTGTGGTACTACACTCAGGGAGGTGGAGAATGAAAAAGACCTGGGGGTAACTGTGCAGTCAGATATGAAGTTCTCTGAGCAGTGCAGACGGGCTGCCAGAGCAGGTCATGGAGTTTCGTCAATGATATATAGGAATTTTGCTAGCAGAGACAAGGAGATGATTATCCTTTTGTATAAGGCAATGGTCAGACCACATCTTGAGTATTGCGTACAGGTCTGGAGGCCTCATTTTAGGAAGGAAGTAGAGTTGCTAGAACGAGTACAGAGAAGGGCAACAAGATTGGTGAGAGGAACAAAGGGGTGCACTGACGAAGAAAGGCTTAAAGTTCTGCAAGTTGCAGCATCTGGAGACTAGTCACCTGTGAGGTGATCTGATTGAGGTGTATAAGGCCTTGAATGGTTTGAGCAGGCTCAGTGTTTGTTTGTTTTGTTATTTGGTTTTTAGGAGCATTAGCAACTAAGGCCATATTGCTCCGGGAATATGCAGTGGTCATCCCATGACCTTTCTGCATCCTCCGTATTTGGTATTGATGGGCTCGAACCCCGGTCTAATCAAGAAGCATGTGTTATGCACTGCTGCTCTTTCCCACCTGGCTACAGAGGTGCCACAGGCTCAATGCTGACAGGATACTTCCAGTTGCTCAGACTAAGAACCTGAGGGGGCATAGATTCAAATTGAGGAAAGATAGTTGTAGAATTGATGTGCAGGTGTTTGCCTTTAGCCAGCAGGTAGTTGATTGCTAGAACAGACTTTCATCTGTTGCTATGGAAGTCAATAGTTTAAATAAATTTAAAGCTGAACTAGACTTTGGAGTGACCAGATGGGTGAAATGGGAAGGTGTTTTTTTTTTTTTTTTTGTTTTTGGCTGATGCTGTATAAGCTTGCTTTCTTGCATCATACTAAAATGCTAATATCAAATCATGGATGGGTGGGGGGGAGAAATCTAAACTGGATTTCATGAAGTTTTCTCTTAGCTAAAAGGTTGTTAATTACTAGAATAAGTTGCCTCAATGGGTGGTTGAGGCTGACAGCTTGGGGAAATTCAAAGGTCAATTTTATAGGTACCTACATGTGGAGGGAGTCTGGTGAGTAATGTGCATATTGCACAAGCAAATCCATGTGCTTCAACAAAAAGTGCAAAAGGCAGTTAAATGAAGACGAATTTTCTTGCTCTTCTACTCTCACAAATTTACTTTTACTTTGAAAATGAAAGTAAAATTATCTTAACCCAGAAGTGGTGCACCCAAAGTTTAGCAAAAATATTGATAGGTCATTTGACAAGTACTTAACTTTATTATTATTATTTTTTTTTTAATTCCTAAAAATGTTTAGCTTTTTTTTTTTTTTATTCTGCTTGAACATTGCCAATATTTCATCTTCTCTTAATGGATTGCAATACATATTCTATGTACCTTTTAAGTTTTAATTAAAAAATGTCTTATAAAAGGTATAAAACATGCTGTTTTATACCTTTTATTTTCAAAAAACAAATAAAAATAAAAATAAAAAAATAATTCTGATAAAAAAATTGCAAAAAAAAAACCACTTTAGATATAAAACAGAAACAGCAGTTTCTTATTTTCTTCCTTTTTCTAGACCAAAATGCTGTTAACTAAGAAAATTTCAAAATGCACTTTTATTTCAGCTTATTATATATATAAATATTATTAAAATTATATAAATATTAAAAAAAAAAAACATACTGTATATATTCAATACTATTAATTACTGTTGTGTTTCCGATTTATTTTAAAATTTCAAATTTTACATGCTTCACAGCACATGAAATTTGAAACCCTATAACTTGCTTCCCACTCCGTAGTTGCCATCTTGAAAGATTATCAGGTTTCACATTCTGTTTTTACTATGTGAAAGAAATAATAAATCTTTCTAAAGGGGTAAGGTTGAGGCTGTAGATGTTTACTGAACTAGTGGGAGAAGAAAAACAAGTAACCTGAAACAACAGGGAAGTTGCAATTTACACATGGGTTACATTCCTGGAACAGGCATGTAAATATAAACTATGACCAATAATCCCAGGGCAAAAGCCTCAAACTGTGGAAAAATTTACAGACATATAAGTTAGGGCAAATGCATTATGTCTATACACATCATCTGTGCAATGTATGAAAACCATAAGAAAATTGCTTTAGAAACAACTGCAGTAAAGGTTTGACTATGTTTAGGAAGGTAGCAAAAATATAAGATTTTTTCATCATTGAATAATAATATGGGAATGTTATTTTTGAGGGTAACCTGTCAGGTGATCACTGCTGATGCACAGAGACAAAACTGCTTGAAATTGCAGCCAAAACCTAAAAAGTGAAAACAATTTTTTGGGGAGGGGAGGGGATTTGGCAGTATACCTGTAGAAACATGAGTGACCTTAGAACCACATGATGTGATTCCCATTATGCTACTGAACTGGGTTGGACTGCAGCATTAGTCTGATATTGGTTGTTGCTAGTGTTTCAAGTTTACACGTGGTGGCAATGACAGTTTTTCTGCTTAGGGAATATCTAATATTTCATTCTGAAGTGAATTTTAAGAATATGGATTCCATTTCTGAAGGTTTGTAGAATATGTTCTTATTATTTTAAGATTTTTAAAATTTCAGGATCCAGCTGATCTAAAATTTATAATTTTCTAATAATGCTGTTTTTTTTTTTTTTTATGTAATGTTATAGTTGTCTATTCAGTTAAGTTATGGGCTTGGTATCATTATGTGTCCTTCATCAAATAGTGTAAAAAATTTCTGTGAATATTTGTGATTCTTGTGGAGAGAGAATGCAACCGTTGACTATTCCGGACATTTTTAATATGCCAGAGTACTTGTCTTTGTCTCCATTAGACAAATGATTACGTTATGCTTTATATGTATATATATATATATATATTTTTTTTTTTTTGCAGGTCAAGATGAGCACATTAATTTGAAAGGAAAGGAGATGGTTGTGATCATGACATTTCCATCAAAAAAATTCAAGGCACAATGTGAATATTTACAAGCACATTTAAGAAAAATAACTCTCTCTACAGAAACACTATCAAATGAATTAAAACAATTGATATCATGTTTTACTTTTAACTGAACCCCCAAGGTTCAGTTCTTTCCCCCACTCTTTTCCTCTTGTATATTAATGACCTTCCATTGACTGGAAATCCTATCCATAGTTTTGCCGATGATAGCACATTGCATTCAACTTTCCATTTTGAGAAACCTTGCCCTGCTCAATCAGCTTCAACTTCTCAAATATCCGCTACCAATTCCTTAAATGCCAATCTCCAGGTAATTCTCCAGTGGGGCAAAGACAACTTAGTTGATTTAAATCCTTCGAAAAACCCAGTCTTGTCTTACATCTCACAAAAAGATGCAGAGGTCATTGCTTCCTCTGCATCTAAAAAACTTGTTTTCTCTTTCGCTCTCGGCATTACTTTTCTTCCAAACAGCTGTTCATCCTGCACAAATCGCAAATCCGTCCTACAATGGAATATTGTTCCCACATCTCGGATGGTGCCCCCAAAACCTCTCTCAGGCTTCTAGATTCCGTTCAGAAGAGGGCAGCTAGGTTAATTAATGACTCATCTCTAACAGAGTCTCTCCACTCGCTGTCTCATAGACGTACTGTTTCTGCTGCATGCCTTTTCTACAGATACTTCCATGGGCACTATTCTTCTGAATCAGCTTCTATAATTCCCGCTCTCTCTTTCAATCCAGTTCCTTTTTCGAACACGTGCCGCCACCAGCCAACATCCATTTACTGTCCAACTTCAAACTCACAGAACCAACTTTTCATTTTCCTCGTTTATTCATTTAACTGCCATTTTCTGGAACAACCTTCCCTCATATGTCTTTTCTGAAAATTACAGTCTACAGAAGTTCAATTGTAATGTCAACAAATATCTTCTCTCATCTTCTCAACCTCCAACCCAAACATGGTACTAAGTACTATAGGTTCTAATACCTCTCGGTGTTTGGGGTTTTCATTAAAAAAAAAAATTTTTTTAAGTCATAGTGGCAAACAGCAACAAGAAAATATGAGTACTTTCTTAGTAGAAACCAGGAGTGGCTTGAAATAAGCATTAGTTTTCAGTTAATGTACCCAAGTTTCAGAATACCAGTAGGCACCCTGTAGTTAGCATTAGTTGAGGTATATGATGCAAGAAAGCAAGCTTATACAGCATCAGCCAAAAAAAAAAAAAAAAAAACCCCTTCCCATTTTGCCCATCCAGTCACTCCAAATGTTTGTCTACTGCAGCATTAAATTTATTTAAGCTATCAACTTCCACAACAACAGATGGAAGTCTGTTCCAGCAATCAACTACCTGATGGCAAAAGGCAAACTTTCGCACTTCTATTCTCCACCTGTCTTTCCTCAATTTGAATCTATGCCCTCTCAGGTTCTTAGTCTGAGCAAGTGGAAGTATCCTGTCAGCATTGAGCCTGCTCAAACCATTCAAGGCTTATACAACTCAATCAGATCACCTCCACCTAGTTGATTTCAGTGATCAAAGTGGCATAAAACTGAAATGTTACAATCGCAATCATATTACTCCAAACTGTCATATGCTACCCAGATGAGTCTCTGTTCTTTGGGAGAATTGGATGCAGCCAGTCCTAAAAGATCTGACATTTTCTTACCTACAAGGGCTTCAAAATATCAGAAAGCATACAGAACAGTTTATACCCTGTTACTTTGTTGTCTGAAGATAAAGCAGTATCAATGATTGTAGAGGCAAAATTAGCAAAATATTAGTACAATGTTATCAGATCAACTGCACAAGAATGTAATGGCAAAATTTTCCCAAACCAAGCAGTTTGTGAGGCAAAAAACGATGCTATCCCAAAGGTATCATGGCAACTGAGACAAGTGTTGAAGTTAACTTGCAGTGTTTGTCAGATCACACAATTTGGTATATTTTATTGGTGCAAAGAGAGGTCCTTAGCATGCTGACTCTTGACCAACTATCGAAATTACAACTTTGCAGTAATCATCTTCAAGTGGGGCTACCATCACAGCCCCACTTGGAGACGAAGACAAAGTGAATACAAATAGAAAATTTTTAGATCAAACTAGCTCAGATGCTAATATCTTTGTGACATCACTTGTGCCATTTCGGCTAATGGCTGGTGAATCTGATGAATTAAATAAATAAAAATAAATAATAAAATTCATGTGGCAGAATCCTCAACGTGATTTTGCATACCCATAAAATTGCAATTCATTCATGAAAATACAGTCATGAAAATACCAAGTCTATGGTAAAAGTGGTACAATATGTTGACAGCCAAATAGACACACTTAATAATTCTTTCATTGTGAATGATGGGAAGCTATGCAATGCAGTTTTGTTGACAATGCCAATCAGATATTATTTAACAAAATAAATGCAATACATAAAGGAAAGTTGATGAGTCATAATTGAGATTTAGACTTAACACGTTATATGCATGGATACAAAGGTTTGAATGTTTGCTGCATTTGGTATACAAATGGTGAGTTGTCAAAAACAAAGAGAGAATACAGCAGGAGTTTGAGTCACAATAAGGACTGATTGTAATCAGATCAAAGCTAGGATACAAAAGTACCAATGCTGGTAATACAGCATGTTGATTTTTTGAAACTCAAAAGTGTCATCCTCAATAACAGGTGTGGGTGAAAAAGTGATCAAAAGGTTCCGAGTAATTTTACAAACCACATTCAACTGGTTACAACATAAATGTCGACACTTTCCAGACACTAATTCACCTCAGAACACTGCAAAAAAACTTTGGCAATAAGTAGCCGTGGTATAATATGCCTACTAAGGTTCATAAATACACAGCCCTCAAGTTATTTCTCTTTACAATACTGGCAATCAGCCATCTATCAGAGGGGGCACAGGAGGCCCATAAAAACAGAAACATCACGAGGAATTTGTAAGTTTTCAGGGTCAACTGCAATGGAAGACATTCTTTGTCAACTTTTGATTTCCTCAGATCCATACATTTCTGGTATCAGGAAGCTACTCAAAAGAAAGTTACAATATTTATCAAAGAATGTCTTAACACTTCTATTAGCACCTGGTGTTGCTAAATCCACATTATCATCACAAGTTACAAACCTAGATCAGAGACAGTGTCAGTCATGTCACACAGTGATATAAGTGTACCTAGTGACTCAGATTAAATTTAACTCTAAATCTTCTATTAATGCAATATGTATGTGCATACCATGAATAATACAAATTAATGAAAATATGTACTTTCGTTCAGTATTGACAATACTTATTTATATCTTAATTGTTACTTGTTTATTTATATTTTTCGTAAATATTGATATAGAAATACGTTAATAAATAATTTGAGAATTAAAATCAATATGCATTTTTTGATAGTTTATACAGAAAAATGTCCCATTATATCCATTCCCATGACTATAGGAAGTATTTCACTGTTTTTTCCAGACAGTATGGGTTTTGGCCCCGATTTCATGAAAATTTGCCACTGTGCACCAGGTTAAATTATTTAAGATAGTTTTTACGTATCCTGCTTTTCTGAAACTCAGTTTTCTGAAGTTTCATGTGAAACTTCAGAAAACTGAGGTTTTAAATGTCAAATTTCAAGTTTAAAGAAATGATAACTACATTTTTTCTATAAGTAGTTCATATAAGAAAATGCATCTTAAAAATTAAAAGACAGGAATTTTCATATTAAAAATGGGTACAACAAGGTGGATATGACATGTACATAAGGCAACTGTAAGACCATACTTAAAACACTGTGTTTCAGGTATGGAGAACCATACCAAAAAAAAAAAAAAAAAAAAAAAGTCAAACATTTTGAAAGGGTCCAAAGCTGAGCAACTGCCTGCCTGCTGAGACTGGCAAAAGGGCATTCAAACTATATATATCCTAATGAAGTTTCCGTAGTTTCGTATAATGTGTAATGTAGTATATTTTGACTTATAAAGTATTTCACTTATTGTTTGTTTGTTATTTGGTTTTTAGGAGCATTAGCAACTAAGGCTATATTGTTCCGGGACATGCGGTGGTCATTCCCTGACCTTTCCGCATCCTCCGTATTTGGTGGTCACGGGCTCGAACCCCGGTCTAATCAAGAAATGTGTGTGCTATGCACTGCTGCTCCTGCCCACCTGGCTACGGAGGTGCCGCCGCATTTCACTTATAATATGCATTGTAAGTCAAGCTGTATGGAAACAACCATGATAAAGCGTAGTAACCTGTTTGGAAAATAAATTTATATTAAAGAGAACATACAAGGAAAAATGCACCATATTAATCATACAGGGATAACTGGACATCTCGGTTATCCAGAATATTCAGCCGATGTTTCAATCTAGTTAGAAATTTTCCCTAATCATTTTCATGCTTACAATAAGCATTAGAAACCTGAAGAAAATAAATTTATTTTTCTCTTAACTATTTCTTAACAATATCAAATTATTCTATATAAGTTTTATGTCCTTTTAATTGATTTTACAATGACAGTCATCCTATTAATACTTATGATATTCCAATATTATTACTTGTGGTAAAAATTTCAATAATCAAAATGAACTATCCTAATAACCATCGGGACAGTTTAACGAAGTCTTAGGTATTAGAATGGTGGTTTCATAATCACAGTTAGTCTATAAGTATAACTTTTTCAGTAAATTTCCTACATGGATTCCTTCACAATCTTAGCCATATATTAATTCTAAAATACAAAAGCAGCCAATTATACAACTTTGCTTCTCAGTGCAAATTGTAAAAAATTAAAATCTTTTGGAAATTTTCATTTCCTTTTTAATCCATTCATAACTGAGTGGTCTCAGTTATAAAAAAGAGGGGAGGGGGGAACATTTCACTTTGTTTGAAAGAGTAGTTCCATTAACAACAAACAAAATTCGTAGAAAGCACAAAGGACTACCCTGTCTTTTTTTTTTTTTGGACTACAGAGTTTAAACTATACAGGAAAATGCTACTGTCTTAGGTCTTGTGTCTCACAGCAGACAATAACAAATAAGTACAAGGTAATCCTATGTTTCTACAAATATCAACTGGACCAAACAGTTTCAGCTATTTTATTATTTTTAAAACAAAAAAAAAGTTCCCCATATAAATTCTGACCATGTAAATTTTTTTCATTCAATGATTTAAAAAATTATGATTCAACAACTACTCTTCTAACTTATTTCTTACAGACTGATATATAATATATGTATATATATACACACATAAAGTGCAACACTTATCTATCTATACTTACATCTGCAGATGTCATGTAACTACACATACACTATGTACAAATAAAATGGCCTACAATTTTTTTTTTGTATTTACAATATATGTTTAAAATTAATACCCATGGTAACTGGGAATAAAACCTTAGCAAAGACATTGCAGCAAATTAACTGCAAACATTTGGCACTTTCCCACATTTCAACCAGAAAGAACCAATTTATATGCAACAATTTTTTTTTTTTTTTTTTTCTCTTTTGCCTAAATCTGATACAACATCAAAATACCTGAATAAGATTCAATATCTATCCATTCAGGAAAAGGCACAGTAGTTTCAAAATTAAGAATGAGGGAAGACATCACTGTCACATCAATGACTGGCTCAAAGCACCAAAATAAGCACCACCTTGTGAACTGTGATTTAAAAAATAAAAATAAGTAAAAAAAAAAAAAAAAAAGCTTCAGTAGAAGTCTGAATCAGAACTCTGATAAGAACCAGAATGATCTGCAGTTCCACAACTTCCAAAAGAACAATCGGTCCGGATACTGGATTCTGGCTCGGAAACTTTGTTTATTTCTGAAAAAATAAAAAAATGTACCAGCATTACACAACATGTACCTGACAATGGAAAATTACATATAATGATCACAAATGAATAATGACAATCAATCTAGAAAGATGGGAGGGGGAGAACATTTATCAAATCAATCAGTTTTCATAATCATTTATGCTAATACATATACAATACCTAAACATTTTCCCATATACCCAGAAGCTACACAGTACCAGCAGCATGCCAATTTTTAGTTTTATTGAAAACTCCAGCTGTTACCAAGTTCAACTCGTTCAGTGGTGCTACAATCTCATAACATTTTGAAAATGATAGATTCCTCTGACACCGCCCCAACCAACCCTGAACCAAAATGCAAAATTAAGATTCCAGAGGACGTGGTGCAAAAAGTTAGTTTGAATTTTTCTAGATTAGCAAAAAACGAAATCCAAGTCTTGATATATTTTATGTCTAAGAATCATAAATGTTAAAAAGACCATGTTTATATGTATACAGTATGGCAACTGGAAAATGAAACTGATGTTATGAGATAAGTGCTGTTGCTGCCATCCATTAGAAGTAAACATGAAATGAAAGAATGATTGTTCCTTGAGCAGCACAGTGAAGGTCAACAGAAATTGCCATAATTTCAGAATATCATGAGTGTTGAACTACACATCTCTCCCACATCTGTGTTATGGAGGGACAATGGAACTAAGAGCAAACATCAAGTTTTATGTTTGACTGGGAAAAAGTGCCACGGAAATGTTTCAAATGATGAAACAAGCATATGGAAAGAATTGTCTGTCTTGTGCACGTGTGTTCAGTATGGCAACTGGAAAATGAAACTGATGTTATGAGATAAGTGCTGTTGCTGCCATCTTTCATCCATGGAAGAGAATCACTAGAAAATGACAAACATCCGGAACCGGCAAAAACGGCTTGAACATCAGTTGTTTGAAAAGGTGCGGAAAATTAACAATGACCGATCTGCAACTCTCTGAATTATTTCAGATCTGTGCGTTAATAAGGAAACTATCTGACAAATAATAACCCAAGATTTGAAGGAAACAAAGAAATGTACGTAGTTTGTTCCACATACATTAACAGATGATCAATGACAAGCATGAGTTAAACACTGCAGAGAATTCATTGAGGCCACTGAAAGCAAATCTAAACTTTCTGAATTCAATCATTAATGGTGGAGATGTGTTTTCAGTACGACCCCGCAACAAAGTACAGAGTAAAAGTAAGCAAACTCTCCCAAAGCCATGCTCATCACTTTTTACGATAGCAAGGAAATTGTGCATAAAGAGTTTGCATCTAATGGCCAAAGTGTTATTGCTGCCTATATCTGGAAATTTTTAAACATTTGTTGCAGAGAATCTGTCACGTGCAGCCTCAGTATGAAGAAGACCATCAGTTGGCTCCTCCTGCATGACAACACACCAAGCCACAAGGCTCTAATTGTTCAGGAGTTTTTGGCTAGTAAAAAAGTCTTCACACTGTCACACCCACCGTATTCACCAGACAATCCAGTATGACTTCCTTTTGTTCCTAAGCTGAAGGCACCGCTGAAAGGTTGTTATTTTCATGACACAGACACCATTCAAAGAGATTTAACGAGACCACTGAACAGTATACCAGTCATGACCTTCCACCAGTTATTCCAGTTGCTTAGTAATTGTTGTATGCAGTGTGTGGACACAGGAGAAAATTATTTTGAATAAACCAAGGTTAGTTTACTCACACATGGGATCATTTTTTTTTTTTTTTTATAGCATCAGTCTTGTTTTCCAATTGCCACACTCTGTATTATGGTGGATGGTATGTTTTTATATTTTATATTATATATATTTCACTTACCCACTAGGTAAAAAATATCATAATGCAATTGCATAATGCAAACTCACACTAGGTGAAATCCTTAAAAAGTCACAGTCAGGTGACTTACTCCATTTATCATGGGTTTTGAATACTAGCCCTCTGCAGTCTGTTGGTACCATTAATATCTAACACCCAGCATGAAAAGTATACTTACATTAAGTAATAATGTAACAATTTTTTTTCCCCTTTTCAAGTAGAAATGATAATCAGGAAATTTTCCATAATAACACAGAGATGAAACTACTTATTTTAAAACATATTTGTAAGCATAATTCAGAGTAACAACTATTTTTTCCCAATAATTCACCTTAGTGCAATCAATTATTTGAATTTTGACATTAGTTTTGGCAGACTACAAAAGAATACTTAAAATTTTTCACAATGTGAATATACAGCAATAATCAGATTACACAGCCTACTGTTAGCTTCTGAACTGATCACACATGACTAGAGGGAAAGATGACTGACATTCACACTTTTCTTAAGTTTAATGAAAATATATACTAGCTGTCTTTTATATCTTTGTGTATGTCCAAATGAACACCACTTATGGTACAAAAAGGCATAAGTGCAGAACGTTTATTTATGCCTTTATGAAATTTATCATTTTCCAGTGTGGTGGGCATAGAATGTAATAGCCACTGATAAAAGATACAATGTATGCCATCACCAAGGAATTTCATGGCATTTTGGTTGGTGAAGCAAATCAGTGGAACCAACTGGAAATTCTAAATGGTAGGGAATTCAGGGAAGTAGTCACAGAAGCTACTATGCTTTTTATACCAACTACGAGATACTGTTCAAGGTTAGACCTAAATGGTTGTCAGACAGAAAAATGTGTGGGATGATTATAAATTAGCAGGGAACACTGAACCCTACAAGCTAAGAGACAAAAGAAGTCCTTGGCTAAGAATGCAAAGAAAAGTATCAAAGAATTCTTTGCTCATGTTAACACTAGAATATGATTCTAGTGTTAACATGAGTGATGTTAACACTAGAATATGATAAACAACGTTGGCTCACTAGATATGAATAACATAACTGTTGATGATCCAGTTCAGATTGCTAACAAACTAAATATTTTGCATCTCCATTCGCATGTGATGTTTTTAGGAATGGGAACACCAGAAGTACACCATGTTATAACTGGGAAGAAAGTAGAAGAGAAATTGCGAAGCTAAACGTAAATCAGGCACCTGGAGTTGATGTCATCTATCCAATTATATTAAAAGAAGAAGCAAAGGAAGTAAGGAAACCCTTGGTCATAATTATGAGAGCATCTGTAGGTTCAGGGGAGGTGTGCAAATGTCTCCGCTATTCACAAAAGCAGGGGGGGAGAACAACATGAGCGATTATAAACCTGTAAACTTGACTTCCGTTACAGGGAAAATAATGGAGTCTGTGTTTAAAGAAGTATAATCAGGATCATCTTAACAAGAATTGAATTATACAGAAATCACAGCATGGGTTTATTAAGAGGAAATCCTGTCTAAGCAATCTGATTAGCTACTGTGATGCTGTAACAAAGAACTGAATGTAAACAATGGTTTTGAGATCACATATTTAGATTTCAGTAAAGCTTTAGATAATGTCTCACATGAAAGACTGCTGTAGAAATTGGAACAGGATTAGCATTAGTAGAGGCATTTGATGCAAGAAAGCAAGCTTATGCAGCATCAGCCAAAAAAAAAAAATAAATAAATAAAAAAAATAAAAATAATAAAATAAATAAAAAATAACCACTTCCACTTCACCCCTCTGTTCGTTCGAAATACCTGTCCAGCTGAGCTTTAAACTTATTTAGGCTATCAACTTCCACGACAAGGGATGGAAGTCTGTTCCACCAACCAACCACCCGCTGGCTAAAGGCAAAGTGTGGCATTAGGAGCAAGTTACTGATATGGATAAAGGGATGGTTAGGCAACAGAAGACAGTTATAAATGGGAATGCTCTTTTTGCAATAATGTTATTAGGAGTCCCTTAGAGTTCAGTGCTGGGCTGCTTAATGCTTACTACTTATTAACAAAACAGATGAAGACATATCAAACTTATTATCTAAGCTTGCAGATGATGGCAGGGTGTTAAATAACAGGAATCAAGACATACTATTGCATCAAGACCTAGAAACAGTCTAGAAAATCTATAAAAAAAGGTTAATAAAAAATCTTAAAATACTTTGTGTGTTGTTTTTTTTTTTATATTAAACCATATAATATCACAGCTAATTTCAAAACAATTAAAGAAAACAATGCCATACGCTGTGATTCCAAACTTTTAGGTGGGGGTGTATGTGTACTATAATCCCATTTATCTGAACTATTAAAACTGAGGATAAACCTTTCCCTTTACCCCTGATGGTAGTTACCTCTTTGAGTAAATCCCACTTCAGCACACTGTGATCACTGCCACCTAGTGGTTCCTTTATCTGCAGATTCTTAATGCATGAAGAATCACTACTGATAATCAGATCAAGAGTATTAACTCCCTCTAGTTGCCTCCCAAACATGCTGATGTAGAAAACAATCATCCAATAAAGCCACAAAAGCCTTGCTAGTGTGTGAGTGACCAACCCACAAATTTTGGTCAATATCCAGGAAATTAAAATCCCCCATTATAAGACTCCCTGATTTACTGGCCCACTCTATTTCCCTGTACAGTTTCTTATTGTACTGATCAGAGTCATTAGGCCTATAACACTCTCCTACTCTCAATTTTGATCTCCCAATGCTTATGTCACACCAAACTGACTCGAAACTGCACTGTCCAGCGATTGTCGACTATCACTTCACTTCCTTGGATTTTATGTGTTTCTTAACTAATAACCCCTCATCCCTTCCTATCCTGTCTATTCTTCCTGTACGCATTGTACTCCCCAAATTCCAGTTCTGCATTCCTTATATCTGTGTAACACCACGTCTCTGATATCCCAACAATATCTGCCTTTGATGTTTTGAGCAATACCTCAAGTATACATGCACCTGTTCCTATTCTTAGGTACCCTAACACAACCCATGTGTTTACTTGTACCACAATGACTCCCAGCAGTCTCTGAAATACCCTGCATCTTGTTTTCCAGGCTGCTGCTCATTCCAATAGAAGCAGTGTAAGAATCACTTTCACCTCTGCCAGTGGCTGCTGTTAATCTATTAGTCCTTGTATCCTCTCAAGCTAGCAGTTTTCCGATCCACCTAACACTGCCTTGATAGCATCAGCAAATATTCTTGCAACCTTTCTATTTAAGTGTATCCAATTCCTGTAGAAATAGTCTCTCCTGTTAACAAGTACAGACCAGGCTGAAAAAAATTCTATCCCCTGAGCCTTGCACAATCTTTCCAGTTTTTGCCAATCGCATTATAAAGTTTTTAATACAATAGAATAAAGAGATGCCATGACTGGTAAAAGAAGTTCATTGAATCCTTGTGCAATATTTGGAGTATAGAATCTGGTGAAAGACACCCTAATGTGTGTAGGGCTACGAATATGCCTCCATCAACTATTACTACAGCTATGAAGAATGTTAATAAAATAAAACAATCGATGCAAAGTGATAGGTAAAATTTTTGGTGCCCAGAACCTAATCCTGTGATTTTTGATTGACTTAATTATATAAAGGGTTCCATTTGTGCATGTCCACCCAGGAACCTGACCCCGCCGTAAATTGAGGGCTACCTGTACTTTGTTAAATAGACAAGTGTATTTCAACCTGAAGAGGCAGCCATTCATTGCCTGTTTTTCAATCTCCTTTGTTCTATTTAAATATTAGCCACTTTGTATACTGCTTTTGTAAGTACCCTTTACCATTTCATTTATTATTTAAATTCACTGATGCCTGAACATGTAAACCCCTGACCTGTGGCCGTGAATGGGTAGGTGGCAAAAAACTGTATTTTGTAGATATTATTATTGTTGTAATAAAGATTCTCTTTCTTCTATATAAGATTTAAAAATAATTAATAGAAAATACTAAAAGATGGAGAAGTAATTAACACAAGGTGCCAGGCCTAATAGAGGAAAAATAAGAAATAAGGAAAGAGAAAAAGAAAAAGAATAATAAGAACTTAAAAAAAAAAAAAAAAGCATAAGTAGAATTAACGGCTGAATTAACAAGCCAATCATATGTACAATAGCTGAAAGCGAAGTAGAAATGAATAAATGTCAAATAATAGTGAGCATTAAAATGAGGGTGATAAAAAAATAAAATAAAATATTGATGCAAACTAAATAAAATAAAATAAAATAAAATTGGTACATAGATCAGGTATTTCATTAGGGGCCTACACCTGATCATGTACCAAAACACTGCATTTCTATACAAACCTATGTTGATGGAAGAATGATTAAAACGTCCAAAAAACATACGTAAGGTAGCCCCAATGCAGTGTATGAAATTAAAATCCTCTGATGAAATACCTGATCTATGTACCAATTTTATTTTATTTTATCTAGTTTGCATCAATTTTTTTTTTTTTTATCACCCTCATTTTGATGCTCACTAATTATTTAACATTTATTAATTTCTACTTCCTTTTCAGCTACTGTACATATGACTGGCTCGTTAATTCTACATTTTTTTTTTTTTTTTAGGTTCTTAATATTCTTTTTCTTTCTCCTCTATTAGGCCTGGAACCTTGTGTTAATTACTTCTCCAACTTTTAGTATTTTCTATTAATTATTTTTAAATCTTATCATTATATTTTTGTATCCTGTTTCTGCAGCAAGGCTGCAGAAAGAGGATAAACTGTTTCTCTTTCTTTTCTATTTTTCTTTTATTTCATACATACTAAATATATATAGATATATATATATATATATACATACAAGCACTCCGCTGCTTACGTACAACTCGCAGATACGTACAAAGCTGTTGCTATGTTTGGTTATGAGAATCAATTATGAACACCTTTTGCTTTTGCAGTGACATAAGCACTGCGAAAGCAAAAATAAGAGTAGGAGTGTGTTATAGGCCTAATGACTCGAATGAGTACAATGAACAATTGTACAGAGAAATAGAGTGGGCTAGTAAATCGGAATGTCTTATAATGGGGGATTTCAACTTCCCAGATATTGACTGGAACTTGTGGGTTGGTCACTCACACACTAGTCAGACTTTTGTGGATTTATTGGATGATTGTTTTCTTCAGCAGCATGTTCGAGAGGCAACCAGAGAAAGTAATACTCTTGATCTGGTTATCAGCAGTGATCATTCATGTATTCGGAATTTGCAGATAAAAGAACCACTAGGTGGCAGTGATCACAGTGTACTGACGTGGGATTTACTTAAAGATTTAATTACCATCAGGGGTTAAGGAAAGGGTTTTTGCTTCCATAAAGGCGAGTACAGTGGTCTCCGACAGTTTTTAAATTCCGTACAGTGGGATCAACTGACGATGTTACCAACAGTAAATTCTAAGTGGGAAGCATTCAAGGAATTAATTGTGGATGCTACTAAAAGTTTCATACCTATTAAGAAATATTGTTCAAGGTTTAGGCCTAAATGGTTGTCAAATGAACTAATGAGACTCGTAACAGAGAAGAAAAATGCATGGGATGCATACAAATTAACACGTGACACCGAAGCCTATGATAGCTACAAGCTGATCTGTAACCAAGTTACAAAGGAGGTTAGGCAGGCGAAGGCAGATTACGAGAAATCCTTGGCAAAAGATGCTAAGAAAAACAGCAAGGATTTCTTTACTTATATAAACTCTAAAAGGAAGGGGATGAATCTTATTGGTCCACTTGACATCGATGGTTCGACTGTTAATGATCCTGCTCAAATAGCAAACAAACTGAATGAGAAATTTGCATCTACATTCACACATGAGGAATTATTAAGGTTTGAAAATGGCAGAAGGTTATCAAATTGTAGCAGGATACTTAATGATTTTGTAATAACTGAGAGCAAAGTGGAAGAGAAATTGTTGAAGTTAAACGTAAGAAAAGCACCTGGGGTGGATGGGATCCATCCAGTTATATTAAAGGAGGCGGCAAAGCAACTAAGCAAACCGTTAGCCATAATTATGAGAGCATCCTTGGACTCAGGGGTGGTTCCCACGGACTGGAGATGTGCAAACGTATCCCCAATTCACAAAGGGGGATCGAAGGGTGACACGGGTAATTACAGACCAGTTAGTTTAACTACCGTTCCGGGTAAAATAATGGAGTCGCTGGTTAAAGATGCATTGCAGGATCATCTAGACAAGACTGCAGCAATAATTCAGACACAGCATGGGTTTGTTAAGAGAAAGTCTTGTCTGACAAATTTGATAGGATATTATGATGTGGTTACAAAGGAACTGGATGCAAAAAATAATTTTGATATCATATATTTGGATTTCAGGAAAGCTTTTGATACTGTTGCGCATGGAAGACTATTGTACAAATTGGAGCAGAATGGTATTAAGGGTAAGTTGCTACAATGGATAAAAGGATGGTTAAGTGGGAGAAGACAGAGGGTAGTAATCAATGGGTGCTGCTCTTCTTGGACTAATGTTATTAGTGGAGTCCCACAGGGTTCGGTGTTGGGTCCACTGTTGTTTTGTATATTTATCAATGATATTGATGAAGGAATATCAGGCTTAGTGTCAAAGTTTGCAGATGATACAAAGGTTGGCAGGGTTGTTAATGACAGTAATGGCAGTGTGCTACTGCAACAGGATCTAGATAATTTGGGCAGATGGGCTAAGAAGTGGCAACTGAAGTTTAACCTTGACAAATGCAAAGTACTGCATATGGGTAGAAGTAACCCCAGAGAAACGTACCAACTGTGTGGTACTACACTTAAGGTGGTAGAAAATGAAAAAGACCTGGGAGTAATTGTGCAGGCAGATATGAAGTTTTCTGAGCAATGCAGACAGGCTGGCAGGGCAGGTCATGGGGTTTTGTCAATGATATATAGGAATTTTGCTAGCAGGGAAAAGGAGGTGATTATCCCTCTGTATAAGGCAATGGTCAGGCCACGCCTTGAGTACTGCGTGCAGGTCTGGAGGCCTCATTTTAGGAAGGATGTAGATTTACTTGAGCGTGTACAGAGAAGGGCAACAAAATTAGTGAGGGGAATTAGCATTAGCATTAGTAGAGGCATTTGATGCAAGAAAGCAAGCTTATGCAGCATCAGCCAAAAAAAACCAAGAAAAAAACCACATCCACTTCACCCCTCTGTTCGTTCAAAATACCTGTCCAGCTGAGCCTTAAACTTATTTAGGCTATCAACCTCCACCACAAGGGATGGAAGTCTGTTCCACCAACCAACCACCCGCTGGCTAAAGGCAAATTTCCGCACGTCTATCCTACATCTGTCTTTCCTCAATTTGAATTTATGCCCTCTCAGGTGATTTTTCTGAGCTAGAGGAAGAATCCCATCAGCATTGAGCATGCTTAAACCATTCAAGGCTTTATACACCTCTATCAGATCACCTCGCTGGTGCCTAGTCTCCAGACACTGTAATTTGCAAAACTTAAGCCTTTCTTCGTAAGAGCACCCCTTTGTTCCATTCACTAATCTTGTTGCCCTTCTCTGTACTCGTTCCAGCAGCTCTACATCCTTCTTGAAATGAGGCCTCCAGACCTGTATACAGTACTCTAGGTGTGGCCTGCCCATCGCCTTATACAATGGAATAATCACCTCCTTATCCCTGCTGGAAAAATTCCTCTTTATCATTGACAATACTCCATGAGCTACTCTTGCAGCCCGTCTGCACTGCTCAGAGAACTTCATATCTGCCTGCACAACCACTCCCAAGTCCCTTTCATTCTCTACCACTGTCAGTGTAGTACCACAGAGTTGATACGTTGCTCTGGGGTTGCTGTTTCCCATGTGTAGTACTTTACATTTGTCAATGTTAAACTTCATTTGCCACCTCTCAGCCCATCTGCTCAACCTTTCCAGATCCTGTTGCAGCAGCATAGTGTCAGTAGTGTCCTTGACAACCCTGCCAATCTTTGTATCGTCTGCAAACTTGGACATTAAGCCCGATATACCATCATCAATATCATTTATAAATACAGAAAACAATAATGGACCCAACACTGAGCCCTGAGGGACTCCACTAATAACATCAGTCCACGATGAGCAGTGTCCATTGATTACCACTCTGTCTTCTCCCCCTCAACCACCCCTTTATCCATAGCAGCAATTTGCCTCCAATGTCACACTGCTCCAATTTGTGCAGCAGTCTTCCATGTGCAACAGTATCAAAAGCCTTTCTAAGATCCAAGTATATAATATCAAAGTTATTCCCTGCATCCAGTTCTTTTGTGACTGCATCATAGTATCCAATCAAGTTGGTCAGGCAAGACTTCCCCTTAACAAAACCATGCTGTGTCTGAGCTATAACTGAAGTCTTGTCTAAATGATCCTGCAGTGCTTCTTTAACCAGTGCCTCCATTAATTTTCCTGGAACAGAAGTTAAGCTCACAGGTCTATAATTACTTGTGTCAGCCTTTGATCCTCCTTTGTGAATTGGGGTCACATTTGCACATTTCCAGTCTATGGGTACCTCCCCTGAGTCCAAGGAAGCTCTCATAATTATGGCTAAGGGTTTGCTTACTTCCTTTGCTGCCTCCTTTAATATAACTGGATAGATCCCATCCACCCCGGGTGCCTTTCTTGTGTTTATCTTCAACAGTTTCTCCTCCACTTTACTCCCAGTTATTTCAAGATTCTGTAACTTACTGCTAGAGTTGAATACACCTCTGGCATTCCCCTCGCTGAATAACTCCTCATGTGTGAATGTCGATGCAAAATATTCATTTAGTTTGTTAGCTACCTGAGCAGGATCATCAACACTTGACCCATCAATATCAAGTGGACCAATCTGATTCATCCCCTTCCTTCTAGAGTTTACATAAGTAAAGAACTCTTTGCTGTTTTTCTTTGCATCCCTTGCCAAGGATTTATCGTAATCTGCCTTCGCCTGCCTAACCTCCTTTGTAACTTGGTTGCATATCAACTTGTATCTATCATAGGCTTCTGTGTCATGTGTTAATTTGTATGTATCCCATGCATTTTTCTTCTCTGCCATATGCCTCATTAGTTCATCTGACATCCATTTTGGCCTAAACCTTGAACAATATTTCTTAGTTGGTATGTAAAGCCTAGTAGCTTCCAAGATAAGTTCTTTGAATGCTTCCCATTTTGAATTTGCTGTTGGTAACATCATCAGTTGGTCCCACTGTATAGAATTTAAATACTGTCTCAGTCCATCGTAGTCGCCTTTACGGAAGCAATAACCCTTCCCTTTACCCCTAATGGTAGTTACCTCTTTGAGTAAATCCCACTTCAGCACACTGTGATCACTGCCACCTAGTGGTTCATTTATCTGCAGATTCTTAATGCATGAAGAATCACTGCTGATAATCAAATCTAGAGTATTACTCCCTCTAGTTGCCTCCCGAACATGCTGATGTAGAAAACAATCGTCCAATAAATCCACAAAAGTCCTGCTAGTGTGTGAGTAACCAGCCCCCAAATTCCAGTCAATATCTGGGAAATTAAAATCTTCCATTATAAGACACTCTGATATACTGGCCCACTCTATTTCCCTGTACAGTTCCTTATTATACTCATCAGAGTCATTAGGCCTATATTATTATTATTATTATTATTATTATTAGCCATATGGTGCAAGGAAGCCTGAGGCTTATACTGCACCAGGCAAAAAAAAAAAAAAAAAAAAAAAATTCCCTATTACCCTGACAGACAGACAGAGAGAGAGAGAGAGAGAGAGAGAGAGAGAGAGAGAGAGAGAGAGAGAGAGAGAGAGAGAGAGAGAGAGAGAGAGAGAGAAAGTAGAAAGGAATCACCAAGAAAGAGTAGAATGATGATATCCAGCTCAGGACCCTGGGTGTGCCAAGCCCATACTCACCAGATGTGAGCCCCTGGGGGTGTAGCACACTCCTACTCTCAATTTTGATCTCCCAATGTTTATGTCACGCCAAACTGACTCCACGCTGCACTGTCCAGCGATGTCGACTGGCTTCACTTCCTTGGTTTTTATGTGTTTCTTAACTAATAGCATAACCCCTCCTCCCTACCTATCCTGTCTATCGTTTCTGTAGACGTTGTACTCCCCAAATTGCAGTTCTGCATCCCTTATATCTGTGTGACACCACGTCTCTGATATCCCAACAATATCTGCCTTCGATGTTTTGAGCAATACCTCAAATTCATCAAATTTATTTACTAAACTCCTAGCATTGGTGTACACGCAAGTATACCTGCACCTGTTTCTATTCTTAGCTACCCTAACACAACCCATGTGTTTACTTGTACCGCAATGGCTCCCAGCAGTCTCTGAAATACCATGCATCTTGTTTTTCAGGCTTCTGCTCATTCTAATAGAAGCAGTGCAAGAATCTCTTTCACCTCTGCCAGTGGCTACTGTCATTCTATTGGTCTTTGTCTCCCCCCAAGCTAGCAGTTTTCCGACCCACCTAACACTGCCCCGATAGCATCAGCAAATATTCTTGCACCCTTTCTATTTAAGTGTATCCCATCCCTGTAGAAGCAATCTCTCCTGTTAACAAGTACAGTCCAGGCTGAAAAAAATTCTACCCCTTGAGCCTTGCACAATCTTTCCAGGGCCGAATTGATCGACAAGGCTCTTATCATATACTCCCTCCTATCGTGTCTGGGCAGAATTGCAGACACTTTCAAATTCAATCCTAATTCTCGGCTTTTGTTCAACAGTGACCTGTACTTGTTAAGTAATTCTGCCGGTCTCCTACTCTTAATATTATTAGTGCCAACGTGTACAACTATATCACCTTTTGTGCCCTTAAAAGATGATATTCGCTCTACAAAGTCATCAACCTTTGCCCCTGGCAGACATACCCTGGTCCTGTTCCACCTATCAAATGAAGGGATCCTCTTATCAAGAATGAAGGGATCCTCTTATCAAGAGAGGCTTAAGTTCTGCAAATTGCAGTGGCTGGAGACTAGGCACCTGTGCGGTGATCTGATTGAGGTGTATAAGGCCTTGAATGGGTTCAGCACGCTGAATTCTGATGGGATCCTTCCACCTGTTCAGATTACGAACCTAAGGGGGCATAAATTCAAATTAAGAAAAGACAGATGTAGATTGGATGTGCGGAAATTTGCCTTTAGCCAGCGGGTGGTTAATTGCTGGAACAAACTTCCATCTGTCATTGTGGAAGTTGATAGGTTGAATAAATTTAAGGAGGAACTGGACAGGCATTTGGAGGGAATGGTGTGATTTTTTTTTTTTTTTGGTTGATGCTGCATAAGCTCATACATTTGCTTTCTTGCATCACATGGCACTATTACTACTACTACTACTACTACCTTCGTGATATTTTTCTAAAGCAGATTTCTGGAGGTCACTACCATAAAACAATTAGAGGTTTCTGGTTTATTGGGCTTTTCAATAGCAGGAATTCTGTGGAATTTTACATTATTATGGCAAAATGTGTTTCCCCTTCACTGAAGTCTTCAATCATATAAAAAACAAATACATTTTCAGGATCTTCTCTTCATTCCTATTTTTTGAGCTTCGTAAAGTTGTTACTCCGTATCTCACTTGCACGTATCATGTTAGTTTCAATTGGTGCATGCCATGTTCTTTGTTATTGATTGTTTATCTTTTTTACTGTTTTAAATTTTAACCCCCCCCCCCCCAAATGTCAGTGAACAGAAACATCACCTAGTTAGTATGTACACGTTACAGTATGTATTAATTAAGCTATGCACATAAGCGTAAATTTATTTTTATTTTGCTAATTGGAGGAAGTAAAGTGTAAAATTGTGTTCTATATCTTTACCTTTATAGCCTGTGGATAATATTTCTCCTATTTTTGTTTATTAGAATAGCAGTTTAATACAATTAAAATTCAGTTCGCAAGCGTAATCACAATGACTGCCACTTACTACACATCGTATGGTGAACGGTATTTTATTTAGGAGAGTTCATCATAAAGTGATATGATCATAGATTAAATTGAATTACGTATCATACTTAGATTAAATTAGTTTTGAATAAATACTGTACTCTACATTATTATTCATTGTGTTTTCAGCTTCATTTAACTTGGTTAAAAATCGTAAAATGCAATACATAATGAAGTTTGTTCGGGGTTATCTCAGTGCACTGTACTGTACTGTACATGAATTTTGTATCTACAAGACCGAAGTTGGAATTATGTACAAAGCGGACTTTGTACATGAAAAAAAAAAAACTGATTAAGTACATAAGTCGAGGAGTGCCAATATATATATTTTTTTACCCTGTACAATGAATTGTATTTATTTTTCTCATTTTGGAGTCTGCGCGCATGTGCGAACACACACACACACACATACCCACCCACCCCTATATATGTAAGCTTATTACACACACAATATACAGGCTGTCTCAAAAATATTGGTACAAACGTTTAGGGGAGGTAGGTAACATCTAAAGGAATGTGAATCGCATAGGAACCCATAACCGGAAACGTCACGGGGAAAGTAGTAGAAGAAATGACACAAGACAGTAATTAGTGGCAAACATTTGACATAATATTAACAATGGAGTACGAGATGGATGCATTTCATGATGTTACAACAGATGCTCGAAGGTTCCACCATGAGACGCGATGCATGCGTGATACCGACGCAGCATGGACTGGCGGACACGGTCAAACACACCTGGAGTTTCTTTGACAGTAGCAGCAGCACAGATCAGTCTTGCCACAAGATCCATTTCTGTCTCCCCAGGCATTTCATACACAATAGATTTGAGGCCCCCCCCCACAGAAATAAATCAAAGCTCAATAAATCAGGTGAGCGTGGAGGCCAGGCAACGGGTCCACCACAGCCAATCCATTGCTGCCCAAAACGCCTATTCAAATGGTCACAAACACACCTTCCATAATGGGCAGGCACCCCATCATGTTGAAACCAAATGTTGCATCTCACACTTGCTGGAACATTGTCAAGTAACCCTGCTAGAACTTGTTCAAGAAAGATCCAATATTTAGCGGAGTTCATGCGGGATGGTAACAGGTATGGGCCGACTAAGCAGTCACCGACCATACCTGCCCACACATTTATTGTGAAGCGATGTTGTGCCGCATGGGGACACACACCGTGTGGGTTGTCATGAGCCCACACATGAGCATTGTGCTGATTGAATAAGCCTTCCCGAGTGAAATAAGCCTCATCCGTGACCAAAACATAGGCTGGAAAATTCAAGTCTTGAACACTACCAACTTAACGTCTACCAACTTAAGGTATGTTTCCGGTTATGGGTTCCTATGCGATTCACATTCCTTTAGATGTTACCTACCTCCCCTAAACGTTTTGTAAAATATTTGTACCAATATTTTTGAGACACCCTGTATAATGAAATTTATATATGTCATAAATATAAATAATTTAATTTTAAGCATAAGCTTATACATAAATAATTAAATTAATATACACTGCCATAAGTATCTTTCCATTTGAAAAATCTGACCAAATGGGTCTAAATCCCTTTGCCGCAGAAATAGTCTTCCATTCACTAAAAATATTGACAACATAATATTGTTCAAGGTTTAGGTCTAAATGGTAATCAAATGAACTAATTAGACGCGTGACAGAGAAGAAAAATGCTGTTTGTTGTTTGTTATTTGGTTTTTAGGAGCATTGGCAACTAAGGCCATATTGCTCCGGGAATATGCGGTGGTCCTTCCCTTGACCTTTCCGTATCCTCCGTATTTGGTGGTGACAGGCTCGAACCCCGGTCTAATCAAAGAAAAATGCATGGGATGCATATAAATTATCAAACGACTCAGAAGCCTATGGCAGATATAAGCTAGTCTGTAATCAGGTCACCAAGGAGATTAGGCAGGCGAAGGTAGATTACGAGAAATCTTTGTAAAGAATGCTAAGAAAAACAGCAAGGATTTCTTTACTTATATAAACTCTAAAAGGAAGGGGATGAATCTGATTGGTCCACTTGATATTGATGGTTCGACTGTTGATGATCCTGCTCAGAGAGCAAACAAACTGAATGAGTATTTTGCATATACATTGACACATAAGGAGTTTTTAAGGTTTGAAAATGGCAGAAGGTTATCAAATTGTAGCAGGATGCTTAATGATTTTGTAATAACTGAGAGCAAAGTGGAGGAGAAATCGTTGAAGTTAAACATGAGAAAGGCACCTGGGGGTGGATGGGATCTATCCAGTTATATTAAAGAAGGTGGCAAAGCAACTAAGCAAACCCTTAGCCATAATTATGAGAAAATTCTTGGACTCAGGGCAGGTCCCCACAGACTGGAGATGTGCAAATGTATCCCCAATTCACAAAGGGGGATCGAAGGGTGACACAAGTAATTACAGACCAGTTAGTTTAACTTCTGTTCCGGGTAAAATAATGGAGTCACTGGTTAGCATTAGCATTAGCATTAGATGCAAGAAAGCAAGCTTATGCAGCAACAGCCAAAAAAAAAAAAAAAAAAAAAAAAACCCCACTTCCACTTCACCCCTCTGTTGGTTCAAAATACCTGTCCAGCTGAGCCTTAAACTTATTTAGGCTATCAACTTCCACGACAAGTGATGGAAGTCTGTTCCACCAACCAACCACCCGCTGGCTAAAGGCAAATTTCCGCACGTCTATCCTACATCTGTCTTTCCTCAATTTGAATTTATGCCCTCTCAGGTGATTATTCTGAGCGAGAGGAAGAATCCCATCAGCATTGAGCATGCTCAAACCATTCAATGCTTTATACACCTCTATCAGATCACCTCGCTGGTGCCTAGTCTCCAGACACTGTAATTTGCAAATCTTAAGCCTTTCTTCATAAGAGCACCCTTTCCATTCCATTCACTAATCTTGTTGCCCTTCTCTGTACTCGTTCCAGCAGCTCTACATCCTTCTTGAAATGAGGCCTCCAGACCTGTATACAGTACTCTAGGTGTGGCCTGACCATTGCCTTATACAAGGGAATAATCACCTCCTTATCCCTGCTAGAAAAATTCCTATATATCATTGACAACACACCATGAGCTACTCTTGCAGCCCGTCTGCACTGCTCAGAGAACTTCATATCTGCCTGCACAACCACCCCCAGGTCACTTTCATTCTCTACCACTGTCAGTGTAGTACCACAGAGTTGATACGTTGCTCTGGGGTTGCTGTTTCCCCATGTGTAGTACTTTACATTTGTCAATGTTAAACTTCATTTGCCACCTCTCAGCCCATCTGCTCAACCTTTCCAGATCCTGTTTCAGCAGCATAGTGTCAGTAGTGTCCTTGACAACCCTGCCTACCTTTGTATCATCTGCAAACTTCGACATTAAGCTTGATATACCCTCATCAATATCATTTATGAATACAGAAAACAATAATGGACCCAACACTGAGCCCTGAGGGACTCCACTAATAACATTAGTCCACGACGAGCAGTGTCCATTGATTACCACTCTCTGTCTTCTCCCCCTCAGCCACCCCTTTAAGCACAGCATGAATTTGCCTCCAATGCCACACTGCTCCAATTTGTGCAGCAGTCTTCCATGTGCAACAGTATCAAAAGCCTTTCTAAGATCCAAGTATATAATATCAAAGTTATTCCCTGCATCCAGTTCCTTTGTGACTGCATCATAGTATCCAATCAAATTGGTCAGGCAAGACTTCCCCTTAACAAAACCATGCTGTGTCCGAGCTATAGCTGAAGTCTTGTCTAAATGATCCTGCAGTGCTTCTTTAACTAGTGCCTCCATTAATTTTTCTGGAACAGAAGTTAAACTCACAGGTCTATAATTACTAGTGTCAGCCTTTGATCCTCCTTTGTGAATTGGGGTGACATTTGCACATCTCCAGTCTCAGGGTACCTCCCCTGAGTTCAAAGAAGCTCTCATAATTATGGCTAAGGGTTTGCTTACTTCCTTTGCTGCCTCCTTTAATATAACTGGATAGATCCCATCCAAATATTAAAGATGCATTGCAGGATCATCTAGACAAGACTGCAGCAATAATTCAGACACAGCATGGGTTTGTTAAGGGAAAGTCCTGACAAATTTGATAGGATATTATGATGTGGTTACAAAGGAACTGGATGCAAAAAATAATTTTGATATCATATATTTGGATTTCAGGAAAGCTTTTGACACTGTTGCGCATGGAAGACTATTGTACAAATTGGAGCAGAATGGTATTAAGGGTAAGTTGCTACAATGGATAAAAGGATGGTTGAGTGGGAGAAGACAGAGGGTGGTAATCAATGGGTGCTGCCCTTCATGGACTAATGTTATTAGTGGAGTCCCACAGGGTTCGGTGTTGGGTCCACTGTTGTTTTGTATATTTATCAATGATACTGATGAAGGTATATCAGGCTTAGTGTCAAAGTTTACAAATGATACAAAGGTTGGCAGGGTTGTTAATGACAGTAATGGCAGTGTGCTACTGCAACAGGATCTAGAAAATTTGGGAAGATGGGCTAAGAAGTGGCAACTGAGGTTTCACCTTGACAAATGCAAAGTACTGCATATGGGTAGAAGTCACCCCAGAGAAACATACCAACAGTGTGGTACTACACTTAAGGTGGTAGAAAACGAAAAAGACCTGGGAGTAATTGTGCAGTCAGATATGAAGTTTCTGAGCAATGCAGGTAGGTTGCCAGGGCAGGTCATGGGGTTTTGTCAATGATATATAGGAATTTTGCTAGCAGGGAGAAGGAGGTGATTATCCCTCTCTATAAAGCACCGCACCTTGAGTACTGCATACAGGTCTGGAGGCCTCATCTTAGGAAGGATGTAGATTTGCTTGAGCCTGTACATAGAAGGGCAACAAGATTGGTGAGCGGAATGAAGGGATCCTCTTACCAAGAGAGGCTTGAGTTCTGCAAATTGCAGTGGCTGGAAACTAGGCACCTGCACAGTGATCTGACTGAGGTGGAAAAAGCCTTGAATGGGTTGAGCACGCTGAATTCTGATGGGATCCTTCCACTTGTTCAGATTACGAACCTAAGGTGGCATAAATTCAAATTAAGAAAAGATAGATGTAGAATAGATGTGCGGAAATTTGCCTTTAGCCAGCAGGTGATTAATTGCTGGAACAAACTTCCATCTGTCGTTGTGGAAGTTGATAGGTAAATAAATTTAAGGAGGAACTGGACAGGCATTTGGAAGGAATTGTGTGATTTTTTTTTTTTTTTTTTTTGGCTGATGCTGCATAAGCTCATACAATTGCTTTCTTGCATCACATGGCACTACTACATTAATACATTTAGAACTAGGTAAATAGAATGTTTTCACAGATTCAACTTTGACTCATACTGCTGTTGCGAAGTATCATTGATTGCAATTACAGTTCCCAAAATTTAATATAAAATTTTACTCCAAAATTACTACCTTGAGAGAATGGACTCATGGAATCTTTTAAATTTAATTCTTTTAACTGTATATCTCTTTTGTAATCACCCTTCTTTTTACAACCACCCTAAATTTCAAGTGTAGCAATTTTATAAATAAAATAAATAATAAAAACTTAGCAGAAATTATACTGGTAACCAATTGATTACACCGAAAGTTTACAGGTCATGTTGCAAAGGTGTAAAAGAGTTGTTATTATCCAATACTACAATATGAGGAATAGTTTTTAAAAACAACAAAGGATAACACAATAGCAGAGTTTATCAATGCTGGAAGAATTCACTTACTACACTCTGTTGTAAGGCTACTGTGTGTATGAGAAGAATGGAAAGAACTTTGAGGGCTAGACATCACATTCATTGCAGTAATGATCATATCTAAACAATCTGCAACGTCATTATTCTTTGCACAAGAAAGAGCTGGTGTATGACCTGCAATTGTTAGTAGGATGAGAAAGTACACCACATATACAGAAATATTTTTTTTCTACTGACAAATTCAACAGCAAATTACAGAATTTTCACTCTGATTTAAAAATAATTTAACACTTTTTTATTTTAAGTATAATAAAATAGTACACTGAAATCAAAATTTCTGCTCAACCACAAGCTTTAACTAATTATTTGTAAAATCATATTTTATTATTAACTCCAAAAAGAGAAAAATAAATCCAATTCATTGTACATGGTAAATACACATTTATCATGAAAATAATGAAGTTAGTCAATTGCCAAAAAATTGCAAGGTGCAAACATAAAATAATATTGCTTTGAAATGAACTATTTTATCTTTACAGGGCAATCATATTTGTTAATTAAGCATTTCTAACAAGTTTCAATTATTAGCATTTACATAAGGAGTGACAAATGATGAAAGAAAGCAAGCTTATACAGCATCATCAACAACAACAAAAAAAAAAAAAAAAAAACACAGCACCTCCCATTTTGCCAAATCATGCTTCCAAATAGTTTGTCTACTTCTTCCTTAAATTTGTTTATGAAACAAAACCATGAACTGTCCTGGCAATCTGTCTGCATTGCTCAGAGAACTTCATATCTGAGTGCACAATTACACACAGGTCTTTTTCATTTTGGGTGTAGTACTACATAGTTGGTACATTACTTTGGGGTTACTATTGCCCATATGCAGTACTTTGCATTTATCAATGTTAAACTTCAATTGCCATTTCTCAGCCATTTCTAGATAAAAAATACTCATGCAGTTTGTCAGCTACTGGGCAGGATCATCAAGAGTCCAACCACCATAGGCTTCTGTTGCCTGATAATTTATATGCATCCCATGCATTTTTCTTCTTTACCACGAGTCTCATTAGTTCATCTAACATCCATTTAGGCCTAAACCTTGAACAGTATTTCTTAGTTGGTATGAAAAGCCTTCTATGATTAATTCCTTGAATGCTTCCCATTTAGAATTTGCTGATGGAAGCATCATCAGTTGGTCCCGCTGCATAGAATTTAAAAAAAAAACTGAGACCAATGAAGTCACCTTTACAAAAGCAAAAACCCTTCCCTTTACCAGTAATGGTAGTTACATCTTTAAGTGAACCCACATCAATACACTGATCACTTCCACCTAGTTATTCTTTTATCTGCAGATTCTAAATACATGCATAATCACTGCTGATAAGCAGATCAAGAGTTTTACTCCTGCTTGTTGCCTCTCTAACACACATTGCTGTAGAAAACAGTCATCCAACAAATCCACAAAATCTTGCTAGTCTGTGAGTGACAAACCTACAAGTACCAGTCAATATCTGGAAAGTTAAAATCCACCATTATAAGACAATGATTTACTGGCCCACTGTAGTTCTCTGTTCATTGTACTCATCAGAGTTATTAAGCCTATAACACATTCCCACTCTCATTTTTGCTCTCCCAGTGCTTATGTCACACCAAACTGACTCAACATTGTGCTGGCTACCCATGTCAACTGAATGCACTGCATTAGATTTTATGTGCTTCTTAACTAAGAGCATAACCCATCCATCCATCCATCCATTCTCCTATCCTGTCTGTCCATTCTGTATACATTGTGCTCCCCATATTCAATGATGCTCACCATTTGCATCCAATATGTGTATGACACCACATCTGGACTCTTCAATTCCAACAATGTCTGCATTTGATGTCTTCACTGGCATTTCAAATTCATCAAATTTATTTACTATACTCCTAACACTGGTATACATGCAAGTACAGGTAACTCTCTTATAACATGGTAGTTAGGTCCCTATAAAATCTTGTGTAGTATGAAACAGTGTTATACGGGTCTAAGAACCATTACAAAAAGGAGGGTTACGTTCCAAATGCTAACAAAAATACATAATTTTTTTTTATAACTACCGGAAACTTAATTTTTATAAAAATAGTAATAACTGAACAAACGTCTTAGAAACTGTGATACATAACCCCAGGGGCTCACATCTGGTGAGTTTGTGCTTGGCACACTCAGGGTTCTGAGTTGGATATCATCATTTTTCTCTTTATTGGAAATTCCCTTCTACTTCTAATTCTTGTACTCTCTCACTCTCTCTCTCTCTGTAACTCAGAATTTTTTTTTGGCTGGTGCAGCAAAAGCCCCAGCATTCCTTGCACCATATAGCCAATAATAATAATATATGTCAGATAATGTACGTCCAGTTAATTTTCTTCCTTTCTTTTCATCACTGCTAAGCATAATCAAATGAGAATGTTTTCTTTGTTGCAGAATATCTTCACCTCCTGAACTTTCTTCTGCAGCATCTAGATTTCAATGTATCTTCTCTCTTTAAAACATCAGTAATCTGGGTTTGTTTGCTTTTGCTTGATACATCTTTGTTAAGTTTTATGGAGCTAAGTATTTTGGAAGCTCCCTTTTGAACTTTGTGCTCCTTTCAGTCGATGGTTCTGCATTCAAAAAATAAGATTCTAATTGCTGGAATATGTTTATGCCTTCCCATATGCTTTTTAGTGTAAAATTTGGAACTTAAAAATTTTCATCTGCGTTATCATCTTCTGAATTGATTTGGTTTACCTCGAATGCCATTTCCATAAAATCCGGTTCATCTGCCTCTTTTTCTACCAGTAATTCTTGAACGTCTTCAGTAGTCATATCATCAAACCCTTCCCCTCCTGCTGATGTAGCAAGTTCTACTATTGCACCAATTAAGTTTTCTGCCGGTTCAACCATATTTCCTGAATGAACTGACTCTGGCCACACATTTTTGCAATGTGCATTTAATGTGTTGACAGTTTTAATTCTTTGAGCAATAAAGTTATGATTCCAATACAGTCCACAATTGAAAAATTGTTTCTATACCTCTATCACTTCAATAGATTCAGAATAAATTTTTTCCAAAATCCATTGTAATGATTTTCTGATGTAATGAGTTTTAAATGTAGATACAATGCCTTGATCTAATGGCTGCATTAAAGAAGTTGTACAGTAAACCCTCACTAATCCGGATTAATTGGGGGAAGTGGTTATCTGGATTAAGCGATAATTCGGATTAGTGAAGCAAAAGATTGCCTTAAAAAAAAAAAAAAAAAGAGACTTAGAACACAAATAAATGGAAAATTTAATGATAATATACGTAATGCTGATGAAAATAAATAAAAAAATATCACTGTAGAGCCTTTATTTAAAAACTATAAAAAGACAATACATTTATCCATCGAAAGAAGACTCAGAAGTTGTATAGCAGACTCTGGATTTACTGGGACACTTCAAGACTCCAAAGTAAAAATATATATATATATCTACCGGAAATCATAAAATTCAAGTAATAAATAGAAGAGGCATAAACAGATGTTTTGCAAGTCATAAATAAGTGACAAGAAGCAGCATTATAAGTCATGACTGGGAGATGAATGTACCTACCTATCCCACAACTCCTGCTGCTCAAAAAACAGTGGAAAGAACTAAAAAAAACTAAACAAATGTTTAGTTTTTTTTAGTGCATTTCGTCGCACCGCAAAAAGAAATTTTGTTTCGTTATTTATGTCAGTATTTGTATAAATTTTTTTATAGTAAAAATCATTTTTGTTTAGAAATCGCAAAAATGATGGGTAAAAGCAAGAGTTGTGCTTTCAATTGAACAAAAACTTGATATTATTCAAAAGTTTGATAATGGTGCATCCATTTTCTTTAATGAACCATTACAATGTTAGTGACCAAACCATACGCAACATCATAAAAAATAAAGGGAAGCTATTAGATTTTGCGGGCACATCTGAGAGCATTAAAGGCATGACTATTGTAAAAACAGTCTATATACGAGGACCTCAACAAGGCAAGTGGTATTGTGGTTTAGCCAACAATTATATAAACCGATAATATATAAAATATGTTAACTTATTTACATATACCAATGAGCAAAAACATTATGAAAACTGCAGGTAAACTACGGCACGTGCGCAGGAGCAGGGCACTGTATAAAAAACACCTGATACTGAGCTCCGTTAATCAGTGTTACTCTTGTTCTTAAGATGGAGAAGGCAGCGAACTTAAGCAAGTTAGACAAAGGCCAAATTGTAATGGCCAGACGACTGGGTCAGACCATATCCGAAAGGGCACTGCTGGTGGGATGCTCAGGGTCAGCCGTGGTTAGTACCTACTGAAAGTGGTCCGAGGAGGGGGAACCCACGAACCACCGGCGAGTTGTTGGAAGACCACAGCTCATCGATTCTAGAGGTGAGCGAAGGCTCTTCCGGATGGTACATGGCAACAGACGGGCAACTGTGGTGCAACTCACCAGTAATTGTAATGCTGGTGACAGGAGAATGTGTCACAACACACAGTAGATCGAACCCTGCTGAAAATGGGGCTACGTAGTTGCAGGCTGCTCTGAGTGCCCCATGCTAACCACGGTTCACCGGCAACAGCACCTACAATGGACATGCGAGCATCAAAACTGGACCTTGAGTGATTGGAAGAAGGTTATCTGGTTCCATGAATCGCATTTCCTGTTGCACCATGTGGACGGCCGGGTACATGTGCGTCGTTTACCTGGGGAAGTGATGGTAACCAGATGCACCGTGGGACGAAAACAAGCCAGTGGTGGTGGTCTCATGCTTAAGACGATGTTCTGCTAGGATACCCTTGGTCAAGTCATCCATGTGCTGGGCACTCTGACGTCTACCACCTACCTAAACATCACTGCTGACCATCGCCCTAAGCATGATATCGCCTCCACCGGCTTGTTTTCGTACACCCTTTCATGGCAATGGTCTTCCCCTCTGGCAGTGCCATCTTTCAGCAGGATAATGCACCATGCCACACTACTCGGATTGCATGAGACTGGTTCGTGGAACATGAGGAAGACTTCAGGTATTGCCCCGGCCTCCAAATTCCCAGACATCAATCCCATCAAGCATCTGTGGTTTGTGTTGGAACAGCCACTTCGATCTGTGGCATCTCAACCATGGACTTTACAAGAGTTAAAGGATCTGCTGGTTACATGTTGATACCAGATACCACAAGCCACATTAAGAAATCTTGTAGCATCCATGCCTCGCCGGATATGAGCTGTTTTAACGGCACATGGAGGACCAACATCATATTAGGTTGGTGGGCATAATGTTTTGGCTCATCACAGTGGTGAGCTGTGAATATTTTAACAATGGGCTCGCACGCAGTTTTGCTGACTTTTGAAGTGAAAATTCTTTAGTAGTGCCCCAGGCAGTTTCACACTGGAGTGACTTGCATCCATGGATTGACAAAAATCTTCAGGAAAATGAGACATGAATTGATTCCCCACCTCCACCATTGTACTACTCCGTACGAGGCATGAGCTACGTACTGCTACGTACGTAGCAGTGACGTACAACGCAATCAATACCCCTACAGTGCGACCATGGTGTAACTCGAGTTTATGTTTTAAATTGCTATATCTCTGCTTCTGGCAGTCCGATTTAAAAAACAAATTGCAGCAGTTATGCAGCAATACTACCATGCTACCAAGTATTCTTGAAGTGAAAAGTAACAGACAGAATGGAAGCAGTCCCAACCCAAGCAGAGTCAGCAAACATAATGATAGCTAATTATACAAAATTTTCAAACTGCTGAAGCCACTCTGTCACTGTATGGCAGATATATTAACTGTGTGACACTAGAGGCTATACTATACATTAATTTAGAATGGAACTCACTGCTGCCACAGTTTTGAGAGTGCTATATTTTGTCTCATTTCATCTTCAAAGTAGTCCTCAATTACAGTCAAAATGAGCGAGCGGGGCACGAGCCATGCCTTGATCTTCACTTTTATCTCATTCTAAAGCTATTCCAGCAAGAGTAATATTTCAATGCTACTTTTATCGGACTCAGGACACAGGAATCAACAAACCTAGTTTTGTAGCTCAGTGCTTTCATGCATTCTCACAGAATCACAATGTAAATAGTCAAGAATTATTAAAAATGATATAAGACACAGCTGTAGAGGTTTCAGGCAATATGATTAATAGCACCTGATTTTAAATAAAAAGAAGCCATCCTGCAGTGATAGTTCCTCCTCCAAATTTTGCTGTTCAAATGATCAACTCTAAGAGGCAGTATTCTATTAGCATTCTTGAAACAATATGAAAAGCTGCTACAACCCCCCCCTCCCAAGACTGTTAGCTGTAACTTGAATTTTAAAGTACCTTTCATTGCCAATGTATTAATGAAATATATAAATTTTAATCACTTTTAAATGAAAACAGAAAATGTAATAATCTTTTATATTTGTTTTCCCTAAAAGAATACCAGTGAAAGTTAAATATTCATTACATTCTATAAGATAAAATAACAATACAAATCATTATTCAAAATAAGTGTTATTTACTATGGGTGTATTATTTTGCTATGAGCTGTGTTTGTAGCTCGTCTTATACCCAAACTGTAATTCAGCTCTCTCCAGATTGCCACATGTAAAACAAACTATCTTGGATAACCACAGTATGTCTTTTACCACAGTTTCTTCCTTTTAAATGATAAAGCAACATCATTTCAGAGGGAACACTTTGTCTCCTTTACATAACTTCACAAAAAAGACATCTAACAGAATGAGATCAGGTTGTTGTTGTTGTTTTGGTTTTTAGGAGCATTAGCAACTAAGGCCATATTGCTCCGGGAATATGCGGTGGTCATTCCCTGACCTTTCCGCATCCTCCAAATTTGGTGGTGACGGGCTCGAACCCCGGTCTAATCAAGAAGCGTGTGCTACGCACTGTTGCTCCTTCCCACCTGGCTACAGAGGCGCCATGAGATCAGGTAACTAGGAAGCCATGAAATCAGGCATCATATTATCACTTGTTAACTCAGAAACTATTCTCTATGGTTTTAATTATAAAACAGTTCACTTCCCTGTTCTAGCGGAGATTCAATATTCAGTGTTAGAAATTTGGTGAGGTATGCACCTTGCTGTAAGGTGAGTTAGCAAGACCCTCGACAGTTAAAGCATAATTTTCTAGCACTTCCAAATACACATTACTCTTCAGAAGTAATAAGGAAGAATAGTGTGAGTGCACACAACATATTCATTCACTTCAGGACCTCTTTCATATTCTAGATATTCATTGGTAGATATAGAAAATCCAGTAAATTCAAAAATTAGCACTATTCAGACAAAAAAAAAAAAAAAAAAAAAAAAAAGAATAATCATACTATTCCTACAAAGTACCAATCCAACTGTGCTTTAAATTCTTAAGCAGACTAGCTACCACTGCCACAGTAGATGCAAATTATTCTGGTGCATGACAACCTGAAGTCCATAGATGAATTTCATGAGATCCAGAATTCTGTTATTCCATAAGATTTTATATTTTATGTTCCTGGTTCTCATCTTGCCTACAACAGACCATCACTCAATACCTTTAGCACCTTGCAAATCTCCCCTCACGTATCAAACTACCAAACTTTGCAGTCCACACCTTCTAAGCTGTTAATTTGGTTATTTTCTTTGAATTCTCTTTGTATAAGTTATGTCTCATTTTTGACTGCAGTCTCTAGGCCTGAATATGTTTGCTACTCAGTGAGTGATGAATTCACAACTCCCAATCAATATTTGAAAAGTTAAAATCACTCAAAGAAAAAAAAAAAAAAAAAGATTTACTAGCCCACTGTTTTGTCTGTGTAGCTGTTCATTATGCTGATCACAGTCATCTGGCCTATAATAGCGAAATAACACCATCAGCTGATGATGACATGAAGGCCACTCCAGGAACTCTCCAGTTCCTGCTGTTTTGTGTAATAGCCATCCATTTACTGCATAAGAACAGTTGAATATCATCTACCCATCTCCATCGTTGTCTTCCAGCTTTTCTTTTAGCTCCTCTTAGGTACCATTCTGCTATTTTTGTAGTCCATCTGTCATCACGTCTTCGAGCTTTGTGTCCTGCCCAGATCCATTTCAGTTCTTTAGTTTTGATAAAAATGTCCTTTACTTGAGTTTGCTGCCTAATCCATGTATTCCTAACTTATCCAATAGTCTGATTTCTAATATAATTCACTCCATTCTCCACTGTGTAATTTTCAGCTTCACTTCTATTCTTTTGATGAGTACCCAGTTTCACTATAAGTCACAATAGGGAGTATACATTGGTTCATTATTTTAAATTTCAGACAAATGGGGATATTTCTCCTCAATATGTGTCTATATTTCCTGAATGCTATCCATTTGAAATTTATTCTTCTCTTGACTTCCAGGCATTTATCATTATTACAGCTAATGACTTGTCCAATATAAGTACAGTAAAGCCCCGCTATTCACGGGGGTTACGTTCCTGAGAAATGCCGCGAATACCGAAAACGTGAATGCTGAGTAATGGCTCCCATAGTAATAAAGGGGTTCCGTTCCAAAGTATGAAATATATAAGAAAAACTAGTCTAAAATTTTGTCTATGTATGTATTATATGTATCTTCATAATATGACTATGTACATAGACAGTACGTAGTGAAATGCAAGCATAAGGCATCGAAATGAAAATAAGAAACAATTTAATATTAAATGTAATATTTATTACAAATTTCAAACACATCTTTCAAAACTTATCCCGCCAGTTCTATCAACAGTTTCGCTAAAGTGTTGATAAAGGTGTTTTGCCCTTTCACGAATGATAAAAATGGGAATTTTATTTTGAGTTCGGTCTTTTATCCACAGATTTAAAGCCTTTTCCATTTTTTCTAATTTAACATCACGAGTTACAGAGCAAATTTTTGAAGCAATTAGCGCGTTTTCACAGACACTACGGCAGATTTTTTTCTTCCGATTTCTTGATTGATTGTACCATTGACTCATTGATTTTAATAATGTTTTGCCACTGAGGAGACACTTTCACCATTAGAAATTTTGTCTAATAACTCAATTTTATTCGCTAATGTCATCACATTCTTTGATCTTTTCACATTTCCCTTGTTATTCGTAGCCATATTTTTGTATGGGTTAGAAAGAACTTGTCCACAATAAACATTAACACATTCGAAAAAGTCAATTTTACACTTCAAAACGGTAGATTTATCACTTTTGTAAGCATGTCAATTTATAAATTTATTCAATTTATAAGCATATAAATTCAAAGCAAACGATGAAGCCCATGACAAGCGCATAGCACATACTGAACAAGGATTAGCGAGAAACATCCACGCTCGCGATTTTGTCATCCCTCTCCCCCCACCCACTGAGCGCTGTTTTGACTGGGAAAGATGATTTTAGCCATGCCCATGTTTTTTTATGGCGGAAAATGTTCACGGCGATTTAAAATTCACATTTTTTTAGGTTTCATTTTATATTAATTCAGCGACCGCGAATAGCGGGAGTTTACTGTATATGAATCCACCTTTTCAATTTCTGCTCCTTCAGTGATCATATCCATTCTTGCGGCATACTTGTTCATCATTACTTTTTGTTTTAACCATATTCATCTTTAGTTCGAAATTCTTACTAATTCTGCAAAAAAAGATTTTCCTCTAATTCTTTGGGATCGTGGCTTATTATCACAATGTCATTTGCAAATCGTAAATGATTTAGGTACCCTTTATTCACATTGACTCCTTTCTGTGACCAATCCCATCTTCTGAAAGCTTCTTCAAGGAAGCAGTAAACAGCTTCGGAGATACTGTCTCCCCTTGTCGAACTCCTTTCTTAATTTTAAATTTGCTACTGTCTTTGTTTAGTCTAATAAAGGAGGTAGCATTCTCATATATTTTCTTCAAAATCATAACATATGGGATGTCTATGCCTTGTCTTTCCAGTGCGTAAAATATAATTCAAAAATACCAGGCATAATGGTGTTTTATATTAATCTGCTTTCCCCATTAGCTGTGATATTACGTGAAGGTGATCCATAGTTCAGAATCCTGTCATAAAGCCAGCTTGCTTTTTCGGCTGATTCTCATCAAGTATTCTTTCTAATCGTTTAGTAATGACCATTCTGAACAACTTGTAGATGTGGGACAACAAGCTAATTGGTCTACAATTTTCAATGTATCTCCTTTCTTATGCAGCAAAATTATGTTTGCATTATTCCACTCCTTAGCCATCACATCTTTCCTAATCTATTCTGTGCAAAGTCTTGCCAGTTTCTGTGTCATATCTCTTCCTCCTAATTTTAACAACTCTACAATAACTTCATCTTCACCCGGGGCTTTTTGATTCTTCATTTTCTTCAATGCACGTTCTACCTCATCAGGAAGAATATCGGGTATGCCACATGTGTTGCTAATTTTTTTATCCATCTTCCCTACTGATGGCATCATTCCCTTGCTCCTTATATAATATTTTATTGTAGTCTTTTGCTATTTATAAGTACACCACCACTGTTCTTCAGATGCAGACATACATGCAAACCAGTGGTGTGCTGGTAAATTTTTAAAAACTGGCTTGCCCTTTTTTTAACAATCCCCATCCTCTTTGGAAAGTATGTGGTGGTTTCTCCCTTTGTAAGAATTACAACCCACTGAAAGTATAAACAAATTTAATTATCAGCAACACAACTTAATTTTTCCTGGATCACATCTTCTTAGGGTAATGATCTTATTAGGTTCACGACAATTCTTGAAACGCAAAATCTTTGACAGACGTTAGGAGCATGGGAATTTCATCACCTTAAGAAGAAACGGCCCAGACAAAATTAAGTGGATGTTTGTTGGAAATAATGTTCCTGTAAAATCACAAGTGCAGATAATCCCTACACAGGCTGCTGCGTAAGGAAGATGCAGGGGAAAGGAAACACAAAGGGTGCTGAAATATTGGGGAAAGGAAATACAAAGGGTGCTGAAATATTGGGGAAAGGAAATACAAAGGGTGCTGAAATAATCGTGGATTGAAGTGTGCCGCTCTAATGTTTATTAGCTATGTTCGGTTTAACAACTGGCTCGCAAAATTCGTCCCATGAGCGCATCGCACAAAACGGAAACATGTTAATCGAATATAATAACCAATAGGAAAATTTATAATTGGTCCTTGACCTTCTGGAATGTCCATAAAGAATTTTAAAAATACCTTTAAAATAACTTTTTAACTGTATATAATGTAAAAGATAACGAAAATAATTATGGAATTAAACATTTATTGCATAAAACAGTGGTTCTTAAACTGTGCGCCGCGGAATATTTTAAATTTTCGAGGGAAACACAGCGATACTCAACATCTGTCGGACACAGTGCGAACTACTAGCTCGAGGTAGTTCACAGTTTCAGCATTTCTTATTAAGTTGTTTGGATCTAACTACTAAACGAAACTGTTAGGTATTTCTTTTGGTCTGGGTGCAGCTTGAAAAAATTATTAAGACATTAAAGGAGCCGTGAACCGAGAAACTTTGGGAACCTCTGACATAAAATACACAATGAAGAAATTACTGTTGCGGAAATAGTAGTAGTGGCATGTGATGCAAGAAAGCAAGTGTATGAGCTTATGCAGCATCACCCAAAAAAAAAAAAAATCACACCATTCCCTCCAAATGCCTGTCCAGTTCCTCCTTAAATTTATTCAACCTATCAACTTCCATGACAGATGGAAGTTTGTTCCAGCAATTAACCACCCGCTGGCTAAAGGCAAATTTCCGCACATCTATTCTACATCTCTCTTTTCTTAATTTGAATTTATGCCCCCTTAGGTCCGTAATCTGAACAAGTGGAAGGATCCCATCAGAATTCAGCGTGCTCAACCCATTCAAGGCCTTATACACCTCAATCAGATCACCGCGCACGTGCCCAGTCTCCAGCCACTGCAATTTGCAGAACTTAAGCCTCTTCATTCCATTCATTCCCTCACCAATCTTGTTGCCCTTCTCTGTACACGCTCAAGTAAATCTACATCCTTCCTAAAATGAGGCCTCCAGACCTGTACGCAGTACTCAAAGCGTGACCTGACCATTGCCTTATACAGTGGGACAATCACCTCCTTCTCCCTGCTAGCAAAATTCCTATATATCGTTGACAAAACCCCATGACCTGCCCTGGCAGCCTGTCTGCATTGCTCAGAAAACTTCATATCTGACTGCACAATTACTCCAAGGTCTTTTTTATTTTCTACTACCTTAAGTGAAGTACCACACAGTTGGTACGTTTCTCTGGGGTTACTTCTACCCATATGCAGTACTTTGCATTTGTCAAGGTTAAATTTCAGTTGCCACTTCTTAGCCCATCTATCCAAATTATCTAGATCCTGTTGCAGTAGCACACTGCCATTACTGTCATTAACAACCCTGCCAACCTTTGTATCATCTGCAAACTTCGACATTAAGCCTGATATACCTTCATCAATATCATTGATAAATATACAAAACAACAGTGGACCCAACACCGATCCCTGTGGGACTCCACTAATAACATTAGTCCACGAAGAGCAGCACCCATTGATTACCACCCTCTGTCTTCTCCCACTTAACCATCCTTTTATCCATTGTAGTAACTTACCCTTAATACCATTCTGCTCCAATTTGTACAATAGTCTTCCATGTGCAACAGTGTCAAAAGCTTTACTGAAATCCAAATATATGATATCAAAATTATTTTTTGCATCCAGTTCCTTTGTAACCACATCATAATATGCTATCAAATTTGTGAGACAAGACTTTCCCTTAACAAACCCATGCTGTGTCTGAATTATTGCTGCAGTCTTGTCTAGATGATCCTGCAATGCATATTCAACCAGTGACTCCATTATTTTACCCGGAACAGAAGTTAAACTAACTGGTCTGTAATTACTCATGTCACCCTTCGATCCCCCTTTGTGAATTGGGGATACATTTGCAAATCTCCAGTCTGTGGGAACCTCCCCTGAGTCCAATGATGCTCTCATAATTACGGCTAAGGGTTTGCTTAGTTGCTTTGCCGTCTCCTTTAATATAACTGGATAAATCCCATCCCCCCCAGGTGCTTTTCTTATGTTTAACTTCAACAATTTCTCCTCCACTTTGCTCTCAGTTATTACAAAATCATTAAGTATCCTGCTACAATTTGATAACCTTCTGCCATTTTCAAACCTTAATAATTCCTCATGTGTGAATGTAGATGCAAAATACTCATTCAGTTTGTTTGCTATCTGAGCAGGATCATCAACAGTCGAACCATCGATGTCAAGTGCAATTAGATTCATCCCCTTCCTTTTAGAGTTTATATAAGTAAAGAAATCCTTGAACAGTGTTGACTTTCTCTTTTCATCAATCAATTTCCGATAGCCGACAACAATCTTCTCTGGGCCCTGGCGAAATAAATATCGCAGAGAACATCAAACCTTTTGTTTGAGGGTTCTATGCGATACGAAATATTTCATCTAATTCTTTTACCGTTATCTCCTTCGCGGTAACATTTTCATCTGGCTCATTTAAAAATTTGAATTTTTAAATGCAAGTCTGTATTGACTTTATTAGCAGGAGACAAACACGTCTTCTTCCGATGGTTGATGGAACACACCGAGGCGGGCAGCAGGCAAACGTTTGTTTATTGACCGTATGACTCGCGGTAAGCTTAACGAACGATTCAAATCTTTTTCAACTATCGCATAAAAAAAAAAGATAGCGTTAACTGGAAATTTGCATTGTGTAAAGTGAAAAGTGGTATCATTTTTCAAATAGCGTTAACTGAATATCGTGTTAATTGAACTCGCATTATGCGAGGCCTAGCTGTACTTCTGAAGCAAAAGGAATCATGCAGCAAATAGTTAGGCAATGGAGATGACTAGTGGTTGAGGCAACCAATAACCAAGAGAGCCAGAAAAATTGGAACTTGGCAGACTAGCAGATTATAAGTGGAAATGGACAACACTGAGATGACTGGAACTGGGACCACATATATTTGTGAAATGAATGAAGAAGTTTTTGGGAAGTTTTCACAGGAAACTTTGTTCTATTGCTTTTGACTATTCGTGATGCAATTAATATATAAAATAAATGTGGAAGAGGGAGAACATGTTGCATGAATCGCCCCTTCCCCATACATATACTACTTGGACTCCCTCCAGTCACTCACCTGCAGATCTACCAATACATTCAGTCTGGTGAACTATCTTGCAGCCTGCCTGTGAAAATTATTTTAGAGCCATTCTCTCAAAATTAAGGAATACTTGATCCCATCACAATGTTCATCACAAAGTTACCACTCATACTAATGATGAAAGAGATGGGAGTTGCTGGAACTTTGCTCTGGAGACACATGGGTTTCACTATGTCAAGCCTCCAATAGACAGGATGGTGCACTGGATGATGACAGTCATCTGCTACTTAGATAGCTTAATATATCTATCAGATAGGCATATCTAGGAAATAAACTCATACACCGACCATTGAACAAAATTTTACTGTAACCAAAATTTTTACAAATAGTATAAAAACAAATTATTTACAATAAACTAATGATTGTATATTGCAGAATACTAAAAACTGTAATAAAAGATCATTTACCATAAAATACGCTAAAATATAAAATTAAGAGCGCTAAAAACCTGGAGCTTTCGAGAGCGTCAGCTCTCTTCTTCAACAGTAATATGACTTTCTGCAACATCACCTTAAATAGCAGGTTCACGGTACCTCCACACGTGGTATTTCTCCACGTGGTTCAATCGGCACATGGTCAGAACCGGAAGTGAAAATGTCTCGGGTACGTGGCAAATAAAATCGTTCATGCGAACTTAATACAATTGTTTCAAAAATAGGATGAATACGCATGCCTCTATCTCTATTCATGGTATTCTTACTGGATGAACCAATCCGTAAACCCTCGAGCCATTTACGCTCCCAGTATCCGTGTGCACGATCCAAAATAATAGCGTCCTCCGGGGAGATTTGATACTGCTTCTCCCAAAAATGTTCGGCCACGGCAGACTTACTGTAATCAGCGGTTCTTATGACATTTAAATGTTCCCCCAGACGATCCCTAAGCCGTCGTTTTGTTTCCCCCACATAACGACGGCTTAGGGATCGTCTGGGGGAACATTTAAATGTCATAGGAACCGCTGATTACAGTAAGTCTGCCGTGGCCGAACATTTTTGGGAGAAGCAGCATCAAATCTCCCCGGAGGACGCTATTATTTTGGATCGTGCACACGGATACTGGGAGCGTAAATGGCTCGAGGGTTTACGGATTGGTTCATCCAGTAAGAATACCATGAATAGAGATAGAGGCATGCGTATTCATCCTATTTTGAAACAATTGTATTAAATTCGGATGAACGATTTTATTTGCCACGTACCCGAGACATTTCCACTTCCGGTTCTGACCATGTGCCGATTGAACCACGTGGAGAAATACCATGTGTGGAGGACCGTGAACCTGCTATTTAAGGTGATGTTGCAGAAAGTCATATTACTGTTGAAGAAGAGAGCTTACGCTCTCGAAAGCTCCAGGTTTTTAGCGCTTTTAATTTTATATTTTAGCTTATTTTATGGTAAACGATCTTTTATTACAGTTTTTAGTATTCCGCAATATACAATCATTAGTTTATTGTAAATAATTTGTTTTTATACTATTTGTAAAAATTTTGGTTACAGTAAAATTTTTGTTCAATGGTCGGTGTATGAGTTTATTTCCTAGATATGAGTTTTCCCGACCTCAGAGACTTCTTTCAGGATATTATCAACAGGCAGTTCCCACTTTATGAGTTCCCGAGTTTTTTTTTGTTTTGTTGTTTTGTTTTTTCAAAGTATCAACAAAATCAAAAATATAAACATAAATTGCAAAAAATGAATGTTAAACATTCATAAATACAGCATTTAAAACCATGCGTGTAGCTATACAATACAGTGTACTCCACTTTATGATATTAATCCGTTACCAACGTATCATGAAAATATCGTAATGAACCCAATAACTGTTTTTGGGTAATTTGTCCCAGGACCTCGGAAGTTGAAATTTTCGCTATATAACTTTCTAAACTGTAGTTTTTATAGTGTAAATTGTATTAGTTACCAATTCATTACAAATTTTTTGATCTTCTCTGGCTTAAAATCTCTCTACCTCATTGTGTCAAATTCATCTGTTGTCTCTACCGTTCTCCCAACTCCACTAATCACTTGGAGCTCTTTGACTTCCTCTCTTTGCAACTTGACTTTCTCCAGTCCAACTTTCCTAACAGTGAGGTAATTTTCCTTGGTGATTTTAATGTTCACAACTCCAGCTGGATTCTGTTTTCTAGTCACACCGACCCAGCAGGTCGAGATGCTGAGGCTTTTGCAATTACTAATGACCTAGCACAGATTGTTCATTTACCTACAAGAATACCGGGCAATCCTAATCATACAGCCAATACGCTTGATCTTTTTCTCACAAACAACCCTTCTAAGTACACGGTTGAAGTGAGAGGTCCTCTAGGCACTTCAGATCACAACTTGGTGATTGTCTCTTCTCCAATGGAACCTTTATCTCATGGTTATTCCCAACCTCGTGTTGTTTGGCATTACAAGAATGCAAAATGGGATGACCTGCGAGACTTCTTTTCTTCTTTTCCTTGGTCGGATTACTGTTTCAAAACTTCTGATGTCAACGTTTGCTCAGACCGTGTCAGTGAAATTATTTTTGCAGGAATGGAATCCTTTATCCCACACTCCACTTTATAATCTCATCCTTTATCTAAACCTTGGTTTTCCAATAAATGTGCTAAGGCTGTCCAAGAGAAGAATGTTGCATATCGTAATTGGCTTGTTTCTAATTCTTCAGTTTCATTTTCTGCCTGCACCAAAGCTCGCAACAATTGTAAAGCAGTTATTAATCAGTCCAAACTAGAGTTTGAACAGGCTAAGAGTAGAAAACTTTCTTCTTGCCCTAATGGTAGCCGAGCATTCTGGTCTCTTGCCAAAGCTATTGGCCACAACTTCTGCCCATCTCTGCTCCCACCTCTGTCCAAACCAGATGGTTCTGTTGTCACTTCAGCCAAGGATAAAGCTGACCTGCTAGCATCCCATTTTTCTTCCAGCTCATGTATTAATGATCTTGGTAAAACACCTCCCACCATTCCCAACACGCTCCATTCAATGCCTCCTGTGGTCTTCCGTCAAAAGGATATCAGAAGGATTTTGAAGAATCTTGATGCTAAGAAAGCTCCAGGTCCTGATGGTATTTCTCCACTTGTTCTCAAAACCTGTGCTCCTGAACTTACTCCTATTCTTTGCCGCCTTTTTTCACTTTCTTATTCCAAAGGTGTTTTTCCTTCTGCTTGGAAATTTGCTCATATCCAGCCAGTTCCTAAAAAGGGTGACAAATCCCTCCCATCCAATTATCGTCCCATTGCAATTACTTCTACTCTTTCTAAAGTAATGGAGAAATCAATTAACCGACAACTCTTAAACTACCTAGAAACCTTCCATCTGATCAACGATCGCCAGTACGGATTCCGTCAGTGTCGATCCACTGGTGATATTCTGGCTTATGTTACCCATTTATGGACTAATTCAATGGAAAGGTTCGGTGAAACACAAGTAGTTGCCCTTGACATCTCAAAGGCTTTTGATCGTGTTTGGCATAAAAGGTCTTCTAAACAAGCTTCCATCTTATGGTTTACCAACTGTTTTTAGTAATTGGTTATCCAGTTTTCTCTCTGATCGCTCACTGAGGGTGATGGTAGATGGCTCTCTGTCTTCTAACTTCTCCACTAATGCCTGTGTCCCCCAAGGTTCTTTCCCCCCACTCTTTTCCTTTTGTATATCAATGACCTTCTTCCATTGACTGGAAATCCTATCCATAGTTTTGCCGATGATAGCACATTGCATTCAACTTTCCATTTTGAGAAACCTTGTCCTGCTCAATCAGCTTCAACTTCTCGAAAATCTGCTACCAATTCCTTAAATGCCGATCTTCAGGTAATTCTCCAGTGGGGCAAAGACAACTTAGTTGTTTTCAACCCTTCTAAAACTCAGTCTTGTCTTATATCTCGCAAAAAGGATTCTTCTGCTCCTATGCTTATCTTTAGTGACACTCCGATTTCTAGGCAAAATGATATATCTCTTTTGGGGATTACCCTGACTTCTAATCTCTCTTGGCACAAGCACATTACAAATATTGCTCCCTCTGCATCTAAGAAACTTGGTTTTCTGTTTCGCTCTCGGCGTTACTTTTCTTCCAAACAGCTGCTCACTCTGTATAAATCGCAAATCCGCCCTGCCATGGAATATTGTTCCCACATCTGGGGTGGTGCCCCCAAAACCTCTCTCAGGCTTCTTGATTCCGTTAAGAAGACGGCAGTTAGGTTAATTAATGATTCATCTCTAACAGAGTCTCTCCACTCGGTGTCCCATAGACGTACTGTTTCTGCTGCGTAGCTCTTCTACAGATATTTCCATGGTCACTGTTCTTCTGAATTGGCTTGTATAATTCCCGCCTCTCTCTTTCAAAACAGTCCGAACACGTGCTGCCACCAGCCAACATCCATTTACTGTCCAACTTCAAACCCACAGAACCAACTTTTCATCTTCCTCATTTATTCATTCAACTGCCGTTTTCTGGAACAACCTTCCTTCATACGTATTTCCTGAAAATTACAATCTACAGAAGTTCAAGTCCAATGTCAACAAATATCTTCTTTCGTCTTCTCAACCTCCAACCCAAGCACGGTACTAAGTACTATAGGTTCTAATACCTCGTGTTTGTGGTTCACATAAAAAAAAAAAAAAAAAAATATTCAAATCATTAAAATGCATTACACTTTCATCGTTATCATATGTTCTGTTATAAGAACCAATTTTGAACGGCTTTGTGATATTTTTCTAAAGCACATTTCTGGAGGTCATGACAATAAAACAATAAAAACAATTTGCACTTTCCGGTTTATTGGGCTTTTCTGTTTTTGCAAGCAATTATAAACAGGTAGTAAACTCGATATTATTGCATTTGAGAAAATACCGATAGCTGGAATTGTGTTGTATTTTACGTTGGTGAAATGTTTTTCCCCCTTTACTGAAATCTTCAATTGTATAAAAAACATAAATAAATTTTCAGAATCTTCTTTTCATTGGTTTTTTTTTTTTTTTTAAGCTTCCTAAACTTGTTACTCCATGCATATCGTGTTAGTTGCAATTTGTGCATTCGTTAAAAAATGCGTATGCGTGATATTGAAATTTATAAAGAAAAGAGAAGATTATCTTGGAAATAAATGTCTCTTGAAGCATTTCTGAAGAAGATAACTCCTTGTGCAACAAACCAAGTGCCGAACCAATAATGAGTGATAAACAAGTGTGCATTTAGCCAATGATGACGATGAAGAATAAACATTCTTTAACATTTGTAAGCCATAAATAATTTCTCTATTATTATAATTTGCTTGATTTTACAGGCTACATTTTAATTTCTTTGAATAAATCAATCATTGTTTAAACAAACTAATTAGCTAACTAATTTCATTGTTGATAACGTAACCCCTATTTTAATGATTATATCTATGGGAAATAAATTCCTGCTTTACAAGCGTGCAAATTAACTCGTAAAGTCGGGAACTACCTGTATATCAAACCATTTAAGTATTAATATACATCTAAATGGCTTAGCTACCATTTGGATACCACCTAAATACATACTTGATGTAGAATTGAAATACTTGATGTAGAATTGAAATGAATAAATAAAATGGACAATATTTTAAATTACATGATTGCCCTGACTAGGAGAAGGCACATTATATACAAATATGTATGCAGGAAAGGCAAACTGTATGTTGGTAAAAACAGAGATTGTTTGAAACTAGAATTGCCAAACAAACAGAAAATGAAAATACTGGGAAATCAGAGGAACTGAACAAGCTTACAAATGCTCCAATTCTTTTATTATAAAATTTCAAAATAATTGGGGGTTTGGGGGATATTATAAAAAAAAATTTACAGATGCTGTTTATATTAAAAAAAAAAATTTAAATACAGGATGCTAACCAGAAATATGGAGAGGGATACAGATGCATTATGGATGCATATCTATTGGTAATAGAATATAAATTTATAAAAATAAAAAAATTAAAAAACCAGGTTCCTGCTCCTAAGGAATAAAAATAGATGTATACAATTACAAGAGAATCTTTATAGAGTAGGGTGGGATTACTGGGCATCTCTAAATGATCAATTAGGGGTCAATCATTTCCCTTCCCTCTCTTTCCTGAGCATTCTGATTATTAAAAATCACTATTGTGATTTCAATGCATAAGGTATAATATTATGAATGTAACAGTAAAATATGTGGAATACAACTTTTCCATATCACCTTTTTGAAGCTAATTTCCACACAATTCCCAGCAGCATAACCATGTTCAAGCTTGCACATGAACCTCCTTGAAAAAAAGAGAAACATTTCTGCAAAAGAATATTACAACATTCTTTTGCAGAAACTCAGTTGCACAATAATAACAGAATTCTATAATAACAGATTTCTCAGTTGCATAATAATAGAATTCTATAATGATCACTCTTATACCACATGAATATTAAGATAGTTTATTTAACTATAACTAAATTACTATACATTAACGTAATGTTTAAGGAACCTTACCAGAACCAAATCCTCAATTCCACCTGCATTCTGAAAATATGGTAGAATTGAGGCATTCAAACAAGCAGCAGGCTGGCAACAGCCTATTTATGGTCTGAGGATGGGTTCTGGCAAGGTTCCCAAAATGTTACCTTAATGTATAGTGATTTAGTTAAATAAACTATCTTAATATTCATAAATGTCAATATTTGAAAAATTATCTTAATTAAAATAAATAAATGTTCATAAATTACCAGTACAATCAACAGAAAATACACTTGCACCCTTTAACAGAAGTGTGCGAGTAGTTGAAATCATCCCATTTTTAGCTGCAATATGAAGAGCCCTATAAACAAAAATAGAATGAAAGCATGATACTGACAGAAAAAGAGAGGCTACTAATCATATTAAATTATCTTTCTTCAATTATCAGCAAAATGATTTAAGAGAGCAAGCTTATAATTGTCAAATATATATATATATATATATTAGTAAAATAATAAGAGGAGTTTACCTCAATATAGTACGTAGAACTATATTGAGGTATAGTACGTAGAACTATATTGAGGTATAGTACGTAAACTGTTTGAAATTGTTTAAAACAATTATAAACAGTTGCATTTAATATATTATATTAATTTTATTTAATATTACATGGTAAACAGCATCTCTGATTTTATTAAATACATTAATATAAAAAATTCCATTCCATTTCATAATGTGAAATATACAAAATCAGATAGCACATCTGCTACTATGCCTTCAAAGCAATTTTCTAATTTTTTAATATATTTTCAGGCTTCCCAAGAGCAAAAACGAGGGTAAACTTGTATTTAATTTGACTTCTGCTCAAGTATCTATGGTATATCCAAATCTCTAACTTCATTTTCTGCCTACACTAAAGATCACAACAGTTGTAAAACAATTATTAATCAATCCAAAACTTGATTTTGAATAGACAACAGAAAACTTGCTTCTTGTCCAAACGATAGCAGAGCCCTCTAGTCTCAGGCCAAAACTAGTGGATGCAAATCATGTCCATCTATACTTCTACCTCTGTTACAACTTGATGGTTCTATTGTATCTTCAGCATAAAGTTGTTATTAGTATCTTGCATTTCTTCTAACTCTTGCACCATTTACCAAGATCACCTCCTACCAATACCAAACACAATCCACTCAATTACTCCTGAAGTCTTCTGACATAAGGATGCTATAATTCTGAAAAATCTTGATATCATGAAAGCTTCAGATCCTGATGGCATTTCATCACTTGTTTTCAAAACCTGGATTCTAAGCTCACTTGTGTTTTGAATCTCATTTTAAACTTTTTTTTTTTTTTTTTTTTTATTCCACTGGCATTTCTTCTGTGTAGAAATTTGCTAACATTCAATCAGTTTGTTAAAAAAAAAAAAAAAAAAAAAAAAAAAAAAAAAAAAAGGTGAAAATCCCTTCCTTCCAATTATTGTCCCACTGAACTGAACTCTACTTTTTCCAAAGTAATGGCAGAATTCAACAACTGGCAATGCCTAAAACTGTCTCAAAATCTTTCATCTAATCAATGACTACCAATATGAATCCCACCAGTGGCAAATGGTAATGGCAAATGATGCAAGAAAGCAAGCTTATACGGCATCAGCCAAAAGGGGAGGGACCGACACAGTTCACTCATCCGAACCCTCCAAGAATTGTTGTTGTACATGTTGGAACTAATGACATTAAGAGTAAGAGATCTGCAGATTTAATCAACAAGTACAGTTCAATATTGAAAAAAAGTCGCAAGTTAGGGTTGAATGTGAAAGTGTCTGCAATTCTGCCCAGACACGATAGGATGGAGTATATGATGAGTCTTGTTGATCAATTCAGCCCTGGAGAGATTGTGCAAGACTCAAGGGGTGGAATTTTTTTTCAGCCTGGTCTGTGCCTGTTGACAGGAGAGACTGCTTCTACGGGGATGAGGTACACTTAAATAGAAAGGGTGCAAGAATATTTGCTGATGCTATCGAGGCAGTGTTATGTGGGTCGGAAAACTGCTAGCTTGGGGGGGATACACAGACTAAATGGTTAACAGTGGCAGAGGTAAAAGTGATTCTTGCACTGCTTCTATTAGAACGAGCAGCAGCCTGGAAAGCAAGGTAATAGAGATTTACACGATTGTTGGGAGTCATGGTGGAACAAGTAAATACATGAGCTGTGTTAGGGTAAGCAAGAGTAGGAACAGTTGCATGTATACTTGCATGTACACCAATGCTCGGAGTGTAGTTAATAAATTTGATGAGCTTGAAGTGTTAGTCAAGACATCAAAAGCAGATATTGTTGGGATATCAGAGACGTGGTGTCACACAGATATAAACAGTGCAGAATTGGTATTTGTGTAGTACAGTGTGTACAGGAAGGATAGACAGGACAGGAAGAGAGGAGGGATTAGGCTGTTAGTTAAGAAACACATAAAATCTAAGGAAGTGCATCCAATTGATGTTGGTGGACAGTGCAGTGTCGAGTCTGTTTGGTGTGAAATAAGCACTGGGAAAGGGAAATGAGAGTAGGTATGAGAGTGTTATAGGCCTAATGAATCTGAGGAGTAAAATGAGCAATTGTGCAGAGAAATAGTGTGCGCCAGTAAATCAGAATGTCTTATAATGGGGGATTTTAACTTTCCAGATATTGACTGGAACTTGTGGTTTGGTCACTTGCACACTAGCAAGACTTTTGTGGATTTATAGGATTGCTGTTTTCTACAGCAACATATTCGAGAGGAACGAGAAGGAGTAATACTCTTGATATGATTATCAGCAGTGATTATTCATGCATTAAGAATTTGCAGATAAAAGAACCACTGGGTGACAGTGATCCCAATGTACTGATGTGGGAATTACTTAAAGATGTAACTATAATCAAGGCTAAAGGGAAGGGCTTTTGCTTTCATAAAGGTGATTACAGAGGTCTGAGACAGTTTTTAAATTCTGTACAGTGGGATCAACTGATGATGTTACCAACATTGAATTCTAAATGGGAGGTGTTCAGGGATTTAATTTTGGAGGCTACTAGGCTTTTTATTCCAACTAAGAAATACTGTTCAAGGTTTAGGCCTAAATGGATGTCAGATGAATTAATGAGGCTCGTGGCAGAGAAGAAGAATGTATGGGATGCATATAAAGTATCATGCAATACAGAAGCCTATGCTGAAAACTAGTCTGTAATCAAGTCACAAAGGAGGTTAGGCATGCAAAGGCAGATTACGAGAAATCTTTGGCAAAGTATGTAAAGAAAAACAGCAAAGAGTTCTTTACTTACGTAAACTCTAGAAGGAAAGGAATGAATCAGATTGGACCACTTAACATAGATGGGCTGACTATTGATGATAATGCTAAGGTAGCTGATAAAATGAATGAGTATTTTGCATCGACATTCACACATATGGATTTATTCAATGAGGCGAGTGCCAGAAGTTTATCAAATGCTAACAGGGAGGTAAGTGATTTTGTAATAACTGAGAGCAAAGTGGAGGAGAAATTGTTGAAGTTAAACATAAGGAAGGCACCTGGGGTGGACAGGATCTATCCAGTTATATTAAAGGAGGCAGGAAAGGAAGTAAGCAACCCTTAGCCATAATTATGAGAGCTTCCTTGGACTCAGGTGAGGTTCCCATGGACTGGACATGTGCAAATGTATCACCAATTCACAAAGTGGGTTCAAAAGGTGACACAAGTAACTATAGACCTGTTAGTTTAACCTGTGTTCCGGGGAAAATAATGGAATCACTGGTTAAAGAAGCATAGCAGGATCATCTAGACAAGATGCTAGATGATCTTGCAGTAATAGTTAAGACACAGCATGGGTGTGTTAAAGGGAGGTCTTGTCTGACCAATTTGATTGGATACTATGAGGCCAGATTAGAGCACAGAGTGTGTTTAGTGTCAAACAGCACCAGGGGTTTCCCCATTGTGGTCTAAACCAAAGCTCGCAACAACTGCAAAGCAGTTAGCAATCAGTCCAAACAAGATTTCAAATAGGCTAAGAATAGAAACTTCCTTCTTGTCCAAATGCTAGGCGAGCATTCTGGTATCTTCGCAAAGTTAATGGCAGCAACTTTGGCCCATCTTTGTTCTCACCTCTGTCAAAACCAGATGATTCTATTACCACTTCAGCAAAAGCTAAAGCTGATCTGATAGCAGACTATTTTTCTTCCAACTCAATAATTGATGACCTTCATAAACCACCTCCCACCATTCCCAGTACGCTCCATTCATTGCCTCATGTGGTCTTCTATGAAAAGGATGACAGAAGGATTTTGAACAATCTTGATGCTAAGAAAGCTCCAGGTCCTGATGGTATATCTCCACCTATTCACAAAACCTGTGCTCTCGAACTTACTCCTGCTCTGTGTCACTTCTTTTCATTTTCTTATTCCAAAGGTGTTTTTTCCTTCTACTTGGAAATTTGCTCATATCCAGCCAATTCCTAAACTGGGTGACAAATCCCTCCCATGCAATTATTGCCCCATCGCAATTACTTCTACTCTTTCTAAGTAGAAATCAATTAACTGCTAACTCTTAAACTATCTAGAAAGCTTACAACTGATCATCAATCACCATTATGGATTCAGTCAGTGTCCATCTGATGGTAATATTTTGGCATAAGCCAGAATATACACATCTATTGACAAATTCAATTGAAAAGTTTGGTGAAACTCAGAGAGTTGCTGTTGCCATTTCAATAGCATTTGAGTGTGTTTGGCTTAAAGGTCTTCTAAATAAGTTTCCATCGCATGGTTTGCCAACTTTTTTTGTAATTGGGTATCCAGTTTTCTCTCTGACTGCTCACTGCAGGTGATGGTAGATGGCTCTCTATATTCTAACTTCTCCACTAATGCTGGTGTTCCCCAAGGTTCAGTTCTTTCTTCCACCCTTATCCTCTTGTGCATTAATGACCTTCCATTGACTGGAAATCCTATCCATAGTTTTGCTGATGATAGCACATTGAATTCCATCTTCTAGTTTGAGAAATCTCCTTGCTCTGCTCAAACAGCTTCAACTTATCGAATATCCACTACCAATTCCTTAAATGCTGGTTTCCAGGTAATTCTTCAGTGGGGCAAAGATAACTTAGTTGATTTCAATCCTTCTAAAACTCAGTCCTGTCTTATATCTCACAAAATGGATTCTTCTGCTCCTATGCTTATCTTTGATGACACTCAGATTTCTAGGCAAGATCATATATCTCTACCGGGGATTACCCTGACTTCTAATCTCTCTTGGCATAAACACATTACAAATATTGCTTCCTCTGCATCTAAAAAACTTGTTTTTCTCTTTCGCTCTCAGCATTACTTTTCTTCCAAGCAGCTGTTCACTCTGTACAAATTGCAAGTCCACCCTACCATGGAATATTGTTACATCTGGGACAGTGCTCCCAAAACCCCTCTCAGGTTTCTAGATTCCATTCAAATGAGTGCAGCTAGGTTAATTAATGACTCATCTCTAACAGAGTCTCTTCACTCTCTGTCTCATAGACATTCTGTTTCTGCGGCATGCCTTCATTACAGATACTTCCATGTGCAATGTTCTTCTGAATTGGCTTCTATAATTTCTGCTCTCTCTTTCAAAGCCATCCGAACATGTGCCGTTACCACACAGCATCCTTTTATTGTCCGATTTGAAACTTACAGAACCAACTTTTCTTCTTCCTAATTTTTTCATTCAAATTCTGTTTTCTGGAACAATCTTCCTTATTCCGTATTTTCTGATAATTACAATCTACAGAAGTTCACTGAGGTCTAATGTCAACAAACATCTTCTTTCATCTTCTCATCTTCCAACCTATGCACAGTACTAAGTACTATAGGTTCTAATAACTCTCGTGTTTGGGGTTTTCATAAAAAAAAAAAATATATGTGATGTCAAAATTACTTTTTGCATTGAGTTATTTGGTAACTGCATCACAGTAAATTATCAAATTTCAAACAATCTATCCACCCCTTAAAAATTCATGCTGTGATTGCAGTATAATGATGATCCAGATGGTCCTGCATTATTTCTTTAACTGGTGATTCCACCATTTTCCCTGGAATAGACGTTAAGCTAACATGTCTGTAATTACTCACGTCATCTTTTGAACCCTCTTTATGAATTGGGTATATATTCAAACATTTGCAGTCCACAATGACCTCCCCTGAATCCAAGGATGAACTCATAATTATGTCCAAGGGTTTGCTAACCTCCTTTGCTGCCTCCCTTAACCTCCCTTAACATAATTGGATATATCCTATCAACCCCAGGTGCTATTTTCATGTCCACCTTCAACAATTTCTCCTCCACTTTCATTTCACTTATCACAAAATCATTTAGCTCCACATTACAGTTTGATAAATAGCTGGCATCCGCTTTCCTAATGAATTTGTCATGTGTGAATGTAGATGCAAAATCAACATCGGCCATTTTCAATCCACTGCAGGATGAAGGCCTCTCCAGCAACTTTCCAGTTCCTTCTGTTTTGTGCAATAGCCACCCATTCGCTGCTCAAAACTCTTGAATTTCATCTGCCCATCTCAGTTATTGTCTTCCAGGTTTTCTTTTAGCTCTTCTTAGGTACCATTCCATTATTTTCTTGGTCCATCTGTCATTATGTCTTTGAGTTATGTATCCTACCCAAGTCCATTTCAGTTCTTTAGTCTTGATAAGAATGTATTTTACTTCAAGTTTGCTGCCTAATCCATGTGTTTCTCTTCTTATCAAACAGTCCAATTTCTAATATAATTCATTCTATTCTTTGATGTGCAGTTTTCAGCTTCTCTTCCATTCTTTTGGTGAATGTCCAAGTTTCACTTCCATAAGTCGTGATGGGGAGTATACATTGGTTCATTATTTTAAATTTTAGACAAACTGGGATATTGCTCTATATTGAGTATGCGACTATATTTTCTGAATGCTATTCATTCAAAATTTATTCTTCTCTTGACTTCCAGCCAATTTATCATTGTTACAGCTTTGTCTGCAACTTGAGCAGGGTCATCAACAATTAACTCATAGATATCAAATGGCCCAATGTGATTCAACCCCTTCCTTCTACTGTTAATATAAGAATAGAAGTCCTTGCTGCTTTTCTTTATATTCTTTGCCAGAAACTTCTTATAATCTTCCTTAGCTTGCCTAACCCCCTTTGTGACTTGATTACAGGCTGATTTATATCTACCATAGGCTTCTGTATCACCTGATAATTTATATGCATCCCAACCACTTTTCTTCTCTACCATGTGTTTGAACAGTTCATCTGGCATCCGTTAAGGTCTAAGCCTTGAACAGTATTTCTTCTTTGGTATAAAAATCCTAGTAGCTTTTTTGATTACTTCCTTGAATACTTCCCATTTCAAATTTGCTGTCGGTAACATCATCAGTTGGTCTCTTTGCACCGAATTTAAAAAACTGTTTGAGACCACAGTAGTTAACCTTATGAAAGCAAAAGCTTTTCTCTTTGGCAATAGTTATATATCTTTAATTAAATTCCACATTAGTACACTATGATCCCTTGTCACCCAGTGGGTATTTTACTTGCATATTAATCCTTGTCAAATCACTGCTCAAATCCAGATTAAGAGTATTGCTTCCTCTTGTTGTCTCTCTAACATGCAGCTGTAGAAAACAGTTTTCCAAAAAATCCATAAAACTCTTGCTAGTGTGCGAGTGACCAACCCACAAATTGCAGTCAATATCTAGAAAGTTAAAATTAGCATTAGCATTAGTAGAGGCATATGATGCAAGAAAGCAAGTTTATGCAGCAAAAAAAAAAAAAAAAAAGAACTTCCACTTCACCCCTCCGTTCGTTTGAAATACCTGTCCAGCTGAGCCTTATATTTATTTAGGCTATCAACCTCCACAACAAGAGGTGGAAGTCTGTTCCACCAACCAACTACCTGCTGGCTAAAGGCAAATTTCTGCACGTCTACCCTACATCTGTCTTTAATCAATTTGAATTTATGCCCTCTCAGGTGATTATTCTGAGCGAGAGGAAGAATCCCATCAGCATTGAGCATGTTCAAACCATTCAAGGCTTTATACACCTCTATCAGATCACCTCACTGGTGCCTAGTCTCCAGACACTGTAATTTGCAAAACTTAAGCCTTTCTTCGTAAGAGCACCCCTTTGTTCCATTCACTAATCTTGTTGCCCTTCTCTGTACTAGTTCCAGCAGCTCTACATCCTTCTTGAAATGAGGCCTCCAGACCTGTATACAGTACTCTAGGTGTGGCCTCACCATTGCCTTATACAAGGGAATAATCACCTCCTTATCCCTGCTAGAAAAATTCCTATATATCATTGACAATCCACCATGAGCTACTCTTGCAGCCCGTCTGCACTGCTCAGAGAACTTCATATCTGCCTGCACAACCACCCCCAGGACCCTTTCATTCTCTACCACTGTCAGTGTAGTACCACAGAGTTGATACGTTGCTCTGGGGTTGCTGTTTCCCATGTGTAGAATGTTAAATGTGTTCAATGTTAAACTTCATTTGCCACCTCTCAGCCCATCTGCTCAACCTTTCCAGATCCTGTTGCAGTAGCATAGTGTCAGTAGTGTCATTGACAACCCTGCCTACCTTTGTATCGTCTGCAAACTCAGACATTAAGCTTGATATACCATCATCAATATCATTTATGAACACAGAAAACAATAATGGACCCAACACTGAGCCCTGAGGGACTCCACTAATAACATTAGTCCACGACGAGCAGTGTCCATTGATTACCACTTTCTGTCTTCTCCCCCTCCGCCACCCCTTTATCCACAGCAGCAATTTGCCTCCAATGTCACACTGCTCCAATTTGTGCAGCAGTCTTCCATGTCGATGGGTCAACTGTTGATATCGATGGGTCAACTGTTGATGATCCTGCTCAGGTAGCTAACAAACTAAATGAATATTTTGCATCAACATTCACACATGAGGAGTTATTTAGCGAGGGGAAAGCCAGAGGTGTATTCAACTCTAGCAGTAAGCTAGAGAATCTTGTAATAACTGAGAGTAAAGTGGAGGAGAAATTGTTGAAGATAAACATAAAAAAGGCATCTGGGGTGGACAGGATTTATCCAATTATATTAAAGGAGGCAGCAAAGGAAGTAAGCAAACCCTTAGCCATAATTATGAGAGCTTCCTTGGACTCAGGGGAGGTACCCATAGACTGGAGATGTGCAAATGTGACCCCAATTCACAAAGGAGGATCAAAAGCTGACACAAGCAATTATAGACCTGTGAGTTTAACTTCTGTTCCAGGAAAATTAATGGAGGCACTAGTTAAAGAAGCACTGCGGGATCATTTAGACAAGACTTCAGTTATAGCTCGGACACAGCATGGTTTTGTTAAGGGGAAGTCTTGCCTGACCAATTTGATTGGATACTATGATGCAGTCACAAAGGAACTGGATGCAGGAATAACTTTGATATTATATACTTGGATCTTAGAAAGGCTTTTGATACTGTTGCACATGGAAGACTGCTGCACAAATTGGAGCAGTGTAACACTGGAGGCAAATTGCTGCTGTGGGTAAAGGGGTGGCTGAGGGGGAGAAGACAGAGAGTGGTAATCAATGGACACTGCTCGTCGTGGACTAATGTTATTAGTGGAGTCCCTCAGGGCTCAGTGTTGGGTCCATTATTGTTTTCTGTATTTATAAATGATATTGATGATGGTATATCAAGCTTAATGTCGAAGTTTGCAGACGATACAAAGGTAGGCAGGGTTGTCAAGGACACTACTGACACTATGCTGCTGCAACAGGATCTGGAAAGGTTGAGCAGATGGGCTGAGAGGTGGCAAATGAAGTTTAACATTGACAAATGTAAAGTACTACACATGGGAAACAGCAACCCCAGAGCAACGTATCAACTCTGTGGTATTGCACTGACAGTGGTAGAGAATGAAAGGAACCTGGGGGGTGGTTGTGCAGGCAGATATGAAGTTCTCTGAGCAGTGCAGACGGGCTGCAAGAGTAGCTCATGGTGTATTGTCAATGATATATAAGAATTTTTCTAGCAGGGATAAGGAGGTGATTATTACCTTGTATAAGGCAATGGTCAGGCCACACCTAGAGTACTGTATACAGGCCTGGAGGCCTCATTTCAAGAAGGATGTAGAGCTGCTGGAACGAGTACAGAGAAGGGCAACAAGATTAGTGAATGGAACAAAGGGGTGCTCTTACGAAGAAAGGCTTAAGATTTGCAAATTACAGTGTCTGGAGACTAGGCACCAGCGAGGTGATCTGATAGAGGTGTATAAAGCATTGAATGGTTTGAGCATGCTCAATGCTGATGGGATTCTTCCTCTCGCTCAGAATAATCACCTGAGAGGGCATAATTCAAATTGAGGAAAGACAGATGTAGGATAGACGTGCGGAAATTTGCCTTTAGCCAGCGAGTGGTTGGTTGGTGGAACAGACTTCCATCCCTTGTCGTGGAAGTTGATAGCCTAAATAAGTTTAAGGCTCAGCTGGACAGGTATTTTGAACAAACAGAGGGGTGAAGTGGGAGTGGTTTTTTTTTTTTTTTTTTTGGCTGATGCTGCATAAGCTTGCTTTCTTGCATCAAATGCCTCTACTAATGCTAATGGTAATGTGCAACAGTATCAAAAGCCTTTCTAAGATCCAAGTATATAATATCAAAGGGGGAATCAATTCAAATTAAGAAAGGACAGATGTAGAATAGAAGTGTGGAAATTTGCCTTTAGCCAGCGGGTGGTTAATTGCTGGAACAAACTTCCATCTGTCGTTGTGGAAGTTGATAGGTTGAATAAATTTAAGGAGGAACTGGACAGGCATTTGGAGGGAATGGTGTGATTTTTTTTTTTTTTTTTTTTGGCTGATGCTGCATAAGCTCATACATTTGCTTTCTTGCATCACATGCCACTACTACTACTACTACTTGGTCAGCCTTTGATCCTCCTTTGTGAATTGGGGTCACATTTACACGCCTCCAGTCTATGGGTACCTCCCCCGAGTCCAAAAAAGCTCTCAAAATTATGGCTAAGGATTTGCTTACCTCCTTTAATATAACTGGATAGATCCCATCCACCCTGGGTGCCTTTTTTATGCCTCAACAATTTCTCCTCCACATTCCTCTCAGTTATTACAAAATCATCTAGCTCACTGCCACTCCCCTTCCAGACCATCGTAGTCGCTTTTATGAAAGAAAAAACCCTTCCCTTTACCCCTGATGGTAGTTACCTCTTTGAGTAAATCCCACTTCAGCACACTGTGATCACTGCCACCTAGTGGTTCCTTTATCTGCAGATTCTTAATGCATGAAGAATCACTATTGATAATCAGATCAAGGGTATTACTCCCTCTAGTTGCCTCCCAAACATGCTGATGTAGAAAAAAATCATCCAATAAATCCACAAAAGCCTTGCTAGTGTGTGTGACCAACCCACAAATTCCAGTCAATATCTGGGTAATTAAAATCCCCCATTATAAGACTCTCTGATTTACTGCACACTCTATTTCCCTGTACAGTTTCTTATTATACTCATTAGATTCGTTAGGCCTAGAGCACACTCCTACTCTCAATTTTGATCTCCCAATGCTTATGTCACACCAAACTGACTCGACACAACTGACCAGCAATGTTGACTGGTTTCACTTCCTTGGATTTTATGTGTTTCTTAACTAATAGCATAATCCCTCCTCCCTTCCTATCCTGTCTATTCTTTCTGTACACATTGTACTCCACAAATTCCAGTTCTGCATTCCTTATATCTGTGTGACACCACATCTCTGATATCCCAACAATATCTGCCTTTGATGTTTTTAGCAATACCTCAAATTCATCAAATTTATTTACCAAACTCCTAGCATTGTTGTACACACAAGTATACATGCATCTGTTCCTATTCTTAGGTACACTAACACAACCCATGTGTTTACTTGTACCGCAATGACTCCCAGCAGTCTCTGAAATACCCTGCATCTTGTTTTCCAGGCTGCTGCTCATTCCAATAGAAGCAGTGCATGAATCACTTTCACCACTGCCAGTGGCTACTGTTAATCTATTAGTCCTTGTATCCCCCCAAGCTAGCAGTTTTCTGACCCACTTAACACTGCCTCGATAGCATCAGGAAATATTCTTGCACCCTTTCTATTTAAGTGTATCCCATCCCTTTAGAAGCAGTCTCTCCTGTTAACAAGTACAGACTAGGCTAAAAAAAATTCTACCCCTTGAGCCTTGCACAATCTTTCCAGGGCCCAACTGATCGACAAGGCTCTCATCATATACTCCCTCCTATCGTGTCTGGGCAGAATTGCAGACACTTTCAAATTCAACCCTAATTCACAGCTTTTTTTCAACAGTGACCTGTACTTGTTAAGTAATTCTGCTGGTCTCCTACTCTTAATGTCATTAGTGCCAACATGTACAACTATATCACCTTTCGTGCCCTTAAAAGATGATATCTGCTCTACAACGTCATCAACCTTTGCCCCTGGTAGATATACCCTGGTCCTGTTCCACCTATCCTTTTTACATACCATGTTCTCCGTTTCCCTGACAACAGAGTCACCAACCACAACTATTAGAAAAGGGAGGACAATGAAAAAAAAGTGGAGAGTGACATACCTAAATATACCATCTGCAATTTGTCTTGTGCCCCACTGTGAAGTATTTCTGAGCCACTGACCATTTTTCTATACACTGATGAAGATGAAGACAGTGATGAACATCAATTTGATATACATGAAAAAGTACAGCAACCATCTACGTCAAGGGATCCACCATTTTATCCAAACCGTTATCCTTCTGAACCACATAAGAGCACAGAAAGTGAGCTTAATGACCTCATCAGGTATCTGCCAAGCTGCTGAAGAATAAGGCAGAGCTTTGGCCATTGAGGCTACAACAGTGGAATCTTAGAGATTATTCTTTGAAAGTGACAACATTTCATACTTGAAATAAAGACTGATAAATTTTATCAAACAGTAGGTGGCTCACTGTTTGTAAGGATGCTGATGGTCTAATGGCAGCAATGAACATGAGGCATGTTCCCAAAGAATGGCAACTATTTATAGATGCTTCTAAGGTTAGCCTTGAGGCTGTGTTATTATCCAATGGAAATATGCTGCCTTCAATTCGTCTTGCATATGCCCTTCAAAAAAAAAGAAACATACGTAAACACGGAGAACATCCTCTAAGGTATACACTATCAGAAGTGGCAGATATGTGGCGATTTAAAGGTAATCGTCATTTAATTAGGACTACAAAAGGGTTACACTAAGTATTGTTGCTTTTTCTGCGAGTGGGATAGTCATACCAAGGATATGCACTATGAGAAGAACAGTTGGCCTCAAAGAAAATCATTAACACCTGGAATGAAGAATGTAGCATTTGAAACTCTGGTGGATTCAAATAAAGTTTTTCTTCCACCACTCCACATCAAACTGGGGCTCTGAAAAATTTTGTGAAGGCTTTGGAAGTGAACAGTCCGGCATTCACATACTTGCAAAAGAAATTCCCAAGACTTGGTGCAGACAAGTTTAAGGCAGGCATTTTCATAGGTCTACAAATAAGGCAACTTTTCAAAGACAAACAGTTTGAATGTCTCCTTATTGATAGCGAGAATTCAGTGTGGAAAGCCTTTCGAAATGTTTCGACTGGTTTTCTAGGAAATGTTAGAGCCAGCAACTACAGGCAGCTTGTGGAAGATCTCACTACTTCTTATGCAAAACTAGGATGCAACATGTCACTGAAGATGCATTTCTTGCACTCACACCTGGATTTCTTCCTGCCAAACTGTGGCGCCATCAGCGACGAATGTGCTTCCATCAAGATGTTGAAGCGATGGAACAAAGATACAAAAGCAAATGGAGTGCCGTCGCCACGTTAGGCAATTATTGTTGGATGGTTAAAAGGGATTCCCGAAGCTGAATACAAGCAAAAGGCGAAAAGGGTCCTGGGTCTGATACATCTTATTGCCATATAAATAAAAAAAAATACCTTGTATAAAAAACTGCCTTTTTCAAAAACAAGAGCCAATCTGCCATTATAAGCACTATTTCTGTGTTAGTACCCAAAATTCTATAAAATAAACTTACTTTCATGCCCATTACAAGATATGATCCAAAATTTGTTGTTCGGTGTTACATGCCAGGTGAGGCATGTATGTTGTTGTTGTTGTTTGATTTTTAGGAGCATTAGCAACTAAGGCCATATTGCTCCAGGGATATGCAGTGGTCATTCCCTGACCTTTCCGCATCCTCCGTATTTGGTGGTCACGGGCTCGAACCCCGGTCTAATCAAGAAGCGTGTGCTACGCACTGCTGCTCCTGCCCACCTGGCTACGGAGGCGCCGTGAGGCATGTAAAATCCAATTCAATTGGCTTGCTGCTGAACTATGTCAACAAAAGCAAAAATCCAATTCAGGGCGGAATTGGATGGTCATTTTTTGTGATAAGAAGAGTGAATAATTAGGGTTTTTTTTTTTTTATTTTAAAGAAAAATTCCAATTCCTCTTGCTTTGTTTAACTGTTCTAATACTAGAATAGAATAGTGGCCATCTTGTGAAGGAAGGAGTACAAAATGAATGATGGACAATTTACATGAAAACTAGGGGTATAAATATAAACTATTAAGGAAAAGTAATAGACTGGACCTCAAGCCATTTACATTTATTTAAAGCACTGATGAACAGTGGAAAATAGTACTTTACCAGGTAGCTCTCTGTGAAATTAAAGGCCAGCTGTACTGGTACCTTCTGAAAATTGGATGAATATGATAAGAGTAGATATAAGTTACACAGAGAGATTTTAATTTTATTTATCTTTTGTCTGGTGTAACAAAAATATCAGGTCTTCAGTAATCTTTAAGTCTATACTAATTCTAGTCAAGACTGATGTAAGACACAGCCTATTTTTATTTAAAAACAATAATACTATCACCAATTATATTAACGAAAAATTGAATGCTGATAATTTCAAATATATGTCACAAAAATAAGTATAATCTTACGTTTTCTCTTCCATATTGTTCATATTAACAAATTCGGTGCTTTGACAATTAGTTAGCAATACTAATGCAGATGATTCATGACCCTACAAAAAGAAGAAATAGATTTATCTATCAACTTTATAGTAAAAGGAAATAACTTCAATTTTACAATATTCAACTCTTTTGAATGGAGCGGGGTATCTGTAAACTCCCCCTGCTACCCACTGTCACTGAAATCTAGCTTTTCTTTAAAAATCCTCCTATACAGTGGATCCCGCTTTACGATTGGTTCACTGTGGGATCAACTCACTTTACAATGGACTCTCCGTTCACTGTACAATATGTGGTAAGCACCGGTTATTCTGACCCTGTTTGCAAATTCAATTTTAATTCAATTAAATGGCAATTCTGATAAGCAAAAATAGGAGAAATATTATCCACAGGCTATAAAAGTAAAGATATAAAACACAAATTAATGCTTTGCTAACTTGTCAATTAACAAAATTAAATGATACATGAAAATTGTAAGAATATATTCCACAGGTTAGGAAAATAAAAATAAATTTACACTTACTTGCATAGCTTAATTACTATTGTAATATGTACATGCTAATTGATATTTCTGTTCACTGACATTTTTTCTTGTTGTAAATTTTTAAAACACTAAAAAAAAAATAAGCAATCGATAACAAAGGACATGGCACACACAAATTGCAGAGTAACAAGTTTAAGAAAATTAAAAAATAGGAATGAAGAGAAGGTTCTGAAAATTTGTTTTTCATATGATTGCATATAATCTCATACGATATGGGAAACACATATCACCACAATAACAATGTAAAAACCCACAGAATTCCAGCTATCCATACTATGGCAAATGCAATAAGATCTAGTTTACTACCTGTTTGTAATTAGATTGCACTAACAGAAAAGCCCAATAAACAGGAAACTGCAAACTGTTTTATGGTCGAGAAATATCACAAATGCATTCAAATTGATTCTTATAACTGCACATATTATAATGATGAAAGTGTAGTGCACTGATTTCTGAAATTTTATTCTATAAAGTGGCTGATTCTACTAACCAGTGGCCATGTTAAGAGGTGCCTACTTATTTCACTTTACGATGGGCTTGGCTCACCAGGCACAGGAGAGAAGGTGCAAGGCACATGTGGTACAACTGTTTTTTGCATGGTCTGTGGTTGTTAATAGGCGAGACTGTTTTTACAGGGATGGGATATGCTCAAATAGAAGGGGTGCAAGAATATTTGCTGAAACAATCGAGGCAGTGATAGGCGAGTCAGAAAACTGCTAGCTTGGTGGGTGGGAAAGAAATATACAGACTAATAGTTTAACTAGAACACCAAAGATAAGCATAGGAGCAGAAGAATCCTTTTTGCGAGATATAAGACAAGACTGAATTTTAGAAGGATTGAAATCAACTAAGTTGTCTTTGCCCCACTGGAAAATTACCTGGAGATCGGCAGCAGATTTTCGAAAAGTTGAAGCTGATTGAGCAGGGCAAGGTTTCTCAAAATGGAAAGTGGAATGCAATGTGCTATCATTGGCAAACTATGGATAGGATTCCCAGTCAATGGAAGAAGGTCATTAATATACAAGAGGAAAAGAGTGGGGGAAAGAACTGAACCTTGGGGGACACCAGCATTAGGAGAGAAGTTAGAAAACAGAGCCATCTACCATCACCCTCAGTGAGCGATCAGAGAGAAAACTGGATAACCAATTACAAAAAACAGTTGGCAAATCATAAGATGGAAGCTTGTTTAGAAGACCTTTATGCCAAACACGATCGAAATCCGTAGAGATGTCGAGAGCAACTGCTTGAGTTTCACCAACCTTTTCCATTGAATTAGTCCATAAATGGGTAACATAATCCAGAATATCACCAGTGGATCAACACTGGAGGAATCCATATTGTCCATCGTAGATCAAACGGAAGGTTTTATGGTAGTTTAAGAGTTGGTGGTTAATTGATTTCTCCATTACTTTAGAAAGAGTAGAAGTAATTGCAATGGGATGATAACTGGATGGGAGGGATTTGTCACTCTTTTTAGGAACTGGCTGAATATGAGCAAATTTCCAAGCAGAAGGGAAAACACCTTTGGAATAAGAAAGTGAAAAAAGGCGACAAAGAACAGCAGTAAGTTCAGGAGCACAGGTTTTGAGAACATTTGAGAAATACCATCAGGACCTGGAGGTTTCTTAGCATCAAGATTTGTCAAAATCCTTCTGACATCTTTTTGACGGAAGACCACAGGAGGCATTGAATGGAACGTGTTGGGAATGGTGGGAGGTGTTTTACCAAGATTATTAATACAGGAGTTGGAAGAAAAATGGAATGCTAGCATGTCAGCTTTATCCTTGGCTGAAGTGACAACAGAACCATCTGGTTTTGACAGAGGTGGGAGCAGAGATGGGCAAAAGTTGCAGCCAATAGCTTTGGCAAGAGACCAGAATGCTAGGCTACCATTTTGATTTTGTCATAACTGAGAGCAAAGTGGAGGAGAAATTGTTGAAGTTAAACATAAGAAAGGCACCTGGGGTGGATGGGATCTATCCAGTTATTTTAAAGGAGGCGGCAAAGCAACTAAGCAAACCCTTAGCCATAATTATGAGAGCATCCTTGGACTCAGGGGAGGTTCCCACGGACTGGAGATGTGCAAATGTATCCCCAATTCACAAAGGTGGATCGAAGGGTGACACGAGTAATTACACACCAGTTAGTTTAACTTCTGTTCCAGGTAAAATAATGGAGTCACTGGTTAAAGATGCATTGCAGGATCATCTAGACAAGACTGCAGCAATAATTCAGACACAGCATGGGTTTGTTAAGGGAAAGTCTTGTCTGACAAATTTGATTGGTTATTATGATGTGGTCACAAAGGAACTGGATGCAAAAAATAATTTTGATATCATATACTTGGGTTTCAGGAAAGCTTTTGACACTGTTGTGCATGGAAGACTACTGTACAAATTGGAGAAGAATGGTATTAAGGGTAAGTTGCTACAATGGATAAAAGGATGGTTAAGTGGGATAAGACAGAGGGTGGTAATCAATGGGTGCTGCTCTTCGTGGACTAATGTTATTAGTGGAGTCCCACAGGGTTCGGTGTTGGGTCCACTGTTGTTTTGTGTATTTATCAATGATATTGATGAAGGTATATCAGGCTTAATGTCGAAGTTTGCAGATGACACAAAGGTTGGCAGGGTTGTTAATGACAGTAATGGTAGTGTGCTACTGCAACAGGATCTAGATAATTTGGGCAGATGGGCTAAGAAGTGGCAACTGAAGTTTAACCTTGACAAATGCAAAGTACTGCATATGGGTAGAAATAAAGTAACCCCAGAGAAATGTACCAACTGTGTGGTACTACACTTAAGGTGGTAGAAAATGAAAAAGATCTGGGAGTAATTGTGCAGTCAGATATGAAGTTTTCTGAGCAATGCAGACAGGCTGCTAGGGCAGGTCATGGGGTTTTGTCAATGATATATAGGAATTTTGCTAGCAGGGAAAAGGAGGATTGTCCCTCTGTATAAGGCAATGGTCAGGCCATGCATTGAGTACTGCGTACAGGTCTGGAGGCCTCATTTTAGGAAGGATGTAGATTTGCTTGAGCGTGTACAGAGAAGAGCAACACGATTGGTGAGGGGAATGAAGGGATCCTCTTACCAAGAGAGGCTTAAGTTCTGCAAATTGCAGTGGCTGGAGACTAGGCACCTGCGCGGTGATCTGACTGAGGTCTATAAGGCCTTGAATGGGTTGAGCACGCTGAATTCTGATGGGATCCTTCCACTTGTTCAGATTACGAACCTACAGGGACATAAGTTCAAATTAAGAAAGGACAGATGTAGAATAGATGTGCGGAAATTTGCCTTTAGCCAGCGGGTGGTTAATTGCTGGAACAAACTTCCATCTGTCGTTGTGGAAGTTGATAGGTTAAATAAATTTAAGGAGGAACTGGACAGGCATTTGGAGGGAATGGTGTGATTTTTTTTTTTTTTTTTTGGCTGATGCTGCATAAGCTCATACACTTGCTTTCTTGCATCACGTGCCACTACTACTACTACTCTTCCATGTCCACTTTCTGTTCACCCTTTTCTTGAAAAAAAGTGTTCATTACTGACATTCCTTGAGATTCTGCAAATTCCACAAGTCTTTCACCTCTTTTATTTCTTTCACCAATTCCAAAATTTCCTATAGTTCCTCTTTCTGCGCTGTTTTGCCTTTTTCCAACCTTAGCATTGAAGTCCCCCATAATAATAGTTTAGTGGGTTTTCTACTCATCTAGAAGACTCAATTTCCGTGTACATTTCTTGAACCTCTTCATCATCATGGCTCGATGTTGGTGCATAAATCATTATAATCTTTAGCTTGTACCTCTTAGAAATCTTGAGTATTAGTCTTGACACCCTTGGTGATGTACTTTTGAATTCCAAAATGTTGTTTTTAAAATATTTATGGACCAGAAACCCAACTCCACCTTCACTCCTTTCACTGTTTCCATTGGTGTACAGCAGATTTCCACTTGATAAACTTATAAGTGATTCATTTCTTCTTTTTGTTTCAGCCAAACTGATGATATTCCAATTCACATTTTCTAATTCCTTTTCCAGCTCCAATATCCTGTCTTCACCGATGAGTGATCGTACGTTATAACAGGCCAAGTTCAATTTCCGTGCATGGCAGCCTGGTCGTACCCAGAGATTCTTAGCACCCTCTGCTTCCACTCTGATCCTCTCGCTGTCGTAAGAGGGAGAGTTAAAGCTGCTGGGGACTGAGGGCCATTTGTATTGTTGTGCTCTCGTTGCTGGAGGGTTTGGTCTTTTCCTCTTCACGCTGACAAGGCGTCTTGAAGAGAACCACTCTACACGTTCGTTGCCACCTAAGTGACGTAACAGGGCTTACCATCGAGAAGGTGTGCATGAGTGGATTTTAGGGAGGCAGGCCAACCGGACTTCTCCTAAATCTTCTGTAATAGAGAGATATTGGATCCATCAGTGCAATCATTATTGCTGCAGTCTTGTCTAAATGATCCTACAATGCATCTTTAACCAGTGATTCCATTATTTTACCTGGAACAGAAGTTAAACTAACTGGTCTGTAATTACTCGGGTTACCCTTGGATCCACTTTGTGAATTGATACATTTGCACATCTCCAGTCTGTGGGATTTCCCATGATTTCAAGGATGCTCACCTAATTATAGCTAATGGTTTGCTTAGTTTCTTTGCCGCCTATTTTAATATAACTGGATAGATCGCATCCACCTCGGGTGCCTTTCTTATGTTTAACTTCAACAATTTCTCCTCCACTTTGCTCTAAGTTATTACAAAATCATTAAGCACCCTGTTACAGTTTGATAAACTTCTGCATTTTCCTCCTTTAATAACTCCTCAAGTGTGAATGTAGATGCAAAATATTAATTTAGCTTATCAGCTACCTGAGCATGATCATCAATAATCAACCCATCTATGTTAAGTGGTTCAATCTGATTTATCGACTTCCTTCTAGAGTTCACATAAGTAAAGAACTCTTTGCTGTTTTTCTTTGCATGCTATGCCAAAGATTTCTCGTAACCTGTCTTCGCTTGCCTAATCTCCTTTGTGACTTGATTACAGACTAGCTTATATCTGCCAATAGGCTTCTGTGTTGCCTGATAATTTATATGCATCCCACGTATTTTAAAAAAAATTTTTTTTTTTTTTTTCTGCCACGAATCTCATTATTTCATCTAACATTCATTTAGGCCTAAACCTTGAACAATATTTCTTAATCGGTATGAAAATCTTTTAAGTAAATCCCACATCAGTACACTGTGATCACTATCACCTAGTGGTTCCTTCATCTGCAAATTCTTAATGCACAAATAATCACCACTGATAACCAGTCAAGGGTATTACCCTCTCTGGTTGTCTCTCAAATAAGCTGCTGCAGAAAACAATCATCCAATAAATCCACAAAAATCTTGCTAGTGTGCAAGTGATCAACTACAAGTTCTTGTCAATATCTGGGAAGTTAAAATCCCCCATTATAACACAATCTGATTTACTGGCCGATTCTATTTCTCTGTACAACTGTTTGTTGTACTCATTAGAGTCATTAGGCGTACAACACACTCCTACTCTCATTTTTGCTTTCCCAGTGCTTATGTCACACCACACTGACTCAACATTGCACTGTCCATCTATGTTAACTGGATGCACTTCCTTAGACTTTGTTTTTCTTAATTAACAGCATAACCCCTCCTCCCTTCCAATCTGTACACAATTGTACTCCCCAAATTCCAATTCTGCAATGAGGAGCTAAAAACTGTATGTAAATTGTTGGCATAATGTGGATAAAATCCCCCACTGAAGAAGAATATCTTATGATTTTAGTTGAACAGTTAGGATCTAATTGGTTCTTTTCTGAGAACTAATGTTTCATTAACTAATGTTCCCTGTACCTTTCAAATTTGCCCATTTGTTGGAGTAATTTATGGCAAATGACTAACTATTATTGGTTGTCTGTATTGTAACTAAAATGCAAATTGCTGAGCAGATATTGAATAATTGTGATATAGTGAGAGGGTTATAGTTAGCTAAAGTGAAGAAATCAAGGGACAGTATTACTGAAGGAGTTTATGATTAGAACAGTGTAGTAATGATTTTTTTTATTTTCCCCATCTTCCTGAGTTAGGCTCCCAGGGAAATCTGTCTCACCTTGTGGCAATATCAGTTGAGACAGTATGTGCTCTACTGGGACTGGCCCACCTTCATATAGTGTAGAGGAGCACCTGGAACCATCTCTCCAGGTGACTGATGCTTCTGGGTAGCCAAAAGTGGTTAGAACAACAAAATAACACAACATAACATAACACACATTTCACAAAACTCCACCCTAATTACATGCCTGGCACTTCACAAAAACATGAGGTGGAGTTGAACTGACATTCTAGGAGCCACCGTTTACAATAACACATACCCACATATACAGGGTGTCTGTATATGTGGGTATGTGTTATGTGGGTATGTACACATACCCACATAACTTCAGGAATGAGTTCCTCATACGTAGACAATAAAAATATTTTATATCAACGTAGTTCCGGAAATGATTGGTTTTCGAGTTTTGAAGGTCTGTCTATAACACTTAACTGTTCAAATCACCTTATAGTAATTGTTCCAAATGCCACCTTCTGCCTGAATATAGGCCTCACATCGATGTCTCATGGACTGGTGAAGATTGTTTGTTTGCTATTTGGTTTTTAGGAGCATTAGCAACTAAGGCCATATTGCTTGGGAGATATGCGGTGGTCATTCCCTGACCTTTCCGCATCCTCCGTATTTGGTGGTCATGGGCTGGAACCCTGGTCTAATCAAGAAGCATGTGCTATGCACTGCTGCTCCTGCCCACCTGGCTACGGACTCGCGTAGATGATGCCAAATTCCTGACATGTTTCGTATTGTCTCACAACCTACCGCAATTCGATTGTGGAGAGTTTCCACATCAGCTACCGGAGTCGAATACACCAATGACTTTAAATGGCCCCACAAGAAGAAATATAGTTGGTTTAAATTAGTGAGCGTGGAGGCCAGGCAGTTGGTCCACCTCTACCTAACCACCGACCAGGAAACCTTCGATTCAGGTAATTGCGGGCTAGGTGGCTGAAATGTTTTCCAGAAAGTTTCTGTACGCCTGCCTTGTGAGTTTGTTTGGAAGTACATGGGGCCCAAATAACTTATCACCAAAAACACCCACCCAGCACCACATCACCAACAGCAGTTCAGTTGAGGCTGAACTGCTGCTGATGATGTGATAGAAGAATTGCATGTGGGTTTTCTTCAGCCCATACATGCTGATTGTGAAAGTTTTAGATTCCGTTTCGTGTGAACTGTGCTTCATCTGTGAATATCACTAAGGCAGGAAAGTGAGGAGTTGTACCACACTGCTGGAAGAACCACTGGCAGAACATTACTCGCGCAGGATAATCTGCTGGTAACAAGGCCTGTATCCATTGCAGATGGTATTCTCGTAACACTCTCAAAATAGTCGAACGTTGAACAGCCAGTTGCATTGCTATTCTGCGTGTGCTGATTCCAGGAGTGGCATGCACAACATCCAAAATATCCTCCTCTACTTCAGGAGTCGTAGATCTTGGTCGTCCGCTATCGGCAGCACGAGGTGTAACGGTTCCATGTTCACAAAGGCGGTGATGGATACCGTCAAACGTTTTCCTGTCTGGACATCTTCGTTCTGGGAACCTTTCGTGGTACAAACGACAAGCCTCCAGAGCATTGCTGTCCATCAAACTGTACATAAAGTGCATACCCACTTGCTCCTGATTTGAGTACATGGTCGGAATGGAAAACCACCAGATTCTGTCAGTACCTTGTGATGGCCCCGGGGGTGACGCTGGGGCTACTAGGATATTTCTTGCTAATTGTAAGAGTGACTAATATTTTCTGTGCGAAGACATAGGAGTTGTTATCCTAGTATTGACATTAAGCCATAGTATCACTGCTCATACCTCCGCGAGGTCCGGGGTGGGCAGGCGAGGGGTGAATCCCCTTGCCTGGCGAAATTGAGCTGAGCGTAGATAGACAGGGTGCTCGTTAATCAGGTTCTTGTGAATTTTAGAATCCATTCGAAATTGAGTTGGGATCTGGCTCCTTGCTCACTTACAACTGTTGTAAATAGTTGTAAATAGTTTGTTTTAATTGTATATATTGAAACTTTATTTATAAATGTCTTCCTCTGATGAAATAAGTGAGGAGGAGTTGCTTGCAGCTTCGAGTGAGGTGACTGATGAAGAAAGAGATGATATCGCACGTGGAGTCTTAGAACAGGCTGCAGAGTTGGCTGAGATAGAAGTGCATTGTGAACGAACATTACAAAGAACCTCAAGCGCAGTTCGGTCTAAGGAAGTCCATAATAATAAAGACCTAAAAAAGAAAAAGAGGAAGCAGGGTGATGATTATTCTGATTGTGGACATAGTAGTAAAGGAAAAAAGAGGAGGAAAAAGAAGGATGATGATGAAAAAATTAGTGAGAATAAAGATTTTGAATTTGTGTTCGAGGTAAGACGAAGATTGAATTGCTTCCTACATGATGCTGACAGTAAAGTATCAAAAAATGCTATTCAAATTATAATGAACATGTGGGAAACTGTAGAGAAGAAAGCGCTAGAAATCCATATTGAGAATGTGTTATTAAAAGAAAGACTTAGAAAGAAGGAAGAAAAGGTTAAAGAGAAAGACTATGCTACAATAGTAAAAAGTCCTGAGAGTGAAGTTAATGTGCCAAAAGTAATGATACTTAAGGCATTAACACCAAAACATAAAACAAGCGATGAAGTCAAGATAGACGTTATGAAAGAAGTAAGACCCTTGCTATCCTCAGTGAAAGTACGAAATGTAAGATCAATTAGAGACCGTGCTGTGTTGATTGAGGCGGAAAGTGAACAAGATATAGTGAAATTAAAAGCATGTAAAAGAATCCAGGAACTGGGGCTAAGTTATTCTATCCCTAAGCCAATTCTACCACGTATTGTGATATTTGACGTAGAAAAAGATATAGAGCGTGAAGAACTTTTAGAACAATTATGGTCAAGAAATTTTAAGGACAGTAAGATAAGTGAAAGAAGGTTTAAGGAGAAAGTTGAGATATTAACTGTGAATAACAATAGGACAACTCATTGTAATAACTGGGTAATTCAGTTAGATTCAGAAATATGGAAGATGATTAAAATAAAAAGTAGAGTGTATATAAGATGGATGGCCTGTAAATTCAAAGAGGTCTATTCTGTTACACAATGTTTTAGATGCATGAATTATGGACACATTGCAAAGTATTGTCAAAGAGAGGTGCTGTGTGGTCACTGTGGAGAGCAAAATCACTCCTATAGGGAATGTAAGAACAAGGATAAGGGTGCACAATGTTATATATGTAAGAAAAAGGGTAAGCCGGCAGACCATACGGCAGTAGATAAGAAGTGCCCGGAATATATAAGAGCACTAGAAATCTATAAGAAAAAAGTAGATTATAGTTGATGATGATAATGTTGGGTAAGATCATAAGTTCTGTAGAGAAGGATCAATTACGTAAGTATATAACTTGTGCTTAATACAGTAATTAAGGAGGATTAGATAATGTATATAAAAAACCACGGTGACTATGACGGCATCTCTTTTGAAGTAGTACTTAATGTACTATTAAATAGATTGAATTGTTTGCATTGTGTATGTGTGAAATTATTTGATGTATAAGTGTGTGTAGAATAGTGATTTGTCCAGTTATAAGCAGGTTAAATGAGTCGAATTCTTAAGATAGTAAGTTTAGAATGATACTACATGTAGTAGTAAGATACTAGATATGGAATTGTAAATAATCGAGTAATTGTGATGATACTCGAGCTGCAAAGGCAAAGAACTGTTCTTTTAGATAGTTTTTAGAGTTTTTTGTGAGTGAGCAAGGATCCTGTAATCCCTGGAATTCTGGTTTTAAATAAAAGAATTATATACAAGTGTGAAATATAAAGATTACTCATATGAATGAGTTTACTGGATGGTAGACCCTATTGCGTGGGAAGGAAAGGGTAAAGAAGTAGCTGGATAGTAGAAGCCTACCTCCACGCGGTAGGGATGGCAACTCTCTCCATTAAAATCTAAGAAATAAAAAGTAGATTTTTCTTGGGAGAGGCTAAGTGGCTTAAATTAAATTGAGTTGTAGTTAATAGTTGATAGTTGAAATAACGTTACCAAAATTTTTGTTATATATAGTTGAATTCTAAAAGACTCCGACACTAGTTCCTTTCAAGAATTAGCCATGGATGAGCTACGGCTCAGGGAATGGTTTCCTTGAAAGAGGTTTCGAATGGAGTACCTTGTGATGAAGGAAATCACCTGCGGGAGATAAGACATTCCGGTTAATAACTCAGGAACCAGGCATTTCCGGAACTATGTTGATATAAAATATTTTTAATGTCTACATATGAGGAACCCATTCCTGAAGTTATGTCATGTATTTTTGAGACACCCTGTATAGCTTCAGTTTCATTTTCACTTAACATACACCAATGGAAGTATATGGAAGTAAGATAGCTGGATAATTGTTTTTGGAGAACAAGGCTACTAAAGATATTATCCGATCCTATTATTCATTATATAATTATTCCATGAACTGTTTTACCATTTTACTACTTTGTAACTTTTATCTCCAAAAAAAAAAAAAAAAAAAAAAAGCATAACGTACACCATTTTTTTTTACTGGTGCCCCCTCTAGAAGGTTTAAGATAATAAGCCTTTTTTGTTCAATATCTTTATTTTCAGTTCCCTGTAACTTTCAAATTTTTTGTTTCTTTGTAGGTCGTTTCTTTCAGTGATTCATGATTGACACTTTACTAATGAATTTTGAAAATCTGAATGTGAGCTATTATTTATTCTTTCACACCCCCTTCAAAAAATGGGATGAGAAAGAATGAATTGAAATTATGCTCCACATGTTTGAAATTATGTTCCATGTAAACTGAAACTTGACATTTTTTCTCGACATAACAGATTTAATAACTATAACACAGCTTTAATTTTCTTCAGTTTCCAAAAATTTCCAAAAGGCGTTTAATTAGAAATAAAATATCACTATAATATTAGTGTCTAGAAAACACGTCTTATATTTTCTGAAGATAATATGCTACACTCTTTTCATTAGGGATGATAACAACAACGACAGCATGAAGTACTAGTGCCATCAAAAACACACAATGAACTATGCCTTTCCCCACTCTCACATTTAGTACATTTGAGAAAGACAATGGGAGAGAAGAGTGTTTTCCAAACTTTATTTTATTTTTTTTACATATTTTAAGTTCCTATATATTTCAAATAATTTTCATTACCTTTAAACATGCATGATGAAGGGCAGTGTTTCCCATTTTATCTTGATGCCAAGAATTTGCTCCATGTTCCAATAACAGCTCTGTAAGTTGGAGGGGGAGACACATTCAACTTCATTAGTATTGATTCATATTTATATGACAAATATAGAAAGCTAGGATAAGGTCTAAAAGTCTACTTATAACTTTTGGTAATAAACACAAATCATTTGACTCCTGAATATAAGAAGTTATGAAATCCTAACTAAGAGCTTGATTCCAAATTACAGCATTTTCAGTTTTTTTTTTTTTTTTTTTTGTGAGGCATCAAAGTACACAGAGAATGAAAACAATTATGCTAATGTGCTTAATAAGCAGCTACACCACACAACCATAAGCGTATGCATACTACTTTGAATAACAATTAAGATAAAATGGCATGAATGATCATAATTAACATGACTTTGACAGTGCCCCCTATGAACAGGTTTAGTCCGGTGGACTGTATAGCTGCCAGCCTGAAAAAAACTGTTTAGTGCCCTCAAAATGTTAGGAATATCAGTTTATTGGAATACTGGTGAGGAATGTGATGCATTATATAATTCTAAGAATTAAGGATAGAACAGTATTGAACAGCCGAAATACTTTATTTCTGCTATTCAATACTGTTCTATCTTTAATTCTTAGAATTGTCTCCAGGATTTTGCACAGTCAGCTAGTCAGAGTGATAGGACAGTAGTTTGTTTGGATATTTGGATCTTTTCCTGGCTTAAGAAAGGCAAGCATGATTGCCTTATGCCAAGAATCAGGAAGCTGCTCTTCTAGAAAGGCTCTATTGTACAGAAAGAATGGTCCATGGATTTAGCTGACAGGAGTTTAATCAATTTCATAATGGATAAGATCTGGTCTGGCAGCACTTGTCTTGGTAAGAGTTAGAACTGTTTTTAACTCTTCTGTAGTGACAGGCCAATTATAAGGATGAGAAATCTTTCATTTGAAGTTAATAGACCACTGTGTCTTTCAGGACTAGGAACTCTGGGGAGTAAGAGGAAAATGGTAGAAAGTCCCTCCCCCAAGAGCTTGTTAACCAAGAGCACTAACTATTACAGTTTCATCTGTAATAACATATTCATTATATTCCAGGACTAATGAAGGATGCAATGTATATTTCCCCTTCATTTTCCAGGTTTTTTCCCAAAGCTTTAGTGCTAGTTGACCTGGTAATAGTGGATGTAAAGGGGATCAACGATTACTATTGGCTCTGATGAAAATATAGCTTGATTTGTACATTTATCAGCTAAGAATTGGCTGTGGTAGGATATCATTGGAATATTCCCCAAGCTTTGTTTTGTGCATTTTTTGCTGGTGTGCATTTGGCATTCCACCAAAGTTTTGGAAATGGTGAAAACCGGGTAGATGTTTTGGGAATTGTAATTGTAGCTGCATTAACTGTGTTTTCTGTGATGTATGCCACTGCATCATAGATAGGTTCCTCACTGACTGTACTGATGTTGAAGTCTGCCAGATGTTGAAAGTCATTCCAGTCAGGCTGTTCAATCAATCTTCCATTGCAGTAACATAAAAGGTAGACACGGCTTCCCATTAAATAGGCTGGTTATCATGAGGAAGTGATCACTTCTGTAAAGATTCTCCTCTACCTCCCAAGCGAGGGGGGGAAGCATATAGCGAGATCAATAGCAGAGAACAAACAGGTATGCATGTGGAAAAAAAAGAAGGTGCTCCTTCCCACATTTAGAAGGGAAAGGTCATTTTCAGTGAGCATATTCAGGGTGTTATGTCCATTAAAGTTACTCAGGAGTAAGACAGGAGTAGGTAGCTGCACAATAAAATCAAGGTCTTTCTGGGAGATGTCAGCCCCAGGTGGCAAATAAACAGAACAGACTGTTAGTAAAAATCCCTACCGTAAGGTGAACTGCTATTGCTTCTAGGTTGGTGGAGAGTGAAATAGGTTGAAATGTGGTATGGTTGCCCAGAAGGATAGCAAAACCCATAAGCAGGTCCATCCCCAGTTCATTTAACACAGATTTACTAGTTGTTTGTGAAAAAGATAAGAAAAACTATATTACAATGAGACAGAGAAGGGAGTCAATAAGACAGACTGTCCATTGCAAATATAGAGAGTTGGCAGTTATGGAAGTGGATGGCATGCCAATTTCTACACCTAGATTCACATTTAGGCAATCTTTGAACCTTAAACATGAAGGATATACTCAGGACTACAAACAATCCTGCCTGAATGAAGACAATTAAGAGGAGATGGTTGTCATAGAACAATTGAATTTTGCAAAAATCTATCGCATTCCAATTACAACTGAGACCTGAATATCAACTCAATCAGCATTATTTTTACGTCCAAGTGGAGGTCTTAATTATCATTACTGAAAGAATGTCTATGGCCAACTTTAAGGATCAACCACAAACATGGTTTTTTTTAAATTGTTTCCTGCAAAAAAAAAAAAAAAATTAAAATTATATTGGACTTTTTTTCCTTTTCTTTTTTTTTTTTATAAATAAATAAGATTTAAGTTCAGAAACTACACCAATACTACAGTGGGTAAAATCCAATCTAGCAACTATTGTTTACATTGAAATTCCTCAACTGCTACTAAGCCAAATGTCAGCAACTCACATCTAATGAAAGGTTTGTTATTTGGTTTTTAGGAGCATTAGCAACTAAGGCCATATTGCTCTGGGATATGCGGTGGCCATTCCCTGACCTTTCCGCATCCTCCGTATTTGGTGGTAACGGGCTTGAACCCCGGTCTAATCAAGAAGCATGTGCTGCGCACTGCTGCTCCTTCCCACGTGGCTACGGAAGCGCAATGAAATGTTGCCATTGCATTCATTAGCATTATTCCAAACTCAATGGTACAGTTTTCATTATTACTAGAATGGTCTGATTTTTAATAACTCTACATTAAATTCATTTAGCTGCAGCTGATTAAAATGTTTTCTAGTTAGCCAAACAGAGTTGATGTGATATATAAACTTAAAATGGTGGTCATTAGAAAAATAAATTTGTTTACAAGTAAAACATAAAATCAAATTACAATCTATAACATAAATATCGATTATGCCTAAATGCAAATGGCACACAGAGAGCCATCGGCTGCCATTATCATCAGAAAGAGGAATGGGGACTACATGAATGAAAAAATTTGTTACATGTTATGAAAATAATTGAAATTACCTATAGTCTTGAAGTGTCCATTCATTGCTGCTAAAATTAAAGGTGTCCGACCAAGGTTATCAACTGCATCAATATCAGAACTTTCTTTCAATAAAAGTTGTACACACAGGAGACTATCATGGAATGCAGCTGCATGTAAAGGAATTCTAAGGAGAGAAATTTTTAAAATATGTTCCTTATAAGTTATGACAATAAGTACTAATATCTATTACATGGGTAGAAAATTTATAATTAATATTAATAATGGCAGGATGATCCAAGAAAGCAATTCTATACAGCATCAGCCAAAACACACACACACACACACACACACACACACACACACACACACACACACACACACACACACACACACAGTCAAACTTGGTTATAACGAGCACGGAAATAATGAGTCATGGTAATGACGGGCAAAAAGCCATAATGATTTTAATTTATGCATATCCCACACAATCGCTCTCTTTAATAACAAGAGTTTGCCTTTAGCCAGTTGGTAGTCGATTGCTGGAACAAACTTCAATCTGTTGTTGTGGAAGTTGATAGCTTAAATAAATTCAAGGAGGAACTGGACAAACTTTTAGAGGGAACAGTTGTGTAAAATTGTTTTTTTTTTGGCTGATGCTGCTACATAAGCTTATAGGCATGCTTTATTGCATCACATGCCTCTATTACTACTACAACAACGCTGATGAAACAGGACTTTTTTATAATTTGACACCTGACAATACATTTAAATTTGATGGCAAAAAAAGTGTTGGTAGTAAAAAAATCAATGGGTCATTTGACGGTGCTAATATGTGTAAATATGATAGGAACTGATAAAAAAAAAAAAACTGTTTGTTATTGGAAAATTGTTAAAATCTTGGTGTTTCAAAAACGTAAGGAAATGTAAGGATTACACTGCAAACAAGAAAGCTTGGGTGACTTCGGATATTTTATTGTTAGTTGATAACTGTCCTGCACATCGCCAGATTCAAAATTTGTCCAACATTAAGCAAGTATTTCTGCCTCCCAATGCAACGTCAATTTTACAACCAATGGACATAAGTGTAATCAAGAGTTTGAAAGGATTTTATAAAAGATTTCTAGTTCTACATCTGATCAGTCAAAGAGAACAGAAATTTATCGAGTCTATATCGATATTGGATGTTACAAATTTACTGAATGATGTGTGGAACAATGTTACTTCGACAACCATATCGAATTGCTTCAAGAAATCGAAATTAAATTCAAACAAAATTTCAATTGTAGATGAAAACGAAGAAAACAACTTACCATTATCCGAATGGTTGTTGCATAACAACATTGTAAGTTTAATACAGATAACATCGATGATTTGTAAGAGTCGATGACAACTTATCAACTAGTGGTCTTTCTACAGAGAGTGACATTGTAGATGCTGTGCTAAACAAATATGATAACAATGATGGTAAAGACAATGATATGATAACAACTGAAAGTGAATCAAAATCAGTGCCAACAATCTCACAAGCTCAAGGTGCAGACAAATTAGGTAATTTTCTTGAAGGAAATGAGGAAAGTAATGATATTTTTAGCCTGTTGAGTGTTTTAAGGGGAAATTAAAGAAATATCAAAGAGAAATCTTTAAAATAAACATCAATTTAGGTTATATCTATCACAGGCTTCCATGTCATCCATTAATTTATATGTATCCAATGCATTTTTCTTCTCTGCCATATGTCTCATTAGTTCATCTGCCATCCATTTAGGCCTAAACTTTGAACAATATTTCTTAGTTGGTATGCAAAGCCTTGTAGCTTCCAAGATAAATTCTTTGAATGCTTCCCATTTTGAATTTGCTGTTGCTAACATTATCAGTTGGTCTCACCGTATAGAATTTAAATACTGTCTGAGACCAACGTAGTTGCCTTTATGAAAGAAAAAACCCTTCCATTAACCAATGATAGCAGTTACCTCTTTCAGTAAATCCCACTTCAGCACACTGTGATCACTGCCACCTAGTGGTTCCTTTATCTGCAGATTCTTAATGCATGAAGAATCACTACTAACAATCACATCAAGAGTATTACTCCCTCTAGTTGCCTCCCAAACATGCTGATGTAGAAAACAATCATCCAATAAATACACAAAAGCCTTGCTAGTGTGTGAGTGACCAATCCACAAATTAAAATCCTTCATTATAAGACTAATTTGCTGCCCCACTCTATTTCCCTGTACAGTTTCTTATTATAGTGAAGTTGCCACATTACTTGAGCAGAAAAAGGTGGCATGGAAAGGTTACAGAGCAATAAAAAGTACTGAAGCCTATAACAGCTACAAGGTGATGTGTAATGGAGCCACAAAAAAAAAAAGGTTTGACAGGCAAAGGCAGTTTATGAGAAATCACTAGCAAACAGAGCAAAGAGGGGGGATAAAGAATTCTTCACATATATAAATGCCAAAAAGAGCAGGACAAACCAGATCGGAACTTTACGTAAGGGAAAGGGGATAGTATTAAATACACCAGCTGCCGTTGCAGATGAACTCAACAGTTATTTTGCATCGATATTTACAAATGAAAAACCTTTTGTGGCAATGGGAAATTGTGGGAGCGAAGTTAAAAAATATGTAATTAATGACATTGAAATTTTGCAAGATTATTTAATGAAAAAACTTTCGAGCCTATAGACCAGTAAGGCTCCTGGAGCTGATGGAATATACCCTATAATCTTAAGGAAGGCAGCAAGCGAGTGCATTGAACCATTGAGGCTAATTATGCGAGCATCACTAGACTCTGGGGAGATTCCCTTGGATTGGAAAAGTGCAAATGTATCTCCCATACATAAGGGTGGCTCTAAAAGTGAAGTTGGAAATTATCGACCTGTCAGTCTGACTTCAGTAGTAGGGAAAATCATGGAGGCAATGATCAAGGGTGGAATTCAGGAACATTTGGATCGAATTGAAATTCTCAAGAATACTCAGCATGGTTTTGTAAAGGGAAAATCATGTTTAACAAATCTGGTTCGCTATTTTGAAAGGGTCACTCACGAGCTGGATTTAGGGAATAATTTCGGCATTGTTTATTTAGATTTCAGCAAAGCGTTTGACTCAGTCCCACATGAGCGGTTGCTTTATAAGCTGGAACAGGTTGGAATCACTGGGAAAATCCTTAGATGGATAGAAGGATGGCTTCAGGGCAGGAGGCAGAGAGTTGTGATAAATGGCTATTCCTCAGATTGGGTTGATGTAAGAAATGGGGTTCCCCAAGGATCAGTATTAGGACCACTGTTGTTTTTAATTTTCATAAACGACATTGATGAAGGGATAGAGGGCGTGATGTCTAAATTTGCAGATGATGTTAAAATTGGTAGAGTAGTTAATGATCACTGTCAAGCTGAGCTTGTTCAGAGAGACCTAGATAGACTTCAGGAATGGTCAGAAAAATGGCAGCTATGCTTTAATTCAATAAAGTGTAAAGTATAACACCTGGGAAACAGTAATCCCACAATAACTTAGTCACTTGGTGGAGTTCAAGTAAACCCAGTACAGGAGCAAAGGGACTTGGGTGTTATGATACGGTCAGACATGAAATTCTCTGAGCATTGTAAACAGGTTGCAAGGAAGGCCCATGGTGTCCTATCGAAGTAGAGATAGGGACGTGATAATCCCATTATATAAAAGTTTATGTTAAACCACACTTGGAATACTGTGTTCAAGTATGGAGACCGCACCTAAAGAAAGATATCGAGCTTCTTGAAAGGGTGCAAAGACGGGTAACTCGCCTGGTGAGATCGGCAAAAGGGCATCCTTATGAAGAAAGACTTCGAATATGTGGGTTGCAGAGTTTGGAAACTAGACACCTTAGAGGAGATTTGATTGAGGTGTTTAAGGCTCTGAGAGGCATCAATAAAATGAATGAGGATGAAATTTTCAAGATTATAAATGATGCTAGAACTAGGGGACATAAATTCAAGTTACAGGGGGAAATGTTTAGATTGGACTGCAGGAAGTTTTATTTTAGCCAGCGAGTTAAAAATTACTGGAATAAGTTGCCTTCATGGGTGGTAGAAGCCGACAGTTTGGGGAAATTCAAAGGTCATCTGGATAGTAACTTCGGGTAAGGGAAGCGCATAGGATGATAGGTTTAATTTCCTTTTTTTTTTTTATTAATTATTATTATTATTATTTTTTTTTTTTTATCATTGTTTTGTTCGGATTTTTTTTTTTTTTTTTTTTGGCTGGTACAGCATAAGCCATAGGCTTTCTTGCACCATGCAGCCATTACTAATTATCATCCCATTGCAATTACTTCTATTCTTTCTAAAGTAATGGAGAAATCAATTAACCGCCAACTCTTAAACTACCTAGAAACCTTCCGTCTGATCAACGATTGCCAGTATGGATTCCGTCAGTGTCGATTCACTATTCATATTCTGGCTTATGTTACTCATTTATGGACTAATTCAATGGAAAGGCTCAGTGAAACACAAGTAGTTGCTCTTGACATCTGAAAGGCTTTCGATCGTGTTTGGCATAAAGGTCTTCTAAACAAGCTTCCATTTTATGGTTTACCAACTGTTTTTATTAATTGGTTATCCAGTTTTCTCTCTGATCACTCACTCAGGGTGAGAGTAGATGGCTCTCTGTCTTCTAACTTCTCCACTAATACCGGTGTCCCCCAAGGTTTAGTTCTTTCCCCCACTCTTTTCCTCTTGTATATTAATGACCTTCTTCCATTGACTGGAAATCGCATCCACAGTTTTTCTGATGATAGCACATTGCATTCCACTTTCCATTTTGATAAACCTTGTCCTGCTCAATCAGCTTCAACTTCTCGAAAATCTGCTACCAATTCCTTAAATGCCAATCTTCAGGTAATTCTCCAGTGGGGCAAAGAGAACTTAGTTGATTTCAACCCTTCTAAAACTCAGTCTTGTCTTATATCTCGCAAAAAGGATTCTTCCGCTCCTATGCTTATCTTTAGTGACACTCCGATTTCTAGGCAAAATGATATCTCTCTTTTGGGGATTACCCTGACTTCTAATCTCTCTTGGCACAAGCACATTACTAATATTGTTTCCTCTGCATCTAAAAAACTTGGTTTTCTCTTTCGCTCTCAGCGTAACTTTTCTTGCCATGGAATATTGTTCCCACATATGGGGTGGCGCCCCCAAAACCTCTCTCAGTCTTCTTGATTCCATTCAGAAGAGGGCAGTTAGGTTAATTAATGATTCATCTCTAACAAAGTCTCTCCACTCACTGTCTCATAGACATACTGTTTCTGCTGCATGCCTCTTCTACAGATACTTTGATGGGCACTGTTCTTCTGAATTGGCTTCTATAATTCCCGCTCTCTCTTTCAAAACAGTCCGAACACGTGCCGCACACCAGCCAACATCCGTTTACTGTCCAACTTCAAACTCACAGAACCAACTTTTCATCTTCCTCGATTATTCATTAAACGGCCGTTTTTCTGGAACAACCTTCCTTCATACGTGTTTCTTGAAAATTACAGTCTGCAGAAGTTCAAGTCCAATATCAACAAATATCTTCTTTCGCCTTCTCAACCTCCAACCCGAGCACGGTACTAAGTACTATAGGTTTTAATACCTCTCGTGCTTGGGGTTTACATAAAAAAAAAAAAAAAAAATTTTGAAGCAATTAGCACGTTTTCACAGACACTACAGCGGATTTTTTACTTCCGATTTTTTGATTGATAGTACCGTTGACTCATTGATTTTATAATGTTTTGCCACTGACGAGACACTTTCACCATTAGAGGTTTTGTCTAATAACTCAATTTTATTTGCTAATGTCATCACCTTCTTTGATATTTTCACATTTCCCTTGTTATTCGTAGCCATATTTTTGTACGGATTAGAAAGAACTTCGCCACAATAAATCACTTTCAATCAATGTAGAGTGGTGGAACAACTTGGACAGGACCAGATGAAAGTCATACTCTTCACAAATGACCTCTGTATATGGGGAGAGAGCAGGAAACAAGTGCAATGGCAAGTTGATATATGGGCTAGTATGGCCAAGGAATTTGGTTTTCAATCAGGAGAAGGGTGAAGTAATGGTTCTAAAGAGGAGTGACGAACTTGATGGATACATTACAATGGAAGGGAAAGAGCTAAAAATGGTTAAAAACCTCAAGTATCTAGGAGGCTGTTATTTGTTATTTGGTTTTTTTAGGAGCATTAGCAACTAAGGCCATATTGCTCCGGGGATATGCGGTGGTCATTCCCTGACTTTTCCGCATCCTCCGTATTTGGTGGTCACGGGCTCGAACCCGGTCTCATCAAGAAGTGTGTGCTACGCACTGCTGCTCCTGCCCACCTGGCTATGGAGGCGCCACATCTAGGAGGCACCATTACAAAGAAATAAGTAGAAGGATACAAGCAGGTGGGAATTTATATAGGCAGACAAGAGATTTGATCTGGAACAGGAACATACCACTGAAGTGTAAGAAGGCTATATATCAGGCCTATTACATACCAATTCTGATGTATGCATCTGATGTAATCTGCTTATGTAGTACAATGTAATCTACTTATGTAAAACAGTCTGCACTATACGACACCAATAGTCAGTCTCTCTCTCGTGTGTGTGCGTGTGTAAATATACACACACACAATATAAGCATTTATCTATAATTCTAAATAATAACTTATACCAATAAATAAACATCATCTAAATATACTAGGAATCGAAAGTGATGTCATATTGACTGCCAGAAGGTACTGGGATCGCCTCTTTACATTCCCTATATTTATATGCTTTGATCCACTCTTGTAATGTATCACACAGTACATATTCAAACAACTTCAATACAATACTAAAATGATAAATTTCTAACTCAACCAACATTCATCACAACTAATTTTCTTACTGGAAGAGCTCAAATAAAATGGATAGTCACAATGCTGATATTTGATCCAAAAGGCCCTTGATAAGAATTTCAGAATTTTAACCTCAAGGGGTCAATGATTAATTAAATCTAAAATTAAGTTTGGACTCATACTGCAGTTGAGTGCATCATGATTTTATTTCTGAAATCAAATTAAAAAAAATAAATTAAATTAAATAGCAATTCAATAAATATAATACTAAAAAAATTTTTAATAAATAAAAGGTTAAATAACACTGAATTCCATGTAAGAGTAAGTTTTTAAAGGCAAAAATTTATTGAATTTATTGAAACAAGCTGAAAAGAAAACTACTGAAAGCATTTCAATAAACCAACCATTTAAAAAAAAATTAAAAGATAACGCAACATTTTACTTAACCATTTCTTACAATCACTTTACTTTATCTTCCTCTAAACTTCACAACAATATTCACAAGGATTTTGAAATTTCATCACATTGGCCTATAAATGTTTCAGTTAGTGAAATATTTCCGGCAAGGTTTCTTCCCAACTTGTTGCAATAAACTCAATCAATTTTTGCCTTTAAAAATTTACATGGTGTGCAGTTGCTTAACCGTGTATTTGAATTTAATTCCCATGTATCTTTCTCCCAAGAAACTTTAAAAAGAGTACAACATTCCATATAATCAAAATTTTCTTAAAGGCAAACACTTAAAACCTACCTGCCTTTTTGATCTTTGATATGAACAATTCCCTTACCAAAATGCTGTATCAAAAGATCTGTACATATTTCACTACCCTGAAATCTATAAGAAAATAAGAAAAATTATAAATGACCACAAGACAAAAAAATTTCTTCATTACACAACTATAATTTGATTATCTAACTTCCATTATTTTGATGAAAATATAAAACTGTATTGTATCATATTGTCAATACTCTTTATTGGAAAAGAATATTTTGAACTATAAGTCATCAGTTTATGGACAATCGGTGAAACAAAAGCAGTTGCTCTTGACATCTCAAAGGCTTTTGATCATGTTTCGCATAAAGGTCTTCTAAACAAGCTTCCATCTTATGGTTTGCCAACTGTTTTTTTTTTTTTTTTGTAATTGATTATCCAGTTTTCTCTGTGACAATTCACTGAGGGTGATGGTAGATGGCTCTGTCTTCTAACTTCTCCACTAATGCTGGTGTTCCCCAAGGTTCAGTTCTTTCCCCTACTCTTTTCCTCTTGTATATTAATGACCTTCTTCCATTGACTGGAAAATTGATAGCACATTGCATTCCACTTTCCAGTTTGAGAAACCTCACTTTGTTCAATCAGCTTCAACTTCTCAAATATCCGCTACCAATACCTTAAATGCTGATCGCCAGTGGGACAAAGACAACTTAGTTGATTTTAATCCTTCTAAAACTCAGTCCTGTCTTATATCTTGCAAAAAGGATTCTTCTGCTCCTATGCTTATCTTTGGTGACACTCCAATTTCTAGACAAGATGATTTTCTCTTTTAAAGATTACCCTAACTTCTAATCTCTCTCTTGGCACAAGCATATTACAAATATTGCTTCCTCTGCATCTAAAAAACTTGGTTTTCTCTTTCACTTTCAGCATTAAAAGTAATGCTGAAAGTAATAATTCTTCCAAACTGTTCATGCTGTACAAACCGCAATCCGCCCTACCATGGAATATAGTTCCCACATCTGCCTCAGATGTGGGAACTATAACCTCTTTATAACCCCCAAAACCCCTCTCACGCTTCTAGATTCCATTCAGAAGAGGGTAGTTAGACTCATCTTTAATAGAGTCTCTCCACTCTCTGTCTCATGCATGTACTGTTTGTTTCTGCTGCATGTATTTTGTACAAATACTTCCATGGGCAATGTTCTTCTAAATTGCCTTCTACAATTCTAGCTCTCTCTTTCAAAACAGTCTGAACAGGTGCCACCACCAGCCAACATCCATTTTCTGTCCAACTTCAAACTCACAGAACCAACTTTTCATTTTCCTTGTTTATTCATTCAACTGCCGTTTTCTGGAACAACCTTCCTTCATACGTATTTCCTGAAAATTACAGTCTACAAAAGTTCAAGTCTAATGTCAACATATATCTTCTTTCATCTTCTCAACCTCCAACCCACGCACAGTACTACAGGTTCTAATACCTCTCGTGTCTGGGGTTTTTATAAAAAAAAAACAGGTGAGACTGATATAGCTAATAATTTATCTGTCTGGCTCACAGATTTTGGAAGTTTTCATTTTCACAAAAACCATTTATAAGTGCAAGCTAGATAGCTGAAACATTCAAAATCTCAAAAAGGGGTATTTTACTGATCGCAATCAAGTCACAAAGGAGATTAGGCAGGCAAAGCACATTACAAAAAATCTTTGGCAAAGGATGCTAACAAAAACAGCAAGAACTTTAGGTATATTAACTCTAGAAGGAATAGGATGAATCAGATTGGTCCCTTTATATCAATGGTTTGAGTGTTGATGATCCTCCTCAGAGAGCTGACAATCTGAATGAGTTTTTCCATCCACATTCACACATGGAGTTATTAAGTGAGGAGAATGCCAGAAGTTTATCAAACTGTAAAAGGGTGTTTAATGATTTTCTAATAACAGAGCAAAATAGAGGAGAAATTGTTGAGGTTAAACATAAGAAAGGCACCTGAGGTGGATGGGATCTATCCAGTTATATTAAAGGAGGTGGCAAAGGAAATAAGCAAACCCTTTGCCATAATTATGAGAGTATCCTTGGACTTGGGGAAAGTCCCCATGGACTGGAGATGTGCAAATGTATCGCCAATTCACAAAGATGGATCTAAAGGTGACATGAGTAATTACAGACCAGTTAGTTTAACTTCTGTCTGTGGAAAATAATGGAGTCCCTGGCTAACGATGAACTGTAGAATCATCTAGACAAGGCTGCAGTAATAATTCAGACAAAGCATGGGTTTGTTAAGGGAAAGACTTCTCTGACAAATTTGATTGGATATTACGATGTAGTTACAAAGGAGCTGGATGCAAAAATTAATTTTGATATCATATACTTGGATTTCAGGAAAGCTTTTAACACTGTTGCACATGGTAGACTACTGTACAAATTGGAGCAGTATGGTACTAAGGGAAAGTTGCTACAATAGATAAAAGGGTGGGTGAGTGGTAGAAGACAAAGTGGTAATCAATGGATGCTGCTCTTCTTGGACTAATGTTATTAGTAAAGTCCCCAGGGGTTTGCTATTGGGCCCACTGTTGTTTTGTATATTTATTAATGATATTGATGAAAGTATATCAGGCTAAATGTCTAAGTATGCAGATGATACTAAGAGTGGCAGGGTTGTTAATGACACTAATGACAGTACGCTGCTGCAACAGGATTTAGAAAAGTTGAGCACATGGGCTGAGAGGTGGCAACTGAAGTTTAACATCGACAAATGTAAAGTACTGCATATGGGTATAAATAACTCCAGTGTAAAGTACCAACTGCGTGGTACTACTACTACTACTACTATGGCCGACCGGGCTAGCCAGGTGGATAAAGTGCCTGCCTGGCAACCCAAAGGTCGTGGGTTCGAATCCCACCTCGGGCTTGGATCACAGTAAAATACAAAAACTTTGGGAGGTGCATCATAGCCACAGAAGCTGATGCACCAACAACTAACAAAAAAAAAAAAAAGTGTGGTACTACACTTAGGGTGATAGAAAACGAAAAAGACCTGCGAGTAATTGTGCAGTCAGATATGAAGTTTTCTGAGCAGTGCAGACAGGCTGCAAGAGCAATTGTCAATTATATAGAGCAGTGGTGTCCAACCTATGGCCCACGGGCTTGATCCGGCTTGCAAATAATTTTTATAAGGAGCAATTGTCAATTATATAGAGCAGTGGTGTCCAACCTATGGCCCGCGGGCTTGATCCGGCTTGCAAATAATTTTTATAAGGACTGGAAAGTGAATTAAAATAGCATCGATCTCCACTGCATGTACAGGCATGCAAGCATCTAGCTCGACTGTATTAAACATGTACAAGTGGTTCAGTGCAGTTATATGTATGCTAAATACAGTTAGTTTTATAACATGTATTTCTAACATGTATTTCTAAATACAGTCGTTGATCAGATGGAAGGTTTCTAGACAGTTTAAGAGTTGATGATTAAATGATTTCTCCATTACTTTAGAAAGAGTAGAAGTAATTGGATGGGAGGGATTTGTCATCCATTTTAGGAACTGGCTGGATATGAGCAAATTTCAGGAGCGCAGGTTTTCAGAACAAGTGGAGAAATACTATCAGGACCTGGACTCCATCGAGAAATACCATCAGGACATAATCTTCATTATGTATTGAGATTGGCATCACAAATTTGCAACCAAATTTTGAACAATTATTTTAAAATATCCAGCCTCAATCATCTCATTAAATGTTAAGTTTTGTCCAGTAAATGTTATTTTGTATTGTACTTAATAAAATTTTCGAATATTTCAATTTTAGGTTTATCATTATATTTATTTATTTATTTATTTATTCACTTTAATATTGAAAAGCAGTGATTCTTTTCAGGTTGTAAATTTTCTAAAATGAGCATTTAAAAGCAAAAGTAAAGTATTTTTTTTTAAAACAAAAGTGAAGTTTTTTCTAACAAACAAAAGTAAGTCATATTTTTATAATTTTAATAAAATCTAAAAAATAAATCACTGACATAGATTTGTTGCACATAAAAGTGCTGGGAATTTGCATTTTTTTATATATAACTTGAAAAGAAAAAATGGTAACATGAAAATAGAAACTTCCTTTTACAAGTAACAAGATATAGAAAATGTGACACAATTTTTTCTCGAATCACTCTGTGCGGCCTGCTAAACAAATCTAACTTTGAATACGGCCCCGTACGGGAAACGGTTGGACACCACTGATATAAAGAAATTTTACTAGTAGGGAAAAGAGGTGATTATCCCTTTGTATAAGGCAATGGTCAGGCCACACCTTGCATACTGCATACAGTTCTGTAGGCCCCATTTTAGGAAAGATGTAGCATTGCTTGAGCATGTTCAGAGAAGGGCAACAAGACTGGTGAGGGGAACGAAGGGGTGTTCTTACCAAGAAAGGCTTAAGTTCTACAAATTGGAATGTCTGGTGACTAGGCACCTGCAAGGTGATCTGATTGAGGTATATAAGGCCTTGAACGGGTTAAGGATGCTGAATTATGATGGGATCTTTCCTCTTGCTCAGATTACGAACCAGATTGGGCATAAATTCAAATTGAGGAAAGACAATTATAGAATAGATGTGTGGAAATTTCCCTTTAGTCAATGGGTTTTTGATTGCTGGAACAAACTTCCATCTGTAGCTGTGGAAGTTGATAGCTTAAATAAATTCAAGGAGGAATGAACAAGCATTTAGAGGGAATGGATATGTGAAATGGGTTTTGTTTTTTTGTTTTTTTCTGTGCTACATAAACTTGCATTCTTGCATCATATGCCTCTACTAATGCTATTTGCACTGCAAGATATATCCATGCAGAGTTATCCAAGATCTGGATTCTGAAAGTGAAATTTATTTCAATATTGCTGCATTGCATTGTAATGTAGTCACATACAAGCCAAAATTAAATTAGCGAATACCCCAACACCACCACCAAATAAGTTAGGATGACTTACCTTGAGAAGTGAGGAACAGAACATCACTGACAGATACACAAACATTAAATGAATATAATTATTCACATAAATAATCAATTTAGACATTCAGTCAAGGATAATAATGGAAAAATAAGCTTATGTTTGTAAAAACATAACTGACAAATTTACAGGTAAATTAAACTAACTCACTATATTAAACCAACTTCATGACAACACTGAAATAAACAATAAACTTGAGTATGAAGATGAAATAGTCAACTTTAAGATGTAAAAGATGTAGAGGTATCCTAACCCACTCAAATCTCGACTCTATCAAAAATAGGTTAATTAATGCCCTCATCACAAATTCACTCCACGCCCCACCACACAGGTTTGGTTCAGCTGCATGTCCTTTCTACAGATACAGCCATGGGCATTGATCTTCAAATTAGCATACATAACTCGATTTCTTTCTTCTTAGGTAATCTAAACACATACATCCAATCACTAATTTCAGCATATTTTTTGTTTTCGTCCCAATTCCATTCTTGTCAGAGTAATTATAAAGAAGCAGTTTTTATTTCAATGCTGAGATTAGTGATTGGATGTGTGCTTAGATTATGTGTCTCTGTATTGCAATCTAATCTTAGGAAATTCTCTGTTACCACCAGAAAGTTCCAAATGGCAGTGACAGGCTTATATTCACTTCAAAAAGGACATTATCATCCATGAGCCAAAGTAAAATTATTAATTTACTAACAAGCACCCAAAAAAAAAAAGGGATTTTCATTATTCATATAGCAGTGTGCCTCTGAGTTTTCAGTGAACAACAAATCAGTCTATTTTTAAGATTTTATTCAATTAAAAACAATATTAGTTAACTGATGTATAATAATGATAATATTAATTAACTCATGTATAATAATGTCATTTCTAAAGTGAATATATGCCGAAGACTAGGGTTGTCACTGAAGGGAATGCTGCATCCCCAATACAGCAAGTCAAAAAAAAGAGAATATAGAGAGCATCTGTTATCTATTTACCAAACTTCTGGTAAGAAACTTCTGTGTAAGCTTTCTGAAAATTGCAAGGAAAAGCAATTCAAGTTCAATGTCAACAAAGTTTATTCTGACCACTAGCAACCTTTTCTTGTAATATAAAGCCATACAAAACAATACAACAGGTTTTCTGTGATGATTTTCACATGGTTCAATAATAAGTTCATAAATTTCTTCCCCACTAGCATTAGTAAAGGCATATGATGCAAGAAAGCAACTTATACAGGGTCATCCAAAAAAATTTTTAAAAATTCCCATTTCACCCATCCGTTCACTCTAAAAGTTCGTCCAGTTCTTCCTTGAATTTATTTAAGCTATAAACTTCCATAAACAACAGATGGAAGTTTGTTCCAGCAACTAAAGGCTCACTGGCTAAAGGCAAATTTCTGCACATCTATTCTACAACTGTTTTTCCTCAATTTGAATGTATGCCCCATCAGGAGCACAATCTGAGCAACAGGTAGAATGCCATTATCACTGAGACATTATCACTCAAACCATTCAAGGCCTTATACACCTCAATCAGATTACCTTGCAGTTGCCTAGTTTCCAATTTGCCTTTCTTGATAATAGCAACCCTTTCTTTCCCCTCACCAATCTCATTGCCCTTCTCTGCACTCATTCTTCCAGCTCTACATCCTTGCTAAGTTGAGGTCTCCAGACCTGTATTGAGTAGTCAAGGTGTGGCATGACCATTACCTTATGCCGTACCTTATTATACAAAGGGATAATAACCTCCTTATCCCTGTTAGCAAAATTGGCATTAGCATACAATGCAAGAAAGCAAGCTTATGCCGCATCAGTCAAAAAAAACAAACCCCTTCCATTTCACCCCTCCATTTGTTTCAATTGCCGGTCCAGCTCAGCCTTAAATTTATTTAGGCTATCAACTTCCACAACAAAGGATGGAAGTCAGTTCCACCAATCAACCACCTGCTGGCTAAAGGCAAACTTCTGCACATCCATTCTACAATTGTCTTTCCTCAATTTGAATCTATGCCCATTCAAGTTCTTAATCTGAGCAAGAGGAAGAATCCCATCAGCATTCAGCTTGCTCAACCATTCAAGGCCTTATACACCTCTATCAGATAACCTCGCCGGTGCCTAGTCTCCAGACACTGTAATTTGCAAAACTTAAGCCTTTCTTCGTAAGAGCAACACTTCGTTCCGTTCACTAACCTTGTTGCCCTTCTCTGTACTCGTTCCAGCAGCTCTATATCCTTCTTGAAATGAGGCCTCCAGACCTGTATACAGTACTCAAAGTTTGGCCTGACCATTGCCTTATACAAGGGAATAATCACCTCCCTATCCCTGCTAGAAAAATTCCTGTATATCATTGATAAGACACCATGAGCTACTCTTGCAGCCCATCTGCACTGCTCAGAGAACTTCATATCTGCCTGCACAATTACCCCCAGGTCCTTTTCATTCTCTACCACTGTCAGTGTAGTACCACTGAGTTGATACGTTGCTCTGGGGTTGCTGTTTCCCCTATGTAGTACTTTACATTTGTCAATGTTAAACTTCATTTGCCACCTCTCAGCCCATCTGCTCAACCTTTCCAGATCCTGTTGCAGCAGCATAGCATCAGTAGCATCCTTAACAACCCTGCCAACCTTTGTACCATCTGCAAACTTGGACATTAAGCTTGATATACCATCATCAATATTATTTATAAATACAGAAAACAACAATGGACCCAACACTGAACCCTGAGGGACTCCACAAATAACATTAGTCCACGATGAGCAGTGTCCATCAATTACCACTCTCTGTCTTCTGCCACTCTACCATCCCTTTACCCATAGCAACAATTTGCCACCAATGCCACACTGCTCCAATTTGTGCATCAGTCTTCCATGTGCAACAGTATCAAAAGCCTTTCTAAGATCCAAATATATAATATCAAAGTTATTCCCTGCATACAATTCTTTTGTGACTACATCATAATATCCAATCAAATTGGTCAGGCAAGACCTTCACTTAACAAAACCATGCTGTGTCTGAGCTATAACTGAATTCTTGTCAAGATGATCATGCAGTGCTTCTTTAACCAGTGCTTCCATTAATTTTCCTGGAACAGAAGTTAAACTCACAGGTCTATAATTACTTGTGCCAGCCTTTGATCCTCCTTTGAGAATTGGGGTTACATTTGCACATCTCCAGTCTGTGGGTACCTCCCCTGAGTCCAAGGAAGCTCTCATAATTATGGCTAACGGATTGCTTACTTATTTTACTGCCTCCCTTAATATAACTGGATGGATCCCATCCACACCAGGTGCCTTTCTTGTATTAATCTTCAACAATTTCTCCTCCACTTTACTCTCAATTATTTCAAGATCATCTAGCTCACTGCCAGTGTTTACTTCATCTATGGCATTCCCCTTCCTGAATAACTCCTCATGTGTGAATGTAGATGCAAAATATTGATTTAGTTTGTTAGCTACCTGAGCAGGATCATGAACAGATGAACTATCGATATCAAGTGGACCAATCTGATTCATCCCCTTCCTTCTAGAGTTTACATAAGTAAAGAACTCCTTGCTGTTTTTCTTGGCCTCCCTTGCCAAAGATTTCTCATAATCTGCCTTCGCCTGCCTAACCTCCTTTGTAACTTGGTTACAGATCAACTTATATCTGTCATACGCTTCTGTGTCACATGTTAATTTATATGTATCCCATGCATTTTTCTTCTCTGCCATATGTCTCATTAGTTCATCTGACATCCATTTAGGCCTGAACCTTGAACAATATTTCTTAGTTGGTATGTAAAGCCTAGTAGCTTCCAAGATAAGTTCTTTGAATGCTTCCCATTTTGAGTTTGCTGTTGGTAACATCATCAGTTGGTCCCACTGTATAGAATTTAAATACTGTCTCAGACCATTGTAGTCGCCTTTACGAAAGCAATAACCCTTCCCTTTACCCCTGATGGTAGTTACCTCCTTGAGTAAATCCCACTTCAGCACACTGTGATCACTGCCACCTAGTGGTTCCTGTATCTGCAGATTCTTAATGCATGAAGAATCACTACTGATAAACAAATCAAGAGTATTGCTCCCTCTAGTTGCCTCCCGAACATGCTGATTTTTATGTCACACCAAACTGACTCGATACTGCACTGTCCAGCGATGTCGACTGGCTTCACTTAATTGGATTTTATGTGTTTCTTAACTAATAGCATAACCCCTCCTCCCTTCCTATCCTGTCTAACACCATGTCTCTGATATCCCAACAATATCTGCCTTTTATCCATTGTGGCAACTTGCCCTTAATACCATACCGCTCCAATTTGTACAGCATTCTTCTATGTGCAACGGTATCAAAAGCTTTCCTGAAATCCAAGTATATGATATCAAAATTATTTTTTGCATCCAGTTCCTTTGTAACCACATCATAGTATCCAATCAAATTGGTCAGACAAGACTTCCTCTTAAAAAAACTCATGCTGTGTCTGAATTATTAGTGCAGCCTTGTCTAGGTGATCCTGTATCATCTCTTTAACCACCTCTCTCTGTTATTCTCCCCGGAACAGAAATTAAATTAACAGGTCTATAATTATTTGTGTCATCCTTTCAACTCCCTTTGGGAATTGAGGATACATTGGCACATCTCCAGTCCACCATGGGGATCACCCCTGAATCTAAGGATGCTCTCATAATTATGTCTAAGGGTTTGCTAACTTCTTTTGTTGCCTCCTTCAATATAACAAGATAGATTCCATCCAGCCCAGGTGCGTTTTTTATGTTTAACTTCAACAATTTCTCCTTCACTTTGCTCTCAGTTATTACAAAATCACTTAGCTCCCTGTTAGCTTGATAAACTTCTGCATTTCTGGCATTCTCCTCCTTGAATAACTCCTTATGTGCAAAATGTAGATGCAAAATATTTATTCAGTCTATCAGCTACTTGAGCATGATCATAAATAGTAGAACCATCTATGTAAAGTGGACCAATCTGATTCTCCCCTTCCTTTTATAGTTTACATAAGTAAAGAACTCTTTGCTGTTATTCTTTGCATCCTTTTCCAGAGATTTCTCATAATCTGCCTTTGCCTGCCTAACTTCCTTTGTGACTTGATTACTGTCTAGCTTATATCTGCCATTGGCTTCTGTTTTGTCAGATAATTCATACGCAACCCATGCATTTTTCTTCTCTTCCACTAGCCTCATTAATTCATCCGACATCCATTTAGGCATGAAACTTTCTAAGTTGGTATGAAAAGCTAGTATCCTCCCAGATTAATTCCCTGAAGGCTTCACATTTAGAACTCACCAGTGGTAATGTCATCAGTTGATCCAACCATATAAAATATAAAAACTCTCTGAGACCCTTCAGAGAGCAAAGCAAAGCAAAAATCCTTCCCTTTACCCTTGATGGTAGTTACATCTTTAAGTAAATCCCAAATCAGTACACTGTGATCACTGTTACTTAGTGGTTCCTTTATCTGCAAATTCTTAATGCGTGATTGCCAGACTCCATCTGGTTTCCCCTCGAACATGTTGCTGTAGAAAACAATCCTCCAATTAATCCAAAAAAGTCTTGCTAGCATGCGAGTGACCAACCCACAAGTTCTAGTGGGTTGGTCTGAAAAATTAAAATCACCCATTACAAGACATTCTGATTTACTGGCCCACTCCATTTCTCTGCACAACTGTTCATTGTACTCATCAGAGTCCTTAGGCCTATAACACACTGCTACTTTCATTTTCCCTTTCTCAGTGTTTATGTCACACCAATCAGACTCAACATTGTACTATCCACTGATGTCAACTGGATGCACTTCCTTAGATTTTGTGTTTCTTAACTAACAGCATAACCCCCTCCTCCCAACTACCCTGTCTATCCTTTCTGTACACATTGTACTCCCCAAATTCCAATTCTGCAATGCTTATATCTGTGTGACACCATGTCTCTGATATCCCAACAATATCTGCCTTTATGCCTAGATCAGCACTTCAAATTCATGAAATTTATTTACTATACTTCTAGAATTGGTGTGCATGTAAGTATTAGCAGAAGCACAGGATGCAAGACAGCAAGCTTATACAGCATCAGCCAAAAAATCATTCCAAATGTTTGTCTAGTTCTGCATTGAATTTATTTAAGCTATAAACTTCCACAACAACAACAGATGGCAGTTTGTTCCAGAAATCAACTACCCACTGGCTAAAGGCAAATTTCCACACATCTATTCTTCAAATGTCTTTCCTCAGTTTGAATCTGTGCCCCCTCAAAGTTTGTAATCTGAGCAGGAGGAAGAATCCCATCAGCATTAAAGCCTGCTCAATCAATTCAAGGCCTTATACACCTCAATCAGATTGCCTCGCAGGTGCCTAGTCTCCAGAAGCTGCAATTTGCAGAACTTAAGCCTTTCTTCATAAAAGCACCTCTTCATTCCCTTTACAAGCCTTGTTGCCCTTCTCTGTACTCGTTCTAGAAACTCTACATCCTCCCTCAAATGAGGCTTCCAGACCTGTATGCAGTACTCAAGGTGTGGCCTGACCATTGCCTTATAGAAGGTGATAATACCTTCCTTATCCCTGCACCCAAAATTACTGTATATATGCACCTGTTCTTACTCTTAGTTACCCTAACACAGCCCATGTATTTACTTGTTTCATGATGACTCCCAGCAGCTCTTGAAATCCCCAGCAACTTGCTCTCTAGGTTGCTGCTCATTACAATAAAAGCAGTGCAAGAATCACTTTTGCCAATTTGCAGTTTTCAATTTATTGGGCATTTTTGTTTGTACAATTTGTTATAAATGGGTAGCGACTACAGCTTTAACAGATCAAGAAATTGCTCAGTCTGTTACTGATAATTTTGCCAAAGAGGAGAAAAATGAAGACGAACCCGAACAAATTCCAGTTACAAAATGGACACCTCATGAAGCTATAGTTGTCCTGAGGAGAGTGTCGGAAGAAACTGATGCAAGTGATAGTGAATATACTGTTATACAATATTGAAAAATCTATAAATAGACTTTGTAGTGATAATGTAAAGCAATCTAAAATAAGTGACTATTTAAAATTTAATAATTATATTAAAAAGTGTTATATTTAATTAATATGTATCAATTAATTTATCTAGGTACATAAGTATAAATTTATTTTTATTTTGCTAACCTCTAGATAATATTCTTCCAATTTTAACTGGTAATTTGCACTTTTGGTAATAAAGTGTAAATTTGTGCTTTATATCTTTATTTTCAGAGCCGGTGGATAATATTCATCGATTTTTGCTTATTAGAATCAAAATTTAATTTTCAAACATGATCATTATAACCAGCACCTACTGTATATATTTTTGTATTTTAAAAAAAACAAACTTAGCTGAAAGAAATGGGGGAAAAAATTATAAATTTATTAGAAAACTAGAAGGCCCCAAGGCATGCCTGATTACTGGAAAACGTCTAACTGAATTAGAAGCATTGGCAGGTTTTGAATATTTATCATAGCTATTTTTTGACTACAATATAACCAAATGAAAACCAGAAAGTCCCAAAGTTACTGGACTTTTGGAATTTTAATGTATACTTGTTTGGAACCCTCATTTCAGGAAGGGTGTGGCTCTGCCGAAAAACAAGTCTCAAGCCCAGACATCTGCATGGTGACTTTAAGGCTCTGGAATGTTTTAGTGAATTAAGTAGTCAAAATATCTCTTTTCTTTTGTAAGTAGTACAAACAGGAGGATATGCATTTAAATTAAGGAAAAATAGTTATAGACTGTATATAAGATAATTCTTAATAAATGTTGGAATATATTAATTATCCTAGTTAAGAAGCAGGCAAAATCTTAAACAGTGCATCCAGTTATCATGGGTGGCCAGTGCAATGTTGAGTCAGTTGGGTGTAACATAAGTACTGGGAAAACAAAAATGAGCAGTAGGAGTGGTTATCAATGGGCACTGCTCTTCTTGGACTAATGTTATTAGTGGACTCCAAAAAGCTTGGATTGGCACACTGTTGTTTTCAATATTTATTTGTGATACTGATGAAAGGATATCAGGCTTAATGGCTAAGTTTACAGATGATAAAAAGTTGGCAGGGTAGTTAATGACAGTAATCAAAATATGCTACTGCAACAAGATGTAGAAAAATCAGACAGATGGGCTGTGAAGTGGCAATTGAAGTTCAATATTGACAAATCCAAGATACTGCATATGGGTAGTTTTAATCCCATATTAATGTATCAGATGTGTTAATGTACCAGATTCCTTTTCCACTACCCTGAGGGTAGTGGAAAATGAAAAAGACCCGGCAGTAACCGTGCAGTCAGATGTGGAGCACTCTGAGCATTGCAAACAGGCTGCTAGGACAGCTCAGGGTTTTGTCAATGGTTAGACAACATTTCGAGTACTCTTGAGGCTTCTGGATACAAGTCCAGAAGGCTTGTTTTAAGAAAGATGTGGATCTGTTGGAGTGAGTACAGAGAAGGGCAACAAGATTAGTGAGGGAGGGGAAAAAAAAAAAAGGTGCTTTTACCAGTAAAGGATTCTGTTCTGCATGCTGCAGTGACTGGAGAATAAGCACATTAGGAGATCTGATTGAGGTGTTTAAGGCTTTAAATGGACTGAGTAAACTCAATGCTGAGTTTACTCAAATTTGCCTTTAGCAAGTTGTTAGTTTATTGTTGGAACAAACTTCCATCTAGTGTTGTAGAAGTGTGCAGTTCCTATAAATTCAAGGAAGAACTAAGAGGAGATGTACAGGTGATATGGGAAGTTTTTTATTTTTTTTTTATGCTATATAAAGCTTGCTTTCTTGTATTGTTTGCCACTACTAATACTAATACACAACTGAATGGGATAAGGTGTGCATCTAACTACTTTTAATATTTAATAAAAAAAGTGCAGCATCCAAGAGGGGTGGGGAATGCCTCCTTATATTTATAGCTAACTACTTTTAAATAGAATAAATTACCAACTAATTTTGTAGAATTAGAGAATTTATGTAAATTTAAAGACGGCTGATACAGATACCTGGATGAGAACCAGGCGACTCATTTTTATAAGGCTGATGATGGATAAGTATGGCTTTTTTGCATATATTTACTTTTATTTATACTGTATTCCTGTACTATTATTATTAATGTATATGTTGGAAATATAGTATTCTATATAGGTCATTTAAACCAATAATTTAAAAGGCCACAAGTTATTTTGGATTTTAATATTTTTAATATGTGCATATTGCCATGAATTTCTGAAATACAACCATACTGATAATAAATCTTAAACAAGAACATCTGTACTCACTCACTCTCTCTCTCCACCCCTTCCCCCGATATTAACACTTCGTATTTCTTCTCATTAAGGAAATGAAATAGAAGTGCGAAATTTTAAAACTAATCTATGACTTCAACAAAATAACTAATTGTCATTTTTGAACATGCAATAAAGATATGAGAAAGATCTGCCAAATAACTACTCCATCCCTCAGTAGCTTTGAAAAATTTTCAGAACCAGATGAATCTGCTAAACATAAAGCTGCTATTAGAAAAGCAGCAGTTCAAATTCCATTTCTAAAATTAAACAATCAGCACCATCTGCAGGAGAAACTGACAACTGTGGATCTGAGTGCAAAGTGGTCTTACAATCCACAATTTTGAATGGGTTGTTGGACTACTATTTTACTCAGCTTCACAACTATTAATAGCCTGGAAAACACACAAGGGTTAGTCCTTACAATCTGATACCCCTTTCAATCGATTGTTGTAAGCAGCAGTAATTGTAAGCTCTGACCGCTTCATTATATGGTTCCATTTTTATTAGTGCTTATTCCCCGCTTGCGGCTGTTTTAAAATCAGGAACTCTTTTTTCAATTTTTGAAATGGGGGGAGGGAGAATTCACTCTAACACTAAGTAAAAAGCAGCTGGTGGGATGGGCTAAGCTTATCACTCATTACTACTCGCAAGGATCGATTGGAAGTATAAAGTCTGAGGTACCAGACTGTAAAGACTAACCAACATAAGTTTTTCTTTTTATTAGCATGACATGCTCTTTCTGCTTTTTCACTTTTTCCATGATAAAACTTTAAAATCAGCTTTTAAACCTTCATTTGTGATTACCCAGTACTTATTATAATATTAACATCTTACAGGTATTAAATGATTCTATAAGTGTCAAAAAACTTTTAGTTTGTTATTCTAGAAATTTAAATGTAACATAAAAGAATAATCTCAAAAAAAACCAAAAAAAAAAACCTGTAAAGACTGAAAACTTGCATTTGTTATGTTAGTAAACAGTAATTCATATCAATAAAACATTCAGCAAGAGGGCAGGAAGGGAATAATTACTTACGGGTTGCTACTGTACAGTCACAATGGCAGGCATGGAGGGAGAGAAAGAAACAATAGTCAGAAGTAATAAGTGTTAATGTACTATCTTTTTGACAGCCAGAAATATCTGGTAAAGTTAAATAATTCAACAGGAAATGAAGTATCAGCTAAGGAAACATGCTAATTGAAGACAGAATACATTTATCAGTGGTAATATAAAACAAATGGCAAAGCCAAAACACATGTAATTTAGATAGAAAACTAAATATCTATGTATATATTTAGTCAATATGAATATAACTATTGACATCATTATTCAGTATACACTATCAGTATGCAGTTTCTGTTGCAATCAAAAGCCTGCAAGTTAGGTAATATATGGATTTCACTATATTATATCACCTATCTTTTCAATATTTGTTATGGAGATGGTAAAATTGCAATTGATCTTAAAACTTCGCAGGGATCAGCAAAACATATGCTGAAAAGCCGGTGTTTACTCCAACTCTTCATTCTTAAATAATGCTCAAATATCTGAAATCAGTATAAATTCTGTGTGAGGTAGGTTACTGAAATCAGAATTGATCCAAAAACCTTTGCAGGAGCAATGAAATATACAATGAAAATTTGGTTTTTATTCTACTTTTCTTATAAAGTAATGTTCAAAATATCAAAAACAAACACAGAGAACTAACTTAAAATTTTATTTAAAAAAAAAATTAAGAAATTCCTATAATAGTTATAATGTAATTTTAATAAATTTTAGGATGGCTTGACAAATCTTTATAATAAACCCAAATATAAAATTTAAAGAAAGTCTGCCTACTAGAAGTTGAGTTGCTATATGCAGACAGTGGGCAAGTTATGCATAAGCAAACACACCAAAAAACATGAGATGTTTAAATGTTCAGCTGTAGCTTGCATACAGGATGTCCAACATTCACAAGGAAGATAAAAGTTTAATTTATGCCATTAATCACTTGTATAACTAGTGCATCTAAAAATTTATAAATGGTCTAAAGACTTTCTTCCAATTTAAATACAACTCAAATGTATTTAAAAGTAATTAGAAGGGACCCAAAAATTCTAGCAAAGTCACTTCATTAGGCCTGAAGGAGAGTTTCACTAGAATCCTAAAATTGCCAAATGTCTTGTATTAAGCGTGTTTTTGCATAGACAGTGGCACTACTGGCCACTGTCTATGCTTAACATGGTTACTAAGTGCTCCTGGATTTTATGTTGAAATATGATATTAAGAAGAGTTATTTGATTTTTCTTAGTGATCACCTTGTTAACAAATTGCATTGTAGTTAGGGTTGAGTGTTTATGCACCATATCAGGTAGTATTCAACTACTTATAGACGTGTTTATTTGACAGTTGGAATGTTCTTAGTTGTAACAGTCAGCTGATTGTTTGCCTATGTTACAGCATAGTGTAAATACAGTCAAACCCCTATAACAAATTCGATAAATCCAGCAAAAAAATTCGTTATAGAGAAATTTCGTTATACAGAGAATATCATTTTTATTGGAAATTGTTATCTAATTAGAAAATGAAAATGAATCTACAATTATTTTTAATGTATTTTATTTCAAAAACATAACATATTTAAATTATGTTTACACAATTTTCTCTGGTAAATATCACAAATTAAAAAAAAAAAAACACAAGTAATTTTTGTTTACACAGTATAATTAAAAAATTGTCTGATTCTCAAAGAAAACCTCACATTTATTCAGAGCATTAAAAACATTATCAGGAACATTTTCACAAAACTGTAGACCCAGACGAACCATTTTAAAAGCATGAATCATTTCTTCGTGAGTTGGCTTTTCTATGGGTTGTTCTGATGCATCTTCAGCATCATCGTTAATTTCTTCATGATTATGGTCGCATCTAACACTGTTCAGCAGTATTTCATCTTCATTTGGATGTTCTGTTGTAGACAGACCTTGATCTACATAAACATAACCATCCAGTGTTATTTCATTTTCGATGTTTCCAGACGATTCTAATAATGTCCAAAAGTTTTTGTTGTGAAAGGGGCAGTTCAACTTCTGTATTCCATGCAAATCCTGCTTTTGAAATCAATTTTGAATAGTGTATTCAGTGGCATAATTTGTCCAAACTTTTGCCAGTTCAGAGATGCAATCTCTAAGGTTAATTGTAACCTCCAAGTTTCTATTTTCTTGTAATGCACTGACAACCTTCATTATTATTCTCTTTCAATAATGAAATTTTTATTAATGCCTTGGTCCATTGGCTGGAGTTTTGATGTTACATTTGGTGGAAAAAACAAACTTTTAAGTTTGGCAGAAATACTGGCAGGATGTGCTTGACAAGTTGTCAGTAATCAATAAGATTTTTCTTTTGTTATACGCTTGTCTAGTTTTGATATCCATTCTTCGAAAATATCACTTGTCATCCATGCTTTTTTATTAAAGGTGTAGTCAACTTCCAATGATTTGGTGCCTCTAAAATTTTATCTTCGATTTTTTGATTTTCTGATGACTACAGGTCTTAATTTTTCACTTCCTGTCATATTGGCTCCAACTAGCACAGTGATTCTTCCTTAGCTTTGTTTTCTGCCAAAACATTTATCATCCAAGCAAGTGCTCTATTAGGTAAACATTTAAAGAATAAACCCATTTGGTCAGCATTAAAAACATCCTAGGGTTCATATTTTTCCAAAATCTTCTGGTGTTGTTCCTCTAACTGTTGCAATCTTCTTCGCTTACATTAACATTTTCTCCACAAATAACTTTTACCACAATTCTGTGGCACTTCTTAAATTTATCTAACCACCCAGTGCTTGCATTAAATTCTGTACATCCAAGGGACTGTGCAAATTTCAGAGCTTGTTGCTTAATTATTGGACATGATATTGTGATACTGGTATATTCTTTTCATGTATTTGAAAAACTTGAGTGTCTGGTGCCAAACCACGCTGCTGTGTAGTTTTAGTGCTCTTATGTTTAATCAAAAATTTGTGTGTTAAGTTGTCAAAGTATGATAATTTTTTTGTACGTCCGTTCTCGGAATTTATTGAGCTCTTGGATAAACATATCGTTTCCGCAATGAAGTTAAAAGGTAACTTTTTAATATTTTATAATTTTAATGATGGCTACGCCAAGTTTCAACATACGTGATGTATACTTGCTCATAAGCTTATACAAAGCAATCACTAGGACCTTGAATGGGAGTTGTTTGGTACCTACTCCAAGGTCGTTTTGACAAAGGAACTCCCACAGAGATTTGAACCATAAACATTTGTAAACAGACAATTGTTTCCCTGCCTCAACAAATTTGAGTGCCACAAATAACACCGTTAAAGCTATAGAAACTCTGAGACCAAGCCTTGTGTGATTGTTACACAGAAATCGGCTTAGAAGAGCAACGAAAACTGAACTCAGCGTGTTTGAGTTTTCTCGGAGAAAAAGCAAGCTTTTTTTTCATAACCAAGGATGAGGAGAACAGATACATGCCTGATCTGCAGGAATCAGGTAAAAAATACGCTTTTCTGTATAAGCTGCAAAATGGAATATTGTCTCAAATGTGCCTCAGTGGTGCATAGTACATTTAAGAAAATGAAGCAAGGAAAAAATGAATGGATTTGTGCTGGCTGTACTGCAACAGAGATAAACCGAACCGAGAAAATATATGATAAAAAACGAAAAGAAGCGCTCTCTAAGATTATTGATGAATTATCAGATAACGAGGTCTCTTTTGTACAGACATTCTATAGTTAATTAATCAAATTTGTTCAGAGCAAAACTCGTCAATAAGTTGAAGCAACACAAATCGTCACAACTTGAAATCCCATATAGATGAGTTACAAAACAGACTAGATATGGTCATTACCAACCAACACCTTTTCAAACAGCAAATCCGGACAATATTAACAACTCAGCAAGAACTCATAATGAGTTCTGAAAAAGAAAAACAACAGAACGAAAAACTCAGTGAACAAGTTACCACATTCTATAATTTGATGTGTACGTCAAGCAACAACCATGCTTCAATTTGCAATCTGCACGAAATGAAACTTAAATCAAAAGGGGTAGATGCAGTCAATAGCAGACCATCTGAACATAGCAACATGAATGAAAATTCTGATATGAATAACATGGTCAGTATACAACTTTTGTCGTGAGATGTTCCATTTGATGTAATTTCAAAGAATCGTAATACTGCTAAATCGATCCTCCCTGCGGATACCCTCAATAACTGTCATAACGAAGCACCCAAGTTAATCAGTTGGAAAACACCGGGGTGTATCAGGGGTGAGATAAGTTTTTTGTCACAAAGCTTGTTGCAACCGTCGTGTACCAAAAGACAAATTAATTGTTTCTCAGGCCCGGAGCACTAATAATGCAATGATCCAAACTGATATCTCTTTGCCAGGAATGGTGTCAATGGCCACACTGTCCATACAGGACAACCCAAGGCCAGAAATACAGAATGAGTCAATAAGCAAGTCTGTCGCAGATGAGTTGCAAAGAAATTTCATACCTGTGTTAATAGATAAACTAATGTCTGCTCTTAATGATCTGTATACTAATATGCAAATCAAAAATGGATCCTTCAAAATTCATAAGTTTTCCAAACAAAATGAACCAGTTAACAGAATCAACACTCAATTCACCGCCCAATCTGCAGAGTTAGATATTTTGACCTCACACAATCCCACCAAATTGGAATGTTGCCCAAACACTCAGGGAGCCAATCACCTTTCAGAGGAATCTCAATTCCCTAATGTAGCAAGCAGCGAAGTCCCGGTCATGAATTCGTGTCAAGCAGCCGAACAGAAGTGCAATCCACAAGTGGCAGCCCACCAAATTAGCATCCCACCTCCAAAATTGACCTCAGTTTTACCATCTGTGCTGCTGTCTGAAAGCAGCCATTGCTCACCTGTCATGAACAAACAATCTCGGGCAAAAATCGCTGCTACCCGTTCTGTTTCATCTCAATTAACAGCTAATCAGAACCCTCATTTCCCCAGGTCGTGCTTTCAAATTAAGAGTCACCCTGCCAATATCAAGGAAAAGTGTCGGATTACGATTGGTACCTCCACATCCTCTATTCTAGGATCGATAAGCAAGCCTTCCACCTCCCAGCACAGAAGCCTTTTTATTTCCCGACTGGGCCACTGACAACTGCTGAGGAAATTGAGGCTGCAATGAGTAAAGAACTGCATACCAAAGTATCTGCAAATTTACTCAAGAAAACGCAAAATTACTCGTCCTTTAGAGTAGTTTGCAAAAGTCAGGCATTCAGATCTGTTGCATCCACATCTGTATGGCCAGTTGGCACCTAATCAGGCCATTTTATGAATCAAAAGACCCAAACCCATTCACTTCAACTTCATCTTATGAGCAAAACCGAAAGATGACACAGCTCCCCCCTGCATGACTAACTAATTGTGAAACTACACTAGTGTCTCTCGACAGTCGAAAACCACTGCACCACATGTCCAGCTCCAATCACTTTCTTGTCCCAGCTACTGCTTATAAACATACCGATGTGACACCACATAACCCTACTTTTCAATCACTTTCAATTAACAGTATAATTTCCACCAGGCCTAATCTGTTGAGGTGTTCAAAAGCAGCTACAAATAGATCAGCACTTATAAAAATTCCCTTTCAACTCACCCTTAGAGTTTTCTACCAAAATGTCCGGAGCCTACGAAATAAGCTTGAAACTCTCGAACAACTCTTGTTGTCCAACAGCATGGATGTAATTTGTCTATCAGAAACATGTCTTGAACATGACCAGGAGTCAATAGACTATGCTCTGGCCGCTGGATTTTCATCGTTCTTCACATCAAGATCTCAATCTAGAGGCGGCGGTGTTGCCATCTTCGTCAAAGATTCCAACCTGAAATTTGTGCACATCACATCTAGCAACTCCTTATTTTATGAAGCAATACTCGTGACTGTGAAGTTTAATGCCTGTTTAATAGATTTAGCGGCAATCTACATACCCCCCAGCTCCAGATATTGCAACAAATGACGATGCTACTGGCTAGATAATGAGTAAGTTACACCCTTCTCCTATGCACATTCTCTGCAACAATTTTAACCTTCCACCTCATCAGAGCCCTCTCCTTCAACGGCTAATGAACAATCTCTCTCCATTAAAGTTTACGATTATCAATGAGGAGCCAAACAGAGGCACCAATCGCCTTGACTTGATTCTATGTTCTGGAATTTGCAGAGTCGACATTCCACCAGAAATGTCCTTCAATTCAGATCACGACCCAGTTGCATTACTTCTTGTTCTGCCTATGCCCAGCTTAAATTGCCATAATGGAAGCACTGCAGGATCATCTAGACAAGACTTCAGTTATAGCTCGGACAGAGCATGGTTTTGTTAAGGGGAAGTCTTGCGTGACCAATTTGATTGGATACTATGATGCAGTCACAAAAGAACTGGATGTAGGGAATAACTTTGATATTATATACTTGGATCTTAGAAAGGCTTTTGATACTGTTGCACATGGAAGACTGCTGCACAAATTGGAGCAGTGTGGCATTGGAGGCAAATTGCTGCTATGGATAAAGGGGTGGTTGAGGGGGAGAAGACAGAGAGTGGTAATCAATAGTCCACGTTGAGCAGTGTCCAATGTTATTAGTGGAGTCCCTCAGGGTTCAGTGTTGGGTCCATTATTGTTTTCTGTATTTATAAATGATATTGATGATGGTATATCAAGCTTAATGTCCAAATTTGCAGACGATACGAAGGTTGGCAGGGTTGTCAAGGGCACTACTGACACTATGCTGCTGCAACAGGATCTGGAAAGGTTGAGCAGATGGGCTGAGAGGTGGTAAATGAAATTTAACATCGACAAATGTAAAGTACTACATATGGGAAACAAAAATCCCAGAGCAACGTATCAACTCCGTGGTACTACACTGACAGTGGTAGAGAATGAAAGGGACCTGGGGATGGTTGTGCAGGCAGATATGAAGTTCTCTGAGCAGTGCAGACGGGCTGCAAGAGTAGCTCATGGTGTATTGTCAAAGATATATAGGAATTTTTCTAGCAGGGATAAGGAGGTGATTATTCCCTTGTATAAGGCAATGGTCAGGCCACACCTAGAGTACTGTATACAGGTCTGGAGGCCTCATTTCAAGAAGGATGTAGAGCTGCTGGAATGAGTACAGAGAAGGGCAACAAGATTAGTGAATGGAACAAAGGGTTGCTCTTATGAAGAAAGGCTTAAGTTTTGCAAATTACTGTGTCTGGACACTAGGCACCTGCGAGGTGATCTGATTGAGGTGTATAAAGCCTTGAATGGTTTGAGCATGCTGATGGAATTCTTCCTCCTGCTCAGAATAATCACCTGAGAGGGCATAAATTCAAATTGAGGAAAGACAGATGTAGGATAGATGTGCGGAAGTTTGCCTTTAGCCAGCGGGTAGTTGGTTGGTGGAACAGACTTCCATCCCTTGTTGTGGAGACTGAGCTGGATTTAAGACTGAGCTGGACAGATATTTGGAACAAATAGAGGGGTGAAATGAGAGTGGTTTTTTTTCTGGCTGTTCTGCGTAAGCTTTCTTTCTTGCATCATATGCCTCTACTAATGCTATTGCTAACTAAGAAAACATCAATTATAGATCATCACAACATTAAAAAGATACTGTACACCTCTTTATAATGAAATAAACATAAAAAGTTTTAAAAAAAATAAGTTTAAGTAACTTAAACCCAAATTATGTGGCACCACTGGAATGTTGTTTCGGCACCCAGGTTGAAAACCACTGATATAATGATTGACAGGAAGGTCACATGGTTCTTATTATTATTTATTAATTATAATAAATACCATGTTAAGTTGAGAAGCAAATGTCACTCGGTAGGCATTACTAAAAACCAACTATCGAAGCATTCAATGTATTGCCACCCCCCCCCCCCTAGCCAACGTTCATTTACAAATCTACCCTATTTATTGCAAAATTTATGATCACTTTTAAGAAAATCCATTTGATTTTATAACTATAACAAAAATGAAACAAAAACCCTCATATGGGCATCAATGGTCACAAGTGTTCACTAAAAGGATGATTAATTCCAGATGCTAATGAGAAATTTCGGAGGGAAGAAGGCTGTATATTTGAGCCACTCTTTAGCAGTAAATCTTTAAAAATGCTTTTGCTAATTTTTTTAAAAATCCGTTATAGAGATACTAATAATTCGCTATATGGGGTTAATTTTACATGTAATTTCTTTTCAGGGTGCAATGTTTTGCAAAAAAAGTCATAATATAGAGAAATTCGTTAAATAGAAGTTCACTGTATTTAGCATTTTATCTGGCTATAATTTAAAATTTATTCATTGGAACTAAGCCTATACAAACCACCATGAAAATATGTTTAAGAAATTTCAAAAATCATTAATATATTGGACATTATTAGCTAGAGATTGAGAGAGGAAGGGGGATAATAGTGCCACCTCACAAAAGGTTAAAAAAAAAAAAATTAAATAATGCAAAACTAATTGAATAATACTTATGTATATATATTCCAGACTTCATTCCCAGCTCGTTTTGCGGATTACCAACGAATACAGCTGAAGTACTGTAGTGCAAAAAGCAAGGGGAAACTACTGCACTATGCTTCCCAAGAATAATCACCATGGCTAGTACAACGAGAGAGAGAGAGAGAGAGATGGCCCTGGTGTCCTTTAAATGAGACAGGGATGCTAAGAATCCTCAGGTGGCAAAAACTTTCATTACGAAAAATAGGAACATGGAACGTTAAAACTTTATATGAAGTTGGGAAACTGGGAAATGTGGCTAGGTCTGCAAATGGACTGGCAGATCAGCTAAGGATCTTTTTCATCTCGCCCAAGACAGAGAGAAGTACAGCATAGTGATCGCCAACCTCCAACAGGAGACAGAATCAAAAGAAGAAGGTTCTGCAGAAATATGATTCAGTATCCACAAGAACTAGCTGTATTTATTTATTGACTATAAAGTGAAACACATAATAGCAGTAAAAGACTGACTACGCCAAAAGTACGCTTCTGAAAGAAGCCCACTTTTGACAAACTAAGTCAGTTACTTTTGTTTTGACAAACATTCGTTGACTTCCTTAAAGAAATAAAAAAAAATAAAAATCTTTTATAAATTTTCTCTAATCTACATTTATGATTAAATATTATTCAGTTCATGTCAATCAGGAAGCAAACTCAAATTAAAAATTGCAAGAAAGGATTAATTTTGATTTGACAACTACTCATAAAAGAAATATATTTTTCAGACATGGACTTGCTCATTTGGTTATACAGTCAGTCCTCATATAACACGTGTTTACATTACACAAATTCGATCATACACGATTTATAAATAGGGAATGATATCTTATATAACACAAACCGAATTCGCTTATGCACGATTCGCCTTTGTGTTTACAAGAAATGGCAGTCGAACGCAGAATCACCCCAACCGAACGCAACACGATAGGATTGAAGAGAAGATTCTGAAAATGTATTTATGTTTCTTATATCAGTGAAGGGGAAACACATTTCACTATAATAATGTAAAAACCCACAATTCCAGCTATCGGTATTATCGCAAATGCAATTAGATCGAGTTTACTACCAGTTTATAACAGATTCCACTAGCAGAAACGCAACTGGAAATTGTTTTTATTGTTTTATGGTAGTAACCCCAATAAATGTGCTTTAGTAAAATGTGAGGGTTAATAGTGTATCTCTGCCTTTAAGGTGTTGTTTATTCAGTTGCTACACGCAAGCAGCTTTGTTTATGTGTATCAAGCGTGCCTCCTCGTTTTGTAATTTTGCTTTATTCCCTAAAAATGAGCAAAATACTTAAAAGGTGTGAAAAGGAAGCATCCTGGTGAAGACACTACAGATTCAGAGAGAAAAAGAAAAGCAATATCGATAAACAGAGGCGGACTGGGTCAAAAATTCTTACCCGGGAAAATTTATAGTGGCCTCATACTAGCGTTTATGGCCAAAATCACACCGGCCAACAGGGGTTTCCCCAGTAAGGCTTATGGCCAGTCCGCCTCTGTCGATAGAGAAAAAATATGAAATTGTGAAACGCTTTGAGCGAAATGAAAGACCATGTGATATTGCACGTGCTACAGACCCAAATGAGCCAACACCAAGAATTACAAAGAATGCAGAGAAAATGAAAACAACTTTCATAGCAGGAACAACTCAAAGTGTAATTAAAATCCATTAGATTTAAGACACAAGAATTGGAAGAGATGGAACGGCTGTCATCTGTTTGGATAGAAAATCAAACAAAAAACAAGTTTGCTTAAGATAGAAGCAAAAGCATTAGCAATATTTTATTATGTAATAGTCGTAATAAAATACTTACGTATTTTATTACGATTATTTATTGTGTTTGGTAATGTTTTGGTTACAAATGTGTGTTCAATCTTGGGTGGTCGGCACTTAACCCTATTTTTCCCATAGGGCCTGTTGTTCATATTGCATGATTTTGCATTGCATGAGGGTTTCTAGGAACACAACTATCGTGCTACACGAGGACTGACTGTACTGTGCAAACTAAAAATTGGATTACATGCACAAATATCAAAGCATTATAGTACCACTGATGAATGTATCGTTCCAAGACAAATATAATATGCATGCATTATACAATGGTGTTCAAAGAAAATGCATCACCCCTTAAAATTGTAATTGTCATCCGAATAACGTAAGTATATGGCAATATTTCTTACAGATTGCATCAGATAAGCAACAGCTGTTACTTTCAGCTATATAAGCACGTTCTGCAAGGGTTGCAGTCATTCCTTGCTTGGGTCAGGATGGCAAGTTACGTGCAGTTGACTCCATGAAGAAAGAGTGCTATTGTTGCTTTATGTGAGGAAGGATGTTCTTTCCATCATATTGCTTATAGAGTGTCTTGTAATCAGTCGACAGTGAGTAGATTTCTTTCCAAAACTCAAGAATACTGGTTCTGCTGATAGGAAAAAAGGAACTGGACATAAACGAGTCTATGCCAAAACAGGACCATGTTTTGAAGCGCTTATGCCTTAAAAACTGTAAAGCTTCTTCGTCTGAGCTGAAAAGAGAATGGGAAGAACATACAGGAGTGGTAGCAAGTGCAGTAACAGTCAGAAGACATCTCTTCAAAAATGGACTTGTAGCCAGTCATCCTTAGAAGAACGAAAGAATGAACACAAAAAAATGAAAGGCCAGATTAATTTGGTGTAAGGAGCATGTCAAATGGATCCCCGAGCAGTGGAAGTCAGTTATTTTCTTGAATGAGAAGAATTCAACCTGCATGGCTCTGATGGAGGGGAGACACAATTCACCTTAGATGTGGCAAAGAATACCATCCGGATTGTATGGTGTCTACAGTGAAATTCCATACCTGCCAAATGATATGGGGATGCATTTCGCATCACATGCAGTTTATAAAAGGTTCCATAAATGCCAATGGATACCTGGCTATATTGGAAGGCAAATTGCTGCCAACCATTAGAGACCATGTCAACCTGCCAAGTAACTGCATCTTTCAGGACGACTCTGCTCCTTGTCGTCGGGAGGGCGAAAAGTGTAAGTAGGCACTTCTGTAGTTACTTTAACTTCATTTCTGCATTAGAGGTTCAGCAGTAATGTGTTTACATTTGTTACAGGTGAAAAAATGATTGGAAGAACGGTCCATTGCAACTCTTAGCTGGCCAGGAAACAGCCCAGCCGGACCTGAATCCTATAGAGAACTGTTGGCATGCATCGAGTGGAATCTGCAGTTGCCAGAAAGAAACCAAAGACCCTTTGTGAACTTCATAATTTGTGTGCGGAACGATGAACTATCAGTCGATTATCTTCAGAAACTGATCTTGTCAATACCTCGATGGTGTGCTGCTGTCATCAGGGCCAGACACAGTTTAACTAAATACAGGTAGTTTTCAACTTTACGAGTTAATTCGTTCCTAGTGCACGCTCGTAAAGCAAAAACTAGAAAAGCTGGAATTTATTTCCCATAGACATATGTTAAAAATAGGAGTTAAGTCATCAACAATGAAATTAGTTAGCTAATTAGTTTGTTTAAACAATGATTGATTTATCCAAGGAAATGAAAACGTAGCCTGTAAAATCAAGCAAATTATAATAATTAAGAATTTATTTATGACTTACAAATGTTAAAGAATGTTTATTCTTCATCATCATCATCGACTAAATGCACACTCGTTGATCACTCATTATTGGCTCAGCACTCATTGGTTTGTTGCACAAGGAGTTGTCTTCTTCAGAAATGCTTCAAGAGGCATTTATTTTCAAGATAATCTTCTCTTTTCTTTATAAATTTCAACAGCATGCATGAGCATTTTTTAACGGAATGCACAAATTGCAGTTAACATGATTTGCATGAGGTAACAAGTTTACTAAGCTCCAAAAAAAAAAAAAAAAAAAAAAAAAAAAAAAAAAAAAGGAATGAAGAGAAGGTTCTGAAAATTTATTTTCAGAATCTCTTCATTTTTTTGATACGATGTTTTTTATATAATCGAAGATTTCAGCAAAGGGCAAACACATTTCACCATAATAACGTAAAAACCCACACAATTCCAGCTATCGGTATTTTCACAAATGCAATAACATCGAGTTTACTACCCGTTTATAATTGCTTGCAGTAACAGAAAAGCCCAATAAACTGGAAAGTGCAAATTGTTTTTTATTGTTTTATGGTCGTGACTTCTAGAAATGTGCTTTAGAAAAATATCACAAAGCCATTCAAAATTGGTTCTTATAACAGAACATATGATAACGATGAAAGTGTAGTGCATTTAACGATTTGAATTGGTAACTAATACACAATTTACACTATAAAAACAACCTTTTAGGGAGTTATATAGTGAAAATTTGAACTTCCGAAGTCGTGGAATGAATTACCAAAAAACAATGTGTGATTGGGTTCACATTACGATATTTTCGCGATACGATGGTAATGGATTAATATCATAAAGCAGGACACACTGTATTGTATAGCTACGCGCATGGTTTGAAATGCAGTATTTATGAATGTTTAACGTTCATATTTTGCAATTAATGTTCATATTTTCAATTTTGCTGATACTTGAAGGGAAAAAAAAAAAAAAAAAAAAAAAAAAACGCGTAAACCCGGGAACTCGTAAAGTGAGAACTGCCTGTATTAGTTTGCACCTGGTGAACTTTTCCATTTGTTTTCCATTTAAAATGATAAACTGAAGCAAACTGAGGGCTTCTGATAACATTTCAGCCATAACTGTCGTGTTTACCAAAATTATTGTTATGTTATTTGGTTTTTAGAAGCATTAGCAACTAAGGCCATATTGCTCTGCGGATGTGTGGTGGTCATTCCCTGACCTTTCCGCATTCTCCGTATTTGGTGGTCACGGGCTCGAACCCTGGTCTAATCAAGAAGTGTGTGCTACGCACCGCTGCTCCTATTCACCTGGCTATGGAGGTGCCAAAACTATTGTATAAAGGTTGAAAATGCTCATTTTGAGAGCACCTGTCAAATATTACTTAGCTTTGCCTTAACTATTAATAAATATCTTTTGTTTATATTTCTATTTGTGATGCTAGTCATTAATGTAACGTACCATCACGAAAAAGGCTTAGAAACGTGAAATTCCTAGGTGATGCACTTTCTTTGAACACCAGTGTAAATAAAATGAAATGGATAACATTGCACAAAAGCACCTTTGCAGCAGCAAAGAAAATATTGTTTTTGGCAATTTTACATCAAAGTAAAATTAAAAGCTATAATTAATAATCAGTAATTATATATACATATATGTGTGTGTGTGTGTGTGTGTGTGTGTGTGTGTGTGTGTGTGTGTGTGTGTGTGTGTGTGTGTGTGTGTGTGTGTGTGTGTGTATAAATATATATATATATTTTTTTAAAGGAATAATGATTATAATCATTATTCCTTTAAAAAAAAATTGAAAGGAATAATGATTATAATCATTATTCCTTTCAATCATTAGATCACAGAAATCACTGAAATTGATTTTTGCAAATAGCAACGTAATTATTTGTATTGTTATTTGCAAATCAATGAAACATATATACATACATACATCCATATTCTAAATATAATAAAATTCACATATGCTATATAGCCGATAAAATATATCATTTTCTTTGCTCCACACCCCATAGACTTGAGGTTCAATAAGCAAAAATCTGATTTAAAACAAAGCATTTCAACACATAAAAAAATTTAGAAAACTGCTCAAGAGCAGTTTTATATGTATAAAATATTAAGATTTTCTACAACCAAAATATATTAATAGTACTTTCAACAAAACTGGTAACTAATAGTCCTAGCCTTGTAAAACAGTATACAATTTGAAATAATAGGGAGGCAGAAGAAGACATCCCTGCACAGATTTTTAATCTATTTATTGTAAAAAAATAGATGCATCAAACGTTTCATGGATATTCTCCTTTTACGTCTTCTGTAACTAAAATTTACTGTTACCTACAATAATGGGTAGAACAAGAATAGTAATCACAGAAAAAGAGAAAAACATTATTTTATTTTGCACTTTTTATTTTAAACGATTTGAAAATTATCCTGATTTCATAATGTTCAAGGTTTACATTGTCAATGAGTATACAATATAATGTTATAACTGCATTTATTACCCCTCTAATGTCACATCTGGCATGTCACGAATTAATAACTACAAGATGGAACACAAATGAATGTGACGGTATTCAAAATAATAACAACACTGGTCAGCACATAAAATGTTATGAAAACAAAAATATCCAATCTTAACTAATTTTATGCTGCTTAACACGAATATCACATTAAATTTTGTTGATTGGCTCTTCTTTTGTATTTGAATTACAGTTGGAGTCCCATATTAGGGTTTTTTTTTTTTTTTTTTTTTTATGTAAACCCTAAACACGAGAGTTTGGGTTGGAGGTTGAGAAAACGAAAGAAGATATTTATTAACATTGGACTTGAACTTCTGTAGACTGTGATTTTCAGGAAATACGTATGAAGGAAGGTTGTACCAGAAAACGGCAGTTGAATGAATAAATGAGGAAGATGAAAAGTTGGTTTAGTGAGTTTGAAGTTGGACAGTAAATGGATGTTGGCTGGTGGCTGCACGTGTTCAGACTGTTTTGAAAGAGAGAGAGGGAATTATAGAAGTCAATTCAAAAGAACAGTGCCCATTGAAGTATCTGTAGAAGAGGCACGCAGCAGAAACAGTACATCTATGAGAAAGCGAGTGAAGAGAGACTATTAGAGATGAATCATTAATTAACCTAACTGCCTCTTCTGAATGGAATCAAGAAGCCTGACAGAGGTTTTGGGGGCACCACCCCATATGTGGAAACAATATTCCATGGTAGGGCAGATTTGCGATTTATACAGAGTGAGCAGCCGTTTCGAAGAAAAGTAACGCTGAGAGCAAAAGAGAAAACAAGTTTTTTAGATGCTGAGGAAGCAATATTTGTAATGTGCTTATGCCAAGAGAGATTAGAAGTTAGGGTAATCCCCAAAAGAGATATATCATTATGCCTAGAAATCAGAGTATCACCAAAGATAAGCATAGGAGCAGACGAATCCTTTTTGTGAGATATAAGACAAGAGTGAGTTTTAGAAGGGTTGAAATCAACTAGGTTGTCTTTGCCCCACTGGAGAATTACCCGAAGATTGGCATTTAAGGAATTGGTAGCAGATTTTCGAGAAGCTGAAGTTGATTGAGCAGGGCAAGGTTTCTCAAAATGAAAAGTGGAATGCAATGTGCTATCATCGGCAAAACTATGGATAGGATTTCCAGTCAATGGAAGAAGGTCATTAATATACAAGAGGAAAAGAGTGGGGTAAAGAACTGAACCTTGGGAGACACCGGCATTAGGGGAGAAGTTAGAAAACAGAGCCATCTACCATCACCCTCAGTGAGCGATCAGAGAGAAAACTGGATAACCAATTACAAAAAACAGTTGGCAAATCATAAGATGGAAGCTTGTTTAGAAGACCTTTATGCCAAACACGATCGACAGCCTTTGAGATGTCAAGAGCAACTACTTGTGTTTCACCGAACCTTTCCACTGAATTAGTCCATAAATGGGTAACATAAGCCAGAATATCACCAGTGGATCGACACTGACAGAATCCATACTGGCGATCATTGATCAGACGGAAGGTTTCTAGGTAGTTTAAAAGTTGGCGGTTAATTGATTTCTCCATTACTTTCGAAAGAGTAGAAGTAATTGCAATAGGACGATAATTGGATGGGAGAAATTTATCACCCTTTTTTAGGAACTGGTTGGATACGAGCAAATTTCCAAAGCAGAAGGAAAAACACCTTTGGAATAAGAAAGTGAAAAAAGGCGACAAAGAATAGCAGTAAGTTCAGGAGCACAGGTTTTGAGAACAAGTGGAAAAATACCATCGGGACCTGGAGCTTTCTCAGCATCAAGATTCGTCAAAATCCTTCTGACATCCTTTTTGACAGAAGACCGCAGGAGGCATTGAATGGAGCGTGTTGGGAATGGTGTTTTACCAAGATCATTAATACATGAGTTAGAAGAAAAATGGGATGCTAGCAGGTCAGCTTTATCCTTGGCTGAAGTGACAACAGAACCATCTGGTTTGGACAGATGTGGGAGCAGAGATGGGCTACATTGCGGCCCATAGCTTTGGCAAGAGACCAGAATGCTCGGATACCATTAGGACAAGAAGCAAGTTTTCTACTTTTAGTTTGTTCAAACTCTAGTTTGGACTGATTAATAACTGCTTTACAATTGTTGCAAGCTTTGGTGTAGGCAAAAAATGAAACTGAAAAATTCGAAACAAGCCAATTAAGATATGCAACATTCTTCTGTTGAACAGCCTTAGCACATTTATTGGAAAACCAAGGTTTAGATAAATGACGGGATTTTAAAGTGTAGTGCGGGATAAAGGATTCCATTCCTGCAAGAATAATTTCGCTGACACGATCTGAGCAACGTTGACATCAGAAGTTTTGAAACAGTAATCCGACCAAGGAAAAGAAATCTCGCAGGTTATCCCATTTTGCATTCTTGTAATGCCAAACAACACAACACGAGGTTGGGAATAGTCATGAGATAAAGGCTCCACTGGAGAAGAGACAATCACCAAGTTGTGATCTAAAGTGCCTAAAGGATCTCTCTCACTTCGACCGTGTACTTAGAAGGGTTGTTTGTGAGAAAAAGATCAAGCATGTTGGCTGTATGGTTAGGATTGTCCGGTATTCTTGTAGGTAAATGAACAATCTGTGCAAGGTCATTAGTAATTGCAAAAGCCTTAGCATCTCGACCAGCTGGGTTGGTGTGACTAGAAAACGGAAGCCAGCTGGAGTTGTGAACATTAAAATCACCAAGGAAAATTACCTCACTGTTAGGAAAGTTGGACTGGAGAAAGTCAAGTTGCAAAGAGAGGAAGTCAAAGAGTTCCAAGTGATTAGTGGAGTTGGGAGAATGGTAGAGACAACAGATGAACTTAACACAATGAGGTAGAGAGATTTTAAGCTAGAGAAGATCAAAGAGAGGAGATTCCAAATTGCCAAGTCTCCGACAGGGAATATCAGAATGGATATATGTACAAGCACGACCTTTGAGGCGAAAGGAATCATACAGCGAATAATTTGGGCATCTGAGATGAGCAGTAGTTGAATCCACCGATAACTGAGATTCTGTCAGAAAAAGTACATGGGGTTTGGCAGACTGCAAGTGGACATTATTGAGATTAGAATTGAGACCACGTATATTTGTGAAATAAATTAGGAAGTGTTTGGGAGGTTTAGATCTTTTCGCAGATAAGCTTGCTCTATTAGTTTGACAATTCATGGTGTATTCAATAGTAAGAAAAAGTGGGTGGGACATGCTGTATGAAGTAATGAAATTTTTGGATACGGCATACACATGGTAAGTATATACCCAGATCCTTGACATAACGTGGTGTTGACAATGCTCCGTGCATACACACTACTAGGACTCCCTCCAGTCACTATCTGGCAAAGTAGAAGTAGCAAGATTATACACTAGCTGATCCAGAAGCCTCCTAGAGAGTAGTAACCAATAGGTTCGGTCTGGTGTACTAACTAGCGGCCGGCCTGCGAACGCCATTTTAGAGCTGTACCCTCGAAATAGTGAATTACATTATCATCTACCACTCTAGACAACACCACAGTTTCAATACCACCACACTCTTATCACGTGATTGGCAACTGTCGCCTCACTCTGCATCAGGTGATAAGTTGCCACCTCAAATGAGTCCAACTCTGTTGCAGTAATCTCTCAATACGGCTAAGTACTGGGTTTTGTGCATTTTTAAAGTATACCTTAACCCGAGCCATAAAAAGGCTTACTTCTTATACTTTGGGTGTAAACTAGGTGACCAGGAAAAGAACTGAGCTCCACACATATGGTGCACTACCTGTTCATCAAAACAACACGTGGATGAATCAAAAGAGACATTTTGTGCTATCACAGTGCCCATGATATGTGGAGTGAGCCAACAAATCACGGCACAGACTTACTTCTGTATAGTGTCTCCTATTAGAAAAGGGACGACAATGAAGAAAAAGTAGACAGTGACTTAGCCAAACATACCATCTGCAATTCATCCCATGCCTTACGGTGAAGTACTGCCTATTCCTGAACCACTAGACCATTTTTCTACACACTCTGATGAAGACACTGATAAATATCAACTTGATATACACAAAGAAGTACAGCAGCCATCCACATCAAAGGATCCACCATTTTCTCCTAACCTTTTATCCTTCTGAACCACATAAAAATCACAGAAAATGAGCTTAATGACCTCATTAGGGACCTCAAACTGCCAAATAACAAGGCAGACCTTTTGCCCTTGAGGCTACAACAGTGGAATCTTCTAGATCATTCTGTGAAATTTACAACCTTTCATACTCGAAATGGCACCTCTGTAGCCAGATGGGCAGGCGCAGCAGTGCATAGCACACACTTCTTGATTAGACCGGGGTTCAAGCCCATGACCACCAAATACGGAGGATGCGGAAAGGTCAGGGAATGACCACCGCATATCCCCGGAGCAATATGGCCTTAGTTGCTAATGCTAAAAACCAAATAAAAACAACAACATACTCGAAATAAAGACTATGATAAATTCGATCAAACTGAAGGTGAACTCACTGTTTGTAAGAATGTTGCTGGTCTAATAGCAGCAATGAACAAGAGGCACATTCCTGAAGAATGGAGACTGTTTATAGACACTTCTAAGGTTAGCCTTGAAAGGCTGTGTTATTACCCAAATGGGAATACACTGCCTTCAATGCCTCTTGCATATGCAGTCCACAAAAAAGAAAGAAACAAACAAACAAACATGGAGAACATCCTCTTAGGTGTACACTATCAGAAGTAGAAGTAGCAGATATGTGGCAATTTAAAGGTAATCGCCATTTTATTAGGGCTACAAGAGACTTACACTAAGTATTGTTGCTTTCACTGCGAGTAGGATAGTCGTGCAAAGGATGTGCACTATGAGAAGAGGAGTTGGCCTCAGCGATAATCATTAACAAACACCTGGAATGAAGATAGTAGCATTCCAACTTTTAGTAGATCAAAATAAAGTTTTGCTTCCATCACTCTACATCAAACATGGGCTTATTAAAAATTTAATGACAGCTTGAAATATTTGGAAGTAAATATTTGAAATTTGGAAGTAAACGGTCCTGGATTCACATACCTGCAAGAAAAATTCCTAAGACTTATACAGAGAAGATTAAGGCAGGAGTTTTCATTGGTCGACAAATAATGCAAATTTTCAAAGACGAACAGTTCGAATGGGTCCTTAGGGATAGCAAGAATTCAGCGTGGGAAAGGCTTTCGAAATGTTTCAACTGGTTTTCTAGGAAATGTTAATGCCGGCAACTACAGGCAGCTTGTGGAGTGTAGAGTGTATTTAGTGTCAAACGGCACCAGGGGTTTCCCCCATCTCTGCGTTGCTTTCATTGTAGGTGTGCCAGTTCACTGGAAAGGCCAGAGATTTAAAAGTGTGTGGATATTGTATGCATATAGTGTTATGTACTGTTGTTCTTCTGGCCATTTAGCCGCTGGACCCCTGCTGAGGCCCAACGTTGTCCATACTCAGCCTCGTGGAGGCAGGCCAGGTATACCGGCATTATAATTATTTACTCTGGCAGGTCCTGCCACCTAATTTCCTGAGATTTCAGTGGCTAGGACCTTAAAAAAAAAAAAAAAAAAATTTCTTTTGATCTTTCACGTGGGGTGGAGGGAGTAAGAGCACTAGGATTTGAAAGGCCGAAACCATTGGCAAACAGTAATTTGGACGTGCAGGGCAATCGCTTGTGTACAGATAGAGTAGGGGAGGGAGACTAAATACTGGGGGGGGAGACAGAAATATGGAGTCAATAGGGAAGGCGACCCCAATAGGTGTCAGTGGGGCATGCCCATGCCCCACCAGAAGGAAAAATGGGGGTGGCGAGGAAGGGAGAAGACAAGAGGACAGGCACCTCCCCCCTGCCAGGGAAGTGGAGTGGAAAGAAAGCCAGGAAAGAGTGCCCAGCTCGATCGCCAGTTGGCACACTGGCAGCAAATCTGCTGTTCAAGGTGCGGAAAAAGATATGGGTCCAACGAAGCAGTCGGAACCAGTGCCCCGATGTCATTCATGGGCTGTGTCCATCCAGGTAGGTTGAGGTCAGTCACGTTTATGGGTTATATACCCGACCAGGGTAGTGTCTCGTGGAGTGTCTCTTTTGTATCCCAGATGGGTCTGGTCTGTTGATCCTGTTTCCAACATCAGGGAGGGTGGTCCAGTGCCTTTTCCATCCAGTGAGCCCATCGTTTCTCAGGTATGCGTCCTATTCAAGTAGGTTGGTAGGGTCAGATAATTTGGGTTTCAGTGCTGGTGTATTTGCTCATAGTCCGGTGTTGTCGAAGTTTAATGATGCTACAAGGCATACTGTGCCCTTAGTTCCTGATCACAGAACAGGTTCTTCTTCTGGCAAAGAGTTCTTGTGCAAATCTGGTGAGGTTCTTATATTCTTCACTTGTGTCCAAGAGATGATGCTCCTGGCCTCGCGGCACATACGTCAATCTTGTTATTAGATTTCCACGTAGGTCCTCGTAGTTTGTACATTCGTGCATGAGGTGGGTCCAGCTTTCCGGTTCGCCACATAAACAGTTGGGATTCTTGGAGGAGGGCAAGAGATGTTAGTTTCTCGTTGAAGGGGCCGTGACCCGTCAATAAGTAGGTGGCATATAGGCCTGGGTGGAACCATACAGGTAGTTTCGGGAAAACCCTGTCTACATCAGGTATGAAGTGTCGTGTCACCTCCCCTTTAGTTGAATCTGTCCACCTGTTTTGCCATTCCTGTTTTAAGTGTGCCAAGAGCTGAGCCTTTTCCATTTTTATATTGTTTGTGGGTTCAATCGTAAAGCCTGAGTAGGTCACAGAGATTCCTTTTGATACGTAATATGCTAGTCCGCATCTGGCCACTTCGAGATCCAGTGGTAAGGATCCAGTAAGAACCTGGAGCGCCTCCGTGCTCACAGTATTGCAGGCTCGGGTGGCTTTGAGCAATATTGTTCATTGTGTTGAGTCCAGTATTCTTTTGTTGGTGATCAGTCTGGTTCTATGGTACCATATTGGTGCACCATATGTGATCGCCGGGAGAAAAGTAGTCTTGTAGTATAGCAATATGGTTTGTTTACTCAGCCCCCAGTCCCTGCATGAGACTCGCGCAATCAGGCCCGAGTAGTTCCCAATCTTAGTCCTGAATTGCCTGAGATGCAGTTGGAATGTGAGCTTGCTGTCAAAAATGATCCTGAGGTATTTCATTTGTTGGGCGAATTTTATTGTAGCACGATTTATTTTAATTTGTGGTGGCCTCCTTATGTCCAATGTTCCCTTAAGCAAGATGGAAGTCGTTTTGGCAGGCGAGATCTGTAGAAAGTTCTCCGTAGCCCACCGCTGTAGAGTATACAGAGCTTGATTTGCTCTAGTCTCAAGTTGTGTCCTATTATCTGCCGTCACAGTGAGAATTAAATCATCTGCAAATGCTTGGGTTACCACCTCCCCAAGGCCGGTGTTCAGAAAATCATCAAATACTATATTCCACAGCAGTGGTCCGAGCACGGAACCCTGGGGGTATCCCCTGTGGATATTCCTGCTGATCTGTTGGTATGGTACTTTCACTTCTATTTTTCGGTGTGAGAGGTAGCGTTTGATATTATTATAAAGGTTGCTTGGGACCTGTGCCATTCTGAGCCTGCCCAAGACACTTGGCCACCAAAGTGAGTCGAACGCCCTGGCAAAATCCACTGCAATAGCGAGAAAGTACTTCTGTTGGCAATCATTCACTGATATCAGTAGGTTTCTCATTGCATCGACAGTCGAGTGACCTGGCTTGAATCCGAATTGGTTTTTTGCCTCAAGGTTGGCAGTGGAGTAGTAGTGTTGTATCCGTCTATGAAGGAGCCGTTCATATAGCTTACTTAAAACTGTTATGAGCGCTATGGGTCGATATGATTCTGGGAGAGCCGGATTTTTACTTGGAGCTTTGAGAATTAATTTCACATTTGCTGTTTTTCACTCCATAGGGAAGTAGCCAGGCAGCAATTGTACAACCTTAAGAGAAGTTGGGGTTCTAGGTCAGCAACCTTCTTTATGATTTCAGGTTCAAGCATATCTCTTCCAGGGCATCTTTTTGGCCTAATCCGGGCAGCCGCTTCTTGGAGTTCCTCCATTGTAAATGGTTGTTCCCTCTGTTCGGTGAGGTATTCTTCATTTTCTTTGCACAGCTTGAGTTGTTGTTCACTGGATGAATGTGCTGGTTCCTTCAGTATTGCATTTAGGAGGTTGTTGACCGATTCCTCCCACATTGTTGTTAGAGTGCCTTGTGGAGTTTGAGTCGTCTGAGGACTTCTCCCCTGGGAAGTTTGTTCATAGTCACTTTGTATATAACCCCCCAGGGATCCGCGTTTCCGGCTGTGGAGACAAGCAACTCCCAGGATTTTCTTTTACTCTTTTGGATTTTGTCTGTGTATAGATTTTTTGCCTCCCTATAGCGTTGTCTTAAAGCTTCCACCTCAGCCTGCGGGCTCTTTGGAATTGTTTCCTTTCCTTCTATTTGCGACCTCCTTCCTAAGGGTCTGCAGCTCCCGGGTCCACCATGGGATCATTCCTGGGGAGGGTCTCTTCTTCTTTATGGTTGCACTGCTGGACTCTGTGATTATGTTAGTCACTGTTCTTTGCAGGATGTCTGGATCAGTTTCCTTCTCTATTTGCTGTTGTCTAGCTTTGATAGCTGTGGCTAGTTGATCCGCAAACTGATTCCAGTCTGCTTTGTGGATTGCAAATCTGTTGGCGAGATATCTGGTGATTGGGGTTCTGGTTAGCGTTCTTGAGATTCGGTACGTGATCACCGGGTGATCAGATGTTGTCCAGGAATTTTTGACTGTCCATCCGTCAGCTATCTTGTGGAAGGATCTCATTACTTTTTAAGAAAAACTGGGATGTAACATGTCACTGAAGATGTATTTCTTGCACTCACACCTGGATTTCTTCCCGCCAAACTGTGGTGCTGTCGGTGACATGGTAAGCACTTCCATCAAGACATCATGGCAATGAAACAAAGATAAAAAAGCAAATAGAGTGCTGCCATGTTAGCCAATTATTCTTGGATGGTGAAAAGGGATGCTCCCAAAGCTGAATACAAGTGAAAGGTGAAAAGGTACCGTGTTTGAAACAGGTATATCTGTATCCACATCTTACTGCCATATAAAAAAAAAAAAAAAAAAAAAAACTTTTGTAAATATGAAAAACTACTTTTTTTGAAAACAAGAGCCAACCTGCCATTTTAAGCACTATTTCCATGACTAGCACCCCAAAATCTATAAAGTAAACTTACTTTTAAGGTTAGTAAGAAGATATGACCCAAAATTTGTTGTTCAGTGTAATCATAATAATAATAATAATAATACCATACAATTTATTCATCAAAAAATTTAATTACAATAAATAATAATAACAATACATCAGAAGCTAGTGAAGAAATAACAGGTGATCAAAGAAAGTGTACCGTATTACAATTACAAACCCCAACCTATACTAGGACGCCGCCATAATAACAAACAAGACAACCCTACACAATATACTGGACATGACCCTCATCGACAAGAAGGAAAAGGCTGCCTATATGACTGGCATAGCAGTGGCCAACACTGGCAACCTCCAGAAAACCCAGGAGGAAAAGATCACCTCAGACAGGAGATCAAAAAGATGTGGCATACTAGTAACAACCATTCCAATCATCATGTCAATCACCTGTATGGTGCCAAAGACGCTACACAACAGCCTAGCAGCAATAGGTCTCCCAGAGAACAATTAAAGAAACTCCAGAAAGTCACAATCCTGGTCAGACAGTTCTTTGACCAACAATAACAACACATCAGTACACTTCTGGAGCTCCTCCAAACACATAAGTTTTCTAAGTATTCTAAGAAATTATTGTATTTTTGATTAATGTATTAATTTGTATTTTACAAATAGATTAAATAGATCTCATAGCATTTGTTAGCTTATTTTTTAAATTTAGATAGTGATTTTATAAGTTACAACTCACTACTCATAATGCTATCCTATCTGTGTTTTGGCTGGAATATTGTAGCACGTAATAGCAGGGTTTAAATTGTAATAAATAAGTATTCTGAAGGTTTAATCACTTTTTGGGCATATATCTTTTGTTTTTGTATATAGCTAAGGATATAACTAATTTAACATTATGATCATTACAGCATAGCGTAACTTGATAGCATATACTTGAACTGGAAGGCTAAGGTATAACGTAAAACTATACAGCGGAATAAGTATCACTGCATTACCTTAGCATAGTACTGTATAGTCAGTCGAGTATAGTATAGCATAGTCTATTAATCAATTAAATTTATTAACCTTATTAATTTTCATTATAAATTAATTGCATCGTATTTAAACAGAAATCATGCCCCAGACTAGAACAGCAAGGTAACGTGCTGAAACCAGCAGGAGAGTTGTGGCTTGGGGGAAAATTGAAGGGGGCTATTCTGCAAAGCATCACAGCCTAAAAAAATGTGCAACTTGTGAAATGTTTGCAGACTTTCTGGAAAAGAACATGATCTAGCCAAGAAGGATATCTATGTGTGTCTGATAGGTGCAGTGTGTGTCAAGGAATTGGGTGCCAACTCAGCATTCTGATGGGCATCTATGAGAGTTTGAAGAGTAGGGTAGATACCCTCGAAGGAATTAAAATGGGGCCCATCAAACTTTCAGATGCCCGAACCAACGCCAAAGCTCACTCTTGTGGATCAGGCAACAGACTGGAAACCTTCAGGGCAGAATGCACCGGTTGCACAGGATCTAGTTATAGATGGTGCCTCTGTTGTCAGGGAGATGGGAAATATATTGGGCAAAAAATATAGGTGAAATAGGTGAAATTTCTCTTGCAGACATACCAGGGCATGTCTGCAAGAGAAAAAGTTGATGACCTAGAGAAGATATCTTTTAAGAGCACAAAGGGTGATACTGTTGTACACGTTGGAGATCGGCAGACTTACTTAACAAGTGCAGGTCGATGTTCAAAAAAAGTCACGAGTTAGGGTTAAATTTGAAAGTGTCTGCAATTCTGCCCAGACACGATGGGAGGGAGTATACGATGAAAGCCTTGTCAATCAATTCGCCCCAGGAGACCTGTCCAAGGCACACGGGGTAGAATCTTTGTCAGCATGGTCTGTGCTTGTTAACAGGAGAGAGTGTTTCTACAAGGATGGGATCCACTTAAATAGAAGGCGCCTCCGTAGCCAGGTAGGCAGGAGCAGCAGTACGTAGCACACGCTTCTTGATTAGACCAGGGTTCGAGCCCGTGACCACCAAATATGGAGGATGCGTAAAGGTCAGGGAATGACCACCGCATATCCCTGGAGCGCTATGGCCTTAGTTGCTAATGCTCCTAAAAAACCAAATAACAACAACTTAAATAGAAAAGGTGTAAGAATATTTGCTGATGCTATCAAGTCAGTGATAGCTGGGTTGGAAAACTGCTAGCTATGGGGAATTAACAGATTAAGAGTAGCTACAGGCAGAGGTGAAAGTAATTCATGCACTGCATCTACTGGAATGAGCAGCAGCCTGAAAAGCGAGGTGCTGGGGATTTCAAGGACTGCTGGGAGTCATAATTGAACAAGTAAATACATGAGTTGTGTTATGGTAACTAAAAGTAAGAATAAGTTTATGTATATTTGCATGTACATCAATACTAGGGGTATAGTAAATAAATTTGATAAATTTGAGGTGTTGGTGAAGACATCAAAGGCAGATACTGTTGGGATATCAGAGACATGGTGTCACACATGGAGATATGAAATGCAGAATAGTAATTTGGGGAGTGTAATGTGTACAGAATGGATAGACAGGATAGAAAAGAAGGAAGATGTCATGCTGTTATTTAATACATAAATCAGTTTGTTGTGACATAAGCACTGGGAAAGCAAAGTTGAGAGTAGGAGTGTATTACAGGCCTAATGACTCAGATGAGTACAACAAACAATAGTACAGAGAAATAGAGTGGGCCAGTAAATCAGATTGTCTTATACCGGGAGATTTTAACTTTCTAGATATAGAGTGGAACTTGTGGGATGGTCATTCACACAAGTCAAGGGAAGTCTTAACTGTGGATGAATAAGACATTTGTGGATTTAATGGAAGACTGCTCTCTACAGCAAAATATTCGAGAGGCAACCAATGGGAGTAATTCTTGATTGGATTATCATCAGGGATTATTCATGCATTGAGAATCTGTAGATAAAGGAACCAGTAGGTGACAGTGATCACAGTGTACTGATGTGGGATTTACTCAAAGATGTTACTCCCATCAGGGTTAAAGGGAAGGGTTTTTTCTTTCGTAAAAGTGACTACAGTGGTCTCAGACAGCTTATAAATTCTATACTGTGGGAACAACTGATGATGTTACCAACAGCAAATTCTAAAGGGGAAACCATTCGATGAATTAATCTTGGAAGCTACTAGGCTTTTCATACCAACTAAGAATTACTGTTCAAGGTTTGAACCTAAATGGATGTCAGATGAACTAATGAGACTCGTAGCAGAGAAGAGAAATGAATGGGAAACAAATTATCAAGAGACAGAGATAACTATTTTATGTTATATGAAATTGAACATAAGAAAAAACCTGGGGTGGATTTGATCTATCCCATTTATATTAAAGGCGGCAGTAAAGGAAGTACGGAGGCCCTTAGCCATCATTCTGACGGTGTCCTTGGATTCAGGGGAGGTCACCACGGACTGGAGATGTGCAAATGTTTCCCCAATTCACAAAGGGAATCAAAAGGAGAAATGAGAAATTACAGACCTGTTATTCAACTTCTATTCTGGGTAAAATAATGGACTCAGTGGTTAGAGAAGCACTACAGAATTATCTAGACAAGACAGCAGTTATAGTTCACACAGCATGGTGAACTATAACTTTCTTTTTTCTTTCGTAAAAGGGGAAGTCTTGTCTGACCAATTTCATTGGATACTATGATGTGGTCACAAAGGAACTGGATGCAAAAAATAATTTTGATGTCATTCACTTGGATTTTAGGAAAGCTTTTGATATAACGGAACATATTTACCCAAGGGGGCTCACATCTAGTGAGTATAGGCTTGGCAAACCCAGGGTCCTGAGCTAGATATCATCATTCTTCTCTTTCTTGTTTTCCTGGTGATTCCCTTCTACTTCTGACTCTCTCTCTCTCTCTCTCTCTCTCTCTCTCTCTCTCTCTCTCTCTCTCAAGGTAACGCAGGAATTTTTTTTGACTGGTGCAGCATAAGCCTCAGGCTTCCTTGCACCTTATGGCTAATAATAATAATAATAATAAAGGGGTGCAATGGCCCAGTGGTTTCAACACTAGACTACCAGCCTGATGGATCCGGGTTTGAATTCTGCCCTGGCAGAAACAAACACGGCTCCATCACGCTGGGAGACCGGTATAATAATAGTATTAAATTAGAAAAAAAATAATAATAATAAATTAATTAATAGTAATAAAAATTAATAAATAAATAAACATCGCGAAAGTTGCTCCAAGGGACCTACCTACCCCAAGGTTGGAGTGGCAGCTAAGGTAGATTGTCGCGCCATCTGATATCACTCTCGAGAACTACCACTGGACATAAGCCGAAGCTAAACAGGTCCACCTCCATAGATGGATGATGTAGCAGAGAAATATTAAATCATACTGCATCAAGTGTGGCACAGGATAAAGTTACTCGCGTTCAGGCCTTAGGCACAGGGGTTGATTCAAAAAATCAGACGGTCCCCCGAGGAAGACAGGGGAGTGAGTGCTGCTGTTCCCCCCCAGAGACTCTTGATGCTTGCTGAAAGCAAAGCTGAATGGAGGGACCAGAGTTAAAGCCATAAACACCTATGCAGTACCAGTGCTAACATACTACTTCGGGGTCAAAGATTGGACTAACACCGAGCTGGAGGATATCACGAAAGACCAGGACGATGATGACCAAGAGGCACCAACACTACCCGAAATCTGCCATGGACAGACTGATAATTGCCGGGGAAGGAGGAGGAAGGATTCTGATAGACCTCATTGAGCAACACAAGACAGCAATAGTTAGCCTGAAGGATTATTTCCAGAAACAGACAGCAGCACTCCAGCAGGCCATAAGGAAGATAGACAAGAGGTATACCCCACTCAACCTAAGCGAGGAGTCCACCGCCCCAACCAGGAGGTACAAACGAAGCTAGAAAGATGGGCAGAGAAGACATTCCAGGGCGGACACTACAGTGATCTCCATCAAGATCACATAGATAAAATTTGATTCCAATGCATGGCTTACGAGCGGGATGCTCTTCCCTGAGACTGCAGGATTCATGCTCACCATCCAAGAACAGGTAATCAACACCATAAACTATAGAAAATACATCGCCAAGGAGCCCGGAGTGTTCGATGACACATATCGACGATGTCACCTGGCCCCAGAAACAATCCAACAAATCACCGTGGGATGCAAGGTATCACCTAGACTGAGTACACTCATAAACACGACCAGGTAGCAAGGATAATACATCAGAAGCTAGCAAGGAAATACCAGTTGATCGAAGAAAGTGTACCGTACTACAAGTAAGAACCCCAGGCAGTACTAGAGACCCCAACCCACGAGCTGCGTCATAATAACGGATAGGACAATTCCGCACAACAGACCAGACATAACCCTTGTGGACAAGAAGGAAAAGGCTGCCTATCTGATTGACATAGCAGTTCCCAACACTGACAACCTGCAGAAAACCCATGGGGAAACAATCAGGAAGTATATGAACTTAAGACAGGAGATCAAAGAGATGTGGCATATTCAACAAGTAACGACCATCCCAATAATCATGTCAACCACAGGTATGGTGCCAAAGACCCTACATAACAGCCTTGCAGCAATAGGTCTCCCAGCCTACAAAAAAACTCCAGAAAAACACCTACAAAAAACTGCAGAAAGTCACGATCCCTAACACCTGTAGGATAGTCAAGAGTTCCTCGACCAAAAGTAACACCAGACATAACAACAACCTCCCTGTGTACTTGGTAGCAATACCCGTCACGAGGTGGAACTCCCAGTAATAATAATAATGCTGTTGCACATGGAAGACTACTGAGTCAGTTGGATCAGTATGGCATTAAGGGCAAGTTGTTACAACTGATAAAAAGATGGTTGAGTAGAAGAGTGATAATTAATGGACACTGCTGTTCATGGACTATGTTATTAGTGTAGTTACCCATGAGTCCACGTTGTGCCCATTGTTTTCTATATTTATCAATAATAGTGATGAAGGTATATCAGGCTTAGTCCAAGCTTGCAGACGATACAAAGACAGGTGAGGTTGTTAATGGCAGTAAGGATGGTATGCTACTCCAACATCTAGAAAAGTTGAGCAAATGGGCTTAGAGGTGGAAACTGAAGTTTAACATTGACAAATGCAAAGTACCACAGAGGTAGCAGTAACTGCAGAGTAACATAACCCCAGAGCACATGGTAACAACTGTACAGTACTACACTCACGGTGGTGGAGAATGAAAAAGAACTGGAAGTAATTGTGCCGTCAGATATGAAGTTTTCTGAGCAGTGCAGACAGGCTGCCAGAGTAGCTCATGGGGTCTTGTAAACGATATATAAGAATCTTGCTAACGGGGATAAGGAGGTGATCATCCCCTTGTATAAGGCAATGGTCAGGCCACACTTTGACAACAACAACTTCCTGTATACAGGTCTGGAGGCCTCATTTTAGGAAAGAAACTGCTCTACTAGAACGAGTACACAGAAGGGCAACGAGATTAGTGAGTGGAACAAAGATAGGCTTAACTTCTGCAAATTGCAGCATCTGGAGACTAGGCACCTGCGAGGTGATCTGATTGATGTGTATAAGAACTTGAATGGTTTGAGCACACTCAATGCTGATGGGATTCTTCCTCTTGCTCAGATTGCGCACCTGAGAGGACATAAATTCAAATTGAGGAAAGATGGTTGTAGAATAGATGTGTGGAAATTTGCCTTTTGCCAGTGGGTGGTTGATTGCTGGAACAAACTTCTATTTGTTGTTGTGGAAGTTGACAGCTTGAATAAATTCAAGGCTGAACTAGACAAACTTTTATAGTGAATGGATGGGTGAAATACGAAGTGTTTTTTTTTTTTTTTTCTTGAATCATACACTGACACTAGACATATCAACCACCTCGTGTACTTGGTGGCAGAACCCATTATGGGATGGAATCCCCCAAGCAGGGAGAAACAATATAAGAGCAATAAGAAGGACCATCATTATGAAGAACCTGATAGCTCCTATCAACTACATGGAAAGAGATCAGGTCACAATACCCTGAACAGAAGCACGAGTGGAAGAAGGCCCTAACAGAATTCAAAGGAATGAGCCTTAAAGATCCATGCAATACCAAAGCAGAGGTGCAACCAAACCCTGTGGAGAGTCACAAACCACCTCAATCGGCAAATAATACAATATTACCTCAACAACAATGGTGCAACACTGGAGGCCATCCACATAGCTGTATACTGTTCTGTCATAGCAGCGACTAGGATTATTGGAAGAGAAACAAGAGACCAGCAGCAGAAGACCGAAACCAGAGGGAACTGCCTACTTGGAAAATAAGACTTCAGCAAAATATAGAAGACTTAATAGTCAATATAGGCCAATTGACCCAGTATCAACTGGGTAATAGGAGTAAGAACTTGATTGGAAAAGTAAAGAGCATCCCCAAGAGAGACAGCATCCACAGCAAACACAAGACAACATGGAAGCAGAACCTCCTCGCGCTCAGAAGAGAGTATGCCAATGCAAAGAGAGCTCCCAGAAGAAAATAAACAACGAAATCTTCGATTAGAACCAAAGATCCTTCTACAGAAGTCTCAGAGAAGACTGGAAAGAAGGGAATGGACCACCTGAGCAGAAGATAATCAAGGAGTTCTGGGGAAACATATGCAGTAGAGAAGTAGTAGTAGTCGCATGTGATGCAAGAAAGCAAGTGTATGAGCTTATGCAGCATCAGCCAAAAAAAAAAAAAAAAAAAAATCACACCATTCCCTCCAAATGCCTGTCCAGTTATTCCTTAAATTTATTTAACCTATCAACTTGCACAACGACAAATGGAAGTTTGTTCCAGAAATTAACCACCCGCTGGCTAAAGGCAAATGTCCGCACATCCAATCTACATCTGTCTTTTCTTAATTTCAATTTATGCCCCCTTAGGTTTGTAATCTGAACAAGTGGAAGGATCCCATCAGAATTCAGCGTGCTCAACCCATTAAAGGCCTTATACATCTCAATCAGATCACCACACAGGTGCCCAGTCTCCAGCCACTGCAATTTGCAGAACTTAAGCCTCTCTTGGTAAGAGGATCCCTTCATTCCCCTCACCAATCTTGTTGCCCTTCTCTGTACACGAAAAGAAAATCTACGTTCAAGAAAATCTACATCCTTCCTAAAATCAGGCCTCCAGACCTGTACCCAGTACTCAAGGCATGGCCTGACCATTGCCTTATACAGAGGGACAATCACCTCCTTCTCCATGCTATCAAAATTCCTATATATCATTGACAAAACCCCATGACCTGCCCTGGCAGCCTGCCTGCATTGCTCAGAAAACTTCATATCTGATTGCACAATTACTCCCAGGTCTTTTTCATTTTCTACCACCTTAAGTGTAGTACCACACAGTTGGTACGTTTCTCTGGGGGTTACTTCTACCGATATGCAGTACTTTGTATTTGTCAAGGTTAAACTTCAGTTGCCACTTCTTAGCCCATCTGCCCAAATTATCTAGATCCTGTTGCAGTAACACACTGCCATTACTGTCATTAACAACCCTGCCAACCTTTGTATCAACTACAAACTTTGACACTAAGCCTGATATACCTTCAATGATATCCATGCAATACCAAATCATTGATAAATATCATTGATAAATAATACCAATATCATTGATAAATATACAAAACAACAGAGGACCAAACACCGAACAATGTGGGACTCCACTAATAACATTAGTCCACGAAGAGCAGCACCCATTGATTACCACACTCTGTCTTCTCCCACTCAACCATCCTTTTATCCATTGTAGCAACTTACCCTTAATACCATTCTGCTCCAATTTGTACAATAGTATTCCATGCGCAACAGTGTCAAAAGCTTTCCTGAAATCCAAATATATGATATCAAAATTATTTTTTTGCATCCAGTTCCTTTGTAACCACATCATAATATCCTATCAAATTTGTCAGACAAGACTTCCCCTTAACAAACCCATGTTGTGTGTCTGAATTATTGCTGCAGTCTTGTCTAGATGATCCTGCAATGCATCTTTAACCAGTGATTCCATATTTTACCCGGAACAGAAGTTAAACTAACTGATCCCCCTTTGTGAATTGGGGGATACATTTGCATATCTCCAGTCCGTGGGGACCTCCCCTGAGTCCAAGGATGCTCTCATAATTATGGCTAAGGGTTTGCTTAGTTGCTTTGCCGCCTCCTTTAATATAACTGGATAGATCCCATCCATCTCAGGTGCCTTATGTTTAACTTCAACAATTTCTCCTCCACTTTGCTCTCAGTTATTACAAAATCATTAAGCACCCTGCTACAATTTGATAACCTTCTGCCATTGCTGAATAACCAAGTAAGACATAACAGCTGAGCCTCCGGGACAGAACTAGAATGGAAGAAAATCAAGGAAGTGCAAAGGATGAGAGAGAGTGGGAGAATCGACAGGAAGAGGTAAAACAGTCAATCAGGAACTCCCACAACTGGTGAACTTCAGAAATAAATAACATCCACAACTACCGGTACAAGAAGTTTACTTGCACACACAAGCACCTGGCAGAGCAATTCACCCAAATGATAAGGCACCCAGACAAAATCCAGAAGTTTCTCACTAAAGGAATCATATATCTGAAGCCTAAAGATGAAAATACAAGAAACCCAGGGAAATACCGATCAAACACCTGCCTCCCCACCTGACCAGCTGAATAACCAAGAAGATATCAGACCACTTGCAGAGCCAGAACATAATAGCTGAACAGCAGAAAGGATGCAAGGATCAATTAACCATAGATGCCACAGTTATAGAGCAAGCCTACAAGAAGCAGTGAAACCTGTACACAGCCTAGCACAAGGCTTTTGACTCTGTGTTTCACAGCTGGATAACAGAGATGCTGAAGATCTACAAAGTCAATTCGATAATGACAAACTTCCTAGGAGCAACGATGGCAAAATGGAGTACCACCATTGAGGTTGAGAACATCACAACCAGACTAATCCCCATCTGCTGAGAGAATCTTTTAGGGAGATGCCCTGAGCCCACTGTGGCTCTGTCTAGCACTTAATCTGCTATCCACCATGCTCAAAAGCAGTAAGTATGGATAAAAAGTTCTTCCTTCCTTAAAGAAGGAAGGAAGAACCTGTACATCACCCACCTGATGTATATGAATGACATCAAGCTCTACCCAACAACTGAGAAGCAACTCCAGCAACTACACCAGATCGCTGAAGAATTCAGCAACGATATCAGGATGGAATTTAGTCTAGACAAATGCAAGACCCACAGACTGCAATGAGGAAAATTAGTCGGCCGAAACTACCAGCTGCAGACTGGTAAAGAGATCAAAGCCATGACAGGGGGAGAGACCTACAAATACCTGGGGATGATGCAAGCTCAGCAGTTAGAGCACAAGGAAATCAATACCTGCATGACAAAAAATACAGACTCTGAAGTTTGCTGAAAGCAAAGATGAATGGAGGGAACAGAGTTAAAGCCATAAACACCTATGCAGTCCCAGTGCTAAGGTACTCCTTCAAGATCATAGATTGGACTAACACTGAGCTGGAGGATATCATGAGACAGGGATGACCAAGAGCTGCCAATGCCACCTGAAGTCAGTCATTGAGAGACTGACAATAGCTCGGAAAGAGGGAGGAAGGGGGTTAATAGACATCATCGAGCAACATAAAACAGCGATAGCTAACCTGAAGGATTACTTCCAGAAAAACACAACAGCACACTACCAGGACATAAGGAAGATAGACAAGCGGCATAACCTACTCAACTTAGGCGAGGAGTCCCCTCCCACCCAAACAGCTCAAATAAAGCTAGAAAGATAGGCAAAGAAGGCACTCCATGGGAGACATCACAATGACCTGCATCAAGACCACATAGATAAAACTGCTTCCAATGCATGGCTCACAAGTGGCACGCTCTTCACCGAGACTGAAGGATTCATGCTCGCCATCCAAGACCAGGTAATAAACACCAGAAACTATAGAAAATACATCGACAAGGAGCCCAGAGTGTCAGATGAGACACATGCCGACGATGCCACCTGGCCTCAGAAACAATCCGACACATCACCGCAGGGTGCAAGATGATCACTCAGACTGAGTACACTCGTAAACACGACCAGGTAGCCAGGATAATACATCAGTTGTGTTTCCTGCGCAACTGTGCTAATTACCACCTAGGAAATAAGAAAACGCCAATGCATAAAGTAGAGCATCAAAGTGAATGTACTCATCATGTGAATATACTACAAAATAATCAAGCTAGAGACCGATATGACAATGTACAAGTCAAACTACTTACCAAGTGATTGGAACAATTCCCAGATATTCAAGGCAGCAAACAGCAGACCAGAGAAAGATCATCATCATCATGAAGAACCTCACGGCTCCTGCAATCTTGGGGGAGGGGGGGAACAGAGCAGGGCATGAACAACCAATATTACCAAAGAATATGGACAACGTGGAATCAGAGGAGGAAGAGCAAGAAGAAATACAACCCAGAACAGATGAAATAGAAAGAAACTAGGTCATGATATCAGAAGATGAGTGGAAGGAGGGCCCCCCCCCTAACAGAATGAGGGAATGGACCCCACAAAGACCCATGTGATACCGAAGCAGAGACTCAGTAGAATCCTGTTGAGAGTCACAGACCACCTCAATCAGAAAATAATACCCCATTACCTCAACAACAATTGTGTAACACTGGATTGGTTAGTTGTTTTAGGTATTTTATTGGCACATCAGCCATAAAAGCTGATATGGCAGTAAACTTTAGATCTATTAGGTTTATCAGCTAATATTGTTTGTAAAAAATAGTGTCCGTTGCTTTTAAGGATTTAAATGTAATCTGACATTCTCATGTAAAGTTAGGGCAGTCAAGTAGAATATGTTCAACTGTTCACATTGTTTGATAGTGAGTATTGAAGTGGAGATTCAGCTTGGAGCAGGTAGGAGTGAGTAACATTAGTGTGACCTATTCTTAATCTTCTGAGTATAACTTCTTGTCTGTTCAGTCTTGTACTAGTTTTCCATTGTTGTAACAGCAGTTTTATCGATAATAATTTGTTACTGGCTTGCTCCTGTCATTATTATTGCCACTATCTTTCGCGACTATTTTGGATTGTCATTTTATAGTCTGGGTATGGCATCTTTATGGTTTTGTTGATCAGGCTTTCCACTTGTTTTGTTTGTTCATTACCGTCAATTCCGACACATCTGGAAACCAGCAGAAACTTGTTTTGATTTCGTTTGCTAGTTTTGTTAGCATGTTTTTGATTTTCCATACAGTCGGATGGGTATTTCTAGTGTTATTCTTGCAGGGTGATGAATGAATGAATGCATGTGTGAAAATTATACTGCTGGGGATACTGATTAGCTATATATGGTTCATGGCCAGTTATATAGCCTCCAGTTCTGCAGTATAAATGCAATGCTGCACTTAGTTGGGAGTAAGTCAGGACTTAGCTGCCATTCCTACTTAAGTTTCTGTTTGGAACCATCTGTGTATAGCAGGATAGAATTTCACTGTTGGGCTTTGTAGGCAGCATGTAGTTGCTGGTAATTTTGTTTAGGTAAAGAATCCTTGTTCCGCACATTGTTTGGGATAGTATCCCAAGGCGGATCTCAGGAGAAATTGCGATTTGAATGAGATTTAAATTACATTGCAGGATTAGGTCTTTTAAATATATATCTGCTGGTGTTTGGATGTACTCTATATATGTTTACCAAACTTGGTTCGTATAAGATTGTCCATATCAGGTGGTCAGGTATTGATTTTATGTTTGCAGCATAGAATAACAGTAAGTTCTACCTTCGTAGTTGTAGTGGTGTTTCATGTGCTTCTGCATATAGGCTTTGTATGCGTGATATGCTCTGTATGGTGATGCATGATATGCTCCTAATATTGTACATAAAGCACTATGATGCACTGGACCAAGCCATCTCAGGGCATTCGGTTTGGTTGAGTTGTATACAGGGGCTCCGTAGTCTAGTCGAGATCTTATAATGGTACTACAATCACAATAAAGTAATTTGATCTGTGCCTAAGGTCATTCAGATAAAACTCAAAACGTTTAGTTTCTTGAGGCAGTTTGTTCTTAGTTGTTTTATATGTTCTAAAAAAGTTAGTTTTTTTTATCAAGAATAAATCCAAGAAATCTTGTGATTGGTTTGAGCAGAATTAACTGTTCGTTAAGTTTTAATTCTGGATCTAAATGAAGGTTTTCTTTTCCTACAGAAGTGCATGACTATTGTTTTTTTTGTGGAGATCGTGAAACCATTTTCTCTTAACCCAATTGCTGACCTTGTTTCTTGTACCTTGTAATTAGCTTTCTATTGTTCTCATGTGTTGGGATTGGAATGAGATGCTGAAATCATCTACATAAAGAGCTGTATTTATGGTAGATGGTATCTGTTGGGTTATCGAATTTATTTTTATTGCAAACAGGGTAACACTCCTTGTAGACAAATTTTTGATAGTGTAGTGTGTATTCATACCTAGAAGGTCCGGCACTGTAAAAATTTCTGGATGAAAATAGGGATATGTCCTCTTAGGTTTAAGTCATATATGTCCCAGATAATACCACAGCACCAGGCTGTATTGCAGGCTTTCTGGATATCGAAACATACCATGACTAAATGCTCTTTTCTAATGAAAGCATTCCATATGTTGTTTTCTATTTTAATTAGGAGGTCCAATATTGATCTATGTGTCCTGAAACCATACTGTGCTGGGCTCAAAAGGTTATAGTTTTCTAGGTACCACATAAATCTTGCATTTATGACCTTTTACATTAATTTACTGTCCAATAGCTGAGTGCTACTGGATGGTAGTTGCTTGGATTAGTAGGATCTTTGCCAGGTTTTGAGAAAGTGTGGATAATAGAATAGTGCCACATGTTAAAAAACTCATGCTCCATATAAATTATGGAGCATGAGTTTCCTAATGTGGAAGATTATGTAGTAGAGATTGTAATGATTTCTTGCCCCTAGTTTCTTTATCATCATATAATTGATCATATACATAAAATTCACAGAACCAACTTTTCTCCTTCAACTTAAGTTTTCTGGAAATACCTCCCTTCACATGTATTAATTTTCATTACTAAATAAATTCTACAGAAATTCAAGTCTAATGTCAACAAATATCTTCTTTCATCTTCTCAACCTTCAACCAATACAAGGTATTAAAGTACCGTAGGTTCTAATACTTTTTGTGTTTGGGGTTTTTATAATTAAAAAAAAAAAAAAAAGAAGCATATCATATCGCTACATCAGACGTCACATGGAAGAACTCGAAGAAGTGGAAGAACCCACATTATGAAACTGTCACATCACTATTGAAGAAATTGGCTTGGACTGCAAGATTAGTGCATATTTTCATTATCAAGGATTTGCACTTTCAAGGAATGTGTGCTTGGTGAATTCCTCTGTGTTTAATACCAAAACTAAACAAATGACAATGTTTCTTCCATGCTTTGTATACACAGTGTGAGTATGAAGGAGATGCATTTTGAGAACACAGTGACATACACACTACATACTAACACAAATTCAACTTGGCACCACACAGGCTCACCTCAACTGAAGAAAGTCTATACTCGAACGTCAGACAGGACAGTGTTACTATTTTCTGGGATCATAAAGGAGTGCATTTAGAACATCATCTGGAGAAAGAACAACAGTAATGAATGAAAAATACTGTGATGTGCTTCTGAACCAATTAAAACTAACAATTAGAAAGAATGTTGTGGTTTACTGTCCTCAGGTGTGTGCCTGCAGCACAATAACTGTCTTCATACCATCCATTCTAAATATTTACCAGGCTTAGTTCCATGTGATTATCATCATTTTTTTTTTTTTTTTTTTTTTGGCCAATAAAAGATGCACTAAGAGGATATCACCACATGATGCACAAAATCCAGTAACAATACTTGTAAATCACTGTAATTGTGAACCTTGACTGTATGTAGAATCACAAGGTATATACAGGAAATTTTATTTATGCAGGTGCATGTTGGGCTATTACTACCATGATGATTGCATTCTTGACTAATTACAGACTCTGAATTTCTGTTTGTTGTTTAAATTTTTTTTCCTTTCAAAATGGAATAACAATTAATTACACACAACAATCATTAAAGTTTATTTCCTTCTTCCAGAAACATAAATTTTTATTCATGTTAAAAATTGTTATTCTTTATAATAATTTTAATTGTTATTATGCTATTAAAATATATCTAAATAACACTATTAATGGCATTTATACCAGCATTTCCAGAAAAAATTTTACTTTCAAACAGGTGAAACACCAAAAAAAATGAAAATTTTCAAAAGTGACAAAGAAAATATGCATGCAAAGTAAGGACAGATGTAACCACCACCTCTAGTAAAAACAGTACACCACATTCACATTCATCTATTTAATAAATTGTTTATCATAATATAATCTATATATAAATATACATATAATAATCTGTCTGGAATGCTCTTTGTACTTGAATAACACAAAGGAATAACGCATGCTTTTGACCTGATTTATTTTGCAATAGGTTTTATTTAGCAGTAAAACCAAGGGAAAAAAAAAAAATTTGCAGTAAAATTTTCCAAAACATTTTCAGACTGATTTTCTAAATTTCCATTTTTTTTTAAAACGGTTCTGGCAAAATAATTGAAATTTTTTTAAAGGCCAATATAGTCATACATGTAAAAAATTACCAAATCTTATTTTTAGCTATTTTTTAAATACATTTTATTACCCAATCCATCCCACTGACATCTTAGCAAAGGGAGTCGAGGGAGAGGATTTTGTTATTACTTTGATATTAACCGTTACTTCTTCTCTGAAATAGTTTTGGCAAAAGGTAATAATCATATATAAGCAAGCAATAAAGCAAACAAAACTGCCATCAGTTAAATAAGTCTACAGAATAAATATTCTTGTGTGTAGCTAAAATTCTTAAAAAGTCAGTGTGGCACCATAAAAGTTTGAGTTGTCTTTTATGGCAAAAGAAGATTTTTCATAACATAAAATGCTGAACTGAACTTGCCAGATATTATATTTTTAATACTAGTAATATTCACACAAAAAAGTCATTAAAAAATTTTGGTATTCACAAATTACACAATTTTGTTCAAACTTAACAAAAGTAAACTATTATCATACAATTGGGAATTCAATTTTACTTTACCAAATATCACATATTAAGAAAGTTGAAACATCTTTCAACTGGCTACTAATTAACCTAAAAAAAAAATTTAGACTTACACTGCACAGTGAAGTGGAGAAAATGGATTACCTCGAAATTCCTTATTTATATACTGATCTAGCAATAAATATACACAGCTTTCATGACCTAAAAATAATACAAAAATGTTATATATTAAAAATAAAAATAATTTTATAAAAATGCTAGCTGACTATATATAAGAGTAAATTTATACTTTGTCTTTTAAAGCAATCAAAAAAATTTCTGAAGAATTGAACACTAATTCATTAAAATTTTATTTAATAAAATCCAAAAATAACAAACCCATGAATGACTGACCAATCACCATGTTAAATACTCTGAGAGCTATATTGTAATAGGATGTTTGCAGAATTCAAAAGTATAAATCGAATAAATTAAATAATCCAGATGATTGGCAACTATTAAGACCTTGAATTATTTTTCATACCATGGCCACTTTACACAAGACTTTTACTGTTCAAGCTTTAGGCCTAAATGGATGTCAGGTGAACTAATGAGACTCGTGGTAGAGAAGAAAACTCTAGGAATGCATATAAATTATCAGGAGACACAGAAACCTATGGTAGATATAAGCTATTCTCTAATCAAGTCACAAAGGAGGTCAGGCAAGAGAAGGCAGATTACAAGAAATCTTTGGCAAGGATGCAAAGAGGAACAGCAAAGACTGCTTTACTTATGTAAACGCCAGAAGGAAAGAGATGACACTTCTGTTGACAATTCTGCTCAGGTAGCTGACAAATTGAATCACTATTTTGCTTCTACATTCACACTCGAGAAGTTATTAAGGGAGGAGGATGCAGAAATTTATCAAAATGTAACAGGGAGCTAAAGGATTTTGTAATAACTGAGAACAAAGCGGAGCACAAACTGTTAAAGATAAACATAAGAAAGGCACCTGGGGTGGATGGGATCTATCCCATCATATATTAAAGGAGGCAGTAAAGTAAAGGAAGTAAGCAAACACTTACCCATGATTATGAGAGCATCCTTGGACTCAGGGGAAGTCCACACGAACTTGATGTGCAACTGCATCCCCAATTCACAAAGGGGATCAAAGAGTGACGAGTAATTACAGACTTGTTAGTTTAACTTCCGTTTCAGGAAAAATAATGGAGCCACTAGTTAAAAAAGCACTGCAGGATCAGCTAAACAAGACTACTGTTAAAGTTCAGATAAAGCATGGGTTTGTTCAGGGGAAGTCTTGTCCGACCAATTTGACTGGATACTATGATGTAGTTACAAAGGAACTAGTTGCAAAAAAAAAAAAAATTTGCTATCATATACTTGGATTTTAGGAAAGCTTGTGATACAGTTGCACGTGGAACACTACTGTACAAATTGGAGCAGTATGGCTTTAAGGGCGAGTTGCTATAATGGATAAAAGGATGGTTGAGTGGGAGAAGACAGATATTCATAATCAATGGACACTGCTCTTTGTGGACTAATGTTATTAGTGGAGTTTTCAGGGTTCTGTTGGGGCCATTGTTATTTTGTATATTTATTCAATGATATTGATGAAGATATATCAGTCATGTCAAAGTTTGCAGATGATACAAAGGTTGGCAGGGTTATAAATATAATAATGTGATTACTATAATAATAATGACAGATAGTATGAATCAGAGCTGTAATGCTCAATATGTTCTACTTTGATATTAATATTTGTAAAATAATAATGACAGTATGCTACTACAACAGGATCTGGCCTTAGTTGCTAATGCTCCTAAAAACCAAATAACAACAAACAACAACAAAACAACAGGATCTAGAAATATTGGACACATGATCTGAAAAGTGGCAACTGAAGTTTAACATTGAGACAAATGCAATGTACTGCAAATGGGTAGCAGTAACCCAGAGTAACATACCAACTGTGCAGTACTACACTCAAGGAAGTGGAGAATGAAAAAGAAAGAACTGGGAGTAATTGTGTGGTCAGATATGAAGTTTTTTGAGCATTTTTTGAGCAAAAAAAAGAGTAGCTCATGGGGTCTTTTCAATGACAGATAGAAATTTTGCTAGCAGGGATAAGGAGGTGATTATCCCCTTGTATAATATAAGGTGATAGTCAGGCCACATCTCGAGTGCTGCATACAGGTCTGAAGGCCTCATTTTAGGAAGGATGTAAAGTGCTGGAACAAGTACAGAGGAGGGCAACGAGATTGGTGAGTGGAACAAAGGGTTTCTCTTACCAATAAAGGCTTAAGTTCTATAAATTGCAGGGGCTGGAGACTAGGCACCTGCGAGGTGATTTAACTGAGGTGTATAAGGCCTTGAATGGTTTGGGTAAGCTCAATGCTAATGGGATTCTTCTTCTTCTTTGCTCAGATTACACACCTGAGGGGACATAAATTCAAATTGAGGAAAGACAGTTGTAGAATAGATGTGCAGAAATTTGCCTTTAGCCAGTAGGTGGCTGATTACTGGAACAAGATTCCATCTGTTGTTGTAGAGGTTGAGAGCATAAATAAATTCAAGGAAGAACTAAAGAAACTTTTGGAGTGAATGAGAAGGTTTTTTTTTTTTTTTTTTTGCTTTAGCATTAGCATTAGTAGAGGCATTTGATGCAAGAAAGCAAGCTTATGCAGCATCAGCCAAAAAAAAAAATAAATAATAATAAATAAATAAATAAAAAATAACCACTTCCACTTCACCCCTCTGTTCGTTCGAAATACCTGTCCAGCTGAGCCTTAAACTTATTTAGGCTATCAACTTCCACGACAAGGGATGGAAGTCTATTCCACCAACCAACCACCCGCTGGCTAAAGGCAAATTTCCTCATGTCTATCCTACATCTGTCTTTTCTCAATTTGAATTCATGCCCTCTCAGGTGATTATTCTGAGCAATAGGAAGAATCCCATCAGCATTGAGCATGCTCAAACCATTCAAGGCTTTATACACCTCTAAGATCACCTCGCTGGTGCCTAGTCCCCAGACACTGTAATTTGCAAAACTTAAGCCTTTCTTCGTAAGAGCACCCCTTTGTTCCATTCCCTAATCTTGTTGCCCTTCTCTGTACTCGTTCCAGCATCTCTACATCCTTCTTGAAATGAGACCTCCAGACCTGTATACAGTACTCTAGGTGTGGCCTGACCATTGCCTTATACAAGGGAATAATCACCTCATTATCCCTGCTAGAAAAATTCCTATATATCATCGACAATACACCATGAGCTACTCTTGCAGCTCGTCTGCACTGCTCAGAAAACTTCATATCTGCCTGCACAACCACTCCCAGGTCCCTTTCATTCTCTACCACTGTCAGTGTAGTACCACAGAGTTGATATGTTGCTCTGGGGTTGCTGTCTCCCATATGTAGTACTTTACATTTGTCAATGTTAAACTTCATTTGCCACCTCTCAGCCCATCTGCTCAACCTTTCCAGATCCTGTTGCAGTAGCATAGTGTCAGTAGTGTCCTTGACAACCCTGCCAACCTTCGTATCGTCTGCAAACTTGGACATTAAGCTTGATATACCATCATCAATATCATTTATAAATACAGAAAACAATAATGGACACAATACTGAACCCTAAGGGACTCCACTAATAACATTAGTCCACGATGAGCAGTGTCCATTGATTACCACTCTGTCTTCTCACCCTCAACCACCCCTTTATCCATAGCAGCAATTTGCCTCCAATGCCACACTGCTCCAATTTGTGCAGCAGTCTTCCATGTGCAACAGTATCAAAAGCCTTTCTAAGATCCAAGTATATAATATCAAAGTTATTCCCTGCATCCAGTTCTTTTGTAACTGCATCATAGTATCCAATCAAATTGGTCTGGCAAGACTTCCCCTTAACAAAACCATGCTGTGTCTGAGCTATAACTGAAGTCTTGTCTGGATGATCCTGCAGTGCTTCTTTAACCAGTGCCTCCATACGCCTCCAGAGGCATATGATGCTTTCTTGCATCATATGCCTCTACTAAGTGCTAAGGACAAATATTGAAAAAACAAAAGAGTATAAGTGATCTCTCTCTCTCTCTCTCTCTCTCTCTCTCAAAAATAAATTCCTTGAAGTAGAAAAATATGGCATACATTATGACCAGAAATCACAATAGAATAAAGGAGATAATTTACATTAAGTGAACACTTCTGAATTTGAATATAAATGTCAGAAAGTAAGCCAGCTACAGAAAAATATTTTTTGTAGCTCACATGTAATTACAGACCTGTTAGTTTAACTTCTGTTCCAGGGAAAGTAATGGAGGCACCGGTTAAAGAAGCTTGCAGGATAATCTAGACAAAGCTTCAGTTATAGCTCAGACAAAGCATGGGTTTGTTAAATGAAAGTCTTGTTTGACCAATTTGATTGGATAATATGATGTAGTCAGTGATCACAGTGTGCTGAAGTGGGATTTACTCAAAGAGGTAACTACCATTAGGGGTAAAGGGAAGGGTTATTGCTTCCGTAAAGGCGGCTACAATGGACAGAGACAGTATTTAAATTCTATACAGTGGGACCAACTGATGATGTTACCAACAGCAAATTCAAAATGGGAAGCATTCAAAGAACTTATCTTGGAAGCTACTAGGCATTACATACCAACTAAGAAATATTGTTCAAGGTTTAGGCCAAAATGGATGTCAGATGAACTAATGAGGCATATGGCAGAGAAGAAAAATGCATGGGATACATACAAATTAACACATGACACAGAAGCCTATGATAGATACAAGTTGATATGCAACCAAGTTACAAAGGAGGTTAGGCAGGCGAAGGCAGATTACGAGAAATCCTTGGCAAGGGATGCAAAGAAAAACAGCAAAGAGTTCTTTACTTATGTAAACTCTAGAAGGAAGGGGATGAATCAGATTGGTCCACTTGATATTGATGGGTCAAGTGTTGATGATCCTGCTCAGGTAGCTAACAAACTAAATGAATAGTTTGCATCGACATTCACACATGAGGAGTTATTCAGCGAGGGGAATGCCAGAGGTGTATTCAACTCTAGCAGTAAGCTACAGAATCTTGAAATAACTGGGAGTAAAGTGGAGGAGAAACTGTTGAAGATAAACACAAGAAAGGCACCCCGGGGTGGATGGGATCTATCCAGTTATATTAAAGGAGGCAGCAAAGGAAGTAAGCAAACCCTTAGCCATAATTATGAGAGCTTCCTTGGACTCAGGGGAGGTACCCATAGACTGGAAATGTGCAAATGTGACCCCAATTCACAAAGGAGGATCAAAGGCTGACACAAGTAATTATAGACCTGTGAGCTTAACTTCTGTTCCAGGAAAATTAATGGAGGCACTGGTTAAAGAAGCACTGCAGGATCATTTAGACAAGACTTCAGTTATAGCTCAGACACAGCATGGTTTTGTTAAGGGGAAGTCTTGCCTGACCAACTTGATTGGATACTATGATGCAGTCACAAAAGAACTGGATGCAGGGAATAACTTTGATATTATATACTTGGATCTTAGAAAGGCTTTTGATACTGTTGCACATGGAAGACTGCTACACAAATTGGAGCAGTGTGACATTGGAGGCAAATTGCTGCTATGGATAAAGGGGTGGTTGAGGGGGAGAAGACAGAGAGTGGTAATCAATGGACACTGCTCATCGTGGACTGATGTTATTAGTGGAGTCCCTCAGGGCTCAGTGTTGGGTCCATTATTGTTTTCTGTATTTATAAATGATATTGATGATGGTATATCGGGCTTAATGTCCAAGTTTGCAGACGATACAAAGGTTGGCAGGGTTGTCAAGGACACTACTGACACTATGCTGCTGCAACAGGATCTGGAAAGGTTGAGCAGATGGGCTGAGAGGTGGCAAATGAAGTTTAACATTGACAAATGTAAAGTACTACACATGGGAAACAGCAACCCCAGAGCAACGTATCAACTTTGTGGTACTACACTGAGAGTGGTAGAGAATGAAAGGGACTTGGGGGTGGTTGTGCAGGCAGATATGAAGTTCTCTGAGCAGTGCAGACGGGCTGCAAGAGTAGCTCATGGAGTATTGTCAATGATATACAGGAACTTTTCCAGCAGGGATAAGGAGGTGATTATTCCATTGTATAAGGCGATGGTCAGGCCACACCTAGAGTACTGTATACAGGTCTGGAGGCCTCATTTCAAGAAGGATGTAGAGCTGCTGGAACGAGTACAGAGAAGGGCAACAAGATTAGTGAATGGAACAAAGGGGTGCTCTTATGAAGAAAGGCTTAAGTTTTGCAAATTACAGTGTCTGGAGACTAGGCACCAGCGAGGTGATCTGATAGAGGTGTATAAAGCCTTGAATGGTTTAAGCATGCTCAATGCTGATGGGATTTTTCCTCTAGCTCAGAAAAATCACCTGAGAGGGCATAAATTCAAATTGAGGAAAGACGGATGTAGGATAGACGTGCGGAAATTTGCCTTTAGCCAGTGGGTGGTTGGTTGGTGGAACAGACTTCCATCCCTTGTGGTGGAGGTTGACAGCCTAAATAAGTTTAAGGCTCAGCTGGACAGGTATTTTGAACGAACAGACTGGTGAAGTGGAAGTGGGATTTTTTTTTTTTTTTTTTGGCTGATGCTGCATAAGCTTGCTTTCTTGCATCAAATGCCTCTACTAATGCTAATGCTTGCAGGATAATCTAGACAAAGCTTCAGTTATAGCTCAGACAAAGCATGGGTTTGTTAAATGAAAGTCTTGTTTGACCAATTTGATTGGATAATATGATGTAGTCACAAAAGGAACTAGATGCAAAGAATAATTTTGATATCATATATTTGGATCTTAGAAAGGCTTTTGATACTGTTGCACATGGAAGACTGCTGCACAAATTGGAGCAGTGTGGCACTGGAGGCAAATTGCTGCTATGGATAAAGGGATGGTTGAGTGGGAGAAGACAAAGAGTGGTAATCAATGGACACTGCTATTTGTAAACTAATGTTATTAGTGGAGTCCCCAGAGTTCAGTGTTATGTCCATTGTTGTTTTCTGTATTCATTAATGATATTGATGATGGTATATCAGGCTTAATGTCCAGGTTTGCAGATGATACAAAGGTCAGCAGGGTTGTTAATGACACTAATGACAATACGCTGCTGCAACAGGGTCTAAAAAAGTTGAGTAGATGGGCTGAGAGGTGGCAACTGAAGTTTAACGTTGACAAATGTAAAGTAGTGCATATTGGAAGCAGCAACCCCAGAGTAACGTATCAACTGTGTGGTACTACACCGACAGAGGTAGAGAGTGAAAAGGACCTGGGGGGTAATTGTGCAGGCAGATATGAAGTTTTCTGAGCAGTGCAGACGGTCTGCAAGATTAGTGTGTGTGTGTGTGTGTGTGTGTGTGTGTGTGTGTGTGTGTGTGTGTGTGTGTGTGTGTGTGTGTGTGTGTGTGTGTGTGTGTGTGTGTGTGTGTGTGTTTAGGGGTGCATAAGCTGGCAGGGCTATAGTGCACCTATTCATAAGGTAAAAACAAAGTTCAGATGTAACTCTGATTTTTATTATCAAGATCTTTTAGAATTTTTTTTATAAAAGAGAAAAATTCATTGATGTTTGCATCCTCTCCAATATGTCATTGTGTCATCAGTTCTCGTAGATTTGTCAAAGAAAACAGGATGGATATTCTGTCATGTTGATAGTGTGGACATTCAATCAGGATACGTTTCACTGTCAAAAAGTGCTGAACAGTGTGGACACTTAGGAGGATCCTCACCTGTCAGTAGATGGAGGTGAGTCAGATATGTTTGTCCTATTCGTGCAAGTACCACTTCTTCTCTTTGCACTGTTTTCATGCTAGAGCACCAAAACTTTGGTTCCTGTTTTAATTGGTAGAGTTTATTATTGGTTTGGGTGTGCCATTGCTCTTTCAACTGTATGGGACATGCTGTTTGTATGATGTGATTATAGTCAGAGGATGGGGCTGGGGCAGAGGTTAAATCAAAAGCTGTTGGATTTTTGGCAGTTTTGTCAGCTAGTTCATTCTCCTTTATCCACGAATGTGCAGGGATCCAGCAAAAGGTCACTGATTGGTGACTTTCTTCAATTTTCAGTAGGAGACTTCTGATTTGATTTAAGACAGAGTGAATCTTGTAAGAAGAAGAGTTTTTGACTGCTGTAATTGAGGTCAGTGAGTCCAAATATAATAAGTATTCTACAGAAGGGTAGTGATTCACCTTTTCTAAGGCTAATTTTATTGCATGGAGTTCTGCTGATAAGCTGCTATACTCAGGTGGAAGAACAGCCAAAATAATTGTAGAAGGAAATACTGCAGTTGCTCCAATGGCTGATTTGTTATTGTTTGTTTGTTATTTGGTTTTTAGGAGCATTAGCAACTAAGACAATATTGCTCAGGGAATATGCGGTGGTCATTCCCTGACCTTTCCGCATCCTCCGTATTTGGTGGTTATGGGCTCGAACCCCGGTCTAATCAAGAAGCATGTGCTACACACTGCTGCTCCTTCCCACCTGGCTATGGAGGCGCCCTTCAATGGCTGAATATGATTTGGAGCCATCAGTATATATTCAGCATATTTTTTCAGCAAAATATTTTCAGTACATTTTTGAATATGGTTTGCATGGAGTTGTTTAACACTGATCATGGGTAGGCGATTCTTTCCCCACTTGTGAAGATAAGTATCGCAGGTTGGTTGTGGAGGGGGAGTCCACGTCGGTTGTGAGTCATTCATTACTTGTTGCCTGTTGACAATAGGAACATTCAAACTCTGTGTTAATTCAATAAGGCGTAAGCCTGCTGGTCTTATTTTAGTGGGTTTGTTACTATAGAGATTTTTCAGTGATGGATTAAAGAGGTATGGCTCAATAGGAACTTTGTATTCGAGCTGCATACTTAAGAAGCAGAGTTTTTCTGCAAAGGTAAAGAGGGGACTCATTAGCTTCAATGTATAAACTATGAGTAGGGGATGTCCTGAAAGCACCAAGTGCAATCCGCAATGTACTATGCTGTATAGGATCTAGCCATTGTAGTGTACTCTTACGGGCAGAATCAAAGTGGAGCACTATAATCTGATTGGGATCTGACCAATGCTCTATATAAGAGCAATAAAGATGTATGGTCTGCTCCCCAAGACAATACAGATAAAGCTCTTAGCACGTTTAGTTTTTTGAGGCAGGATATACGCAGAAATTTAATGTGCTCAAGGAAATTTAATTTTCTGTCAAGGATTAATCCCAAGAATCTGATGTTGTTAGTCACTGGAATGGTAAAGACATCTGAAATTCAGGATCTGTATGCATTTTCTGTTGATTACAAAAGTGGATTGCAACAGTCTTCTGCTGTGATAGACGACAGCCATTTAACTCTGATCACCTTTGGACTTTATTCAAGGATATCTGCAGTTGCCATTCAATGGAGCTCATGTTCTGAGAATGGCAAGAAATAGAGAGATCATCAGCATAAAGGTAGGTCTGAACAGTATTTGGAAGTTCTTTTGTGATGGAATCGATTCTAAAGGCAAAAAGGGTTGCACTCAGTACAGACCCCTGTGGCACTCCTTCTTCCTGTAAAAATGTTGTAGAAAGCGAGTTGTGGTATTGAACTTGGAACGAACAATTCTGGAGAAAGTTTCTGATGAATATAAGAAGGTTGCCTCGTAGATCAAGAGCATGGAAGTCACTGAAAATGCCACAATGCCAAGTAGTATCAAATGCCTTCTCTATGTCTATGGAAACCATAACAAGATGTTCATTTTTTCCAAAGGCATTACAAATTGCAGACTCAGCTTTAATCATGAGATCTAAGGAGGACCTGTTCTTTCGAAAGCCATGTTGATTATTACTAATTAGTTTTTGTATTTTGATGATCCAAACAAGACAATTATGGATCATTTTTTAAGTAATTTACCGAGGCAACTGGATAGGGAAATAGGTCTATAACTGTTAGGATCTTTTCCAGGTTTCAAAAAGGCAAGAACTGTAGCATGATGCCAAGAGCTGGGATAAATGTTTTCCATAAATATTCGGTTATAGTACATCAGCAGTATTTGTTTTGTCACCAAGGTTATGTAACATGATATAAGATATTCCATCTGGCCCAGTGGCACTGTTGCATGTTGTTTTAATGGCGTATAGAAATTCAGAAAATTAAAGAGGCTGATTATACGGAAGGAAAACTGAAGGTCGAAAGTTGATGGCTCGTTGTTCAGTCTTGGTCTTTATTTTCTGAAAATCTGGAGAATAAGTTGATGCCGCTGAAACTTGGGCAAAGGTTTTGCCCAAGGCATTTGCTATGTCCTCAGGAGCAGAGAGTTCTTGCCCATTCCATGAAAGAATTGGTGAAGGGGTGGTTGGAAATTTGCCAGAAATCTGCCTGATTTTCTTCCATATTAACCTGGAGTTAGGGTTTCTATTTATGGTAGATGCAAATGAAATCCAAGAATTCTTCTTGGCTTGTCTTTGAATGAGACCTGCTTTTGCCCTTGGCTTCTTGTAGTTAATTAGATTAGCTGTGGTTGGGTATCTACAAAATAAATTTCATGCTTTCTTTTTTTTAACTTCTTTGCTTTTGTGCATTGTTCATTCAACCAATAGTTAAGGTGCTGTCGGGACTGGGGGTTTGATAATGGAATTGAACATTTAGTTACAGATAGTAGGTGTGAAGTGATATAATATGTGGCTTCATCTATTAATTGCGCTCATATAAATTTCTCATCCAGGGTGACAGCTGACTGAAATTTGACCCAGTTGGCTTGAGAGAACTTCCATTTCCTGCAGGGTTGGGCTACTAGTGGTTGTGCAATGAGCAGATCACGAATAATTGGAAAATGGTCACTGCCCATGGGGTTGTCCATGACAGACTATTCCATGATTGGAAACAGAATTGGGGAGCATATGGAGAGATCGATTGCAGACGTTTGTCCAGCTGGTAATTGTATGTGAGTGGGTAGACCTGTATTAAGAATGGTAAGGTTTTGCTTATTCAGAAATGTTTCAATTAGTCAACCATGCCTATCTAATTTAGTCGATCCCCATAAAGGGTGGTGGCTATTGAAATCTCCCAAGAGATAGACAGGTGAAGGTAACTGCATTAGCAGGTTTTCAAGATCTTGGAAAGAAAAGGTGTTCGTGGGAGATATTGATACTAGTGTTAACGCAATCTGGGCTATCAAACGTATGGTAACAACTTCAATTTCAGCTTGTAGAACAATTTGCTTGGTTGGGATCTTTGAGCTAACCAAGATAGCCACACCTCCATGGGCAGCATTTGAAGTATTACGATATTGTCAATAGATAGAATAGTTCTTTATGGTAGTAGAAATTTGAGGAGTTAGATATGTTTCCTGTAGACAAAAACCAACTGGCGAGTAGCGGATAATTAAATCTTGAATATCGTTAAGGTTGCTACGAAATCCTCTACAATTCCATTGTAAAATATAATGGCATTATTGGTGTTTAACAGAAGAAGCTGTATTTATTTTTTTTTTTTTTGATGTGACTGATTTATGGCATTCAGGCTTCAGTTTTTCTTTTTTGGAGAAGAATGGTCAACTAGTGTCCATATCTTCTTCTGCATATATCCCTAAGATTGAATCTTCCTGTCTGGATGAGTCAGTTGTATCCATAGATGTGTCCTGAATATTCATTTTTATGTTTGAGCCTCAGTTATTTGATGTAGCATCAATCATTGGAGGAGGAGAAGGAGATTTCAAAGGTACTGTAAATGCAGTATTGCTTGCCTGGTTCAAGTGCTTGGGGATACTGGACTGTTGCTGAGAGAGAACAGTATGAGCCCAGTCAGAGATTGAAGTGCTGTAAGGGACTGTAACATCAGTTTGGATAGTTTGGTTTGGATTTTATTGGCGCATTAGCAACTAAGGCTATAATGTGCCAAGACCAACAGTCTGGGTAGCCACTGACTGATATTTTTGCACCACACTGGAGTATGTACGTTTAGAAATACTGGGAGCAATTAATTTCCTTACTTCTTGAAAGTTTACTTTATTTTCAATCTTGTATTTTACAATTTTCTTTTCAGTTTTCCATTTTGTTGCACGTCCTAGAATAAGCAGGATCGTTGCCTTTACAGTCAGGGCAGGTCATTTCTGTTCCCAAACAATCACTTTGAGTGTGATCGGAGAACCCACAGTTCAGACAAACTGGGTTTCCTTTGCATGCCGTTTGAGAGTGACCATATTTTTGGCACTTATAACATCTCAATGGATTAGGTATGTAGGGTCGAATGCAGCAAAGAAAATAACTTGCTTTTATGGAAGAAGGTAGGTTTGGGGTATTAAAAGTGAGTATAATATTTCTTGTAGATGCGAGTTGTTGTTGTTATTTGGTTTTTAGGAGCATTAGCAACTAAGGCCATATTGCTCCGGGGATATGCGGTGGTCATTCCCTGACCTTTCTGCATCCTCCATATTTGGTGGCTCACGGGCTCGAACCCCCGGTCTAATCAAAAAGCGTGTGCTACGCACTACTGCTCCTGCCCACCTGGCTATTGAGGCGCTGTAGGTTCGAGTGTATTGTCCTTTTTAATCATTTTTCTTTTTACTGCAATTACATTTTGCTCCTGAAGTTCTTGACTTATCTCCTCCTCCGAGACATTCAATAGATCCCAGCTGGATATAACACCCTTAGATGTGTTTAGGGTACCATGGGGAGAAACTTTTACTGAAATTCCAGCAAAATTTATAACTTTCAGTAGATGTTCCGAATGTTTCCTGCTGATTGTTTCTACTACTGTCAGGGGACCGACTAGTTTCTACTAGTAGGTCCCCTGATTGTAGTTTCTTGACTGTTTTAGGAGATCCTGCAAGACTTTCGAGACTTCTTGGATAAGAAACGGAGACAATTTGGTGAGAAGCTGATCTGTAAGAGAGTGCATTATGAAAAATGCAGGAAAATCTGTCAGAGGAGTTGGTCTTAAACCTCTTGGGTTGAGACATATCATGTTCATTTTCTATGTCTGGCCAAGAGCTTCTTGGCTCTAGAGGAGAAAACTTACTGTGTTTCATATTTGCTCCTTTTGGCCCTTGGCAGATTAACTGTTCTGTCAAGGTTTCCGGCCCCTCCTAGGGAGGCAGGAGCAGTGCCTGGTGTGACCAAGCGAGAGGTAGTAGGTGTTAGTAATAAATATATAAGAAATAAAGAAAGGTGACTTCCTTTCTTGCTCTGTAAAGTACTTTTTTAACAAGAACTGTTATTAAATAAATAATTTTTTTAAGGAGAGGAATGAAAAAGAACTATGAAATCACTTTTTAGAAAACCACAATTTAAGCACAGAGAAATCACTGAGTCACAATCGCTTGACACCCGGGGCACAAGAGTAGCTCATGGTGTCTTGTCAATGATACACAGGAATTTTTCTAGCAGGGATAAGGAGGTGATTATCCCCATGTATAAAGCAGTGGTCAAGCCACACCTTTAGTACTGTATACAGGTCTGGAGGCCTCATTTTAAGAAGGATGTAGAGCTGTTGGAACGAGTAAAGATAAGAGCAACAAGATTAGTGAATGAAACAAAGGGTTGCTCTTACGAAGAAAGGCTTAAATTTTGCAAATTATAGTGTCTGGAGACAAGGCACCGGCGAGGTAATCTGATTGAGGAGTATAAAGCCTTGAATGGTTTGAGTATGCTTAATGCTGATGAGATTCTTCGTCTTGCTCAGAATAATCACCAGAGAGGGCATAAATTCGAATTGAGGAAAGACAGTTGTAGTATAGATGTGTGGACGTTTGCCTTTAACCAGCGAGGAGTTGATTGCTGGAATAAACTTCCATCTGTCGTTGTAGAAGTTCATAACTTAAACAGATTCAAGGCAGAACTAGACAAACATTTGGTGAATGTGTGAAATGAGAAGAAGGTGAGTGTTTTTTTTTTTTTTTTGGCTGATGCTATATAATTTGCTTTCTTGCATCATGTAGCCCTTGCTAATGCTAAGTATGCCCTGCTAGAAAAATTCCTGTATTTCATTGACAACATATCATGAGCTACTCTTCCAGACTATCTGCACTGCTCAGAAAACTTCATATCTGCCTGCACAATTACCCCCAGGTCCTTTTCATTCTCTACCACTGTCAGTGTGGTACCACAGAGTTCATACGTTACTCTGGGATTACTGCTTCCCATAGGTAGTACTTTACATTTGTCAATGTTAAACTTCAGTTGCCACCTCTCAGCCTATCTGCTCAACTTTTCTAGATCCTGTTGCAGCAGCGTAGTGTCATTAACAATCATGCCAACCTTCATATCATCTGTAAACTTGGACATTAATTAAGCCTGATATACCATCACAAATATCATTAATACATACAGAAAACAAAAATGGACCAAACACTGAATCACGAGGGACTTCACTAATAACATTAGTCCACGAAGAGCAGTATCCATTGATTACCACTCTTTGACTTCTCCCACTCAACCATCCCTTTATCCATAGCAGCAATTTGCCTCCAATGCCACACTGCTCAAATTTGTGCAGCAGTCTTCCATGTGCAACAGTATCAAAAGCCTTTCTAAGATCTAAATATATTATATCAAAGTTATTTCCTGCATCCAGTTCCTTTGTAACCACATCATAGTATCCAATCAAATTGACCAGGCAAGACTTCCCCTTAACAAAACCATGCTGTGTCCAAGCTATAACTGAATTCTTGTCTAGATGTTATTCAGGGAGGGAAATGCCAGATTTGAATACACCTCTGCCATTCCCCCTCCCTGAATAACTCCTTATGTGTGAATGTAGATGCAAAATACTGATTTAGTTTGTTAGCTAACTGAGCAGGATCATCAACAGTTGAACAATCAATATCCAGTGCACCAATCTGATTCATCCCTTTCCTACTAGAGTTTACATAGGTAAAGAACTCTTTCCTGTTTTTCTTTGCATCCTTAGCCAAAGATTTCTCATAATCTGCCTTTGCTTGCCTAATCTCCTTTGTGACTTGAGTACGGACCAGCTTATATCTATCATAGTTTTCCATGTCACCCATCAATTTATATCTATATCCCACGCATTTTTCTTCTCTGCCACATGTCTCATTAGTTCATCTGACATCAATTTAGGCCTAAATCTTGAACAATATTTCTTAGTTGGTATGAAAAGTCTAGTAGCTTCCAAGATTAATTCTTTGAATGCTTCCCATTTTGAATTTGCTGTTGGTAACATCATCAGTTGGTCCCACCGTATAGAATTTAAATACTGTCTCAGACCTCCGTAGTCGCCTTTACGAAAGCAAAAACCCTTCCCTTTACCCCTAATGGTAGTTACCTCTTTGAGTAAATCCCACTTCAGCACACAGTGATCAGTGCCACCTAGTGGTTCCTTTATCTGCAGAATCTTACTGCATGAAGAATTACTACTGATAATCAGATGAAGAGTATTACGCCCTCCAGTTTCCTCCTGAACATGCTGCTGTAGAAAACAATCATCCAATAAATCCACAAAAGCCTTGCTAGTGTGTGAATGACCAACCCTCAAATACTAATCAATATCTGGGAAATTAAAATTTCCCCTTTATAAGACTTTCTGATTTACTGGCACACTCCATTTCCCTGTATAGTTGTTTATTATACTCATTACGGTCATTAGGCCTATAACACACTCTACTCTCAATTTTGATTTCCCAGTGTTTATGTCACACCAAACGGAATCGACACTGAACTGTCCAGCCAAGTCGACTGGCTGTACTTCCTTGGATTTTATGTGTTTCTTAAGAATTTGCAGATAAAGGAACCACTAGGTGGCAGTGATCACAGTGTACTGATGTGAGATTTACTTAAAGATATAATCACCATCAGGGATAAAGGAAAGGGTTTTTGCTTCCGTAAAGCTGAGTACAGTGGTCTCAGACAGTTTTTAAATTCTGTACAGTGGGATAAAATGACAATGTTGCCAACAGTAAATTCTAAGTGGGAAGCATTCAAGGAATTAATCCTGGAAGCTACTAAAAGTTTCATACCTATTAAGAAATGTTGTTCAAGGTTTAGGCCTAAATGGTTATCAAATGAACTAATGAGGCTCGTGACAGAAAAGAAAAATGCATGGGATGCATAAAAATTATCAACCGACTTAGAAGCCTATGTCAGATATAAGATAGTCTGTAATCAGGTCACAAAGAAGGTTAGGCAGGCAAAGGCAGATTACGACCAGAAATCTTTGGCAAAAGATGCTAAGAAAAACAGCAAGGATTTCTTTACTTATATAAACTCTAAAAGGAAGGGGATGAATCTGATTGGTCCGCTTGATATCGATGGTTCGACTGTTGATGATCCTGCTCAGATATCAAACAAACTGAATGAGTATTTTGCATCTACATTTACACATGAGGAATTATTAAGGTTTGAAGATGGCAGAAGATTATCAAATTGTAGCAGGGTGCTTAATGATTTTGTGATAACTGAGAGCAAAGTAGAGGAGAAATTGTTGAAGTTAAACATAAGAAAAGCACCTGGGGTGAATAGGATTTATCCAGTTATATTAAAGGAGGCAACAAAGCAACTAAGCAAACCCTTAGCCATAATTATGAGAGCATCCTTGGACTCAGGGGAGGTTCCCATGGACTGGAGATGTGCAAATGTATCTACAATTCACAAAGGGGGGGATCGAAGGGTGACACAAGTAATTACAGACCAGTTAGTTTAACTTCTGTTCTGGGTATAATAATGGAGTCATCGGTTAAAGATGCATTGCAGGGGCTTAGAGGGGAACAGGTATCCTGTGTGTTATCAGACACTCAGCCTAAAACACTGATGGATCCAATATTTCTCTAATACAGAAGATTTATGAGAAGTCCGGTTGGCCTGCCTCCCTAAAATCCACTCATGCACACCTTCTCGATAGTAAGCCCTGTTACGTCACTTGGGTGGCAACGAACGTGTGGAGTGGTTCTCTTCAAGACGCCTGGTCAGTGTGAAGAGGAAAAGACCAAACCCTCCAGCATATGACAGCACAACAATACAAATGGCCCTCAGTCCCCAGCAGCTTTCACTCTCCCTCTTACGGCAGCAAGAGGATCAGAGTAGAAGCAGAGGGTGCTAAGAATCTCTGGGTACGACCAGGCTGCCATGCATGGAAACTGAACTTGGCCTGTTATAACGTACGATCACTCATCGGTGAAGACAGGATATTGGAGCTGGAAAAGGAATTAGAAAATGTGAATTGGAATATCATCAGTTTGGCTGAAACAAGAAGAAGAAATGAATCACTTAAGTTTATCAAGTGGAAATCTGCTGTACATCAATGGAAACCGTGAAGGGAGTGAAGGTGGAGTTGGGTTTCTGGTCCATAAAGATTTTAAAAACAACATTTTGGAATTCAAAAGTACATCACCAAGGGTGTCAAGACTAATACTCAAGATTTCTAAGAGGTACAAGCTAAAGATTATAATGATTTATGCACCAACATCGAGCCATGATGATGAAGAGGTTCAAGAAATGTACACCGAAATCGAGAGTCTTCTAGATGAGCAGAAAACCCACTACACTATTATTATGGGGGACTTCAATGCTAAGGTTGGAAAAAGGCAAAACAGCGCAGAAAGAGGAACTATAGGAAATTTTGGAATTGGTGAAAGAAATAAGAGAGGTGAAAGACTTGTGGAATTTGCAGAATCTCAAGCACAGTCAGTAATGAACACTTTTTTCAAGAAAAGGGTGAACAGAAAGTGGACATGGAAGAGTCCAAATGGATTAACAACTAATGAAATTGACTTCATCCTCACTAACAGAAGATATATTGTGAATGATGTTACCGTCCTGAATAAGGTAAATGTTGGAAGTGATCACAGAATGGTATCACAGAAAGGTGTACACTTGATATAGATGTAGGAATCTATATGGTGATCACAGAAAGGTGTACACTTGATATAGATGTAGGAAAGGAAAGGAAAAAACTGACTCGAGTAAATAATACAAAGGTCTTTGAGATAACAGAGGAGGAGAAAAGGCAGTATGTACTGGAACTTAAGAACAAGTTTCAGCTTCTGCAGACTGCTCAGGACCAAGATATCGATGAGGAATATGACAACTTTCTGAAAGTGATAAAGCCCAAGAAACCTATAGGGAAAAAGAAATCCATAAAAGAAAAAATTAGTCAAGAAACACTTGTCATGATGAACCAAAGATGACAAATGAAGAGCAAGAAAAACACTGACAGGGAGAAAATTGAGTATACTGAGTTATGCAAAGCCATAAGAAAGAGACTCAGTGAGGACATAAGAAGATTTAGCACAAGAAAAGTAGAACAAGCATTAAGGGAAAACAAAGGATTTAAATCAGCAGCCATGAGCAGTAATACAGAAAGACAAATGATACTGAAACTGAAGAATAGCGATGGTGTACTTATAAACAGCAGAGAAGGCATAATTCAAATAGCAGAAGACTACTATAGAGAATTATACATGGAGCGAGGGAATGATACCAGCAGTGGGGAAGATGGATTGCAAAGTAGCAACACATACGACATACCCGATATTCTTCCTGATGAGGTAGAACATGCATTGAAGAAAATGAAGAATCGGAAAGCCCCGGCGGAAGATGAAGTTACTGTAGAGTTGTTAAAATTGGGGGGGAAGAGACATAACACAAAAACTGGCAAGGATCTTCACAAAGTGCATTAGAAAAGGTGTGACGCCTGAGCAGTGGAATAATGCAATCATAGTTTTGCTGCATAAGAAAGGAGATAAATCAGAAATTGGAAATTATAGACAAATTAGCTTGTTATCCCACATCTACAAGTTGTTCACAAGGGTCATTACTAACAGATTAGAAAGAATACTTGATGAGAATCAACCGAAAGAGCAAGGCTGGCTTTAGGACAGGATTCTCAACTATGGATCACCTTCACGTAATATCACAGCTAATGGAGAAAGCAAATGAATATAAAACACCATTATGCCTGGCATTTGTGGACTATGAAAAGACATTTGACTCCATACAGCATAAGGCAATGTTTCAGGCACTGGAAAGACAAGGCATAGATATCCCATATATTATGATTTTGAAGAAAATATAGGAGAACGCTACCTCCTTTATTAGACTAGACAAAGACAGTAATAAATTTAAAATCGAGAAAGGAGTTCGACAAGGAGACAATATCTCTGAAGCTGTTTACTGCTGCCCTTGAGGAAGCTTTCAGAAGATTAGACTGGTCGCAGAAAGAAGTCAATGTGAATGGAGAGTACCTAAACCATTTACGATTTGCAGATGACATTGTGGTCATAAGTCACGATCCCAAAGAATTAGAGGAAAATCTTAATCAGTTATGCACAGTTAGTAAAGATTTTGGACTAAAGATGAATATGGCTAAAACAAAGTAATGATGAACAAGTATGCCACGGAAAGGGAAATAATGATTGAAGGAGCAGTAATTGAAAAGGTGGAGTCATATACTTATCTGGGACAAGTTATTAGCTGTAATAATGATAAATGGCTGGAAGTCAAGAGAAGAATAAGTTTTGGATGGATAGCATTCAGGAAATATAGTCACATACTGAAGAGCAATATCCCAGTTTGTCTGAAACGTAAAATAATGAACCGATGTATACTCCCCATCATGACTTATGGAAGTGAAACTTGGGCACTCACCAAAAGAATGGAAGAGAAGCTGAGAACTACACAGCGAAGAATGGAATGAATTATACTGGGAATCAGACTGTTAGATAAGAAGAGAAACACATGGATTAGGCAGCAAACTCAAGTAAAGGACATTCTTATTAAAACAAAAGAACTAAAATGGTCTAGGGCAGGACACATAGCTCGAATACATGATGACAGATGGACTAAGAAAATAACAGAATGATACCCAAGAGGAACTAGAAGAAAACCAGGAAGACAAAGGCGGAGATGGATAGATGAAATTCATGAGTTTTTGGGTAGTAAATGGATGGCCAGTGCTCAAAACAGAAGGAACTGGAAAGTTGCTGGAGAGGCCTTCATCCTGCAGTGGATTGAAAATGGCTGATGATGATGATGATGCAGGATCATCTAGACAAGACTGCAGCAACAATTCAGACACAGCATGGGTTTGTTAAGGGAAAGTCTTGTCTGACAAATTTGATAGGATATTATGATGTGGTTACAAAGGAACTGGATGCAAAAAATAATTTTGATATCATATATTTGGATTTCAGGAAAGCTTTTGACACTATTGTGCATAGAAGACTATTGTACAAATTGGAGCAGAATGGTATTAAGGGTAAATTGCTACAATGGATAAAAGGATGGTTAAGTGGGAAAAGACAGAGGGTGGTAATTAAAGGGTGCTGCTCATCGTGGACTAATGTTATTAGTGAAGTCCCACAGGGTTCGGTGTTGGGTCCTCTGTTGTTTTTATATTTATCAATGATATTGATGAAGGTATATCAGGCTTAGTGTCAAAGTTTGCTGTTGTTGTTGTCGTTTGGTTTTTAGGAGCATTAGCAACTAAGACCATATTGCTATGGGATATGCGGTGGTCATTCCCTGACCTTTCCGTATTTGGTGGTGATGGGCTCGAACCCCAGTCTAATCATTCGAAGTTTGCAGATCATACAAAAGTTGGCAGGGTTGTTAATGACAGTAATGGCAGTGTGCTACTGCAACAGGATCTAGATAATTTGGACAGATGGGCTAAGAAGTGGCAACTGAAGTTTAACTTTGACAAATGCAAGGTACTGCATATGGGTAGAAGTAACGTCCCAGAGAAACATACAAACTGTGTGGTACTACACTTAAGGTGGCAGAAAGTGAAAAAGACCTGGGAGTAATTGTGCAGTCAGATATGAAGTTTTCTGACTAATGCAGACAGGCTGCCAGGGTAGGTCATGGGGTTTTGTCAATGATATATAGGAATTTTGCTAGCAGGGAAAAGGAGGTGATTGTCCCTCTGTATAAGGCAATGGTCAGGCCACGCCTTGAGTACTGCATACAGGTCTCTAGGCCTGATTTTAGGAAGGATGTAGATTTGCTTGAGCGTGTACAGAGAAGGGCAACAAGATTGGTGAGGGGAATAAAGGGATCCTCTTACCAAGAGAGGCTTAAGTTCTGCAAATTGCAGTGGCTGGAGACAAGGCACCTGCGTTGTGATCTGACTGAGGTGTATAAGGCCTTGAATGGATTGAGCATGCTGAATTCTGATGGGATCCTTCCACATGTTCAGATTATGAACCTAAGGGGGCATAAATTCAAATTAAGAAAAGACAGATGTAGCATAGATGTGTGGAAATTTGCCTTTTGCCAGAGGGTGATTAATTGCTGGAACAAACTTCCATCTGTCGTTGTGGAAGTTGATAAGTTAAATAAATTTAAGGAGGAACTGGACAGGCATTTGGAGGGAATGGTGTGATTTTTTTTTTTTTTTGGCTGATGCTGCATAAGCTCATACACTTGCTTTCTTGCATCATATGCCGCTATTACTACTACCCCTCCTCCCTTCCATTTCTGCATTCCTTACATCTGTGTGACACCACATCTCTGATATCTCAACAATATCTGCCTTTGATGTTTTGACCAACACCTCAAATTCATCAAATTTATTTACCAAACTCCTAGCATGCAAGTATACATGCACCTGTTCCTTCTTAGCTACCCGAACACAGCCCATGTGTTTACTTGTACTGCAATGACTCCAAGCAGTCTCTGAAATCCCCTGCATCTTGTTTTCCAGGCTGCTGCTTATTCCAAGTGACCAACTCACAAATTCCAGTCAGTATCTGGGAAATTAAAATCCCCCATTATAAGACGCTCTGATTTACTGGCCCACTCTATTTCCCTGTACAGTTGTTTATTATACTTATCAGTCATTAGGCCTATAACACACTCCTCTCTGATTATGCTATGATTATCAATTAGAGACTTTCGAAGGCAGACAACTATCATTTTAAAACATTTTTATGAGAATACAGAGACTTAAGATCTTAGACCTGTGTCTAAGTGGGAAACCCAAGCACAGAACAGTAAAATAAGGGGATTATGAGAACTCATTTCACATGAGATGTGATTAAATTCTTGTACATGCAAACGGCTGTGTTCAATTACCCACTTCCATTCACAAAAACTCACAGCACTAAATGTATAACTGATGTCCAAAAAATATATGACAATTTCAATTTCAGTTAAAGACCCATTTTGTAACTTTAATCAGATATAAAAATATTATGGATGAGTAACTTACCAGAATAACATGCCCAGTGAAGAGGAGTGTAGCCCCACTTATCTAACAAACTTTGTTCTGGAAAAGACTGCAACAAGGAACCCAACACACCAACATTGCCACAAGCAGCAGCTAAGTGAATCGGTGTCTTGTCTAGAAGATCTCTGTGAGTAACTAAGGCACCACTCATTAAAAGTGCATCCACACATTCCTCATGTCCTGTTACAGCCTATGGAAAAAAATTTTAATTTGAACTGATTAATATGAACAAATATCAGAACAAGGTTATTGTTTAAATTCATCAATATAATCTAACCATATATACAAAAGGTGCGGGAGAAATTTTTTCCAAAAGGAAAAAGAAATTTCTTTGACTTAGAGATCCACACAGTCTTCCTCTATTTAGCATTAGCATTAGTAGAGGCATTTGATGCAAGAAAGAAAGCTTATGCAGCATCAGCCAAAAAAAAAAAAAAAAACCCACTTCCACTTCACCCCTCTGTTCGTTCAAAATACCTGTCCAGCTGAGCCTTAAACTTATTTAGGCTATCAACCTCCACCACAAGGGATGGAAGTCTGTTCCACCAACCAACCACCCGCTGGCTAAAGGCAAATTTCCGCACGTCTATCCTACATCTGTCTTTCCTCAATTTGAATTTATGCCCTCTCAGGTGATTTTTCTGAGCTAGAGGAAGAATCCCATCAGCATTGAGCATGCTTAAACCATTCAAGGCTTTATACACCTCTATCAGATCACCTCGCTGGTGCCTAGTCTCCAGACACTGTAATTTGCAAAACTTAAGCCTTTCTTCGTAAGAGCACCCCTTTGTTCTTGTTTGTTAGATGACTATAGAATTGCAGATTCTAATATTCTGAATATAACTATCAGGTGATTTATAAATAAACTGGTGACCATTTGGAAAATATAAACATTTTCACCTTACTTAGTTCAGCAATATGTGTTAACCCTAACAAAATATTTAGTAATTGGCAATATGGTTCAAATCAAAGAAAGAAAAAAGCAGACAAAAAAAAGTTTGGTTTTTTTTTTGGTTTTTGGTTATTTTATAGCGCAAAAACGACTAAGGTTATAACACGGCACACCACAATTAATTAAAAGGATCGACATTTTGATGACCTTTAAAAAAGGTTTTATATCTACATCAATAAATAAAATTCGGTATAGCAGTAAAAACAAGTTGTCTATATTATATATAGTATATACACGTTAATGGCGTATAAAATTTTAAAATTGTTGACACATGGTCATTTCACCAAAAATACCATTTCTAAAAGTGGTACATTCGGTTAAAATATGCTTAATGGATAAAACTGCATCACATTGCTTGCACACAACAGAGCCATCAGCCCTCAGCAGAAAAGAATGTGTCAGATGACTATGTCCTATAGCAAGAACAACTTCCTCTTTACAACTGCTGCGTGAGCCAGACTGCTATGGTTTGATTATAGGCTTAATTTGATATAGCTTGTTTGTTAGTTGCCAATGCCACAAGCCTTGCCACTGTGAATATATCGTATTACGGATTATTTGCCAGTAGTTGATATAGGAGACTGACAAGTCAAGATTATTTGTTGGGGCTGCAGATTTCGCAGCAGTACTGGCTAAATCATTTCCAATAATGCCAATGTGGCTGGGGATACATCAGAAGCAGATATTGAATCCATCTTAACAGTTTACTGAGAGCGCAACCTTGTCTACCGTGAGGTTCAGCTCCCTGAGTAGCTCTTGGAAACATATACCAAATGGACAGTTAGCAGTCAGATGCATATTATAAAGATTTTCCCATCATGGCTCAAAAAAGGATGTCCAAGTGGGGTGATCTGGCAAAGTGTTCAGCTTAAAGGCACACTGTAGAGACAACATTTCATTGAAGCAACAAGGATGGTTCATTTGCTTCAACATATAGAATTTAGACAGGTGATGTTCTGAATGCACCAGTAGTAAGGCAGATAGCCTGGTGGTGAATGGAGCTAAAGCAACAGAAGGATGCTATTTCTGGCAGATGCATACACTTGACACCTAATCTTATTATAAATGCACAAGTGCACAATAAAAACAGAGTAACAAGCACTGGTCTGCATCCCAACAGGTAGAAGAAAGAGAACAGAGAAGGTTCAGCCCTCTCAACTTTTTGTAAAATATGAGTTCCAAGAATTTCTTCTCTGCTACTACTGGAATGGTGCTTTGTCCAAGTCTTAATTCAGTTTCGGGGTGAAAGTTACACTTGTGACAAAAATGAACACAAATAGTCTTCTCCAATCACAACCTGAAACGCTTGGCCATTGCTCAGACGTTAAGATGATCGGTGACTTGTTCCAGTTGTCTCTCTATAACTCTAGTGTTGCATGACTTGGAAAAATGTTGAAGCCATCAACACAGAGTGCACTCTTTAAAGTTGGAGGAAGATGTACAGTAATAGAGTTAACCTTAATAGCAAAACGTATAACACTTAAAACAGATCCTGGCAGTACTCCCTCCTGTCGGCAAAAGGATTGAGAGAGGCCGGATGCTACTCAAACTTGAAAAAAATGAGAAGATAAAAAGTTTTAATTTTTTTTTAGTAGAGGCATTTGATGCAAGAAAGCAAGCTTATGCAGCATCAGCCAAAAAAAAAAAAAAAAAACCCCCACTTCCACTTCACCCCTCTGTTCGTTCAAAATACCTGTCCAGCTGAGCCTTAAACTTATTTAGGCTATCAACCTCCACCACAAGGGATGGAAGTCTGTTCCACCAACCAACCACCCGCTGGCTAAAGGCAAATTTCCGCACGTCTATCTTTCCTCAATTTGAATCTGTCTTTCCTCAATTTTAAACCATTCAAGGCTTTTGAGAGTAGGAGTGTGCTATAGGCCTAATGACTCTGATGAGTATAATAAGAAACTGTTCGGAGAAATAGAGTGGGCCAGTAAATCAGAGAGTCTTATAATGGGGGATTTTAATTTCCCAGATATTGACTGGAATTTGGGGGCTGGTCACTCACACAGTAGCAAGGCTTTTGTGGATTTACTGGATGATTGTTTTCTACATCAGCATGTTCGGGAGGCAACTAGAGGGAGTAATACTCTTGATTTGATTATCAGTAGTGATTCTTCATGCATTAAGAATCTGCAGATAAATGAACCACTTGGTGGCAGTGATCACAGTGTGCTGAAGTGGGAGTTACTCAAAGAGGTAACTACCATTAGGGGTAAAGGGAAGGGGTATTGCTTTCGTAAAGGCGACTACAATGGACTGAGACAGTATTTAAATTCTATACAGTGGGATCAACTGATGATATTGCCAACAGCAAATTCAAAATGGGAAGCATTCAAAGAACTTATCGTGGAAGCTACTAGGCTTTACATACCAACTAAGAAATATTGTTCAAGGTTTAGGCCTAAATGGTTGTCAGATGAACTAATGAGGCATATGGCAGAGAAGAAAAATGCATGGGATACATACAAATTAACACGTGACACAGAAGCCTATGATAGATACAAGTTGATCTGTAACCAAGTTACAAAGGAGGTTAGGCAGGCGAAGGCAGATTACGAGAGATCCTTGGCAAGGGATGCGAAGAAAAACAGCAAAGAGTTCTTTACTTATGTAAACTCTAGAAGGAAGGGGATGAATCAGATTGGTCCACTTGAGATCGATGGGTCAACTGTTGATGACCCTGCTCGGGTAGCTAACAAACTAAATGAATATTTTGCATCGACATTCACACATGAGGAGTTATTCAGCGAGGGGAATGCCAGAGGTGTATTCAATTCTAGCAGTAAGCTAGAGAATCTTGTAATAACTGAGAGCAAAGTGGAGGAGAAATTGTTGAAGATAAACACAAGAAAGGCACCTGGGGTGGATGGGATCTATCCAGTTATATTAAAGGAGGCAGCAAAGGAGGTAAGCAAACCCTTAGCCATAATTATGAGAGCTTCCTTGGACTCAGGGGAGGTACCCATTGACTGGAGATGTGCAAATGTGACCCCAATTCACAAAGGGGGATCAAAGTCTGACACAAGTAATTATAGACCTGTGAGTTTAACTTCTGTTCCCGGAAAATTAATGGAGGCACTGGTGAAAGAAGCACTGCAGGATCATCTAGACAAGACTTCAGTTATAGCTAGGACACAGCATGGTTTTGTTAAGGGGAAGTCTTGCCTGACCAATTTGATTGGATACTATGATGCAGTCACAAAAGAACTGGATGCAGGGAATAACTTTGATATTATATACTTGGATCTTAGAAAGGCTTTTGATACTGTTGCACATGGAAGTCTGCTGCACAAATTGGAGCAGTGTGGCATTGGAGGCAAGTTGCTGCTATGGATAAAGGGGTGGTTGAGGGGGAGAAGACAGAGAGTGGTAATCAATGGACACTGCTCATCGTGGACTAATGTTATTAGTGGAGTCCCTCAGGGTTCAGTATTGGGGCCTTTATTGTTTTCTGTATTTATAAATGATATTGATGATGGTATATCAGGCTTAATGTCCAAGTTTGCAGACGATACGAAGGTTGGCAGGGTCTTCAAGGACACTACTGACACTATGCTGCTGCAACAGGATCTGGAAAGGTTGAGCAGATGGGCTGAGAGGTGGCAAATGAAGTTTAACATTGACAAATGTAAAGTACTACACATGGGAAAAAGCAACCCCAGAGCAACGTATCAACTCTGTGGTACTACACTGACAGTGGTAGAGAATGAAAGGGACTTGGGGGTGATTGTGCAGGCAGATATGAAGTTCTCTGAGCAGTGCAGACGGGCTGCAAGAGTAGCTCATGGAGTATTGTCAATGATATACAGGAATTTTTCTAGCAGGGATAAGGAGGTGATTATTCCCTTGTATAAGGCAATGGTCAGGCCACACCTAGAGTACTGTATACAGGCCTGGAAGCCTCATTTCAGGAAGGATGTAGAGCTGCTGGAACGAGTACAGAGAAGGGCAACTAGATTGGTGAATGGGACAAAGGGGTTCTCTTACGAAGAAAGGCTTAAGTTTTGCAAATTACAGTGTCTGGAAACTAGGCACCAGCGGGGTGATCTGATAGAGGTGTACAAAGCCTTGAATGGTTTGAGCATGCTCAATGCTGATGGGATTCTTCCTCTAGCTCAGAAAAATCACCTGAGAGGGCATAAATTCAAATTGAGGAAAGACAGATGTAGGATAGATGTGCGGAAATTTGCCTTTAGCCAGCGGGTGGTTGGTGGGTGGAACAGACTTCCATCCCTTGTCGTGGAAGTTGATAGCCTAAATAAGTTTAAGGCTCAGCTGGACAGGTATTTCGAACGAACAGAGGGGTGAAGTGGAAGTGGTTATTTTTATTTATTTATGTTACTTTTTTTTTTTTTTTGGCTGATGCTGCATAAGCTTGCTTTCTTGCATCAAATGCCTCTACTAATGCTAATGCTATACACCTCTATCAGATCACCTCGCTGGTGCCTAGTCTCCAGACACTGTAATTTGCAAAACTTAAGCCTTTCTTCGTAAGAGCACCCCTTTGTTCCATTCACTAATCTTGTTGCCCTTCTCTGTACTAGTTCCAGCAGCTCTACATCCTTCTTAAAAATTAGGCCTCCAGACCTGTATACAGTACTCTAGGTGTGGCCTGACCATTGCCTTATACAATGGAATAATCACCTCCTTATCCCTGCTGGAAAAATTCCTGTATATCATTGACAATACTCCATGAGATACTCTTGCAGCCCGTCTGCACTGCTCAGAGAACTTCATATCTGCCTGCACAACCACCCCCAAGTCCCTTTCATTCTCTACCACTGTCAGTGTAGTACCACAGAGTTGATACGTTACTCTGGGGTTGCTGTTTCCCATGTGTAGTACTTTACATTTGTCAATGTTAAACTTCATTTGCCACCTCTCAGCCCATCTGCTCAACCTTTCCAGATCCTGTTGCAGCAGCACAGTGTCAGTAGTGTCCTTGACAACCCTGCCAACCTTTGTATCGTCTGTAAACTTGGACATTAAGCTTGATATACCATCATCAATATCATTTATAAATACAGAAAACAATAATGGACCCAACACTGAGCCCTGAGGGACTCCACTAATAACATTAGTCCACGATGAGCAGTGTCCATTGATTACCACTCTCTGTCTTCTCCCCCTCAACCACCCCTTTATCCATAGCAGCAATTTGCCTCCAATGTCACACTGCTCCAATTTTTGTAGCAGTCTTCCATGTGCAACAGTATCAAAAGCCTTTCTAAGATCCAAGTATATAATATCAAAGTTATTCCCTGCATCCAGTTCTTTTATGACTGCATCATAGTATCCAATCAAGTTGGTCAGGCAAGACTTCCCCTTAACAAAACCATGCTGTGTCTGAGCTATAACTGAAGTCTTGTCTAAATGATCCTGCAGTGCTTCTTTAACCAGTGCCTCCATTAATTTTCCTGGAACAGAAGTTAAGCTCACAGGTCTATAATTACTTGTGTCAGCCTTTGATCCTCCTTTGTGACTTGGGGTCACATTTGCACATTTCCAGTCTATGGGTACCTCCCCTGAGTCCAAGGAAGCTCTCATAATTATGGCTAAGGGTTTGCTTACTTCCTTTGCTGCCTCCTTTAATATAACTGGATAGATCCCATCCACCCCGGGTGCCTTTCCTGTGTTTATCTTCAACAGTTTCTCCTCCACTTTACTCCCAGTTATTTCAAGATTCTGTAGCTTACTGCTAGAGTTGAATACACCTCTGGCATTCCCCTTGCTGAATAACTCCTCATGTGTGAATGTTGATGCAAAATATTCATTTAGTTTGTTAGCTACCTGAGCAGGATCATCAACAGTTGACCCATCAATATCAAGTGGACCAATCTGATTCATCCCCTTCCTTCTAGAGTTTACATAAGTAAAGAACTCTTTGCTGTTTTTCTTTGCATCCCTTGCCAAGGATTTCTCGTAATCTGCCTTCGCCTGCCTAACCTCCTTTGTAACTTGGTTGCATATCAACTTGTATCTATCATAGGCTTCTGTGTCATGTGTTAATTTGTAAGTATCCCATGCATTTTTCTTCTCTGCCATATGCCTCATTAGTTCATCTGACATCCATTTTGGCCTAAACCTTGAACAATATTTCTTAGTTGGTATGTAAAGCCTAGTAGCTTCCAAGATAAGTTCTTTGAATGCTTCCCATTTTGAATTTGCTGTTGGTAACATCATCAGTTGGTCCCACTGTATAGAATTTAAATACTGTCTCAGTCCATCGTAGTCGCCTTTACGGAAGCAATAACCCTTCCCTTTACCCCTAATGGTAGTTACCTCTTTGAGTAAATCCCACTTCAGCACACTGTGATCACTGCCACCTAGTGGTTCATTTATCTGCAGATTCTTAATGCATGAAGAATCACTGCTGATAATCAAATCAAGAGTATTACTCCCTCTAGTTGCCTCCCGAACATGCTGATGTAGAAAACAATCATCCAATAAATCCACAAAAGCCCTGCTAGTGCGTGAGTATCCAGCCCCCAAATTCCAGTCAATATCTGGGAAATTAAAATCTCCCATTATAAGACTCTCTGATTTACTGGCCCACTCTATTTCCCTGTACAGTTCCTTATTATACTCATCAGAGTCATTAGGCCTATAGCACACTCCTACTCTCAATTTTGATCTCCCAATGCTTATGTCACACCAAACTGACTAAACACTGCACTGTCCAGCAATGTCGACTGGCTTCACTTCCTTGGTTTTTATGTGTTTCTTAACTAATAGCATAACCCCTCCCCCCTTCCAAATAAAATTAATAAAAACAGGAAGGTGACCTCTTAAGACCAAGGTGGTAAATATCTTTTAAAATACCAAATCTCCAAGTTATGTCATATTCTTTTTTGATATCAAATAAGATTGACACCAGGTGCTCCCTTTTAAGGAAAGCATCTAAAATAGATGCTTCCATTCCAATTAAGTGGTCCAAAGTGGACCTATTCTTTTGGAAACCACATTGAGTTCGGGAGAGGTTATTTGATTCAAGTACCATAAAAGATGAGCATTGACCATTCTCTCCAATAATTTACACAAGCAGATAGTCAGAGCAATAGGAAAATAATTTGTTGGGAGTTTAGGTTCCTTGCTTTTACTGAGCCAAGCAGCTTAGCAAAAGCAAGAATAATTTCCTTGTGGCAAACATCTGGAAACTGCTCTTCAAGGAAGATTCTATTGTATAAGTGGTCCACAGATTTTGGTGAAAGGTGTTTGATCATTTCATAATGGATGTCATCTGATTCAACAGCAGTAGCTTTTGTAAACTTAATGTACTTAATGTAGACAGTAGCTTAATGTCTGCTCATGAATGGTAAAAGGCCTATTAAATAGGTGGAAACCCTTTCATGAAAAATTAAGGGCCTGTTTTTCAGTTTTGTGTTTAAGAACCAGAATTTCAGGGGAGTAAGATGATGTTGCTGAGATGTTAGCAAATGTTTCCCCAAGAGCATTGGCTATTGCAGTAGAGTCTGCAATAGTACACCTATTATATTCCAGGACCAATGAGAGGTGTGCAGGTTACTTTACCTTCATTTTCCACTTTTTTCCAGACCACCTCAGAGCCGGCCACCCAATTCACAGAAGAGGTAAAACGGATCCAGAATTCCTTTTTGCTCTGATGTCAGATATGCCGTGCTTTAGCATGTGTGCATTTAAAATGCTGTAAGATTGGCTGTGATGAGATATTGGCAAAATATCCCCCATCCTTTGTTTTGCACCTTTTTTGCTGCTGCTTTGCATTCTGAATTCCACCATGGTTTGGGAAATGGTGGAAACCGGGTGGATGTTTTTGGAATTGAAATTGCAGCTGCATGGACAATACTTTCTGTAATGTACATGACTGTATCATTTATAGGCGCTGACTTAACCAGAATGCCTGATCAATCTTCCGCCGCAGTAACCTAAAAGGAAGACACGGGTCTCCCACTATGTAAGCAGGTTATCACAGGGGAAGTGATCCCGTCCATACAGGTTTTCCTCCACCTCCCAGGTAAGAGAAAGGGAGTAAACAGAAAGTTCAATAGCAGAAAACTTTTTCCACAAGTAGGCATGAGGAAAAAGGTGTTTGTTTCCATATTTAGAAGGGAGAAGTTGGTGTCAGTAAGTATATGCTCTGAGTCATCCCCTTCCATTGATATCAGCACTAACCCACAGTGTTATGTCCATTAAAATTCCCAAGAAGTAAGAAAGGGGAAGGTAACTGCAAAATAAGACATCAAGGTCTTTCTTGGAGATGTCAGTCCCAGGTGGCAAATAAATGGAGAGACTGTTAATAAAAATGTCACTATAATGCAAATTTCAACAGCATTTATGCTGGTTGTAATTTGCAAAGGCTGAAATGAGAACTGGTTGCCCACAATGATAGCAACTTCTCCATGAGCAGGACTATCTACAATTCTATCCTTATGAATAATCGTGATGATATGCATGGTGGGGTCATCATTCACTTTTTAGATAAGTCTCCTGTAAGCAAAAGCAGGCTGGTTCATGTTTTTGCAGAAGTACCTTAATGTCTTCTGCATTTCGCTGGAATCCACAATTCCACTGTAGGAATTTAGCTATTACTTGGGCATAGTAGATCTGTCAGTCAAGTTCCAAAGTGCTAAGGGCTCAATTTTTTCTGTCTTAGATTTATCTTTTTTTGGGGAAGGACACCGTCCTGTGTCTATTTATTCCTCCATAGAGAGCTCCAAGGAAGTTTCATCAGGTATCTCCTTAGTTTCAACGTCCACTTTGTCTTGTATTGCATTTGGCAGTTGGGTTTCCTATCCTTTTACATTACCACCCGATTTTTGTATTGCTGGTGCACAAGTAGGTATCAATATTGGAATGGCAGCTGACAGAGTTTTCTATGCTGGTTTTTCTGAACTCAGTAAAAAGAGGGCAATAACCATAAATAACTCTTTTAGTGGTATAGTCATTTCAGTTTGAGTACCTATAGAACACTTCTTGGCAACCTTTTCAGCATATGTTGCCTTATTGCTGTTTACTGGTTTAACTACTTTTCAGGCCTTCTGGTATGAGATTTTCAGCTCTGCTTTTAGTCTTGTATTTCTCTTTCTTCCTTCCACCTCTGGCATGCTCAGGAGTATGCACGGTACCCACCTTGACAATTAATGCAGGTGAATCTTGTGGCTTTGCATGACTTTTCATGATCCTTTGAATCAAGAGCACCATGGCACAATATCGGCGGCTTAAAAGTAAACAAAGTTTCTAGCTGGCACTAGATTCCCATCCCTACATACAAACATTCTCTTTACAGCCACTCCTTGCAGTTTCAGTTCTGAACAGATCTCCTCTTCAAACACTTCACAAGTAGATCCCATTCAGATATCATGCCTCTGGATGAATTTAGTGTCTTTTGGGGTGTTACCGAAATTGATATTTCTTCAATACAGTTGGCATGGTGGAGCTGTTCGGAATATTTATCCCACTTCGTTTCTATGAGGTTATCTCCAGAAGGCAGCCATTTTACCGATTTTGGGGATCCTGCCAAACCAAATCCTTCTGGATAAAGAACGGTGACATTTTCCCTACAGGTTTTTCTCCAGTAGAATGGAGTATCAGGTATCTAGTTGTTGGACCTGTGTTCTGGGCCTTTTTGTGATAGTGTCTGTTTCATTGTCATTTTCTGGTAGGGAATGGGTTGGAGCCCCAGAAGAAAAGTTTATATTCTCAGGATTCAGTTTTTATTATTTTGGTTCAGTGCCCAGGCTCCCCACCCACCACAGAACCCAAATGGGATGCCCACTATCTGGCAAGCAATAAATGTTCTCAGGAGTTGGACGCCAAAGCTACCCAGACATACCCATACCCATACCTGCACCACTGCCAGCCTGAATCATGTCCCTCTGACCATGAAGGTAGGGGCATGGCATTGGCACAGCTGACCTTTGCAGGCGAATCCACTAGCTGAACGAATCTCACTGAGCCTTCTAGGACTACCCATCTTGTCGAAGCAGGGGCCAAAGTGGTGTGTTGAAGCTGGCCTCCCTCAACCACCAGGATCCCCCTTCTGAGTTTCCATGGGTCGTAGCACAGCAAACACACTGGACTCGTATGGTGTCAGCCTGGAACCTAAGCTATGGGTATTGGATCCCAGTGTTGCAAGTCTGGAAGACTAGCAGTATCACTGGGAGGTCTCCTCACCATGTACAGGTGTCCACGTCGGTGGTCCACGTCGAGGGAAGATGGAGAAGTAATACGGAAAATCAGGCCCTTACTGATTTTTCATATTATTTTAATGCAATTAAAATTACAAAGGTAGCAAAATGAAATTCAGTAGGCCTTTGAATTTCTCAAACTGTTGGTCCTGACCACTCAGATTCCTAATTTTCCACTCAGATTAAAATGAGCAATGGCTTTGACCTTAGTTGTTTCAAAAGGGCAGTGACTTTTAAAGGAAGGGTTATTACTGGGAATGTTGGATGATCACAGTGTAGAAAGTAAATGATTCAATCTGAAATATATAGTATCCTCATTAATTCGATGTTGGATTGTTGGAAATGTCATGTATTTTGAAGACACTGCCCCAATGATATAGAATCACATATGCAATTTATTACGAAATATTTTTAAATACATCTACAATGAAATTTTAAGTCTGAATTGGGTCTGGAAACTTGTGAATAGCTTGTATAATTTGAAGAGAGCCGAAATCCCACAGGCAAACATCGTAATAACAAAAAATTTGGCTATTGTCTTGCAAAATTTAATATCATTATAAATAGTATATGGCACTTTTCATTTTATATTTCTATTCACTTCCCTAAGAACTGCAGACAAAATCATGGAAAACTTGTGTTATGGATACACACGTAATCAAATTTGTTTACACACGGAGAGGTGCCTCCGTAGCCAGTGGCAGGAGCAGCAGTGCATAGCACACGCTTCTTGATTAGACAAGGTTCAAGCCCGTGACGACTAAATATGGAGGATGCAGAGAAAGGTCAGGGAATGACCACCGCATATCCCTGAAGCAATATGGCCTTAGTTGTTAATGCTCCTAAAAACCAAATAACGACAAACAACAATACACACGGGGAGAAGAAAAAACATACTAAATGCTAACATTATAAAAAACATGATTTCTCAACATAGGTACTGTGCATCTTCAAGTGTCCAAATATATGAACTTAACACAAAGAGAATAAATTAATTTTTTGGGGGGCCTTTCCCATTGAAGGATTTAAAAAAAATAATAAAATAAATAACAAGTCTTCTTAAGAAATAAACAATCAGGCATAAGAAATCTTTTGTATTTCTCGCATTTAATAATAAAGTTTTCTGGGTTTTGTCTATGCTGCTATAATTGTTGATTCAATGTATACAAGTGTGCATTAAAACAAGTGCCATGTATAATTGTACATACCTAACTGCTCTTTAATGATTGCAATCTGAGCAAAAAAAGGGTGAGATCTCTCTCGTCTCTCTCTCTCTCCTCTCTCTCTCTCTCTCTCTCTCTCTCTCTCTCTCTCTCTCTCTCTCTCTCTCTCTCCCTCTCCCTCTCCAATCACTGTTGCTCATTCTGCAAACTTCATTACATAGCACTTGACTGTTCCTCCTAATTACAACTATATATGCTAATCACAGAGCACTTACAAGAACCATTTAATGTTACTAAATTTAGAGCAGTCAAGCAAGGGTCCAATATGCACAGATAGGAGCTTTTCATTAGAGTTGTAAAAATGGCCGTGTAGAATTAAATACATTTATTGGGTGCATAAATAAGATTACTAATTACGAAACAGATTAACCCTGAAACTGCTTCAGGAACCTTTCTCTTGTTTTGAATACTACTTTGCCAAGCCAAGTTAAAAGATGAAAGAAATAAAAACCTCCACATTCGAAATGAACCATTTCTGACAACCTGAAAAATAGTTGATTTTTTTTTTTTTTTTTTTTTTTGGTTAAGAGTTATTTGTTTTAGCATACAGTTGTGTGTAATACTTTCCTCTCACACACAGCTTCCATAGTTAATCTTTCAGGTAAATAGCAACTGTTTATGCACACAAAGAGAGAAAATAAATAAATAAACAGGTTTCTTGAAATTCATGAAACTCAAGGGATTATTTTTCTAACATAAATGTTGTTATTACTGATGGGGTTTTCAGTCAACCAGAAAACTACAAGTTTGGATCTTGTTTTATCTGGTAAAGTTTGTTATTGGTATTACTTTTCCAGATCTGTGACCAGCTGCCATAATAAGCCATGCAAATTATAGGATTGTAGTCCATATAAGGAACCTTAAGGTGATGTGAGAATGTGGTAAGAGGTTGTTTAGTGGCAAGATCAGCACTCATTTCTGGGAATTACAGAATTTCCTGGGATCCAAACAAAATGTTACTGATTGGACTCACTGCAGGAGAGTAACTGATAGTGAACAGTTTTCGGTATAGGATGAAAAGAAGGGAAATCGTTCCTTATGGCAGAGACTGCACTGTGAGAGAGAGAGAGAGAGAGAGAGAGAGAGAGAGAGAGAGAGAGAGAGAGAGAGAGAGAGAGACGAGAGAGAGAGAGTCAGTATAGATTAGGGCAGGTGAAATGATGTTCCATAATCTGGTCAAGTGCTAGCTTTATGACACAGAGCTTGGCAGTGAAGATGCTGCATGTAGCTGGCAATGAAGCTATAACTGTAAACGAAGAAAAACCTCCAGCAGCACCTAATTGCATTGTCAGCCTTTGATCTGTCAGTGTATATTGCACAGGAATTGGAGCTGAGAATAATATACACTGCATGCAAGTGTAATATTGGAAGTTAAATTTGACACACATTTTTCAGCAGTATTCAGACACTGGGAATTTTTCTACCACTCTCAGCTCTTCTAAAGTGACATCAACTGATCACCAGCTCACACAGTATATAGTACTATGCAATATTTTCCTCACATGCAGCTTCTTTTGTTAATCTTTCGAGTAAATAGAGACTTATTAATTCATGCTTAATCAAGAGAAATTTTTAGTCACTCTTATTTAACATTGCAGAATTTTCATATTTAAAATGTTTACACTTCGCAACAAAAAATTGTGGATGGGTTAAGATAATGAGAAAGATAAAGAGAAAACAGTTGTGCTGTGAATTGCTTGCATGCAAAAACAAGATTGCTAACTTTTATTACATATTTAATATCTTTGAGAGAGAGAGAGAGAGAGAGAGAGAGAGAGAGAGAGAGAGAGAGAGAGAGAGAGAGAGAGTATCCATACATTTGGTATTATCTGCTTTTTAATATTTGTAATCTTTATTATTAACACAAAATGTGAATTTTGGGTTAATATTAAAGTTTGAATTTAAGTTCAACAAAAAGAAAGTAATTTTTTAAAAGAATAAAAAAGGTATGTGGAATAGAGGTGTGCAGGAATAGAAAAGTAGGTCATTATAAGAATGTCCTAGAGTTTTGCGAGTGATTAGTTCTGTAATAACGTTCTGCAACCAGATATTCATGAAACTCAAGGGATTATTTTTCTAACATAAATGTTGTTATTACTGATGGGGTTTTCAGTCAACCAGAAAACTACAAGTTTGGATCTTGTTTTATCTGGTAAAGTTTGTTATTGGTATTACTTTTCCAGATCTGTGACCAGCTGCCATAATAAGCCATGCAAATTATAGGATTGTAGTCCATATAAGGAACCTTAAGGTGATGTGAGAATGTGGTAAGAGGTTGTTTAGTGGCAAGATCAGCACTCATTTCTGGGAATTACAGAATTTCCTGGGATCCAACAAAATGTTACTGATTGGACTCACTGCAGGAGAGTAACTGATAGTGAACAGTTTTCGGTATAGGATGAAAAGAAGGGAAATCGTTCCTTATGGCAGAGACTGCACTGAGAGAGAGAGAGAGAGAGAGAGAGAGAGAGAGAGAGAGAGAGAGAGAGAGAGAGAGAGAGAGAGAGAGAGAGTCAGTATAGATTAGGGCAGGTGAAATGATGTTCCATAATCTGGTCAAGTGCTAGCTTTATGACACAGAGCTTGGCAGTGAAGATGCTGCATGTAGCTGGCAATGAAGCTATAACTGTAAACGAAGAAAAACCTCCAGCAGCACCTAATTGCATTGTCAGCCTTTGATCTGTCAGTGTACATTGCACAGGAATTGGAGCTGAGAATAATATACACTGCATGCAAGTGTAATATTGGAAGTTAAAATATTCTTCCCCATCAGAGGCAGGAACATGTAACCAGGGTGATACAGGAAGAGCTGTGTCCTGAGAAATGTCACTTAGATCAACATTCTAAGTCTGAAGACTTTAAAGTCTGAGAGACACGGATCAGTTTTTAAGTAGCTTACTATCATGAAAGGAATCCCACCAGGTATTACACAGGTACTTCCAACTAGGATGCAATAGGATCTTATTGTTGTTGTTGTGTTTAACGACACAAAGACTACTTGGGCCATATTGTGTCTTTCTAATGGTGAATATTCAATAATAACTATATTTTATGATATAATCCTATCCGGTTTAGGAAAGTAAATAGTTCTTTTTTATTAGGATCATCTCCCAGAATCTGCATTAAATTTATTGATCTCTGCATATTAGTAATTGATTTAAAAGTGTCTAAGCGGATGTTTTGAAATCGGGGACAGTCCACTAACAAATGGCGAATGGTCAGTTGTACTTGACATGATGTACATTGTGGAGCGCTGTCATTAGTTAATAGATAGAGGTGAGTGAGATGAGTATGCCCAATCCTGAGCCTTACTAAAATTGTTTCTTCTCGTCTGCTTTTCTGGAAGCTGGAGTGCCACAGCTTTGGTTCTGGTTTTATTTGGTACAATTTCCTGGATGGCCTTTCCAGATTAATCTGTAAAGCATGTTATTATAACATGCTTTACAGATAATATGTTTATAATCAGTATGTGGAATTTGAAAAGTTTGCAGAAGAGTATTATCTGGTTGTTTGGCTGCAAGATCTGCTCTTTCATTTCCTGCTATCCCAGAATGACCTGGAATCCAGCAGAAAGTGACAGTTTGGTTTGACTCTTTACACAAGTAATTTAGAATGGATTTGTTTTATTACAGGGTGAGAGGAGTTGGTATTACTATTTATGGCAGAGACAGCACTGAGTGAGTCAGTGTATATTAAGGCAGACGAAATTAGAAGTTGAGTAATGTGACCTAGAGCCAAGTTAATAGCATAAAGCTCAGCAGTGAAGATACTGCATCCTATGGGTAATGAGACAGAAGCGGTGAATGATGGAAAGATAGCCGCAGCGCCTACTTGGGTCTCAGTTTTTGATCCGTCTGTATAGATCTTACAGGCCTGTGAATTCGAAGCAGAGTGAGTTTCATGTAATTGTGCAATATTGAAGGGACACAAGGTGTTCTTTCCCCACTGTTGGAAATAGTCATCGTAAATTGCAGGGATATTTGTCCACGGTGGATCAGGCGGTGTTATGTCCCGATATATATTGCCGATCTCAATATTCCACGTTTGAGTTAGTTCTTTAAGTCTAAGTGCAGCAGGTCTGTTTTCATTTGGTTTACTGTTGTAAAATGACTCCCATTCAGTATTGTACAGACATCTCCAATTCGGGTGAGAGGGAAGACTGCGGATTTTTGCGGCATATATCAAAAGCAATGTTTTCCTCCGAAGATGTAAGGGAGATTCATGGGCTTCAATGTAAAGACTCTGGACTGGAGAGGTTCTGAAAGCCCCTAGAGAAACTCGAAGGGCACTGTGCTGGATGGTATTTAATCGCTCTAAGGTACTCTTCCTTGCAGAGTCATACACTGGAGAACCATAGTCCAAGCGGGACCTGATGAGAGCTCTATAAATATGGATAAGAGTATGCCGATCAGCGCCCCATGACATAGATGACACACACCGAAGGATATTCAATTTCTTCAAGCAGATGGTTCGGAGATAGGCCACATGTGCTTGAAAGTTCAGTTTTCTATCTAGTATCAGGCCAAGAAAGCGGACAGTGTTTACCAGAGGAACTGACATATTTTTTTATCTTTAACTCAGGATCAGGATGAAATGACCGGAGTTTGCAGAAATGAGTGGTAGTGGATTTCTGTTCAGCAAGATGGTATCCGCTGCGTAAAGTCCACGATTCTATTCTGTTTAGAGAAATTTGTAACTGTCTTTCAATAGAATTCATATTTTGTGATTGGCACGATATCGTGAGGTCATCTGCATACATATATACATCAATAGTTTTTGGAAGATCTTCCAATATATTGTTGACCCTAATTGCAAATAGCGTTGGACTCAGTATGGAACCCTGTGGGACACCCTCTTCTTGAATATGAGATATTGATAGGAAGTTTTGATATCTGACTTGAAAGGTACGTAACTTTAAAAAGTTCTGAATAATTTGAGGTAGATAGCCTCTCAACCCTAATTGATGCATATCCTTGATAACATCATGACGCCATGTGGTGTCGAATGCTTTCTGAATATCCAGGTTGACCATAACTAAATGTTGTCTCCTGATGAAGGCGTTACGTATGTTAGATTCAATTTTGACAAGTAAATCTAGGGTGGACCTGTTTTTGCGGAAGCCATACTGGTGGTCAGAAAGCAGATTTTGGGAGTCCAGAATCCAGGTGAGTCTCTTATGCACCATCCTTTTGAAGATCTTGCCCAAACAGCTTGTCAATGATATTGGTCTGTTTGAACTTGAGAAGTATCTTTGCCTGGTTTTGGTATTGCACAAATATATGAATGACGCCATGAGAGAGGATATGTGTTTTCTGAGAAGATCCTGTTATAAAATAGCAATAGTATGTACAGATCAGCTTCACACAGATGTTTAAGCATTCTGTAGTGAATGCTGTCTGGTCCTGCAGCACTATTTGGAGATTTACTCAAGGATTCTTTGAGTTCAGCTATAATAAAAGGCTGGTTATATGGGAGTGGGAGATTAGTGGAAAAATTTAATTTTTTTCGTTCTTCATTAGTTTTAATTCTCTGAAAAGTAGTCACATAAGTGGTAGAGGCGGAAGTATTATAGAAGGATTCTGCTAAAGCATTTGCGATGTCAGTAGGAGAGGATAGGTCCTGCCCATTCCACTGTATTATTGGAGACTGTAACGGTAGAAATTTTCCATTCAGAGCTTGTATTTTTTTCCAGATAATCCGAGTGTCAGTATTTTTGTTAATAGTTGAGGCGAATTTAATCCAGGAGTCATGTTTTGTTTTTTTCCTAATTTGTCTTGCTTTGGCTCTTAGTTTTTTGAACACTATAAGGTTGGCGGTAGTGGGGAATTTGTGAAATTGGTTCCAAGCATGGTTTTTTTCTACTTTAGCTATGGTGCAATCTTGATTCCCACCAATGGTTTTGGTGTACCCGCTTGCTCTGTTTGGATCTTGGAATAGAAATTTCGGCTGCTGATAATATATGGCTGGTAATGTGTTCGGTTACATCATCAATATGTTGTTGCTGTACATACTGTTTGTTTAGTAGGACACAAGTAGAGTAGTTTTTCCAGTCTGCTTTGTGGAAATTCCAAGATAAATGGGCTTTCGGGCATGATACGACCTGTGTTTGAATTGAGCTGATGATGGGAAAATGGTCACTGTGGAATGGATCATTCAACACAAACCATTCCATACTTGGTAAAAGAGATGCTGAACAGATAGATAAGTCTATGGCAGATGTTGTACCTGTAGGTAATTGAATATGAGTTGGAGAGCCAGTGTTTAATACAGTCAGATTATGTAGGAATGTTTCAATTAATTGGCCTCTCTTATCCATAGTGGAGGATCCCCACAATGGATGGTGACCATTGAAATCACCGAGTAAACAGACAGGAGGTGGTAGTTGTGTTAAAAGTCTGTCAAGTTCAGTCTGGGAACAAGGATAATTAGGTGGTATATAAACAGATGCAAGAGTTAATGATATTCCCATTGTTATCCGAACTGCTACAACTTCTAGGGAGGTTACTAGTTGGAGATGTCTTGATGGCATGGTAGTTTTCACAAGAATACCTACCCCTCCACGAGAAGAGTCAGAATCCCTGTCTCGCCTAAACATAGTATAGTGTTTGAATTTGAGTGAAACTTTTGGTGATAAAAATGTTTCCTGTAAGCATACTCCTAATGGGTTAGTTCGCATGAGTAAATCATTCAGGTCATCTATATTACTGCGTAGTCCTCTGCAGTTCCATTGAAGGAATTTGTTCATTGATTGGGTTTATTTGAGGAAGATTGATCTGACTGTTTTTTCTGAGGTTTCTGTCTATTTTGTTTTGATTTTTCATTTCTGGGAAAGGTTGAGCGTCCTGTGTCCATGGTATCATTGGCATGTAGTTCTAATACTGTGTCTTTGTCCCCTGACTGAACCTCCATTTCCATGTTGCTATGGCGTGGTTTCGTTGTCTTTTTATTTTCAACACTAACAGATTTTGTTCTTTCAAGCAAGGTTGAGATGGCATCAGTTGGGATACTGATTGGTGTGTTGCTAGTTTCATTAACTGTAGATTTTTTATTGTACGTTAGCAAAGTTTTGGCCCAGGTGGCAAATGAAATGTTTGGTTCTATGGAGACATCTGTTTGAGTTGAAATTGACCGGCTATTTTTAGTGACCGATGTGTATGATCGGCTAGGCATGGTTAACAGAATTTGCTTCCTTGCTTCTGGGTGTGTGACTTTATGCTCCACCTTATATTTCTGGATTTGTTTGCCTGTTTTCCAAAGGTCACATGCTTTAGAAAAGGCAGGATGGCTTCCTTTACAGTTAGGGCAAGTAGGAGTGGTAGCTGTACAGTCACCTGGGGAATGCTCCTTAGAGCCACAAATAGGACACACACAGCATCGCCTCGGCATGCCGTCTGAGAATGGCCATACTTTTGGCACTTAAAGCAGCGAATGGGATTTGGGATGTAGGGCCGAATCTTGCAGTTTAAATAACCTGCTTTAACAGAAGATGGAAGAGTCAGAGTGCTAAATGTCAAAATGATGGACCTGGTTGGTAGTAGGTTGCCATCTTTTTTGTTCATTATTCTCCGCGCATGAGTCACTTTTTGTTCCCTGAGTTCTTGCATTATCTCTTCTTCTGACACAGATAGCAAGTCCCATTCGCTGATAACGCCTCTAGAGGTGTTATGGGGCGTAACTGACACTGGAATACTGTTAAATGATGTTAACTTTAACAGCTTCTCTGAGTGAGTTGTCTTAGAAGTTTCAATTAGAAGGTCTCCAGATTGGAGACGCTTAACCATTTTAGGAGATCCACAAACCGATTCCAAACATTTCTGTATAAGAAAAGGCGATAATTTGCGAACAGGTTGCGTGGATAACGAGTGCATTATAAGAAATGCTGGCATGTCTTTATTCTGATTTTCCGTCCTTAGTCGCTTTGGCGATTGGAGTCATGGTCAATGTCAGGAATTTCTGACCTTGAGCTCGAGGGCTCTAACAGTGGATAGTTACTTATATCCATGTCAGCTCCTTTTGGCCCTGGGGGTTTGTCTTTACCACCCAGGTTACCGGCCCCGCCACGGGGAGGCAGGAGCAGTGCCACGAGGTGACCAAGCGGCTATTAGTTGTGTTAGTAATAGAGGAAAAAGAAACAGAAAGGTGTCTTTCCTTTCTGGGCCTACTACTTGTAGAGCGAAAGAGCTACTGAAATATAAAATGAAATGAAGAAAACGGTATTCAGAAATAAACAGAATATGTACTGGCAAAAGCTCTTTGGATAATTCGCTTGGAAAAACGCACTGAGATCGCTTGGCCACGGAACGCTTGGCACCCGGGGCCAATAGGATCTTAGTAGCATAGTGAGACAGCACTGTTTTTCTGTGAAGGTGTAATTGCAGATCATGCACTTCAATGGAAAATGTCCTGAAAGCACCCAGGGTCATCCTCAGAGCACTATGCTGTATGACATTTATTCATTCTGATGTGCTTCTCCTAGCAGAGTCACATACCAGAGAACCATAATCTAAGAGAGAACAGATTAAAAACTTGAAGAGGTGTAGTAAGGTGTACCAATCAGCTCCCAATGACATGGATGAGACTGACCTAAGTATGTTCATTTTTTTTAGATAATTAGTTCGTGGATAAATGATGTGTGCTTGGAAATTTAGCTTGCTATCTAATATCAGATGGTATCAGTGGTATCAGTCTATTATTTAACTGCAGTTCAGGATCAGGGAGGAGAACACATCATTTGCAAAAATGAGTGGTGATAGATTTCTGTTCTGCTAGTCAATATCCATTGTGTGAGGTCCAAGGATTCAATCATGGCAAGTTGGAATTGACATTTGATAGCACCATTTCCTGTCGGTCCCATGCTTTGGGACCAGTAGGAAATGGTTAGGTCATTCAAATACAGATAAGCGTCAACAGTTTTAGGGGTGTCTCATATCATGTTGACTTGAATTGCAAATAAAGTTGCACTGAGTACAGATTACTGTGGTACTCCTTACTCCTGAATATGAGATGTAGACAGTATGTTTTAATATTTTAGAATTAAATCAGCTCACACACCAACCATAAGAATAAGTATTTACTGTAACTAAAATATTTACATATTAAAATAAAATAACTATTTACAAAAACTGCTATTATATTAAATTAAATTATATACATGTAAAAACATTAAAACTGTGATAAAATCCTTGAGATAAAATACACTAAAATAAACCGGATTAAAAGCGATAAAAACAATAAAAGTCTCTGGAGCTTTCGGAAGCATTGGCTTCCTTCCTCAGCAGTAACAAAACTTCCTGCAGCACGTCCATATATAACAGGCTCACGGTACCTATACACGTGGTGCAGTCGGCGCATGGTCTGAACTGGAAGCGGAAATAGCTCGGGAACGTGTTAAGCAGAACCGTTCATCCGTACTTAGGATGATAGTTTCAAACAGAGGATGCATACGCATACCTCTGTCCCTATTCATAATATTGTGGTCGGATGAACAGATTCGTAGGCTCTCGAGCCATTTATGGTTCCAGAACCCATGCGCTCGAACCCATGCATTCGAGCGCATGGGTTCTGGAACCGTAAATGGCTCGAGAGCCTACGAATCTGTTCATCCGACCACAATATTATGAATAGGGACAGAGGTATGCGTATGCATCCTCTGTTTGAAACTATCATCCTAAGTACGGATGAACGGTTCTGCTTAACACGTTCCCGAGCTATTTCCGCTTCCAGTTCAGACCATGCGCCGACTGCACCACGTGTATAGGTACCGTGAGCCTGTTATATATGGATGTGCTGCAGGAAGTTTTGTTACTGCTGAGGAAGGAAGCCGATGCTTCCGAAAGCTCCAGAGACTTTTATTGTTTTTATCGCTTTTAATCCGGTTTATTTTAGTGTATTTTATCTCAAGGATTTTATCACAGTTTTAATGTTTTTACATGTATATAATTTAATTTAATATAATAGCAGTTTTTGTAAATAGTTATTTTATTTTAATATGTAAATATTTTAGTTACAGTAAATACTTATTCTTATGGTTGGTGTGTGAGCTGATTTAATTCTAAAATATGAATTTTCCCAACCTCAGAGGCCTTTTTCAGAGTATGTTTTAATAGCAGCCCTGAAACAGCACAAGTGTAGGAAATTCTGTATTATCTCATGAAGGTGCCCCTCAGCCCTAGATGGGAAAGGTCAATAATATCATATTGCCAAGTAATGTCAAATGCCTTTTCAATATCTACATTGACCATGACTAGATGTTTCATGATAAAGGTATTGTTGTTTTTAGCAATCACTCAGAATGTTTTGAAGTGGCTGTTACAATCAGAAGGTCTCTGGATTGTAGTTGTTTCACCATTTTTGTTGATCCAGCAATGGATTCCAAATATCTTTAGATCAGAAATGGCAATAATTTACCCAGAGGTTGGGTGGACAGAGAGTGCATAACCAGAAAGTTTGACATATCACAGCAGTGTGCTTCACTTTGAAGCCTTTTAGTTTGGTCAGTCATTATCCAATGGTTCTGGTATTGAGCTTGGAGGCTCTAAAGTTAGAAAGCTATTTAAATCGGTGGTTGCTCCTTTTAGCACTGGAAGATAAGTTTTGAGAAGCTAGTACTTGCCCTTGAAAAACACAAGAAAACTGCACTAGAAAAAATGCTTGGGAAACTATCACTTGGCATGTGGCGCTAATTCTAGCTGAAAGAGGACAGTCAAGCTAATGACACCTCATTTAAAAACTTCCTGAACTCCCTATTCACAGATTTCAGTGTTTCTCAACCTTTTCTTTGTTCCGGCGACTTTTAAAGTTGCTAAAATTTTGCTGCACATATATATATTATAATATATATAATATATTATAATACTCGTATATATATTATAATATACATATATATAATATATACAGTGGATTCCGGTTATTTGGGCCACCGGTTAATCGGGGCAGCCATTTATTTCAGGCAAATCTTAAAAAACTGAACCCAATCGAGAAAATAGCCAGGGTTTACTTCACTTAATTGGGACAACATGCCGTTCAATCGAAGCAGGAGACTGCAGCACTGGAGATTACCCTACGATTGTCTCCGACCGAACCACGTGGTACAGTCGGATTTCAGGAGGTTAAAACAATAAAACCATTAGCAGTCACCTGTTTATTGGGCTTTTCTGTTAGTGCAATCTATCATAAATGGAGAGTAAACTCGATCTTACTGAATTTACAATAATACCGACAGCTGGAATTCTGTGGATTATTATGGTGAAATGTGTTTACACTTCCATGGAATCTTCAATCATATAAAAAAATTAATTTTCAAAATCCTCTCTTCATTCCTATTTTTAAAGCTTCGTAACTTGTTACTCTGTTCTGACTTGCACGTATCGTGTTACTTGCAATTTGTGTGTTCGTGTTCTTTGTTATTGATTGCTTATCTTTTTACTGATTTAAATTTTAATCCCCACCCACAAATGTCAGTGAACAGAAATGTCAACTAGTTAGTATGTATACATTACAGTACGTATTAATTATTCTGATTATCACGTATCGTTTAATTTTTTAATTGGAAAGGTAATAAAGGGTAAATTTGTGCTTAATATATCTCTACTTTTATATCCTATGGATAATATTCTTCCTATTTTTGCTAATTATAATCACTGTTTAATAGAATTAAAATTCAATTCACAAACGTGATCACAATAACCGGTGCTTACTACACATCGTATAGTGAATGGTACTTTACTATGGTGAGCCCATCGTAACGTGATTTGATTGTACAGTGAACCAATTGTAAAGTGGGAGGTCCATTGTATTTTTAACTATTTACACGAAACTTCAAGTAATTGGAACAGCCGCTTAATCGGGCCAAAATGCACTAGTCCCAATGTGTCCCAAATAACCGGAATCGACTGTATTTGTAATATATATTATAAATATCTATAAATAAAATTTATAAACAAAAATTATTTATATATATATATATATATATATATATATATATCCACAAACTGGAAGCTATTTCTGTTGGGTATATTTAATAATACATTTATTAATTGTTTTAAATGCTTTAATGTTCTTTTTTGAACATACATAAATTGTATAAAATTTAAAAGAAAATATGTAAAAAAATCAACATAATTATATAAATATTAAAAATATATATACAATTATAACATTCTAATCAGTGACTGTTGGGCTTAATGGGAGGCACAGGATTATAATACGAGGATTTATTATGGATAGGCTTACTCTTAGCTCCTCTTTTACAGACTTTTTTCTTTTTAGTCTCGTTCTTTTTTTTTTTTTTTGTTTAATCTTGTTTAAAGCAGAAAACCCTGTTCACACAAGTAGGAGGGGGAAAATGGCAATAAAATTCTAACTGCCTTTTTCGGAAATTTGTGGACATTCTTTGGATTCAAAATTTGCTAATATTAAAGTGTTATTAAAGTGAATTTTCAGCGACTGGTCACTACCGATCTCAGCCATTTCTTCTTCCTCTTGCAGATTAAGTTCTAACATCGGAAGGTTTCTTGTTGCAAATAGTTCTCCATACACAAATATTTTTTGGTATCAAGGGATGGAAAGTAATGCTCAATTTTTGTCTTTAACAGCTCCAAGGTTTCACTTATTACTTACATTAATTATTTTAGCATAATTTGTTTTGGCAGTCAAGGGAAACATTTCTAAATTTTTTTCATTTACATATTTTTTCCACATACTCAACTTTTCTTTAAAGGCGAACAACTTGTCAGGAGAAGTGAGGAAATTTTCATATGGGCCTTGCATACTGATATTTAATTTATTAAGCTGTACTAATAAATATGCTAGAAAAACTAATTTACAGCACCAGATTTCATCACTTAAATACAGGTGACCCCAGCTTAACGCTGATAATTTGTTCCGTAAAAACAGAGCGCTAAGCGAGCGCCGCATTCCCATAAGGTAACGTATGTATTTGTGAGTTGCGGTCGGTGCCATAGGATATTTCCTAATCAATAATAAATGGTAGTGAAAAGATGCACAAATGTCGGTCAAAATATTTAATATTCAAATATTGGTACATATAAAATATTCTGCATTACATACATATATAATTATGTGGTAACTACTTACGTATCAAAATTAAACTTCCAATTAAATTCCAATTAAAATCATGAATTTAATTGATCTAAATTGATTTAATTTAATTGATGAATTTAATCATGAAAAATGTGTCGATTTTGGGTTGAACTTTGGCTCTCTTCCAAATAAACTAAAAGGGATATTAATTTTAAATCCCCCACAGCGTTACCACCCGACAATAAAGTCAACCGATCCTTCGCCGCTTTGAAACATGGCATGCTTTTTCTTCATTCAATATGAAACTTCTTTTAGGCATTCGTTTCCAAAAAAGTCCTGCTTCATCTATGTTAAAAACTTGTTGAGAAATATAACACATAATACCCCTCTTCAATAATTATAACAAGTTCTTTTTTGAAAGTTTCGGCTCCTTCTGCACTTGCGGCTTCTGCCTGGATTTTAAATCTATTCAACCAGCCCTTACTAGTTTTAAATGGTTCCACATTTTTTTTTTTTTTTTTTTTTTTTTTGAGCGAGTTTTCTTCAGATCATCATATTGGCTAATCTCTCTCTCTCTCTCTCTCTCTCTCTCTCTCTCTCTCTCTCTCTCTCTCTATTTTTAAATAATATTTAACTTAACTGAATTCTGCATTGGATATTATCTTCAATAAAATTAGTTAAAGTCTTTCCATTTCAATCCTAATAGCAGGCCTAGCCCTAGTTGCTTGCAGTGGAGCGGCTATCTTTCCCGCTGCTAAAATTAATTCCTTATTTTTTTTTTTATAATTGTTCTAACAGTTAAACTTGCAAGTTCTAAATTATGGCACACATCCACTTATCTTTGACCCGAATCGATTTGCTTCGAAACGACTAATTTAATTTTCAAATTCAGTCTTTTTCTTACATTTATAATCTTCGTACTGCGCTCAGACGTTGTTGCTTTTTCATTCTTATCGGCCATTATTAATTCTTCGAAAATGTAACTGCATTGGTTGCATCAATTATGATACAATCTTCAAGTAAACTGTCCGTTTCGCACAATGTCTAAAACTGTACTGGGTGATGACTAGACTTTGGATAAATACATATAACGCAAATATTACAAGCAATATACTTGGTCATTTTTTAAAATGTTGATCTCGGAACTATGTAACAATTCACTGTACTGCAATTAAATTAGCGTGCGAGAAAATTTCACCGAGCATGGGAAAATTTCTCAAGTCGGCATGGGAAACGTTTTAATGCTGTTTTTGGTATTCATTAATAAGTTATCGACTCCATCAAATGAAACGATTTCGTTAAATATACCAAAAATGCAATCTGTAAAAGAGCATTATAGTGATCTGTGACAGCGTTATAGTCAGATACGGGTGATAATATAAGAACAGTGTTATAGCGAATCAGCGTAAAGCGAACCGCGTTATAACGGGGGCCTGCTGTAATCACAAAATTCTGATTGCTCCAGTGAAAAAAATATGAGCATTTCCCCAGGCAATTTGTACATATGCATAAGTACATTTTTTTTCGATAGCCACCAAACTTGATTGCATTATTAAAAAGAAATGATCAGACTCCAGTTCCTCGCATAATTTTCCGAAATTATGTTTTTTTTTTTTTTTGTTTTTTTTTTTATATAAACCCCAAACAAGAGAGGTATTAAAACCTATAGCACTCAGTAACGTTCTTGGGTGGAGGTTGAGAAGACAAAAGAAGATATTTATTGACATTGGACTTGAACCTCTGCAGACTGCAACTTTAACGAAATACGTATGAAGGAAGGCTGTTCAGAAAACGGCAGTTGAATGAATAAACGAGGAAGATGAAAAGTTGGTTCTGCGAGTTTGAAGTTGAACAGTAAATGGATGTCAGCTGGTGGCGGCACGTGTTCAGACTGTTTTGAAAGAGAGAGAGGGAATTATAGAAGCCAATTCAGAAGAACAGCGCCCATGGAAGTATCTATAGAAGAGGCATGCAACAGAAACAGCACGTCTATGAGAGAGCAAGTGGAGAGACTCTGTTAGAGAAGAATCATTAATTAACCTAACTGCCCTCTTCTGAATGGAATCAAGAAGCCTGGGAGAGGTTTTGGGGGCACCACCTCAGATGTGGGAACAATATTCCATGGCAGGGCGGATTTGCGATTTATACAGAGTGAACTGCTGTTTGGAAGAAAAGTAACGCAGAGAGCGAAAGGGAAAACCAAGTTTTTTAGATGCAGAGGAAGCAATATTTGTAATGTGCTTGTGCCAGGAGAGATTAGAAGTCAGGGTAATCCCCAAAAGAGATATATCATTTTGCCTAGAAATCGGAGTGTCACTAAAGATAAGCATAGGAGCAGAATAATCCATTTTGCGAGACATAGGACAAGACTGAGTTTTAGAAGGGTTGAAATCAACTAAGTTGTCTTTGCCGCACTGGAGAATTACCTGAAGATCGGCGTTTAAGGAATTGGTAGCAGATTTTCAATAAATTGAAGATGATTCAGCAGAACAAGGTTTCTCAAAATGGAAAGTGGAATGCAATGTGCTATCATCGGCAAAACTATGGATAGGATTTCCAGTCAATGGAAGAAGGTCATCAATATACAAGAGGAAAAGAGTGGGGGGAAAGAACTGAACCTTGGGGGACACCGGCATTAGTGGAGAAGTTAGAAGACAGAGAGCCATCTACCATCACCCTCATTGAGCGATCAGAGAGAAAACTGGATAACCAATTACTAAAAACAGTTGGGAAACCATAAAATGGAAGTATGTTTAGAAGACCTTTATGCCAAACACGATCGAAAGCCTTTGAGATGTCAAGAGCAAATACTTGTGTTTCACCGAACTTTTCCATTGAATTAGTCCATAAATGGGTAACATGAGCCAGAATATGACTTATGAGATATTCTGGCAGAATCCATACTGGCGATCAATGATCAGATGGAAGGTTTCTAGGTGGTTTAAGAGTTGGTGGTTAATTGATTTCTCCATTACTTCAGAAAGAGTAGAAGTAATTGCAATGGAACGATAATTGGATGGAAGGGATTTATCACCCTTTTTAGGAACTGGCTGGATATGAGCAAATTTCTAAGCAGAAGGAAAAACACCTTTGGAATAAGAAAGTGAAAAAAGGTGTCAAAGAATAGGAGTAAGTTCAGGAGCACAGGTTTTGAGAACAAGTGGAGAAATACCATCGGGACCTGGAGCTTTCTTAGCATCAAGATTCGTAAAAATCTTTCTGATATCCTTTTGACGGAAGACCACAGGAGGCATTGAATGAAGCATGTTGGGAATGGTGGGAGATGTTTTACCATGATCATTAATACATGAGCTGGAAGAAAAATGGGATGCTAGCAGGTCAGCTTTATCCTTGGCTGAAGTGACAACAGAACCATCTGGTTTGGACAGAGGTGGGAGCAGAGATAAGCAAAAGTTGCGGCCAATAGCTTTGGCAAGAGACGAGAATGCTCGGCTACCATTAGGGTAGCAAGCAAATTTTTCTACTCTTAGAGAAGAGTACTTCTCTAAAAGAAGAGTACTTTTCTACTCTTACAAGAAGCAAATTTTTCTACTCTTAGTCTGTTCAAACTCTAGTTTGGACTGATTAATAACTGCTTTACAATTGCTGCGGGCTTTGGTGTAGGCAGAAAATGAAACTAGAGAATTAGAAACAAGCCAATTACGGTATGCAACATTCTTCTCTTGAACAGCCTTAGCACATTTATTGGAAAACCAAGGTTTAGATTAAGGACGAGATTTTAAAGTGGAGTGTGGGATAAAAGATTTTATTCCTGCAAGAATAATTTCACTGACACGATCTGAGCAAATGTTGACATCAGAAGTTTTGAAACAGTAATCCGAACAAGGAAAAGAAGAAAAGAAGTCTCACAGGTCATCCCATTTTGCATTCTTGTAATGTCAAACAACACGAGGTTGGGAATAGCCATAAGATAAAGGTTCTATTGGAGAAGAGACAATCACCAAGTTGTGATCTGAAGTGCCTAAAGGACCTCTCTTTTTTTTTTTTTTTTTTTTTTTGATTTGGTAGTTGTTGGTGCATCGGCTTCTGTGGCCATATTGCACCTCCCAAGGTTTTTGCAGTACTTTGATCCAAGCCCGAGGCGGGAATCGAACCCGCTACCTTTGGGTTGCCGGGCAGGTACTTTACCCACTCGGCTAGCCCGGTCGGCAAAGGACCTCTCACTTCAACGTGTACTAAGAAGGGTTGTTTGGGAGAAAAAGATCAATCGTGTTGGCTTATGGGTAGGATTGTATGGTATTCTTGTAGGTAAATGAACAATCTGTGCAAGGTCATTAGTAATTGCAAAAGCCTCAGTATCTCGACCTGCTGGGTCGGTGTGACTTGAAAACGGAAGCCAGCTGGAGTTGTGAACATTAAAATTACCAAGGAAAATTACCTCACTTTTAGGAAAGTTGGACTGGAGAAAGTCAAGTTGCAAAGAGAGGAAGTCAAAGAGTTCCAAGTGATTAGTCGAGTTGGGAGAATGGTAGAGACAACAGATGAACTTAACACAATGAGGCAGAGAGATTTTAAGCTAGAGAAGATCAAAGAGAGGAATTCCAAATTGCCAAGTCTCCGAGAGGGAATATCAGAATGGATATATGCACAAGTACCACCTTTGAGGCAAAACACAGCTAATAATTTGGGCATCTGAGATGAGCAGTAGTTGAATCAACTGATAACTGAGATTCTGTAAGAAAAAGTACATGGGGTTTGGCAGACTGCAAGTGGAAATGGATATCGTTGAGATTAGAATTGAGACCACGTATATTTGCGAAATGAATTAGGAAGTGCTTGGGAGGTTTAGATCTTTTCGCAGATAAGCTTGCTCTATTAGTTTGACAATTCATGGTGTATTCAATAGTAAGAAAAAGTGGGTGGGACATGCTGTATGAAGTAATGAAATTTTTGGATATGGTGTACATATGGTAAGAATATACCCTGATCCTTGACATAACGTGGCCTCGACAATGCTCCCCCATACACACTACTCGGACTCCCTCCAGTCACCATATGGCAGAGTATAGGAAGCAAGATTATACATTAGCTGATCCGGAAGCCTCCTAGAGAGTTACCAATAGGTTCGGTCCAGTGTACTAACTAGCGGCCGGCCTGCATACACCGTTTTAGAGCTGTACCCTTGAAATGTAAGAAATATTGGATCTTGCTACGATGTTCATCATAACCTCAAAAGTCATCAATCATACTGCATGATGGAAGAGATAGGGAAGGGTCGACAAGAACTTAGCTATAGAGACTAAACATGGGTTCCACCACTTCAAGCCTCCAATAAGCAAAGTGGTGGTATTGCACCGGTTGATGAGAGTCATCTACCACCTAGTACTGCCTGGTAACATAGAGGGGCGGCGTTCCTCCATGTGGTGTGGGTGCCACACCTCGACCTCTGCTTACGTTGGTTCACACCTGGGTGGTCACCCACCATGTACTTGTGCATGGAGGTTATACCCAGGATTACTAACAGTCCCCCCATCTTGAAGGTGCAAGCAGAGGATTTGGCTGTCACAGACCATCTGGACTTTGCCGAAATTGGGTCCACTTGACTTGACTGGGAGTCCATCAGCGTTTTAGACTCCCAGGTAGCAAGTAAAACTCGTCTGGCATATCTGAGAGAATGTCTGTGACAACCTCAGGGACCAACTTGTGGTCTAGTTTTGATATAACTGACCATTTTAACCACTTGATGAAGTACAAGTTTTAAATCAGGTATGACTGTCTTCGCTATTAAAACTTCCCTGTGTATAAAACAGTGTGTTGTAATAATATTTGAATTGTGTCGTTTTACAAAGTTTACAAATCCTTTTAGTGCTCCTGTCACTGCGGGAGCAGTGTCGGTACAAATGACAACACACGACTTCCATAAAATACCACACTTTTGTAAATAATTATTCATTACTTTGAAAATATCTTGGCCGGTTGTTCTTTCAAAGAGTTTAATAATTGGGTCGTTTTCCTTTGATAAACCTAACAAATGCTATTAATTGGACTTTACCCCTAATATTCGTAGAATTATCTACTTGCAATGCAAACAGTCGCTCAAAATTAGTAATATTTCGAACAACTTATTTTTCAATATCATCAGACATTTCTTTTATACGCCTGCTAATAATTGTGCTGTTCGAGAGTAGTACAGTCATTATTTTTTTCCAGCTTCCTCTCCCTAAAATACTTTTCAAGATTACCCCACATGCTGGTAGAATCAGACTTTCTGCAATCACGTGAGATTTCTTTATTTGGGTGTTTTTTTTTTTCACCACCAGTTCAGATACTAAATAGCTGGCTTCTTGTGCTTCATCACATATTTTAGCCATACTACAAAATTGTGTACCTTGTTTTCTAGTAGAGGCCAGCACAGTCTTTTAAAATACTCCACAGTTTTGGACGATAAATTCTCGTGTTTTGTATAAAAATGACACTGCAATTTACTGGACGCCATTGATTCATTCGACAATTTGAAACCACATACCACACATAAAGGTAGAGGACAATCTTGGTTACCAGCATATGAAAATCCCATTGCCAATTAATCATCATCATATTTATGACGTTTTCTTCTTTTTTGATGTTGATGGTCGCTCGTTTTTGTTATTTTCTCCAAGCTCATTGTTATCAATTTGCCTCTTCTGATTTCCTTTCACTAAAAATTTATCCATCGCTAATAATTTCTAAAAAAATTAAAGTTACTTCTATAACGTACTAATACAGTTAACTGAAAATATCTGTTCTATACGAATTAACTTTGAGAATGAGTGTAGCCTGTGCGGACGTACATTTTTGCCGCTCCTGGAACAGAGAAGTTTTTTCTGATTTATTTTCTGTTTTATTAGCTTAAATTGGCATATTAACTTATTTTCTACAGTAGCTTTATATTCCTATTTATGATACTTAGATTAAAGTAACTTAGATAGAGATTTTGTAGGTATTACTTAGTATCGGAAAGGGTATCAAATCCACGTGTTTACCGTTCGAAAATTGCCGCCATTGTACGCGATACAAAATATCTCGAAATAGATAGCATAAGCTTAATATAGTATAGTATAGTACATAATATTGTCAATTAATCAGATAATTAGCATTAGCATTTAGCATTAGTAGAGGCATTTGATGCAAGAAAGCAAGCTTATGCAGCATCAGCCAAAAAAAAAAAAAAAAAAAAAAAAAACCACTTCCACTTCACCCCTCTGTTCGTTCATCTTGTTGAACTTCATTGTCAATTAAATTGTACTTTTAACTATACATATAACGACTTGGGTTACGTAACATAAATAATTATGTAAAAAATAAATAATTAATACTTAACTTGATACGGAAGTTATATAAAGGGATTTCGTAGATAACACTCGATACTGAAACATAAATATAGCGTTATAACTGTGTTGGGATATAAGTTTAGGGTTTTAATTTTGTACTGAAATTGAAATTTTATTGAAATTAAATCGAAATCATGACTCAGACCAGAGCAGCAAAGCAAAAGGCTCAAGCTAATGGGAGTGCTGTGGCTCAGGGGAGAACTGAGGGGAGCAGTTGCCATCTGAATCACAGCCTATTAAAATGCACTACTTGCTTGATGTTTGTGGAGCAGTCGGGTACGGGACATGATACTGCCATGGGGGATGGCTTTGTGTGTGCGCGATGCAAGGAGTGTAAGGAAATCAGGTGACAACTCAGCGTTGTTATGGGCCTATATGAGAGCTTGAAGGACAGGGTGGATGCCCTCGAAGGATTAAAAGTGAGGGCCCACCAAGCTTTCAGCTGGCCACACCAATGTCAGAGCTTGCACTTGGTCATCACGCAACACAGCAGCAGCCCCCAAGGCAGAATGCGCTGGTCCCAAAGGAACTAGTAGTTGTTGGTGACAATTGTCAGGGAAACGGGAAACGTGCTTTGTAAAAAGGATAGGTGGAACAGGATCAGGGTATCTCTGCCAGGGGCAAAGGTTGATGACGTTGTAGAGCAGATATCATCCTTTAAGGGCACAAAAGGTCATATAGTTGTACACGTTGGCACTAATGATATTAAGAGTAGGAGACCGGCAGATTTACTTAACAAGTAGTAGTAGTGGCACATGATGCAAGAAAGCAAGTGTAGGAGCTTATGCAGCATCAGCCAAAAAAAAAAAATCACACCATTCCCTCCAAATGCCTGTCCAGTTCATCCTTAAATTTATTTAACCTATCAACTTCCACAACGACAGATGGAAGTTTGTTCCAGCAATTAACCACCCGCTGGCTAAAGGCAAATTTCCGCACATCTATTCTACATCTGTCCTTTCTTAATTTGAACTTATGTCCCCGTAGGTTGGTAATCTGAACAAGTGGAAGGATCCCATCAGAATTCAGCATGCTCAACCCATTCAAGGCCTTATAGACCTCAATCAGATCACCGCGCAGGTGCCTAGTCTCCAGCCACTGCAATTTGCAGAACTTAAGCCTCTCTTGGTAAGAGGGTCCCTTCATTCCCCTCACCAATCGTGTTGCTCTTCTCTGTACACGCTCAAGCAAATCTACATCCTTCCTAAAATGAGGCCTCCAGACCTGTACGCAGTACTCAAGGTGTGGCCTGACCATTGCCTTATACAGAGGGACAATCACCTCCTTTTCCCTGCTAGCAAAATTCCTATATATCATTGACAAAACCCCATGACTCGCCCTAGCAGCCTGTCTGCACTGCTCAGAAAACCATATGACTGCACAATTACTCCCAGGTCTTTTTCATTTTCTACCACCTTAAGTGTAGTACCACACAGTTGGTACTTTTCTCTGGGGTTACTTCTACCCATATGCAGTACTTTGCATTTGTCAAGGTTGAACTTCAGTTGCCACTTCTTAGCCCATCTGCCCAAATTATCTAGATCCTGTTGCAGTAGCACACTGCCATTACTGTCATTAACAACCCTGCCAACCTTTGTGTCATCTGCAAACTTCGACATTAAGCCTGATATACCTTCATCAATATCATTGATAAATACACAAAACAACAGTGGACCCAACACCGAACCCTGTGGGACTCCACTAATAACATTAGTCCACGAAGAGCAGCACCCATTGATTACCACCCTCTGTCTTCTCCCACTTAACCATCCTTTTATCCATTGTAGCAACTTACCCTTAATACCATTCTGCTCCAATTTGTACAGTAGTCTTCCATGCGCAACAGTGTCAAAAGCTTTCCTGAAATCCAAGTATATGATATCAAAATTATTTTTTGCATCCAGTTCCTTTGTGAGCACATCATAATAACCAATCAAATTTGTCAGACAAGACTTTCCCTTAACAAACCCATGCTGTGTTTGAATTATTGCTGCAGTCTTGTCTAGATGATCCTGCAATGCATCTTTAACCAGCGACTCCATTATTTTACCCGGAACAGAAGTTAAACTGACTGGTCTGTAATTACTCGTGTCACCCTTCGATCCACCTTTGTGAATTGGGGACACATTTGCACATCTCCAGTGTGTGGGAACCTCCCCTGAGTCCAAGGATGCTCTCATAATTATGGCTAAGGGTTTGCTTAGTTGCTTTGCCGCCTCCTTTAAAATAACTGGATAGATCCCATCCACCCCAGGTGCCTTTCTTATGTTTAACTTCAACAATTTCTCCTCCACTTTGCTCTCAGTTATTACAAAATCATTAAGCACACTGCAACAATTTGATAACCTTCTTCCATTTTCAAATTGTAATAATTCCTCACGTCTGAATGTAGATGCAAAATACTCATTCAGTTTGTTTGCTATCTGAGCAGGATCATCAACAGTGGAACCATCGATGTCAAGTGGACCAATCATATTCATCCCCTTCCTTTTAGAGTTTATATAAGTAAAGAAATCCTTGCTGTTTTTCTTAGCATCTTTTGCCAAAGATTTCTCGTAATCCGCCTTCGCCTGCCGAACCTCCTTTGTGACCTGATTACAGACTAGCTTATATCTGCCACAGGCTTCTGCGTCACCTGATAATTTATATGCATCCCATGCATTTTTCTTCTCTGTCACGAGTCTCATTAGTTCATTTGATAACTATTTAGGCCTAAACCTTGAACGATATTTCTTAATCGGTATATAAAGTCTAGTAGCTTCCACGATTAATTCTTTGAATGCTTCCCACTTAGAATTTACTGTTTGTAACATCGTCAGTTGATCCCACTGTACAGAATATAAAAACTGTCTGAGACCACTGTACTCCCCTTTACGGAAGCAAAAACCCTTTCCTTTACCCCTGACGGTAGTTACGTCTTTGAGTAAATCCCACTTCTGCACACTGTGATCACTGCCACCTAGTGGTTCCTTTATCTGCAAATTCTTAATACACGAATGATCAATGCTGATAACCAGATCAAGAGTGTTACTTTCTCTGGTTGCCTCTCGAACATGCTGCTGCAGAAAACAATCATCCAATAAATCCACAAAAGTCTGACTAGTGTGTGAGTGACCAACCCACAAGTTCCAGTCAATATCTGGGAAGTTAAAATCCCCCATTATAAGACATTCTGATTTAATGGCCCACTCTATTTCTCTGTACAATTGTTCAGAGAAATAGAATGTTCCACCTATCCTTTGTAAAAAGGATAGGTGGAACAGGATCAGGGTATCTCTGCCAGGGGCATAGGTTGATGACGTTGTAGAGCAGATATCATCCTTTAAGGGCACAAAAGGTCATATAGTTGTACACGTTGGCACTAATGATATTAAGAGTAGGAGACCGGCAGAATTATTTAACAAGTACAGGTCACTGTTGAAAAAAAGCCGTGAATTAGGGTTGAATTTGAAAGTGTCTGCAATTCTGCCCAGACACGATAGGAGGGAGTATATGATGAGATCCCTGTCGATCAATTCGGCCCTGGAAAGATTGTGCAAGGCTCAAGGGGTAGAATTTTTTTCAGCCTAGTCTGTACTTGTTAACAGGAGAGACTGCTTCTACAGGGATGGAATACACTTAAATAGAAAGGGTGCAAGAATGTTTGCTGATGCTATCGAGGCAGTGTTAGGTGGGTCGGAAAACTGCTAGATTGGGGGGATACAAGGACTAATAGATTAACAGTAGCCTCTGGCAGAGGTGAAAGTGATTCTTTCACTGCTTCTATTGGAATGAGCCACAGCCTGGAAAATAAGATGCAGGATATTTCAGAGACTGCTGGGAATCATTGGGGTACAAGTAAACACATGGGTTGTGTTAGGGTAGCTAAGAAAAAAAACAGGTGCATGAACAGGTATACTTGCGTGTACACCAATTCTAGGAGTTTAGTAAATAAAATTGATGAATTTGAGGTATTGCTCAAAACATCAAAGGCAGATATTGTGGGGATTTCAGAGACGTGGTGTCGCACAGATATAAGGAATGCAGAACTGCAATTTGGGGAGTACAATGTCTACAGAAAGGATAGACAGGATAGGAAGGGAGGAGGGGTTATGCTATTGGTTAAGAAATACATAAAATCCAGGGAAGTGAAGCCAGTTGACATTGCTGGACAGTGCAGTGTCGAGTCAGTTTGGTGTGACATAAGCATTGGGAGATCAAAATTGAGAGTAGGAGTGTGCTATAGGCCTAATGACTCTGATGAGTATAATAAGAAACTGTACAGGGAAATAGAGTGCGCCAATAAATCAGAGAGTCTTATAATGGGGGATTTTAATTTCCCAGGTATTGACTGGAATTTGGGGGCTGGTAACTCACACACTAGCAAGGCTTTTGTGGATTTATTGGATGATTGTTTTCTACATCAGCATGTTCAGGAGGCAACTACAGGGAGCAATACTCTTGATTTGATTATCAGTAGTGATTCTTCATGCATTAAGAATCTGCAGGTAAATGAACCACTAGGTGGCAGTGATCACAGTGTGCTGAAGTGGGATTTACTCAAAGAGGTAACTACCATTAGGGGTAAAGGGAAGGGTTATTGCTTTCGTAAAGGTGACTACGATGGACTGAGACAGTATTTAAATTCTATACAGTGGGACCAACTGATGATGTTACCAACAGCAAATTCAAAATGGGAAGCATTCAAAGAACTTATCTTGGAAGATACAAGGCTTTGCATACCAACTAAGAAATATTGTTCAAGGTTTAGGCCTAAGTGGATGTCAGATGAACTAATGAGACATATGGCAGAGAAGAAAAATGCATGGGATACATACAAATTAACATGTGACACAGAAGCCTATGATAGATACAAGTTGATCTGTAACCAAGTTACAAAGGAGGTTAGGCAGGCGAAGGCAGATTACGAGAAATCTTTGGCAAGGGATGCTAAGAAAAACAGCAAAGAGTTCTTTAATTATGTAAACTCTAGAAGGAAAGTGATGAATCAGATTGGTCCACTTGATATCGATGGGTCAACTGTTGATGATCCTGCTCAGGTAGCTAACACAAACTAAATGAATATTTTGCATCAACATTCACACATGAGGAGTTATTCAGCGAGGGGAATGCCAGAGGTGTATTCAACTCTGGCAGTAAGCTAGAGAATCTTGTAATAACTGAGAGTAAAGTGGAGGAGAAATTGTTGAAGATAAATACAAGAAAGGCACCTGGGGTGGATGGGATCTATCCAGTTATATTAAAGGAGGCAGCAAAGGAAGTAAGCAAACCCTTAGTTGTTGTTGTTGATGGGGTTTTAAGTGCAATGGCTACTTAGGCCATATTGCACTTAGAAAAGTGGTTCATACTGCCTGTGTTGGTTCATGTAGAATCAGTTAGAAGTGGCTATACAGTCCTATTTGTTTTAAGAAGGAGAAGAATTCTGCAAGATTTGATTTTTCGCCTATGATATGGCTAAGTGACAAAGGTTCCTTTAATGTTGCCAGAGAAATGAATGACACTAGTCGAGCATCATTATACAGATTACATTCCAGAATTATGTGTTTGACTGTGAGTGGTGTATGGCAATGGTTACACTGAGGACGATCATTCCCTGACAGGAGGAACAAATGAGTTAAATGAGTATGGCCGATTCTGGCTCTAGCCAGAATTACTTCTTCTTGTCTGTTTGCAACGGGGCTGGAAGCCCATAATTTTGGTACAGGTTTAATTTGAAAAAGTTTATTATGAATTTGCGCTTGCCACTGAAGAGTCCATAGACCTTTACATATACTTCGGATCTTAATTTTATAATCTATGAACGGTACTAAGGAATTCGTTGGGGCCGCTCTCGATGGATGTTTAGCAGCATCATTCGCAATTTCATTTTCTGGTATTCCAGTATGGCCAGGTATCCAGCAGAAAATAACCCTTTGTTGATGCTCTCTCAGATGTATCAACTCTGTTCTAATGAGCATTATTAGAGGGTGATTAGACGAGGAGTTGTTTTGCAAGGCTAATAAGGAACTCTGCGAGTCTGTGTATATTAAGCTCTTTTGAATTGACATATGGAAAATATGTTCTACAGCAAGCTTTATGGCATATAATTCAGTCGTGTAACTACTGCACTCTGTTGGAAGAGATAGAGAAATGACAGTATCAGGGAGTACTACTGCTGCGCCCGTTCCACTCTGACTTTGATCCATCTGTATAATTTTAATGAAGTCACGATAACGTTGAGTATGTGCTACGTGTAGCCGTTGGATGTTAGTATTAGTATTAGTAACGGCCGCATGGTGCAAGAAAGCCTATGGCTTATGCTGCACCTGCCAAAAAAAAAAAAAAAATCCGAACAAAACAATGATAAAAACAAAAATAAATAAAATAAATAACTAAATAATAATAATTAATAAATAAAAATAAATAAAATTAAAAAAATAAAATAAAAAATAAATAAAAAGGAAATTAAACCTATCATCCTATGCGCTTCCCTTACCCGAAAGTACTATCCAGAGGACCTTTGAATTTCCCCAAACTGTCGGCCTCTACCACCCATGAAGGCAACTTATTCCAGTAATTTATAACTCGCCTGCTAAAATAAAACTTCCTGCAGTCCAATCTAAATATTTCCCCCCCCGTAACTTGAATTTATGTCCCCTAGTTCTAGCATCATTTATAATCTTGAAAATTTTGTCCTCATTCATTTTACTGATGCCTCTCAGACCCTTAAACACCTCAATCAAATCTCCTCTAAGGTGTCTAGTTTCCAAACTCTGCAACCCACATATTCGAAGTCTTTCTTCAAAAGGACACCCTTTTGCCGATCTCACCAGACGAGTTACTCTTCTTTGCTCCCTTTCAAGAAGCTCTATGTCTTTCTTTAGGTGCGGTCTCCATACTTGAACACAGTATTCCAAGTGTGGTCTAACATAAGCCTTATATAATGGGATTATCACGTCCCTATCTCTACTTGTAAAAGTTCGATAGATCATCGATAGGACACCATGGGCCTTCCTTGCAACCTGTTTACAATGCTCAGAGAATTTCATGTCTCACCGTATCGTAACACCCAAGTCCCTTTCCTCCAGTACTGGGTTTAGTTGAACTCCACCAAGTGAATAAGTTTTTTTGGGATTACTGTTTCCCAGGTGTAATACCTTACACTTTGTTGGATTAAAGCATAGCTGCCATTTTTCTGACCATTCCTGAAGTCTATCTAGGTCTCTCTGAAGAAGCTCAGTTTGACAGTGATCATTAACTACTCTACCAATTTTAACATCATCTGCAAATTTAGACATCACGCCCTCTATCCCTTCATCAATGTCGTTTATGAAAATTAAAAACAACAGTGGTCCTAATACTGTTGGGTCGCTGGTCCAGGAGAAGAAAGTTGCATCCACCATGGAAATCCACAGCACAATTGGACAGGCGGCCACTGCGTTCGCCTCGCTCAAATGGTGTCTGTGGAAGAGGACCAACATTTCCACAAAGACTAAAATCCGGCTCTTCCGGACTTTGATCCTGCCCATTCTTCTTTACGGATCGGAAACAAGGATTTGTCTCAAGTTAGATATGAACAAACTTGAGGTATTCCAAATGTGATGCCTGCAGCAGATCTTGGGCATCTCTCTTCGCGACCGCATCACTAATGATACCGTCCGCGCCAGATGCCAACAGCAACCAACCATTGCCGACGAAATCCAGAAGCGAAGGCTTAGATGGTTTGGCCACGTATGTAGAATGGGCACGAACAGAATACCATCCACACTCCTTTGGAGACAACGACCCACCCAATGGAGCATCCAACGGACCGCGCCTAGGAAAACGTGGGCCAAGCAAGTGGAAAATTACTTGAAGAGCCGACGTCTCGACCTTAACCAGGCCAGGACTGACGCCATGGATCGTAAGGTATGGAAGAACATCACAGAGCAAGTCCGAAACCCTGCGGCACCTACAGCAGCATACTGGTTGCGTGGCCAACCGCCTCCCCCAGCTGCCAGCTAAGGACCAAAGAAGAAGAAGAAGAAGAAGAAGAATACTGATCCTTGGGGAACCCCACCTCTTACATCAACCCAATCTGAGGAATAGCCATTTATCACAACCCTCTGCCTCCTGCCCTGAAGCCATCCTTCTATCCATCTAAGGATTTTCCCAGTGATTCCAACCTGTTCCAGCTTATAAAGCAACCGCTCATGTGGGACTGAGTCAAAAGCTTTGCTGAAATCTAAATAAACAATGTCGAAATTATTCCCTAAATCCAGCTCGTGAGTGACCCTTTCGAAATAGCGAACCAGATTTGTTAAACATGATTTTCCCTTTACAAAACCATGCTGAATATCCTTGAGAATTTCAATTCGATACAAATGATCCTGAATTCCACCCTTGATCATTGCCTCCATGATTTTCCCTACTACTGAAGTCAGACTGACAGGTCGATAATTTCCAACTCCACTTTTAGAGCCACCCTTATGTATGGGAGATACATTTGCACTTTTCCAATCCAAGGGAATCTCCCCAGAGTCTAGTGATGCTCGCATAATTAGCCTCAATGGTTCAATGCACTCGCTTGCCGCCTCCCTTAAGATTATAGGGTATATTCCATCAACTCCAGGAGCCTTACTGGTCTATAGGCTCGAAAGTTTTTTCATTAAATAATCTTGCAAAATTTCAATGTCATTAATTACATATTTTTTAACTTCGCTCCCACAATTTCCCATTGCCACAAAAGGCTTTTCATTTGTAAATATCGATGCAAAATAACTGTTGAGTTCATCTACAACGGCAGCTGGTGTATTTATTACTATCCCCTTTCCCTTACGTAAAGGTCCGAACTGGTTTGTCCTGCTCTTCTTGGCATTTATATATGTGAAGAATTCCTTATCCCCCTCCTCTCTTTGCTCTGTTTGCTAGTGATTTCTCATAAACTGCTTTTGCCTGTCGAACCTTTTCTGTGGCTCTATTACACATCACCTTGTAGCTGTTATAGGCTTCAGTACTTTTTATTGCTCTGTAACTTTTCCATGCCACCTTTTTCTGCTCAAGTAATGCGGCAACTTCACTATTCATCCAACTTGGAACCCTTCTCGTGGAATATTTTTTTAATGATATATATGCATTCAAGGCATCTGTGATTAATGTTTTAAAAGCGTACCACAGTTCAAATGTATTCATTCTCTGCGCGATATCTACCCAGTTAATAGAGGCCATGCAGTACCTTAAGGCATCGTAATTTCCTTTTCTGAAATTAAAACCCATTCCTTTGCCTTTTACTTCTGCTACCTCTCTTGTCATCATCCACCGTAGAACTCCGTGATCACTTCCTGCTACTGGTTCCTCTACTGTCAGCCCTGTTATGTCATCTGATCTGATTCATGTGTGATGATGAGGTCTAGGATATTCTTTTCTCTAGTACTTTCCCTAAAAATGTTAGTATCTGATAGGGAGTGTTTACCCCATTGTTGGAAATAATTGTCACAAGATGGCATGATGACAGACCATTGAGGGTTGGGATCTATAGGATCTTGTAAAATTTTATTGAAGTGTATATCCCAATCTTCTGCTAGTTGTTTTAGCCTAATACCAGCAGGCCGAACTGACTGTGGTTTGTTTCTATAGAAGGTCATAAACTGTGGATTATAAAGTATTGACCAATTAGGATGGGTCATCTGGCTTTGGATCTTGGTTGCATAGTTCAGCAGCAGAATCTTTCTCTTGATATTTAGGGGAGGTTCATGAGCTTCAATATACAAACTTTGCACTGGAGATGTTCTGAACTCACCTAGTGCTGTTCTGAGAGCTGAATGTTGAATAGGGTTGAGGCGAGATAAAGCACTCTCCCTAGCAGAGTCGAAGACAGGTGGGCCGTAGTCCAGTCGTGATCTGATTATGGTTCTATATAAATGAAGCAGGCTGTAACGATCTGCTCCCCATGTTGTGGCTGATAAGACTGAGTATGTTCAGTTTTTTTTGACAAGTAGTCCGGAGATGTTCTATGTGCTTTTGGAAATTTAACTTATTGTCAAAGAACAATCCTAGTAGACGAATACAATTAGTTATGGGAAGAGAATGGTTATTCAAGTGCAGCTCGGGTTCCGGATGCATATTGCATCTGGTGCAGAAGTGAATGGCAGTAGATTTCTGGCTGGATAGTCTATAACCATTTTGTGTCATCCATGTCAGGATGCGATTCATTGATATTTGAAGTTGGCGTTCAATGTAATGCATGTTTTGAGAATGACAAGAAATTGAGAGATCATCTGCGAAAAGGTATGAATCCACAGTTTTCGGAATGAGTTCAATTATGATTCATTCTCATTGCAAACAAGGTAGCGGCTGAGAACAGACCCTTGTGAAATTCCCTCTTCTTGGATAAAGATTTTAGGAAATTTTAGATAAAATAAGGTAAATTACCTCTCAGGCCAAGAGAATGTAGATCCTTTAAGATGCCAAAACGCCACGTAGCGTCAAAGGCTTTCTCAACGTCAAGACAGACCATGACGAGATGTTCCTTTTTGATGAAAGCATTTCTGATATTTGACTCGGCTTTGATCATGAGATCTAATGAGGATCGGCTTTTCCGGAAACCGAATTGGTTGTTATTTATCAAGTTTTGAGACGAGGAACCAAGTGAGACGGCGATGTATCATTTTCTTGAGAGTTTTGCTGAGACAGCTGGTAAGGGATATCGGTCTGTAATTTTGAGGAGCAGAATGATCTTTACCGGGTTTTGCAATCGGTAGAACATATGAATGACTCCAGGAGCTTGGGAAGGTATGTTCAGAAAAAATTCGATTATAAAATATGAGCAGCGAAGAGAGTGATCTTTGATCCAGATTTCGGAGCATTACATAATATATCCCATCGGGGCCAGCAGCACTGTTTCTTGAGTTTGTAAGAGATTGCTGTAGCTCAAACATGGTAAATGGTTGATTATAAGATAAAGCAGAATTGTCAGTGTAATTCAGTCTGGATTTCTCTGCAATTGTTTTACGTTTTTTGAATGTTTGATCATAAGCATTACAAGAAGACAACAGAGAAAATACAATTCCCAGTGCATTTGATATTTCTGTGGGATTAGAGAGTTCTTGTCCATTCCAGTTTAGTAGCGGGGTGGAAATTTATTGTTCAAACATTTTATTTTTCTCCAGATTAATCTCATATCGGTATTTTTATTAACTGATGTGGCGAATTTAATCCAAGTTTCTTTTCTTGCTTTGCGTCTGATATAGCGAGCTTTAGCTCTGAGCCGTTTATAGTTAATATTGGAGGTGGTAGGATATTTGCAGAAAAGATTCCATTCCATGCTTTGTTTTTCTCTTTTTTTGCATTATTGCAATCTTCATTCCACTAGTAATTTATTTTTCGTCTATTTCTTGCTTGATATTGAGGAATTGCTTCGGATGCAGCTGCCAGCATTTGATTCGTGATGTATTCAGTAACACTGTTAATGGAACCGGACTGAATGATATCGTTGTCAAATGAGATGTGCGATCTGTATTTTGCCCAGTCAGCCTTTGAAAATTTCCATTTAATTGGACTTTCTGTTGGAAAGGAATAGGATGTTTGAATTTTGCAGATTAACAGAAAATGGTCGCTGCTATAAGGATCACTCAGAGATATCCAATCTATACTTGGAAAGAGGATTGGGGAACAGATGGAAAGGTCTATGGCAGATGTTGAGCCCATAGGGAGATGCACATATGTAGGAGACCCAGTATTTAGTAATGTTAAATTCTGCCTATCGATCAGCATTTCAATAAGCTTACCTCGTCTGTCTGAGGTGGGGGAACTCCATAATGGGTGATGTGCATTAAAGTCTCCTAGTAAACAAAACGGTGATGGTAACTGCATAACAAGATCTTCAAGTTCCTGAATAGTATATTGATGATTAGGCGGAAGATAAATGGAAACCAATGTTACAGTAATACCATTAACAACATGCATGGCAAGGGCTTCTAAGGATGTTTGTAATGGAATACGTCTGGCGGGGATGCTTGAATCCACGAGTATCGCTACTCCTCCATGAGCGTTATTGGAGTCAGCCCTGTCTTGTCTGAATACAGTGTAATTTTTGATTGAAACTGAGCCCAGAGATGTCAAATTAGTTTCTTGCAAGCACATTGCAAGAGGTGATGAATTAATTCATGTATATCATCTAAGTTACTGCGAAGACCTCTACAGTTCCATTGGATAATATGTTCCATTATTTGGTTTTGTAAGAGGAAAATGAATCTGTCTGCTTTTTATGCGTGGGTTGTTTGTAACGGTCGGATTAAGATTTTTCTTTTCTGGGAAAATTAGGGCGTCCTGAATCATTTTTATCCTCCATATCTCCATCTGCATGCAATTCAAGAAAATCTTCTTGGTTGGGCATATCATCAGTACCCATGCTTGTTGGTTGTTTCACTTCCACAGGACCTGATTTATGCAATTTTCAGCCATTGTACTGTGGGTTACGTTTTGAGTTGGAACTGTGAGTGGCGTATTATTACTTTGGTCCACTAACTGTGATTCAGATGTAGGTTGAGTTGATAGTACTGATCGAGCCCAGTCGGCGATCGATTTGTCGGGAGAGACTGACACTTCTGTCTGACATGCTACTGATTTGAAACTATGAGTAGCCGAAGCGTAAGTGGTTTTTGGAATGCTTAATTTTACTTGTCTTCTAGCTTCTTGAAAAGATACTTTATTTTCAGTCTTGTATTTCTGTATTTTTTTTCCTAACTTCCAGAGATCGCAATCTTTGGAGTAATCTGGATGATTGCCCTTGCAATTAGGACACGGTGGAGTTTGGGCCTTGCATTCAGATTGAGTATGAGTTTTGCAACCACAGTTTGGACATGTTGCATCTCCACGGCATGCTGTCTGGGCGTGGCCAAATTTCTGACATTTGTAGCATCTGTATTCTGTATTTATAAGTGATATTGATGGTATATCAAGCTTAATGTCGAAGTTTGCAGACGATACAAAGGTAGGCAGGGTTGTCAAGGACACTACTGACACTATGCTGCTGCAAGAGGATCTGGAAAGGTTGAGCAGATGGGCTGAGAGTTGGCAAATGAAGTTTAACATTGACAAATGTAAAGTACTACATATGGGAAACAGCAACCCCAGAGCAACGTATCAACTCTGTGGTACTACACTGACAGTGGTAGAGAATGAAAGGGACCTGGGGGTGGTTGTGCAGGCAGATATGAAGTTCTCTGAGCAGTGCAGACGGGCTGCAAGAGTAGCTCATGGTGTATTGTCAATGATATATAGGAATTTTTCTAGCAGGGATAAGGAGGTGATTATTCCCTTGTATAAGGCAATGGTCAGGCCACACCTAGAGTACTGTATACAGGTCTGGAGGCCTCATTTCAAGAAGGATGTGGAGCTGCTGGAACGAGTACAGAGAAGGGCAACAAGATTAGTGAATAGAACAAAGGGGTGCTCTTACAAAGAAAGGCTTAAGTTTTGCAAATTACAGTGTCTGGAGACTAGGCACCAGTGAGGTGATCTGATAGAGGTGTATAAAGCCTTGAATGGTTTGAGCATGCTCAATGCTGATGGGATTCTTCCTCTCGCTCAGAATAATCACCTGAGAGGGCATAAATTCAAATTGAGGAAAGACAGATGTAGGATAGATGTGCGGAAATTTGCCTTTAGCCAGCGGGTGGTTGGTTGGTTGGTGGAACAGACTTCCATCCCTTGTCGTGGAAGTTGATAGCCTAAATAAGTTTAAGGCTCAGCTGGACAGGTATTTCAAACGAACAGAGGGGTGAAGTGGAAGTGGTTTTTTTTTTTTTTTTTTTTTTTTTGCTGATGCTGCATAAGCTTGCTTTCTTGCATCAAATGCCTCTACTAATGCTAATGCTAATCTCAGAGGGTTTGGGATAAAGGGCCAAACACGACAGTTTAAATAGCCTGCTTTCACTGAGGATGGTAGATTCGGTGAACTAAAGGTTAAAATTATGTTACGTGTTGGGACTAAGGTGCCGTCTTTTCGTATCATAATTCTCTTGGCCTGAGAGACATTTTGATCCTTTAGTTCCTGGATTATTTCTTTCTCGGAAACGTTCAATAGGTCCCATTCACTGATCACTCCTTTGGAAGAATTCAGGGTGTTATGTGGAGTGACTTGAATTGGAATTCCACTTAAAGATGTAAGTTTTAACAGGAGGTCAGAGTGTGTCGGGTGAGATGTCTCTATTAGCAAGTCACCGGACTGAAGACGTTTCACCATTTTTGGAGATGCTGCTACATTTACAAGGCATCGTTGTATGATGAAAGGAGAGAGCTTGCTGACAACGATGCCTTGTAAATGCAGCAGCATCTCCAAAAATGGTGAAACGTCTTCAGTCCGGTGAATTTAATTCATTCTCTGTGAAGACAGAGAATGAATAATCGGGAAAGCTGGAGATTCCTGCTTGTTTGCATCCTTTTTTAGTCTTTTCGACAATGAAAAGTCATGATCAGTTTCGTGGTTGTCATGTTGAGAGCTCTTTGGCTCTAATCGTGGAAAATCATGAGTGTCCATGTTTACTCCTTTTAGCCCTGAGAGAAGGTCTTTCTTCTCCAAGATTACCGGCCCCGCCACGTGGAGGCAGGAGCGGTGCCACCAGTGTCCAAGCGGTTATTAAGGTTAGTAGAGTGAGAGTATTTAATATGAATACTAAAAAAGAAAGGTAGATTCCCTTTCTGGGTTCTTACATAAGACTTTAAGTGAAGAACCACTTTAAGTGAACAAAACAGAAGAAAATCGCACAACAAAAATAGAACTATATCACTTTCAAAGATCACTTTATGAGTCGCAGAGAAAAATCGCTTGTCACTATTGCTGGCACTTGGGGGCCCAAACTCTTAGCCATAATTATGAGAGCTTCCTTGAACTCAGGGGAAGTACCCATGGACTGCAGATGTGCAAATGTGACCCCAATTCACAAAGGAGGATCAAAGGGCGACACAAGTAATTATAGACCTGTTAGTTTAACTTCTGTTCCCGGAAAATTAATGGAGGCACTGGTTAAAGAAGCACTGCAAGATCATCTAGAAAAGACTTCAGTTATAGCTCAGACACAGCATGGTTTTGTTTAGGGGAAGTCTTGCCTGACCAATTTGATTGGATACTATGATGCAGTCACAAAAGAACTGGATGCAGGGAATAACTTTGATATTATATACTTGGATCTTAGAAAGGCTTTTGATACTGTTGTTCACGGAAGTCTGCTGCACAAATTGGAGCAGTGTGGCATTGGAGGCAAATTGCTGCTATGGATAAAGGGGTGGTTGAGGGGGAGAAGACAGAGAGTGGTAATCAATGGACACTGCTCATCGCAGACTAATGTTATTAGTGGAGTCCCTCAGGGTTCAGTATTGGGTCCATTATTGTTTTCTGTATTTATAAATGATACTGATGATGGTATATCAAGCTTAATGTCCAAGTCTGCAGACGATATGAAGGTTGGTAGGGTTGTCAAGGACACTACTCACTCTATGCTACTGCAACAGGATCTGGAAAGGTTGAGCAGATGGGCTGAGAGGTGGCAAATGAAGTTTAACATTGACAAATGTAAAGTACTACATATGGGAAACAGCAACCCCAGAGCAATGTACAACTCTGTGGTACTACACTGACAGTGGTAGAGAATGAAAGGGACTTGGGGGCGGTTGTGCAGGCAGATACGAAGTTTTCTGAGCAGTGCAGACGGGCTGCAAGCGTATCTCATGGTGTATTGTCGATGATATATAGGAATTTTTCTAGCAGGGATAAGGAGGTGATTATTCCCTTGTATAAGGCAATGGTCAGGCCACACCTAGAGTACTGTATACAGGTCTGGAAGCCTCATTTCAAGAAGGATGTAGAGATGCTGGAACGAGTACAGAGAAGGGCAACAAGATTAGTGAATGGAACAAAGGGGTGCTCTTACGAAGAAAGGCTTAAGTTTTGCAAATTACAGAGTCTGGAGACTAGGCACCAGCAAGGTGATCTGATAGAGGTGTATAAAGCCTTGAATGGTTTGAGCATGCTCAATGCGGATGGGATTCTTCCTCTTGCTCAGAATAATCACCTGAGAGGGCATAAATTCAAATTGAGGAAGGAAAGATGTAGGATAGACGTGAGGAAATTTGCCTTTAGCCAGCGGGTGGTTGGTTGGTGGAACAGACTTCCATCCCTTGTCGTGGAAGTTGATGGCCTGAATAAGTTTAAGGCTCAGCTGGACAGGTATTTCGAACGAACAGAGGGGTGAAGTGGAAGTGGTTATTTTTATTATTTTTTTTTTTTGGCTGATGCTGCATAAGCTTGCTTTCTTGCATCAAATGCCTCTACTAATGCTAATGTTAACTGAATATGGCATTTTAGAGATATAAAAAACAAAGTACTTTTAAAACACAATGGAAATTTCTTACTATGCTGCTTACAAGTTGCACTTATACAACTGCAGGGTGCCTGAGAGAGTCTCTCAAATGATAAGAATAGCTAAATAAAGGTGAACAGATCTAGTACTGGGAATCACAAAACGTGACTTCACACTGACCGCTGGAAGGGGCTGGGATCGGTGCAGCATAAATAAACGAATTTTTTCAATTGAATTAATTTTTATTATAAAACTTGGATTTATTATTTTTTTTTTTATTTGCATTTTCCACGGCACACCTGAAGCATACTTGCGGCACACAGTTTAAGAAACACTGTTCTATTATATGCCTTTTCTATAAATATTTACATGGGCAGTGGTCTTTAGAATTAGCATCTGTAATTTCTTTCTTTCCTAATACAGTCGAAACAGATTCACTAATTAACGAATATCAATTCATAGTTTAACACTAAACTTTTCCAGTTCCTCATTTAATCCTACTTCTACTGCTAGCACTGCTTGCTCGCTCGCTCTCTCTCTCGGAACAACTTTCCATCTTTCGAATTTTCTTACAATTATACTTCTACAGAAATTAAGTGTATTGGAAACAATATCTTCACAGAAAAAAAACACACAAACACACACAGACACACACACATACCCCACGAAACAAAGCTGTCCGTTTCTTTCGATCCACAGCAGTGACCGATGCTCCATATTTTAGTAACACTGATACACATCCAATATGACCTGAGAGAACTGCCTGCATTAAAGGGGTCCTGTCAAAATAAATAAATAGATGATAATAATAATAATAAGTATATTTACAAAGTTACTGAATTTTTTTTTTTAATCCTGACTGTGATCTAAAATTTGAATTTTTTTAAAACCATCTTTCTTAGTTCAAATATAAAATTACCTTTTATTATTGCAAACAAGTTATTAGTTTCTCTTAATATGAATTAAATAAATATTTTAAAAAGTTTATTAAATTAGAAATTTTAACAACATTAAAGGTCATAAGAGTCAAAAAGGTAAGAAAGTACACCTTCATTTCTCATTTCCTCTGACTGTTTTTAAATTAAAGTAATAAAGGAGATGATGACCTCTGTCAAAACTGGATGGTTCTATTGTCACTTCAGCCAAGGATAAAGCTAACCTGCTTGTGTCCCACTTTCCTTCCAACTCATGTATTAATGATCTTGGTAAAACGTCCACCATTCCCAGCACGCTCACAATTCAATGCCTCCTCTAGTCTTCTGTCAAAAGGATGTCAGAAGGATTTTGACAAATCTTGATGCTAAGATAGCTCCAGGTCCTGATGGCATTTCTCCACTTGTTCTCAAAACCTATGCTCCCAAACTTACTCCTGTTCTTTACTGCCTTTTTTCACTTTCTTATTCCAAAGGTGTTTTTCCTTCTGCTTGGAAATTTGCTCATATCCAGCCAGTTGCTAAAAAAAGGGGGAAAAATCCCTCCCATCCAATTATCGTCCCATTGCAATTACTTCTACTCTTTCTGAATTAACAGAGAAATCAATTAACCGCCAACTCAAACTATCTTTTTTTTTTTTTTTTTTTAACCCCAAACACGAAAGGTATCAAAACCTATAGTACTTAGTACCGTGCATGGGTTGAAGGAGAAGTATGGGGGACGGGGATGCCAGAAACTTTGCTCTAGAGACTAAACATGGGGTTTCACCACTTCAAGCCTCCAATAAGCAAAGTGGTGGTATTTCACCGGTTGATGAAAGTCATCTACCATCTAGAAACCTTCCATCTGATCAACGATTGCCAGTATGGATTCCATCAGCATCGATCCACTAGTGATATTGGCGCCTCCGTAGCCAGGTGGGAAGGAGCAGCAGTGCGTAGCACACGCTTCTTGATTAGACCGGGGTTCGAGCCCGTCACCACCAAATACAGAGGATGCGGAAAGGTCATTCAGGGAATGACCACCGCATATCCCGGAGCAATATGGCCTTAGTTGCTAATGCTCCTAAAAACCAAAAATAACATAACAAAACTAGTGATATTCTGGTTTATGTTACCCATTTATGGACAAATTCAAAGGAAACATTCGGTGAAACACAAGCAGTTGCTCTTGACATCTCAAAGGCTTTCGATCATATTTGGCATAAAGGTCTTCAAAACAAGCTTCCATCTTATGCTATGCCAACTGTTTTTTGTAATTGGTTATCCAGTTTTCTCTCGGATTGCTCACTGTGGGTGATGGTAGATGGCTCTCTGTCTTCTAACTTCTCCACTAATGCCGGTGTCCCCTAAGGTTCAGTTCTTCCCCCCCCCCCCCACTCTTTTCCTCTTGTATATTAATGACCTTCTTCCATTGACCAGAAATCCTATCAATAGTTTTGCTGATGAAAGCACATTGCAATCCACTTTCCAGTTTGAGAAACCTCGCCCTACTCAATCAGCTTCAACTTCTCGAATATCCTATATCAATTCCGATTTCCAGGTAATTGTCCAGTGGGGGAAAGACAACTTAGTTGATTTCAATCCTTCTAAAACTCAGTCCTGTCTTACATCTCGCAAAAAGGATCCTTCTGCTCCTATGCTTATCTTTGGTGACACTTCTATTTCTAGGCACGATGATATATCTTTTGGGGATTACTCTGACTTCTAATCTGTCTTGGCACAAGCACATTACAAATACTGCTTCCTCTGAATCTAAAAAACTTGGTTTTCTCTTTCACTCTCGGTGTTACATCTGTTCACTCTGTACAAATCACAAATCCACCCTACCATGGAATATTGTTTCCACATCTGGGGCAGTGCCCCCAAAACCTCTCTCAGGCTTCTAGATTCCATTCAGAAGAGTGAAGTTAGGTTAATTGATTAATTAATTAATTAATGCATAAAAAAGACCAGACAAATACTTTCGTAGCATAATAAACATTTGTTTCAAACACTACCATTAATAAAAAAAAAAAATTTAAAAAGAAGAAAATCAGCCTTTCTAATTATTCCGATTAAATGACATTCCGGGTAACTGACTTCCGGATAACCGAAGTTCTATGTATTGACATAGTATTGACTGTATACTTAAAGACATAAGTAGTGTCAAGGTTAATGAGAAGGGATTTTAAAAACGACAGTTTTTAAATTCCCTTCAGTGGGACCAACTACAAATTTTAAATGAAAGCATTCAGGGAAATAATCAAAGATGCTACTAAGCTTTTTATACCACATATTAATGACCTTCTGGATAATGTTCCAGATTTAGACCTAAAATGGATGTCAGATGAACTGATGAGACTAGAGACAGAGAAGAAAACTGCAGATACAGTAAGTGAAAACTAGTTTGCATTCAAATAATAGGGATTAGACAAGCTAAGGCAGATTATAAGAAGTCTTTTGGGTAAGAAAACAAAGAAAGGTAGCAAAGAAGTCTGTTTATTTTAACAGTAGAAGGAAAGGGATGAACCACATTCACCTACTAGATATGAACTGCATAACTACTGATAATGCTGTTAAAGTTGCTGCAAAACTGAATAAATATTCTGCATCTACATTCAAGTGCAAAGAAGTTTTTATGGATAGGAATACCAGAAATATACTGAGTTATAAGTAGGAATTAAATTACTTTGTGATAACTCAGAAGAAATTTGAAGAGAAATTATTGATGGGAATCATCAACAATTTCTCTTCAAATTGTTGGGAACTGATGGGGATCTACCTAATTATATTAAAAGAGGCAATAAAAGAGATATTGAAGCCCTCAGCCATAATTATGGGATCATTCCTGGTTTCAGTGGAGGTTCCTATGGATTGGAGATGCAAATGTCTCCCCAGTTCACAAAGGGGGGATCAGGGGTGAAGTGAGTGATCACAGACCTGTGAGCTTGACAACTGCTAGGAAACATAATGGAGTCACTCGTTAAAGATTTTTGATTTGATTTTTTGCAGCGCAAAAAGAAGTAATGTAGGACCATCTAGACAAGAATGCAGTTATATGTCAGTAACAGCATGGATTTGTTAAGAAGATATCTGTCTGATCAATCAGATTGGATACTAAGATGCAGTAACAAAGGAACCAAATACAAAAAATAATTTTGACATTATATATTTAGATTTCAAAAAAGGTTTAGACACTGTCGAATATAAAAAAAAATTACAGTACAAATTGGAGCAGTGTGGGAAAGTTGCTGTAATAGATGAGCAGCTGAGTAGAAGTCAGAGTTATAAACAATGGGCACTGCTTTTGAACTAATTTTAGCATTATTAGAGGCATATGATGCAAATTTGTTCCAGCAATCAACCACCCACTGGCTAAAGGCAAATTTCTGCATATCTATTCTACAACTGTCTTTCCTCAATTTAAATTTATGTTCCCTCAGGCGATTAATGTGGGCAAGAGGAAGAATCCCACCAGCATTGAGCTTGCTCAAACCATTCAAGGCATTATACACCTCAATCGTATTACTAGTGTAGTGCCCAGGGTTCTGTGCTGAGCCCATTGTTGTATTCAGTATTTGTTTGCAATATTGATGAATTCCTATCAGGCTTAATGTCTAATGGGATCTATCCAGTTATATTAAAGGAGGCAGCAAAGGAAGTAAGCAAACCCTTAGCCATAATTATGAGAGCTTCCTTGGACTCAGGGGAGGTACCCATAGACTGGAAATGTGCAAATGTGACCCCAATTCACAAAGGAGGATCAAAGGCTGACACAAGTAATTATAGACCTGTGAGCTTAACTTCTGTTCCAGGAAAATTAATGGAGGCACTGGTTAAAGAAGCACTGCAGGATCATTTAGACAAGACTTCAGTTATAGCTAAGACACAGCATGGTTTTGTTAAGTGGAAGTCTTGCCTGACCAACTTGATTGGATACTATGATGCAGTCACAAAAGAACTGGATGCAGGGAATAACTTTGATATTATATACTTGGATCTTAGAAAGGCTTTTGATACTGTTGCACATGGAAGACTGCTACACAAATTGGAGCAGTGTGACATTGGAAGCAAATTGCTGCTATGGATAAAGGGGTGGTTGAGGGGGAGAAGACAGAGAGTGGTAATCAATGGACACTGCTCATCGTGGACTAATGTTATTAGTGGAGTCCCTCAGGGCTCAGTGTTGGGTCCATTATTGTTTTCTGTATTTATAAATGATATTGATGATGGTATATCAAGCTTAATGTCCAAGTTTGCAGACGATACAAAGGTTGGCAGGGTTGTCAAGGACACTACTGACACTATGCTGCTGCAACAGGATCTGGAAAGGTTGAGCAGATGGGCTGAGAGGTGGCAAATGAAGTTTAACATTGACAAATGTAAAGTACTACACATGGGAAACAGCAACCCCAGAGCAACGTATCAACTCTGTGGTACTACACTGACAGTGGTAGAGAATGAAAGGGACTTGTGGGGTGGTTGTGCAGGCAGATATGAAGTTCTCTGAGCAGTGCAGACGGGCTGCAAGAGTAGCTCATGGAGTATTGTCAATGATAAAGAGGAATTTTTCCAGCAGGGATAAGGAGGTGATTATTCCATTGTATAAGGCAATGGTCAGGCCACACCTAGAGTACTGTATACAGGTCTGGAGGCCTCATTTCAAGAAGGATGTAGAGCTGCTGGAACGAGTACAGAGAAGGGCAACAAGATTAGTGAATGGAACAAAGGGGTGCTGTTAGGAAGAAAGGCTTAAGTTTTGCAAATTACAGTGTCTGGAGACTAGGCACCAGCGAGGTGATCTGATAGAGGTGTATAAAGCCTTGAATGGTTTAAGCATGCTCAATGCTGATGGGATTCTTCCTCTAGCTCAGAATAATCACCTGAGAGGGCATAAATTCAAATTGAGGAAAGACAGATGTAGGATAGACGTGCGGAAATTTGCCTTTAGCCAGCGGGTGGTTGGTTGGTGGAACAGACTTCCATCCCTTGTGGTGGAGGTTGATAGCCTAAATAAGTTTAAGGCTCAGCTGGACAGATTTTTTGAACGAACAGAGGGGTGAAGTGGAAGTGGGTTTTTTTTTTTTTTTTTTTTTTTTGGCTGATGCTGCATAAGCTTGCTTTCTTGCATCAAATGCCTCTACTAATGCTAATGCTAATGCTAAGTTTCCATAATATACAAAGGTCCCCAGTGTGGTCAATGGCAATAACAAGAGCAGGAACAAGATCCGGAAAAATTAAGCAAGTGGACCGAAAAGTGGGAATTGAAGTTTAATATTGGCAAATGTAAGGTACTGCACATGGGTAAGAGTAATCCTACACTGATGTATCCAATCTACCAAGATTAGTGTGAAGAATGAAAGGGTACTCTTATCAAGAAACCTTCTGTTACTCAAATTGTAGCATCGAAAAACTAGACTGCTATGAAGAGATCTGACAGATGTTTAAGGTATTAGAGAAGGATGGTAGTAAAGAATACAATAGACCTGTAGGTAATTGTGCAGTCAGACATTAAGTGCTCTGGGCAGCGTGGGTGGGCTGCTAGGGCAGTTCATGGGATTTCTGTCAATGATATACAGGAATTTTGCCACAGGGATTAGGAGATAATTATTTGGCATTATAAGACCACATCTTTGGTATTGTATACAGGTCTGGAAGCATCATTTTATGAAGTAAATCTGTTGAAACAGATGTAGAAAAAAGCAACAAGATTAGTGTGAAGAATGAAAGGGTATTATTACCAAGAAATCTTCTGTTAATCAAATTGTAGCATCAAAAAACTAGACTGCTATGAAGAGATCTAACAGATGTTTAAGGCTCACAATGGACAGAGTACGCTAAATGTTGATGGCATCCTTACTCGTGCTCAGACAGCACACATAAGTGGCATAAATTTAAATTCAGGTTGATTTGCTATAAGAAAGATGTGTGAAGATTTGCATTCAGTCAGAGGGTAGTTAATAGAAAAACTCCACCCAGTGCTGTGGAATTGGGTAGTAAGAATAAATTTATGAAAGAATTAGAAGGGATGAATAGGTGACGTGGGAAGGTTATTTATTTATTTATTATTATTTTTTTTTTTTTGTATTAGTATTGGCAAATGAAACATCCTTGCATCAGTTACAAATAATAATACTTATACAGAAATCAAGGTTTCTAGACCTGTGTAATTCAAAATGAACTGAAAAAATTTGTTATTTACCATTCTTTTAATTTTTTTTGGGTGCAGTCATATTATACATAAAACTGGTATTTTATTAAAATAAATAAAGAAATGTTCAAAAACTTGACTGCCATTCCATTTTTGTTAATGTTTAATAAAAGTGGCAATAACTCTCTACTGTTGACATATAATGTTGAGCGAAAATCATTTTATAGCAAGTTCAAAGGCCAAAACAAATAGAGACTAAAATTAATAGCAAATTGAAAGCAGTCTACAATTTTTTTAATAATAATAAAATGAATCCAAAGACATATCAGATGTGTAACATCCAATGTAGAATTTGATTTGTTATCCCTACAAATATTGAAGTAATGAACAATATTTATATAAGGTATAACAAATTAAAATCAGCTAGGTCAGAATATCACAGTTCATACTCAATAAACACTTCCTAATACAGTTAAATCCACTCTGGTTATTTAGCTATTAACAGAGTTGTTAGCATGCATCTTCAAAATTCTGAACATCAGCACTTGATTAATTAAATAAAATTAACTTCTATGTTCAGAAGTGTTTTATTAATATTCTGTACATACTATAAACACTATGGCCTGACTTTCTTGCTTCAATAAATCAAGCTTCCTATACAAAAGTTAATTTAATTAATTCAATCCTACATAAACATGCCTTTTGATTTTTAAATTAGGAAATAAAATTTTTAAATGTACATAAAAAGCCACAAATATGGAATTTTTACACAAAAGCTTCTAACTCCTTAATCTATTTTTGAATGAGAGTAAAAATATTTTATTTAAATAATTTAAAGGCAAATTGTTAAATTTCTTAAGCTTCTCAAAAAATAAAAGAAACTGCCTTACCTGTCTTCATTATCTACGACATCTATGCTATCTGAAGACTTGGAATGTTCTAACATAAGTTTAAGGCAGTCCAAATGTCCCTGAGATGCTGCTTAAAATAAAATTAAATGAATACCTAAATTCAGAATACAGTACAATTTCTTACATCCAAAAAAAAAAAAAAAAAAATTGGTTATATTAAATTAGATCTTAAACTAGTTAGTGATACATGTGTACACAGAATTGCTGAGATCAATAGTTACTAGTATCTTATTGAGTGAAAAGACACTGATAGTCCAAAGGCAAGTTAGCCCTCAATATCAGTAATGAGGACTATCCTGTCTTTCTATGAATTTCAATGGCAATAAGGAAACCATAGATTGTAATAGTCAGAACAGACCTAGTATTATCAGCCTTATGAAGCCTTTCTTGAAAAGAGGGCACCCCTTTGGTGATGGCAACAAAGAGGTGCCCTTACTAAGAAAGACTTCACTTTCACAAATTGCAGCATCTGGAAACTAGGCACCTGTGAGGCGATCTGATTTAGGTGTTAAGGCTTCGAATAGCTTGGGCAATGCTGATTGAGCAAGTGCTCAATGCTGATGGAATTCCTTGTTTAGACTATGCACACAATGGGGCATAAATTCAAATTGGAGAAGACTGGCTGCAGAATAGATGTGCACAAGTTTGCCTTCAGACATGGATTGGTGAAACGGATTTTTTTTTTTTTTTTGACTGATGCTGTATAAGCTTGCTTTCTTGCATAATCTGCCACTACTAATCCATCATGTGCCATTTCCTTCCAAGAGAATGGCTGCCAAAGATCTACACACTTCCCTCTGCTCAGCCCACATTCCAATCCTCTATGTTCCCTATACATGATTGTATGGGTCATCCTCTTCCTCTTTTACCTTCTATTTTCCTTCCACTAGCAGTTTCTGAATGTCATTTTTTCTAATCAGGTGGCCCATATATGCTAGTTCACATTGTTTCAGTGTGTTTAGAAGTATACATTTAGTTTTTGCCGTTTTCAGTACATCTTCATTCCTTAGTTTTCTTTTCCATGGTATTTTCATCATTCTGCTATATGTCTACATTTCAAAAGCACTGATTTTATTTTTGATATTTTTGCTTAGCATCCATGTTTCTGCTCCATATGAGAATACAGACCACACAAAGCATTTCTTTAATCCTAATCTTCATTTTGACGTCCAGGTCTCAGGCTGTTAACAATTTTTTCATGTTGATAAATAAATGCCTGTTTTGCCATAGCAACTCTTCTGTTTATTTCCTCTTTGTTTCTTCTAATACTAATATGGTGCAAGGAAGCCCTACGGCTCTTGCTGTACCAACAAAAAAATAATAATAAAAAATAATAAACTATCAATTTGATTCCCTTCTCATGTAGGTGTCTCTATCCAGCTAACATTTGAAATTCTCGAAGCTATCAGCCTCAGCTATCCATGGAGGTAACTTATTCCAGTAGTTAACAATTTACTGAATGAAAGTAAACTTGCTTCAATCCAGTCTAAACCTCTTCTCCTATAATTTCAATTTATGGCCTCTAGTTTTACAATCATTTATAACAGTAAAAATTTCACTATCATTCATTTTATTTTCGCCTCTTAGAGCCTTATACAATGAATGAAATCTCCACTGTAACCACATATTCGACATCTTTCCTCACACACACACATTTTGTCAATTTCACCAGGTGCATTTCCCATCTTTGGATCCTTTCAAGAAGTCTGTCTTTTTTTAGGGGCATTTGCAGACTCCGTACTTGAATACAGTATTCCAAGTATGATCTTAAAATTGCCTTATACAGTATGATTATGACCTCTATCTTCACAAACATTTGATAAGTCATTAGTAGGTCACCATGGGCCTTCTTTGGCATCTACGCTGCTAGGAGAATTCAGAGAAATATCCAATAGAATTGTAATGATCAAATTCCTATCTTCTGATAGTGTTTTTAATTCAATCCCACCAAGTGTATAAGTTATTTTTGGGTTGCTATTCCTCAAGTGTAACACCTTGCATTTTGCTGCATTAAAACATAGTTGCCCCATTTCCACCCATCTCTGGACCCTATATAAGTTGAATTGAAGAAGCTCTGCCCATCAACTATATTACAATTACGATGCCATCTGCATTCTGACATATCTGCTATCCTTTTCTCAATTTCATTTAAACAAATTGAAAATGAGCAGTGCCAATACTGATCCGTGAGGAACCCCAGTTCATAGACCAATCTGAAGAATAACCATTAATCACAAGAAATATAAGTTTTGCCATTTCATTTACTTGATTGTCATATTATATCCAAGACTTATGTGGATTTACTGTGGATTAGAGAGGAAACCAGAGGGAGTAATACTCTTTTATCTGGTTATCAGAAGTGATTATTCATGCATTGAGAATTTGCAGATAAAAGAACCATTCGGTGGCAGTGATTATAATGTACTGATGTGAGATTTACATAAAAATATTATATAATATCGGTGTAGATACACCACAGATAACTCTTAAGAAACTACGATGGTAGTGTGGGAGGCATCATTTGCTCTGTACCTCATATTGTGCTCTTCCTTCACAACGAGTTGCTATGGTATTGCACTACCTCGAATAAGTAATGCTTCACTAATAGAGAAGACTTGTTACTTATTCTCATTGAGTACCACCACCCAGACAGCACCGTTTCAAAGTTATTGACCTATCATCAGTGGGTGGGCAGGTACCTTGGTATTGCAGACATGATGTTGTTGTTGTTGTTATTTGGTTTTTAGGAGAATTAGCAACTAAGGCCATCAATGCTGATGGGATACTGCCTCTTGCTCAGAATAATCACCTGAGAGGGCATAAATTCAAATTGAGGAAAGACAGATGTAGGATAGATGTGCAGAAATTTGCCTTTAGCCAGTGGGTAGTTGGTTGGTGTAACAGACTTCCATCCCTTGTTGTGGAAGTTGATAGCCTAAATAAATTTAAGGCTCAGCTGGACAGGGGTATTTCGAAAGAACGGAGGGAAGGTTTTTTTTTTTTTTTTTTGGCTGATGCTGCATAAGCTTGCTTTCTTGCATCATATGACTCTACTAATGCTAATGCTAAAGTGTGATACCATTTTGTATATGTGAGGCAAGCTACATGAGGCTAAGAAATAATTATGGATTAATATGAGAAAAAGGCGAACGTTTTTGTAGTGCAGAATTAAGTTCAGCAATGAATGAAGAGAGAGAGAGGCTAAATTAACAGGGTAACTTTATTTGTGCATTTACTTCACTCTTCTGTTTTCTGTGTTATATTTGCTTTAGACAAATCTGTCTTCAGTTCTAAGACAGTAGATTTGTCTTCTTTAAGTTGTTTTAGGGTGATGGGATCTTGTGTTCTACATAAAGAGCTAAAAGGTATTTATATGTTGATATTATCACAGATTACAAAAGAAATCTACAATGCTGTCGTTGTCTTGAAGCTATTTACGAGCACAATACATGGACCAACATTAACGGAGCTGGAGTGTTAAAAATCACCCCCATACAATTGATATTGCAATGTGAATTGGAAAAGAGGCAGAATGAGAATATAGATAACACGCAAGATATTATGACCATAATAAGTGGTGAAATTTTTTTTAAAAAGGTTACCACATGGAGATTACATTATCTGTACTCTGAGCTACTTAACTGTATGACATTTTCCTTTTGTGTGCTCTCTAGACTACATACCCAGATCTATGTTTTGAAGGGTGCTTCAAACAATATGCCTGCTAGTGTTCAAATTATCTTGAAATCTTTGAACATGCTGCCATTTCTTAACTGTGCTTAGAACTCACTGCACACAATTTATAATATATGACAGCATAAAAATGGCTTTGAAAATTGCAGTAGAAGGAGAAGCTTCTAAAAGCCAAAACTAAAGAAATTCTCTAGAATTCAAATCCAGAATTTGGTGAAATTCTAGTAAGTGATTAAATGATACATGTATAGACAATAGGGGTTATTAATCCATCAAAAAAGGTAACATGAATTTTACTTTAACATTGGGCAATCTAGTAAAATAACAAAAAAATTCATATTTAAAAGCACTTATATATAAAATTTTCATTTTTCACTTTCAGAGTTTCCAAATGCAGTATATTTTCATTTTACATTTTTATTGTATATACATTACTTTTAATTTTACATACACAGTTAATGTTTTATGAGTTAAAGTTTTATTTTATTTTCCAGATTATCATCAATGACCGATAGAATTGGTTATGTATATTGAGTTTGAGGCTACCTAAGTGGTATTAAATACCAGGCATTAGTCACATGAGAATTTAAAACATCTATGGTAAATGAGGCTAAAAAATATCATTCCAGATTACTTTGATCCAAATCACCATTACACTACACTATGCCACTGAATTTAATAAAATTCAATACCTGCAGCATGCAAAGGTGTCCTCCCAGTAGTTGAATCATGAATGTGCAAGTTTGCACCTTCCTCTAACAGTGATTTTACACAATCAGTATTACCCTGAAAGGCTGCTAAATCAAGAGCTGTGTGACCTTTGTCATCTGAGAGGTTAATATTATCAATATGGGGAAGTAATAATTTAAGGCACATCACATGACCTTTGTATGCCTGTTAAAAACAAAAAAAAGGGAAAAAAATAAAAGAATTTAATAATAAAACTTACTTTCACAAGAATATTTGGCTAAGGTAAAGAAAGCCTGCACGCAAAAATTCAATGAAATTTACCGGTAAAAGTACTTTGCCGTAACAGCATTTGTATTGTTGCTCGGTAAACAGACGGTGGGTGTTATCGGTCAGCAGTAGAAATTGAATCCCATGGGAGATTGAAACCCTTCCGAAGTGGAGGGGGTACCCTGACCTTTTTTCTTTAGAATCACTAATTGAATTAACTAACTGAATCACGAACAGAGTCATATTGGAAGTTCTGGCATCGCAAAAAATGTTCGTAACGTAGTTTCACCGGTAAAGTTTTTCGAAAATTGTCGTGCTTCTCGTGTGGGCTTCCTTTGCCTTTTTTTTTTTCTTAATAAACAATTTATCCACTAGTCCACCAGTGATTCTAAAGAAAAAAGGTCAGGTTACCCTCCCCACTTTGGAAGGGTTTCAAGCTCCCATGGGATTCAATTTCTACTCCTTACCGATAACACCCACCGTCTGTTTACCGAGCGAGCAATAATACAAATGCCGTTACGGCAAAGTACTTTTACCGGTAAATTTCATCGAACTTTTGCGTGCTTCTCGTGCAGGCTTTCTTTACCTTCGCCGAATATTTTTACACTATTTGAATTTAAACAAAAGTTAGTTATAATTAAAAGTGCATCATGTTCTGTGTCTGTAGAAGGCAAACCATGAATTGCCTAGAAATGAAAGATCAGGTAGAAAACAAAATACGGTAGAAGACGGATACAAAAAAAAATTTTTTTTTTAAATAATAATAAAATAACAGCATATTATGTTTGGTGCTACATAAAGCCACATGTACAATCCAATTTATTCAATAAAATTACAGTACAGTATGAAGAAGCTCTTTGTTGTGAAAATGAAACTGCTCAATATAAAAGAATATCCAAAATCCACCTGAAAACAATTTAAGATTCAGGGTACCCTCACCCCCATATAAAACAAAACTCGTTCTCTGAGTAGCACTGTTGGATAGTGAAGTGGTTCTCCTGATATGATTATATTTAAATTAACCTGAGCGAAATGGTTTGTGTGTGAGTAGTGGGTTAGTCTTTTTGGATTTACAGGCGCAAAAGCTGAGGCTATATTGTATCTTTCATATGGTTTTGCATGATACCAGATTTACACATTTTTCTATAGTCCTTTGAAGCTATTACCAGATTTTCCAGGAATTATTTTTTAACAGGGTAACTTTATTTGTACGTTTACTTCACTCTTCGTTATTCTGTTTTATATCTACTTATAGCCAATAGACAGGGCCACCCCGTGTGGTGTGCAGGTTGTGCCTCACACAAAGGCGTATGATCAAGACGATAAATAATAGTAAATTTTTATACAATGCTCTTATTCATGAAGTAAAACTACATAGATTGCACGACTTAAAATAAACAGTAAGGCGATAAAAAATGAACAGTAAACTCAACAACCGATTAGCTGCTTTGCTTTGATGTACCGCTTCATGAATGGTGAGTGCAAGCAGGTTTGAACATGTTCAGTGCATCGATATCAGCATGTCGATATGTGATCTGCACACTCCACATTCTCAGAAACGACTTTTGTTTTGACTATTTTCAGTAATGTGAATAATGCCACGTGCCACGCCACCCCAATGTGCGTAATGCCGAACTGAAATTTTGAATGTAGTCGCGTTGATATAGCCATGTTGTGTAAGCAACAGTTTCGTAGACCGGGGCAGCTGGCGCCAGACGCACAACATTGTTGAATGTCATAGCACTCGATAACGATGTTTGGGTTATATCGAAGACAATAAAGCTGCCAATGTATGATTTTTAGTTCAGGCATAGATTTAAACATGTGTCAAAGTACAAGAAAGGCGTTCGATAGTTAACCCTATGACTGTTCACTTGTATTTCTTTGGTTCTTCACAATTATACCTATTATTCTTAAATATAAATAAATAAAATAGGTCGTATCGTGTTGAAACAAAGTGCAAATTACTTCCCGAAATTTATAGAATAAACACTTTACTGCATAGGAAGTATGTAAAATTCTATATTTTGTAAAAAAAAAAAAAAGATTTTTTTTGTTGCAAAAATGATTTATTTTGTGAAAAAAGAAAATATTTTGTCGAAAAAAATATTTTTTTTCTTAGATAATATGTAATTTAAACCCTAGATGTCAAAAAAAAGGTCAAAGAAGTTATCTGAAGCTCAAAACAGAAAAAGATGATTACAACGAAAACAGATTGAACATAAATTAGCCAGATCACTGAACAAATTTCTGACTACAGTACCACCAAAAGCTACTGTTAAAGAAACAAAGAACAGAAAGCTTTGATGAGGCAGACACTTCAAGCACCTCTACTTCAAAGGAGAACACTGAAGAACTAATAGCACAACAAGATAAGTTTGAAGAAACTGATATATCTAATGAAGATGAAACTGGCCTCACCATAATGTCACCAGAAGTTGCAGTTAATTAAAGAAATGTTGGATTCTGATTCAGAGAAATCCGAAACTTCGAATTTTACTTTAAATTTTAATGTTAACGATCCAGGTACTTGGCCAAAACATGTAATCATAAAAATTAGAGATTGTTTAGTTGAAAATTGTCCTCATCAAGTAGTTAATAGGGACTTTCCTAAAGACAAAATCGGGTCACAAGTTTTCCTAATCATATTATTATCGAATGTTACCAAATGGAGAAAAAATTACCAGAAGTTATTTAGTTTATTCAGAATCATGAAATTCAGTTTTTTGTTATTTCCTCAAAGAATCTATTTGATAATGGTAACTTTTTAAAATTAGTAGAAACTGTAGCTAAATTTGCCTCGATAATAGCAGAACATTTGAATTGTATCCAAACAGAATGTTGCTCATTATTTATGTGACAGGATACAAAATGAAATCATTCATATTATTTCTGAAGCCATAAAACAAAAAATTTTAGAAATGGTTAAAGAGTCAAAATACTATTCTTTAATTACTGATACTACCCAGGACTTGAGCCACACAGAACCAATGACTATTGTTATTAGATTTGTTTATCGTAATAAAGATATAAATATCGCAGAAATTCGTGAACATTTTTTTTGGATTTTCAGTCTGTAGACGATAATTCTGGTCAGGGATTATTCGAATTTATTATAGATCTTTTAAAATTACTGAATATCAATATTTCAGATTTACATGGAAAAGTGTATGACAATGGTGCCAATATGCGAGGCAAACATAACAGGCTCCAGCAAAAAAATCATTGAAATAAATTCAAGAGCTTTGTTCATTTCATGTGCTGCTCATTCTTTAAATTTAAAATTTTTAATTAATGATGCAGCTAAAATTTCATTTGAAACGGTAATTTTTTTTGGGGTAATACAGGAATTATACAATTATTTTTCAGTATCTATGAAGCGTTGGGCTATATTAAAGAAACATATTCAAAATTTAAGTTTAAAACCGCTTTCTACTACTAGGTAGGAAAGCAGAATTGAAGCAATAAGGCTGCTAAAAAGTAACATCAGAGAAATTTATCAGACTCTTTTAGATATTACGGAAGATGATACTAAAGATATTAATTCTAGATTTCAGGCTGACAACTTAATTTCAAAAATTTGTTCATTTAAATTTGTTTGCTCTATTAATATTTGGTATGACACATCTTAAGTCTCATAAATTTTGTAAGCAAAATAATGCAGAATCCAACATTTAATTTACAAACAGATACAGAAAATCTCGATCTCATTACAAAAGATTTGAAGGATCGCAGGACCGATCAAAATTTTGAAAACATTATTACTTCTGCAAAAGACATGGCAAGCAATCTCAACACCGATCCTGTTTTTCCAGAAATTCAAAAGAGAATGTTTGGATACGAAACATTAGATGAGTCAATAAATGATGCTAAACAAAATTTTAAAATCCAATTTTTTTTCACAGTTTTAGACACCACAATATCATCAATTACAGAAAGATTTGTACAGTTGAAACAGCACAATGAAGACTTTAAACTTATCCACGACATAAGCAAATTAAAAGAATCGAGTGATGAAGATTTATCGAAACACTGCAAAGATATATACATAAAACTGAGCGACAAAAAAAATTCGGACGATCGGGATATTGATGGTATGACTTTGAGGAATTAAAGATTTTGCAATGTTTTATAAAAAAAGATGTCTCTCCTCACGATATTTTAAACTATATATATGAAAATAAATTAACTGATACGTTTCCAAATATTGTATTGCATATTTATTTAACATTACCAGTATCCGTAGATTCTGGGAAAAGGAGTTTTTCGAAGCTAAAATTAATAAACAATTATTTGCGATCAACAGTGTCCGAAGAACGCCTTACCGATTTATCAATAATATCAATAGAAAATAATATTATGGATACTTCAGATATAAAAAATCTAATTAAGAATTTTGTGGTGGCTAAAGCTAGGAGGATAAATATGTAATAAATGACATATCATATACACCAAAGTCCAAAATGTATTATCATGTTGTGATTTTTTTGATAATTGAAAAAAATAAATAATTTTTTTTTGAGATGCTCTATTTTTACTTACACGTACATATATCTTGTATTTATATATTAAATAAATAAAAAATATTTCTTGCAATTAATTTCATTTTATTTTTCAAATTCTATTTTATGGGGGCACTGAAATATAACTTTGAACAAAGTCACCTCTTACCCACAGGGCAGCACTGCCAATAGATATCTGCTTTAGACAAAAGAATATGTTCTAAAACAGTAGATTTGCCTTCTAGAAGTTGCTTTAGGGTGATGGGATCTTGTGTTCTACATGAAAAACTAAAAGCTATTTGTCACTCTCAGATAAACTGTGGCCTAGATAATGATGAAATTCTGGACAGTTTGTAGAATACAACAGCTACTGCACTAAAATCAGTTGTCTCCTTGATGCAAGGATGTGTAAGGTGTGTGCCCTATTCTTAATTTGGCTAGAATTACTTCTTCCTGTATCTTTTCACGTGCTCGATTTCCTTTGTTGTAGTTTTCTCTCTAAAAGTTTGTTTTGGGTTGGATTTTGCCAATGTTTCTGCCATTTTTCCTTTCCACTATTCTGGATGACACAATCATAGTCTATGAATGGCACTTTGAAATTAGGATTTGTGGGATTTGTTGTTACAGGTCACTGTTGAACAAAAGCCGAGAATTAGGGTTGAATTTGAAAGTGTCTGCAATTCTGCCCAGACACGATAGGAGGGAGTATATGATGAGAGCCTTGTCGATCAATTTGGCCCTGGAAAGATTGTGCAAGGCTCAAGGGGTAGAATTTTTTTCAGCCTGGACTGTACTTGTTAACAGGAGAGATTGCTTCTACAGGGATGGGATACACTTAAATAGAAAGGGTGCAAGAATATTTGCTGATGCTATCGAGGCAGTGTTAGGTGGGTCGGAAAACTGCTAGCTTGGGGAGAGACAAAGACCAATAGATTGACAGTAGCCACTGGCAGAGGTGAAAGAGATTCTTGCACTGCTTCTATTAGAATGAGCAGAAGCCTGAAAAACAAGATGCATGGTATTTCAGAGACTGCTGGGAGCCATTGCGGTACAAGTAAACACATGGGTTGTGTTAGGGTAGCTAAGAATAGAAACAGGTGCAGGTATACTTGCGTGTACACCAATGCTAGGAGTTTAGTAAATAAATTTGATGAATTTGAGGTATTGCTCAAAACATCAAAGGCAGATATTGTTGGGATATCAGAGACGTGGTGTCACACAGATATAAGGGATGCAGAAATGCAATTTGGGGAGTACAACGTCTACAGAAAGGATAGACAGGATAGGAAGGGGGGAGGGGTTATGCTATTAGTTAAGAAACACATAAAAACCAAGGAAGTGAAGCCAGTCGACATCGCTGGACAGTGCAGTGTTGAGTCAGTTTGGTGTGACATAAGCATTGGGAGATCAAAATTGAGAGTAGGAGTGTGCTATAGGCCTAATGACTCTGATGAGTATAATAAGGAACTGTACAGGGAAATAGAGTGGGCCAGTAAATCAGAGAGTCTTATAATGGGAGATTTTAATTTCCCAGATATTGACTGGAATTTGGGGGCTGGTTACTCACACACTAGCAGGGCTTTTGTGGATTTATTGGATGATTGTTTTCTACATCAGCATGTTCGGGAGGCAACTAGAGGGAGTAATACTCTCGATTTGATTATCAGCAGTGATTCTTCATGCATTAAGAATCTGCAGATAAATGAACCACTAGGTGGCAGTGATCACAGTGTGCTGAAGTGGGATTTACTGAAAGAGGTAACTACCATTAGGGGTAAAGGGAAGGGTTATTGCTTCCGTAAAGGCGACTACGATGGACTGAGACAGTATTTAAATTCTATACAGTGGGACCAACTGATGATGTTACCAACAGCAAATTCAAAATGGGAAGCATTCAAAGAACTTATCTTGGAAGCTACTAGGCTTTACATACCAACTAAGAAATATTGTTCAAGGTTTAGGCCAAAATGGATGTCAGATGAACTAATGAGGCATATGGCAGAGAAGAAAAATGCATGGGATACTTACAAATTAACACATGACACAGAAGCCTATGATAGATACAAGTTGATATGCAACCAAGTTACAAAGCAGGTTAGGCAGGCGAAGGCAGATTATGAGAAATCCTTGGCAAGGGATGCAAAGAAAAACAGCAAAGAGTTCTTTACTTATGTAAACTCTAGAAGGAAGGGGATGAATCAGATTGGTCCACTTGATATTGATGGGTCAACTGTTGATGATCCTGCTCAGGTAGCTAACAAACTAAATGAATATTTTGCATCGACATTCACACATGAGGAGTTATTCAGCAAGGGGAATGCCAGAGGTGTATTCAACTCTAGCAGTAAGCTACAGAATCTTGAAATAACTGGGAGTAAAGTGGAGGAGAAACTGTTGAAGATAAACACAAGAAAGGCACCCGGGGTGGATGGGATCTATCCAGTTATATTAAAGGAGGCAGCAAAGGAAGTAAGCAAACCCTTAGCCATAATTATGAGAGCTTCCTTGGACTCAGGGGAGGTACCCATAGACTGGAAATGTGCAAATGTGACCCCAATTCACAAAGGAGGATCAAAGGCTGACACAAGTAATTATAGACCTGTGAGCTTAACTTCTGTTCCAGGAAAATTAATGGAGGCACTGGTTAAAGAAGCACTGCAGTATCATTTAGACAAGACTTCAGTTATAGCTCAGACACAGCATGGTTTTGTTAAGGGGAAGTCTTGCCTGACCAACTTGATTGGATACTATGATGCAGTCACAAAAGAACTGGATGCAGGGAATAACTTTGATATTATATACTTGGATCTTAGAAAGGCTTTTGATACTGTTGCACATGGAAGACTGCTACACAAATTGGAGCAGTGTGACATTGGAGGCAAATTGCTGCTATGGATAAAGGGGTGGTTGAGGGGGAGAAGACAGAGAGTGGTAATCAATGGACACTGCTCATCGTGGACTAATGTTATTAGTGGAGTCCCTCAGGGCTCAGTGTTGGGTCCATTATTGTTTTCTGTATTTATAAATGATATTGATGATGGTATATCAAGCTTAATGTCCAAGTTTGCAGATGATACAAAGGTTGGCAGGGTTGTCAAGGACACTACTGACACTATGCTGCTGCAACAGGATCTGGAAAGGTTGAGCAGATGGGCTGAGAGGTGGCAAATGAAGTTTAACATTGACAAATGTAAAGTACTACACATGGGAAAAAGCAACCCCAGAGCAACGTATCAACTCTGTGGTACTACACTGACAGTGGTAGAGAATGAAAGGGACTTGGGGGTGATTGTGCAGGCAGATATGAAGTTCTCTGAGCAGTGCAGACGGGCTGCAAGAGTAGCTCATGGAGTATTGTCAATGATATACAGGAATTTTTCCAGCAGGGATAAGGAGGTGATTATTCCATTGTATAAGGCAATGGTCAGGCCACACCTAGAGTACTGTATACAGGTCTGGAGGCCTCATTTCAAGAAGGATGTAGAGCTGCTGAAACGAGTACAGAGAAGGGCAACAAAATTAGTGAATGGAACAAAGGGGTGCTCTTAAGAAGAAAGGCTTAAGTTTTGCAAATTACAGTGTCTGGAGACTAGGCACCAGCGAGGTGATCTGATAGAGGTGTATAAAGCCTTGAATGGTTTAAGCATGCTCAATGCTGATGGGATTCTTCCTCTAGCTCAGAAAAATCACCTGAGAGGGCATAAATTCAAATTGAGGAAAGACAGATGTAGGATAGACGTGCGGAAATTTGACTTTAGCCAGCGGGTGGTTGGTTGGTGGAACAGACTGCCATCCCTTGTGGTGGAGGTTGATAGCCTAAATAAGTTTAAGGCTCAGCTGGACAGGTATTTTGAACGAACAGAGGGGTGATGTGGAAGTGGTTTTTTTTTTTTTTTTTTTTGGCTGATGCTGCATAAGCTTGCTTTCTTGCATCAAATGCCTCTACTAATGCTAATACTTTTGCTATGTGGTCAGCCCAGTTCATTACCTGGGATTCCTACATGTCATGGAATCCAACAGAATCAAACTGTTTCATTTTTGTGTTTCAACATTATTAATCCAATCCTGAGAGGGATCCAAGTTTCCCTTGGATCCCTCTCAGGACTGGATGTAGACCACTATTATTATTTTGTAAAGCTCGTATTGTTAGCATTACTAGATTTTAGCAGAGGCACATGATACAAGAAACCAAGCTTATGGAGCATCAGCCAAGAGAAAAAAAAAAAAAAAAACCTCCCATTTATTTCACTCATCTATTCACTCCAAATGCTTGTGCAGCTCAGCCTTCAATTTATTTAAGCTATCAACTTCCAACGACAAGAGATGGAAGTCCGTTCCAGAAATCAACTACCCACTGGCTAAAGACAAATTTCTGCACATCTATTCTACAACTGTCTTTCCTCAGTTTGAATCTATGCCTGCTCAGGATCATAATCTGAGCAAGAAGAAGAATCCCATCAGCATTGAGCTTGCTCAACCCTTTCAATGCTTTATACACCTCAATCAGATCACCTCGCATGTGCCTAGTCCCCAGGTGCTGCAATAGGCAAAACTTAAGCCTATCTTGGTAAGAGCACCCCTTTGTTCTCCTCACCAATCTTGTTGCCCTTCTTTGTTCTCATTTTAAGAACTCTACATCCTTCCTAAAATGAGCTCTCCAGACCTGTACACAGTATTCAAGGTGTGGCCTGACCATTGCCTTGTACAATGGGAAAATTCCTAAATATCACTGACAAGACCCCATGACCTGCTCTGGCAGCTCTCTGCACAGTGAACTTCATATCTGACTGAACAATTATCCCCATGTCTTTTGCACTCTGCACTTCCCTGAGTGTAGTACCACACAATTGGTATGTTTCTCTTGGATTACTGTTACCCATATGCAGTACTTTTGTTAATGTTAAACTTCAGATGCTACTTCTCAGCCCATTTCCCAAACTTATCTAGATCCAGTTGCAGTAGCATACAGTCTTTACTGTCATTAACAACCCTGCCAACCTTAATATCACCTGCTGACTTGGACATTAAGCCTGATATACCCACGTCAATATCACTGATGAATACACAAAACAACAATGGGCCTAGCACCAAACTCTAGGTAACTCCACTAATAACATCAGTCCATGAAGAACAGTGTCCACCCCAGGTGCCTTCCTTATGTATAACTTCAACAATTTCTCCTTAAGTTATTACAAAATCACATAGCTCTGTGTTAAGAGTTTGATAAGCTTCTGGCATTTCCCTCCTTGAATAGCTCCTCGTGTGTGAATGTAGATGCAAAATAGTCATTCAGTTTATCAGCTACCCGAGCATGTGATTATCAATAGTAAACCATGTATGTTAAGTGGATCAATCTGATTCATCCCTTTCCTTCTAGAGTTTACATAAGTAAAGAACTCTTTGCCAAATATTTCTCGTAATCTGCCTTCCCTTGCCTAACCTCCTGTGTGACTTGATTAGAGACTAGCTTATATCTGCCATAGGCTTCTGTGTCGCCTGATAATTTATATCCATCCCATGCATTTTTCTTCTCTGCCAAGAACCTCATTAATTCATCTGACATCCATTTAGGCCTAAACCTTGGACAGTATTTCTTAATTGGTATGAAAAGCCTAGTAGCCTCCAAGATTAAGTCCATGAAAGCTTCGCATTTAGAATTCACCACTGGTAACATTATCAGTTGATCCCACTGTAGAGAATTTAAAAACTGTCTGAGACCACTGTAGTCACCTTTACGAAAACAAAAACTCTTCCCTTTACCCTTGATGGTAGTTACATCTTTAAGTAAATCCCACATCAGTGCACTGTGATCACTGTCACCTAGTAGTTCCTTTATCTCCAAATTCTTAATGCATGAATAATCACTGCTGAAAATCAGATCAAGAGTATTACTCCCTCTGGTTGCCTCTTGAACATGTTGCTGTAGAAGACAGTCATCCAATATATCCACAAACGTCTTGCTGGTGTGCAAGTTACCAACCAACAAGTTCTAGTCAATATCTGGAAAGTTAAAATCCCCTGTTATAAGACATTCTGATTTACTGGCCCACTATTTCTCTGCTTAATTGCTCATTGTACTTATCAGATTCATTAGGCCTAGAACATACATCTACTCTTATTTTCCCTTTCCCAGTGATTACGTCACACCACACTGATTCAACATTGCCTTGTCCACCAATGTCAACTGTCAACTGGATGCACTTCCTTAGATTTTGTTTCTTAACTAACAGCATAACCCTTCCTCTCTTCCTGTCCCATCTGTCTTTTCATCTGACATCCATTTTGGATGTGAGATGAAACACACTGTACTCCCTGAATTCCAATTGTGCACTGCTTATATCTGTGTGACACCACGTCTCTGATATCCCAAAAATATCTGCCTTTGATGTCTTGACCAGCACTTTAAACTCATCAAATTTATTAACTATACTTCTAGCATTGGTGTACATGCAAGTATACATGCACCTGTTCTTACTCTTAGTTACCTTAACACAACCCATGTATTTACTTGTTTCACTACGCCTCCCAGCAGACCTGGAATTACCAGCAACTTGCTTTCCAGGCTGCTGCTCATTCCAACAGAAGAAGTGCAAGAATCACCTTAGCCTCTGCCTGCAGCCACAGTTAATCTTTTAATCTATGTATCCCCCAAATCTAGCAGTTTTCCGACCTACCTAACACTGCCTCGATAGCATCAGCAAATATTCTTGCACCCTTCCTATTTAAGTGTGCCCCATATCCCCGAAGGAGTCTGAAAATTAGGCTGTATGGAATATTTTTATTGCATATCTTAACTGTTAATTACAATGCATTTAGTTCAGCCATATAGATACTACACGCTGTTGAAAGTTGCTATGAGTGCAGTAGAATAAGCATTTGAGGTGACCATGATTTGAAATGATTAACTGTAACCTCCTCTGACTGATTTTGCATGCTTGAGTATAAACACATTCATTTATATTTAATTTAAAGCTTCCAAAACTTCACTTGGCAGCATACTTCTCCATCATACATTCAGCACGTGTATTACCAAATTCTATATTTTACAGATAAACTTGCAACTGCCATATATAAATGAAGATCTTATCAACTTGAAACTAAGTCTATTGATCATCAAGCACAAAGCGTTCACAAAGAATTAAATTTATTTTAAAACCAGAGCAGCATCACACATGAATAAGGGAAGTTTTTATTTCTAATTAAATAAATAAACTTTGCAGTAGGCAGCTTGGCAGCTTTCAACTGACAAGGACATACAGCACAGGAATTTATATATCTACATTAAATGTTTGTATCAGCACTTAAGAGGATAATAAAAATACATTTTTGAAAATAAAATTTTGATACTCTTTAAGAAATGAATTAAAATTAATTGCACGAGTACCTCCACAATAAAACTAAGTTTTATCACGAAGTACTTACATAATTAATTTAGTCACTTCTTAAATAAAACACCCCTACAAAAAAGAAAAGAAAAGAAAAGAAAAAAAAAAAAAAAAAATCGCTTTTAAAGTCAGTCATTACTCATACTTTCATACTATATCTAATACTGCTATATGAACTTCAATGGAAAAATCTGAGTCAAAATAAAGTGAGAAATGTGCATGCTAGGTGCAGACAGCATCAAGAAATTAGGTGTCAACTCAGCATTCTGATGGGCAACTATAAGAGTTTGAAAAATTGGGTAGATGCCCTCAAAGGTATTAAAGTGGGGAACCCATCACATTCTCAATGCCAGAGCTCAATCTTGTATTCAAGCAACACAGCAGCAAATCTTCAGGGCAGAATGTGCTGGTCCTACAGGAGCCTGTTATTGTCGGGGAGACTATTATAAGGGAGACAGGTAATATATTGTGAAAAAAGGATAAGTGGAATAGGACCAAGGTATATCTGCCAGGGGCAAAAATTGATTATACTGTAGAGCAGATATCATCCTTTAAGGGCACAAAAGGTGACATCGTTATACACGTTGGCACTAATGACATTAAGAGTAGGAGATCTGCAGATTTACTTAACAAGTACAAGTCAATGTTGAAAAAAAGTCACAAGTTAGAGTTAAATTTGAAAATGTCTGCAATTCTGCACAGACACAATAGGAGAGAGTATATGATGAGAGCCTTGTCAATCAATTCGGCCATGGAGAGATTGTGCAAGACTCGTGGTATAGAATTTTTTTCAGTGTGATCCATGCTTACAATTAAATAGAAAGGGTGCAAGAATATTTGCTGATGCTATCGAGGCAATGTTAGCTGTGTCAGAAAACTGCTCGCTTGGGGGATTCAGAGACTAAAAGATTAACAGTAGCCGCAAGCAGAGGTGACAGTGATTCTTGCACTGCTTCTATTAGAATGAGCAGAAGCCTGAAAACAAGGTGATGAGGATTTCAAGGACTTGTGGGAATCATCATAGAACAAGTAAATACATGGACTGTTTTAGGGAAACTAGGAGTAAGAACAGGTGCATGTATACTTGCATGTACACCAATGCTAAGAGTATAGTAAATAAATTTGATGAATTTGAAGTGCTCATCAAGATGTTGTTGTTGTGGGGGTTTGATGGCACATAAGCTGCTTCGGCTAGAATGCACCTATTCATTTATTGTAATAATATATGATGGACGGACGAGAACTGTTGCATTCAGCCTAGTATGATAGTTGGCCGAAATAATAATAATATATGAGAAATTCTTGTAACAACAGAAAAGGCTGAAATCAGAAATGACTAAAAACTCCAATTTGCTTCAGAAAGTTGAAAAATTCAGGAATATTTGCATTGTCACCAATGACATTCTCTAGAGTTATTGGTTTCCAAAGGTTAACCAATGATAGCAGGGTTGTATCTCTGTCTTGTTTATAGTATGGGCATTCAATGAGAATGTGTTTGACAGTCGGATTTATAGAACGATGTGGACACAGTGGTGGATCATCTCCTGTGAGTAAATGAAGGTAAGTCAAATGAGTATGACCTATTCTTGCTCTTGAAAGGAGTATTTCTTCTTGTCTTGATGTATGGACAGTGGAACGCCAAATTTTAGGATCCTGTTTAAATTGAAAAAGTTTATTATTTGTTTGAGGGTGTCAGATTGCTGTCCATTCTGTTAGGCATGCACTATAAATGATTTGTGGATAGTCTGAAGCTGGAACAGGGATATTTGTTAAATCTAAGATAGTTGGATTTTTTGCAGCTTTATCAGCCAGTTCATAACCAGAATTTCCGGAATGTGCCAGAATCCAGCAGAAGGTGATCAGTTGGTGGCATTGTTCAATCTGCAGTAATAATCTTCTAATTTCATTTAGAACAGGGTGAACTTTATCTGAGGAGTTACATAATGTCATAATTGAGCTGAGGGAATCAGTGTAAATAACAAATTTTAATGAGCAGTCAGAACAAAGATATTCTAAGGCTAGTTTAATTGCATATAATTCTGCTGAGAAGATACTGAAATAGTGGTATTTAGGAACACTGCTGCTGCTCCAACGTTTGAGTTTGATTTAGAGCCATCTGTATAAATTGGAGAAAAATCAATATATTATCTGTGGGTGTGAACTGCATGGAATTGTTTCACATTTGATGCTTGAAGAATATTTTTTCCCCACTGGCAAAGGTAAGTGTCACAGGTTGGTAGAGGAGGATGAGTCCATGGTGGTTGAATGCACGTTACTACCTGTTGTACAGAATGAATGGAACATTCCATACCTGAATCAGTTCAAGGCGGAGAAGAGCAGCTGGTTTTACTATTTAGGAGATGCAACGTGATGTAATCTGTCAAATCATCAATACGCTGGAGAGGGATTCTTTCCTCATCGAAAGAGATTGATGACTGAAATTTTGCCCAGTTTGCTCGGGCAAATTTCCATTTCCTGCAGGGTTTAGTTAAAGGAGCCTGTGCTATCAATACCTTGCATACGATTGGGAAGTGATCACTGCCCATAGGGTCATTTAGAACATAGCATTCTATGGTCGGGACCAGTACTGGAGAACAAATGGAGAGATTATTGCTGAAGTATGCCCAGTTGAGAGCTGAATGTGGGTGTGCACAGCAGTATTCAGTATGGCAAGGTTTAGTGCCTCTAAAAAAGCTTTCAATGAGTCGACCCCTTCTATCTAATTTAGTAGCACCCAATAAAGGATGGTGCCCATTAAAGTCCCCTAATATAGAGAGAGGTAGACGTATCTGTATGAAGAGGTCTTCAAGTTCTTTAAACAGTAAGTACAGTTTGGCTGTAAGTAGACTGACTAGTGTTATTGCAATACGAAGAGTTATGCAAACAGCAACAGCTTCTATTTCGGTTTGAAGTGGGATATGCTTAGTTGAGATCTTTGAATTTATTAGGATTGCTACACCACCATGGACAGCATTTGTTGTATTGCGATCTCTTCGATAAAAGCAATAGTTCTTTATCGATGGAGAAATTTGCGAGGTTAAGTAAGTTTCCCGAAGACAAAAAGCAACTGGAGAATACCAGTTAATTAGATCATGGATAGCATCTGTGTTGAAACAAAAGCCTCTACAGTTACATTATACAATGCAGCCATTATTTGTATTTAATTGATGGAGCAATATCTGACTGCTTTTTGAAGGTGACTGGCTTATGACATTCCAATTTTTGTTTGTCCTTTTTTTTGGAAAACTGGTATCCATTTCTTCTTCTCTGGCATGAATTTCTAAAATTGGATCTTCCTCAATAGATTGGCATCAGCATTAGCAAAGGCACTTGATGCAAGAAAGCAAGTTTATATAGCATCAGCCAAAAAAAAAAAAAAAAAAAAACCCTTATTTCACACATCAACTCGCTCCAAATGTTTGTCAAGTTCTACCTTGAATCTATTTAAACTATCAACTTCTACAATGACAGATGAAAGTTTGTTACCGCAATCAACCACCCGCTGGCTAAGGGCAAACTTCCGCACATCTATCCTACAACCGTCTTTCCTCAATTTGAATTTATGCCCTCTTAGGTGATTGTTCTGAGCAAGAGGAACAATCCCATCAGCATACAGCATGCTCAAACCATTCAAGGCTATATACACCTCAATCAGATCACCTCACAGGTGCCTAGTCTCCAGACACTGTAATTCGCAAAACTTAAGCCTTTCTTCGTAAGAGCACCCCTTTGTTCCATTCACTAATCTTGTTGCCCTTCTCTGTACTCGTTACAGCAGCTCTGCATCCTTCTTGAAATGAGGCCTCCAGGCCTGTATACAGTACTCTAGGTGTGGCCTCACCATTGCCTTATACAAGGGAATAATCACCTGCTAGAAAAATTCCTATATATCATTGACAATACACCATGAGCTACCCTTGCAGGCCGTCTGCACTGCTCAGAGAACTTCATATCTGCCTGCACAACCACCCCCAGGTCCCTCTCATTCTCTACCACTGTCAGTGTAGTACCACAGAGTTGATATGTTGCTCTGGGGTTGCTGTTTCCCATATGTAGTACTTTACATTTGTCAATGTTAAACTTCATTTGCCACCTCTCAGCCCATCTGCTCAACCTTTCCAGATCCTGCTGCAGCAGCATAGTGTCAGTAGTGTCCTTGACAACCCTGCCAACCTTTGTATCGTCTGCAAACTTGGACATTAAGCTTGATATACCATCATCAATATCATTAATAAATACAGAGAACAATAAAGGACCCAATACTGAACCCTGAGGGACTCCACTAATAACATTAGTCCACGATGAGCAGTGTCCATTGATTACCACTCTCTGTCTTCTCCCCCTCAACCACCCTTTTATCCATAGCAGCAATTTGCCTCCAATGCCACACTGCTCCAATTTGAGCAACAGTCTTCCATGTGCAACAGTATCAAAAGCCTTTCTAAGGTCCAAATATATAATATCAAAGTTATTCCCTGCATCCAGTTCTTTTGTGACTGCGTCATAGTATCCTATCAAATTGGTCAGGCAAGACTTCCCCTTAACAAAACCATGCTGTGTCCTAGCTATAACTGAAGTCTTGTCTAGATGATCCTGCAGTGCTTCTTTAACCAGTGCCTCCATTAATTTTCCAGGAACAGAAGTTAAACTCACAGGTCTATAATTACTTGTGTCAGCCTTTGATCCTCCCTTGTGAATTGGGTTCACATTTGCACATCTCCAATCCATGGGTACCTCCCCTGAGTCCAAGGAAGCTCTCATAATTATGGCTAAGGGTTTGCTTACTTCCTTTGCTGCCTCCTTTAATATAACTGGATAGATCCCATCCACCCCAGGTGCCTTTCTTGTGTTTATCTTCAACAATTTCTCCTCCACTTTACTCTCAGTTATTACAAGATCCTCTAGCTTACTGCTAGAGTTGAATACACCTCTGGCATTCCCCTCACTGAATAACTCCTCATGTGTGAATGTCGATGCAAAATATTCATTTAGTTTGTTAGCTACCTGAGTAGGGTCATCAACAGTTGACCCATCGATATCAAGTGGACCAATCTGATTCATCCCCTTCCTTCTAGAGTTTACATAAGTAAAGAACTCTTTGCTGTTTTTCTTCGCATCCCTTGCCAAGGTTCTCTCGTAATCTGCCTTCGCCTGCCTAACCTCCTTTGTAACCTGGTTACAGATCAACTTGTATCTATCATAGGCTTCTGTGTCACGTGTTAATTTGTATGTATCCCATGCATTTTTCTTCTCTGCCATATGCCTCATTAGTTCATCTGACATCCATTTAGGCCCAAACCTTGAACAATATTTCTTAGTTGGTATGTAAAGCCTCGTAGCTTGCAAGATAAGTTCTTTGAATGCTTCCCATTTTGAATTTGCTGTTGGTAACATCATCAGTTGGTCCCACTGTATAGAATTTAAATACTGTCTCAGTCCATCGTAGTCGCCTTTACGAAAGCAATACCCCTTCACTTTACCCCTAATGGTAGTTACCTCTTTGAGTAACTCCCACTTCAGAACAATGTGATCACTGCCACCTAGTGATTCATTTATCTGCAGATTCTTAATGCATGAAGAATCACTACTGATAATCAAATCAAGAGTATTGCTCCCTGTAGTTGCCTCCTGAACATGCTGATGTAGAAAACAATCATCCAATAAATCCACAAAAGCCTTGCTAGTGTGTGAGTGACCAGCCCCCAAATTCCAGTCAACATCTGGGAAATTAAAATCCCCCATTATAAGACTCTCTGATTCACTGGCCCACTCTATTTCTCTGTACAGTTTCTTATTATACTCATCAGAGTCATTAGGCCTATAGCACACTCCTACTCTCAATTTTGATCTCCCAATGCTTATGTCACACCAAACTGACTCGACACTGCACTGTCCAGCGATGTCGACTGGCTTCACTTCCTTGGATTTTATGTGTTTCTTAACTAATAGCATAACCCCTCCTCCCTTCCTATCCTGTCTGTAGACATTGTACTCCCCAAATTCCAGTTCTGCATTCCTTATATCTGTGTGACACCACTTCTCTGAAATCCCAACAATATCTGCCTTTGATGTTTTGAGCAATAACTGAAATTCATCAAATTTATTTACTAAACTCCTAGCATTGGTGTACACGCAAGTATACATGCACCTGCTCTTTCTCTTAGCCACCCTAACACAACCCATGTGTTTACTTGTACCCCCATGATTCCCAGCAGTCTCTGAAATATCACGCATCTTGTTTTTCAGGCTTCTGCTCATTCTAATAGAAGCAGTGCAAGAATCTCTTTCACCTCTGCCAGTGGCTACTGTCAATCTATTGGTCTTTGTCTCCCCCCAAGCTAGCAGTTTTCCGACCCACCTAACACTGCCTCGATAGCCTCAGCAAATATTCTTGCACCCTTTCTATTTAAGTGTATCCCATCCCTGTAGAAGCAATCTCTCCTGTTAACAAGTACAGTCCAGGCTGAAAAAAATTCTACCCCTTGAGCCTTGCACAATCTTTCCAGGGCCGAATTGATCGACAAGGCTCTCATCATATACTCCCTCCTATCGTGTCTGGGCAGGATTGCAGACACTTTCAAATTCAACCCTAATTCTCGGCTTTTGTTCAACAGTGACCTGTACTTGTTAAGTAATTCTGCCGGTCTCCTACTCTTAATATCATTAGTGCCAACGTGTACAACTATATCACCTTTTGTGCCCTTAAAAGATGATATTCGCTCTACAACGTCATCCACCTTTGCCCCTGGCAGACATACCCTGGTCCTGTTCCACCTATCCTTTTTACAAAGCATGTTCCCCGTTTCCCTGACAATAGAGTCACCAACAACTACTAGTTCCTTCTGGACCAGCGCATTCTGCCTTGGGGGTTGCCGTTGTGTTGCGCGATGACCAATTGCAAGCTCTGGCATTGGTGTGGGCAGCTGAGAGCTTGATGGGCCCCTCACTTGTAATCCTTCGAGGGCATCCGCCCTGTCCTTCAAGCTCTCATAGGCCCATAACAACACTGAGTTGTCGCCTGATTTCCTTACACTCCTTGCATCGCGCACATACAAAGACATCCCCCATGGCAGTATCATGTCCCATACCTGACTGCTCCGCAAACATCAAGCAAATAGTGCAACTTAAAAGGATGTGATTCAGAGGGCAACTGCCCCCCTCAGTTCTCCCCTGAGCCACAGCATTCCCATTAGCTTGAGCCTTTTGCTTTGCTGCTCTGGTTTGAGTCATGGTTTCGATTTACTTTCAATAAAATTTCAATTTCAGTACAAAATTAAATCCTAAACTTGTATCCCAACACAGTTATAACGCTATATTTATGTTTCAGTAACGAGTGTTATCTACGAAATATTTGTTTCAGTAACGAGTGTTGTCTACGAAATCCCTTTATATAACTTCCGTATCAAGTTATGTATTAATTATTTATTTTTACTAATTATTTATGTTACGTAACCTAAGTGGTTATATGTATAGTTAAAAGTACAATTTAATTGCCAATGAAGTTCGACAAGATTAATAGATTTTACTGATTAATTTTCCCGTAACAATGGCGGCTATTTACGAACGGTAAACACATGGATTTGATACCCTTTCCGATACTAAGTAATACCTACAAAATCTCTATCTAAGTTACTTCAAACTTAAGTACCGTAAATAGGACTATAAAGCTACTCTATAAAATAAGTTAATATGTCAATTTAAACTAATAAAGCAAAAAATAAATCAGAAAAAAACTTCTCTGTTCCAAGAGCAGCAGAAAGGCACGTCCGCACCGGCAACTCTCGTCCTCAGAATGCCTCATCTTCGGCATGATCTAAAATTGGCTCATCCTGAAGAGTACTGACATCAGTATCCACTGCTGAGCACAGTTAGTGTTTTTTAGTTGGGGCAGTTACTTTCAGTTTTATTGTTTCTGGCAAAGTATGAGAAGCAGCTGATGGAATAGTAAGTGGAGTGTTACTAGCTCAATTCATTGTACATTACTGTACAGTTGTCTGTTGCGGTGATGAAAGCACAGATTGAGCCAACACAAATGGCTATCAACTGATATTTCCAGATTGCTGCATTACGTAGTGACCTTTTCCTACCATATACTCCCCTTGTGTTTTCTCTAACAACCTATTAACTGAAATCTTAACAGCAGACTTATCATTTATCTGTCAAGAACTTTTCCAGTATTGACTTATGTACGAAAATTGCATTATACCTCATACACAAAGTGTTAATAATACTTTATTCGTAAAAGGCTTTAATGATAAATTTCATTCCTGTAGACTGTAGAATATTCACTTATCACTAAACAATATTTTCATCATGAATAATTATGATAATAATGTTTCAATTAGGAAGATACATGAATTTAAAATTGTTGCACCTTTATGTAAAGTCACTATATACAATTTTTCTCCATTAATTATGGAGAACGGTATAATATTACTTACTGCTAAATGAAGAAGAATATTGTCTTTTGGTAGGAACCTCTTTGAATTATGTGCTGACATAAGCTGAAATTAGAAACAAAAAATCTTATTTAAATAAATATCTTCACTGTATTGCAAAAAGATATAATGTAAACATGAGAAAAAATTAAATTAAACAACATAAATTTACATATATAGACAAACCGCCACAAAACGAAATCGGTCATTCAATTGAAAAATTTGTTATACATAAATTTCATTATAAAGAAATATGACCTTACAACGATGAAAAATACTGCAATTCAGCATTCAGAAACACAGTAAAATATTGGGGGGGGAATCAGAAATAAGTGAGAATGAATATATTTTCAAACATTAAAAAACTGTTAATTTATTAATATCACATATTAAGAAATGACTATGCTGCACCAGCCAAAGAATATTACCGAATTACCCTGTGTGTGAGAGAGAGAGAGAGAGAGAGAGAGAGAAAAACTAAAGGAGTCACCAAGAGAAGAATGATAATATCCAGCTCGGTACCCTGGGCGTGCCAAGCCCATACTCATGAGATGCGAGTCCCTAGGGTTAGGTATTTAAGAATTATGTTGTAAAATATTTGGTTATTTTTTTGTTGTACATGGGATTTTCCTATACATCGTTCATTGGTCCTTGAGGCATTCTCTCAGATATGCCAGACAAGCTGTACTTGCTACCTGGGAGTCTAAAACGCTGATGGAACTGATATTCGGGTGACACTCAAGTCAAATGGATCCAATTTCGGCGAAGTCCGGACAGTCTGTGACAGCCAAATCCTCTGCTTACACCTTCACAATGGTGGGACTGTTAGTAATCCTGGGTATAACCTCCATGCACAAGTATATGGTAGGTGACCACCCAGGTGAGAACCAACGTAAGCAGGGGTTGAGGAGTGGCACCCACACCACAGGGAGGAATGCCGCCCATCTATGTTACCAGGCAATACTAGGTGGTAGGATGACCCTCATCAACCAGTGAAATACCACCACTTTGCTTATTGGAGGCTTGAAATGGCGGAACCCATGTTTAGTCTCTAGAGCTAAGTTCCGGTCAACCCTTCCCCATCTCTTCCATCATGCAGTATGATTGATGACTTTTGAGGTTAAGATGAACATCGTGGCGAGATCCATTATTCCTTACATTTCGAGGGTACAGCTCTAAAACTGTAGTTAGTACACTGGACTGAACCTATAGTGGGGTTCCCCAAGGATCAGTATTAGGACCACTGTTGTTTTTAATTTTCATAAACGACATTGATGAAGGGATAGAGGGCGTGACGTCTAAATTTGCAGATGATGTTAAAATTGGTAGAGTAGTTAATGATCACTGTCAAGCTGAGCTTCTTCAGAGAGACCTAGATAGACTTCAGGAATGGTCAGAAAAATGGCAGCTGTGCTTTAATCCAACAAAGTGTAAGGTATTACACCTGGGAAACAGTAATCCCAAAAAAATTTATTCACTTGGTGGAGTTCAATTAAACCCAGTACTGGAGGAGAGGGACTCGGGTGTTATGATACGGTCAGACATGAAATTCTCTGAGCATTGTAAACAGGTTGCAAGGAAGGCCCATGGTGTCCTATCGATGATCTATCGAACTTTTGCAAGTAGAGATAGGGACGTGATAATCCCATTATATAAGGCTTATGTTAGACCACACTTGGAATACTGTGTTCAAGTATGGAGACCACACCTAAAGAAAGACATCGAGCTTCTTGAAAGGGTGCAAAGAAGGGTAACTCTGGTGAGATCGGCAAAAGGGCGTCCTTATGAAGAAAGACTTCGAATATGTGTGTTGCAGAGTTTGGAAACTGGACACAGAGGAGATTTGATTGAGGTGTTTAAGGCTCTGAGAGGCATCAGTAAAATGAATGAGGACAAAATTTTCAAGATTATAAATGATGCTAGAACTAGGGGACATAAATTCAAGTTACGGGGTGAAATGTTTAGATTGGAGTGCAGGAAGTTTTATTTTAGCCAGCGAGTTATAAATTACTGGAATAAGTTGCCTTCATGGGTGGTAGAGGCCAACAGTTTGGGGAAATTCAAAGGTTATCTGGATAGCACTTTCGGGTAAGGGAAGCGCATAGGATGATAGGTTTAATTTCCTTTTTTTTTTATTAATTATTATTATTTAGTTATTTATTTTATTTTATTTTGCATCTGCACTGCTCAGAAAACTTCATATCTGCCTGCACAATTATCCCCAGGTCCTTTTCATTCTCTACCACTGTCAGTGTGGAACCACAGAGTTGATACGTTACTCTGGGATTACTGCTTCCAATATGTAGTACTTTAAATTTTTCAATGTTAAACTTCATTTGCCACCTCTCAGCCCATCTGCTCAACTTTGAGATCCTGTTGCTGCAGTATACTGTCATTAGTTTCATTAGCAACCCTGTCAACCTTCGTATCGTCTGCAAACTTGGACATTAAGCCTGATATACCATCATCAATATCATTTATAAATACAGAAAACAACAATGGATCTAACACTGAACCCTGAGGGCCTCCACAAATAACATTAGTCCAAGAAGAGCAGTGTCCATTGATTACCACTCTGTCTTGTCCCTCTCAACCATCCCTTTAACCACGGTAGCAATTTGCCTCCAATGCCACACTGCTCCAATTTGTGCAGCAGTCTTCCATGTGCAACAATATCAAAGGCTTTTCTAAGATCCAAATATATCAAAGAATATCAAAGTTATTCTTTGCATTCAGTTCCTTTGTGACTACACCATAATATCCAATCAAATTAGTCAGACAAGACTTCCCCTTAACAAACCCATGCTGTGTCCGAATTATAACTGAGGTCTTGTCTAGATGATCCTGCAGTGCTTCTTTAACCAGTGCCTCCATTAATTTCCCTGGATCAGAAGTTAAACTAACAGGTCTGTAATTATCTTTGTCTCCCTTTGATCCTCCTTGTGAGGGATCACATTTTTACATCTCCAGTCCATGGGTATCTCCCCTGAGTCCAAGGAAGCTCTCATAATTATGGCTAAGGGTTTGCTTACTTCATTTGCCGCCTCCTTTAATATAACTGGATAGATTCCATCCACCCCAGGTGCCTTTCTTCTGTTTATCTTCAACAATTTCTACTCCACTTTACTCTCAGTTATTACAAGCTTACTGCCAGGGTTGAATACACCTCTGGCATTCCCCTCCCTGAATAACTTCTCATGTGTGAATGTCAATGCAAAATATTCATTTAGTTTGTTAGCTACCTGAGCAGGATCATCAACAGTTGAACCATCGATATCAAGTGGACCAATCTGATTCATCACTTTCCTTCTAGAGTTTACATAAGTAAAGAACTCTTTGCTGTTTTTCTTTGCATCCTTTGCCAAAGATTTCTCATAATCTGCCTTCGCCTGCCTAATCTCCTTTGTAACTTGGTTACGGACTAGCTTATATCTATCATAGGCTTCTGTGTCACATGTTAATTTATATGTTAACATGTTAATTTACATGTTAACTCATCTTTAACACTAAGCCATATAAACATAAAATTTTGAAAATTTGGTACAATTAGATTTAATTAATGACTTTTGCAAAATGTATCAGAGACATCATTATATAAACTGACTCAATTATCTGTTCCAATCCAGAGACTTTTTAATTTTCTGGAGTTTATAGACCCTATTTCTAGCACCAACAATCTCAAACTATACTTTACATAAAATAAATCTATTACACATTAGTTGTAAACATTCTTTTACTGGATGACTGTTATTTATGGAATATCACATCAAAATAAAATAAAATCATCATCATGAACTTGGTCCGGCTTAGGTCTTTTAAGACCTGTTCCGTTGTAGCTCTTGGAGGTGGTCTTGATCTCACCATCATTGTCTTGGTCGACCAACATCTCTCTTGCCTGTAGGTTTGTAGTTAATGGCTAATTTTGGGATCCGGTCTGGGTTCATTCTTTCTACGTGGCTGATCCATTTTTCCTGATACTGTTTTATGTCATTTACTATGTTATCTACTTTTAATTTCTCACGGATATCTATATTTCTTTGGTGGTCTAGTCTTGTAAAGCCTAATAATGGTCTTAAAAATTTCATTTGTGCTGCTTCTAGTTTGTGTGCATCTTTCTTATTTATGACCCAAGTCTCACAGCTGTAGAAGAGGGCTGGTTTTGAAGTGATGTTGTGCAGTCGTAATTTTGTTTCAGTTGTCATTTGTTTTCCGAAGTGGCGTTTAATCGTTCCATTCATTTTATTATATTTTTGTAGTTTAATGTGGATGTCTTTGCCTTCATTTGATATTAAATTTTCCAAATAGGTGAAGTCAAATATTTGTTCTATTATTTTATCATCAATAACAATTTTGACTCTTTGTATGTTTTTTCCACATAATCCCATTGATTTTGTTTTTGAGGTGGAGATTTTCATCTTGTACTTTTTACCTATTTTATTAAGTTCATTTGCTGCTATCTGTAGTTCATCTTCGGATTTTGCAATTATAACTTGATCATCAGCATATAATATAGTTTGGATTTTATTCCTGTTGTTCAACTGTATTCCATTGTTAATTGTTTGTTTCCATTCTTTAAGAATTTTATTGATGTAGATATTAAATAAATTCGGTGATAGTCCACATCCTTGTTTCACTCCTTTATTGGTGTTAATGGTCTGATAGTTGGCTATTAGAATATTTTATACAGACTTGAGTTTTTATATAGGCTTTGGATCGCTTTCCGGAGTTGGGTTGGAATATTTTCTTCACGTAGAATCTGCCAAAGTTTTTCCCAGTTTACATTGTCATATGCTTTTTCAAAATCAATAAAGAGCAGAAATGTTGGTAGATTGAATTCTCTTCTTTTATCCAAAATTTGCTGTAGTGAGAAAATGGCATCTATTGTGCTTCTCCCTTTTCTGAACCCACATTGTTCTTCTTCTAAGAATTGTTCACTGTATTTATTAAGTTTATTCTTTAGTATATTAGAGTATAGCTTTGCAGCAGTTGACAGCAGTGTTATCCTTCTGTAGTTGTTAGGTTTATTTCTGGAGCCTTTTTTGTGTAAATTGATTACTATTCCTGTTTCACAATCTTTGGGTATCTGTTGCTTATGCCATATGATGTTAAATAATTTTAGTAGTGCGTTTTTTAGTAAGGTGCCCCCATATTTAAATAGTTCTAAATTCAAATGGTCTATGCCTGGGCTTTTTCGGTTTTTTGATTTTTGTAATATTAACTCTAGTTAATATTACAAAAATCTGAAAAAGCCCAGGCACAGACCAAAATCATCATTAACAATTGAAATATCTGAAATTGCACTTTTCATTTTCATAAGATAGTTTAAATACTTCAAGCTAAACTAATCATGAACATAGGTTACTCACTAATTCAAGAGATGCTGTCTGACCACAAACAGTTGCATAGTGTTTGGGAGAATAGCCCTGATTATCTACCAGACATGGATCTGCTCCAGATTCTAAAATAGCAGTCACACACCTAAAGAAAAAAGGATGGGGAAGGGGATAGAAAGAAAGTGTATCAAATATACAGAGCTGAAAAAGATTAACAAAGTTAGTATATCTCATATAAATCTATAGTTAAATCTCAAAACTCCATGAGAAGTAATTTAAAAAAATCTCCTTAAAAAAAAAAAAATGCTTATTTAGTTCTACTCATAGGTCTACAACCATTTGCTGAATCAGAAGTATATCTAAATCTAACAGGAATTAAATGATTTTGTGAAAACTGACAGAAAAGCAAATGAGATATTGTTAAATCTAAAACTAACTAAGGCATCTAGGGCATTTACTCAATTACTTTAAGAGAGGCAGCAAAAGAGGTAAACAAACCTTTACCAATAATTATGACAGCATTCTTGGATTCGTGGGTGGTCCCTACAAATTGGAGATATGTGAATATCTCCCCAATTCAAAAAGCATGATCGAAGGGTGTCACGAGTAAGTACAGACCTTGAAGTCTGACTTCTGTTCCAGGGAAAATATTAGAGTAAACCAGTTAAAGAAGTAATGCAGGACCACCTCGACAGGAAAGCAGTTATATACAACAACATAGATTTGTTAAGGGACAATATTGTCTGACCAATCTGAATGGATATTATAATGCAGCAACAAAGGAACTGGATGCAAAAAATAATATTTTTTCGTATCATATACTTAGACTTTAGAAGAAGCTTTGATGCTTTTCAACACAAAACACTGCTGTACATTAGCATTAGTAGAGGCATATAATGCAAGAAAGCAAACTTATGAAGCATCAGCAAAAAAAAAAAAAACCTCCCATTTCGTCCCTCCATTCGTTTCAAATTGCCTGTCCAACTCAGCCTTAAATTTATTTAGGCTAGCAACTTCCACAACAAAAGATGGACGTCTGTTCAGTCAAGCAACCACCTGTTGGCTAAATGCAAATTTACACACATCTGCTCTACAACTGTGTTTCCTCAATTTGAATCTATGCCCCCTCAGGTTCTTAATCCTAGCAATAGGGAAGGATCATATCAGCACTGAGCCTGCTGAACCCATTCAAGGCCTCGTAGAAGTCAATCAGATCATGTCGCAGGTGCTTAGCCTACAGATGCTGCAACTTACAAAATTTAAGCCTCTCCTGATAAGAGAACACCTTTGTTCCGCTCACCAATCTTGTTGCCCTTCTTTGTACTCATTCTGGCAACTCTAGATCCTTCCCGAAATGAGGCCTCCAGACCTGTATACAGTAGGTGTGACCTGACCATTGCCTTGTACAAGGGGATAATCACCTCCCTGTCCCTGCTAGCAAAATTCCTATATATCATTGACAAGACTCCATAACCTACTGTGGCACCCTGTCCGCACTTCTCAGCAAACTTCATATTTGACTGCACAATTACCCCCAGATCTTTTTAACTTTCCACTTCCCTGAGACTAGTACCACAGAGTTGATACATTGCTCTTGGGTTATTGCAACCCATATGCAGTACTTTGCATTTGTCAATGTTAAACTTTAGTTGCCACTTCTCAGCCCATTTGCCCAACTTATCTAGATCCAGTTCGAGTAGCAAACTGTCTTTACTGTCGTTAACAACCCTGCTAAACTTTGTATCATCTGCAAACTTGGGCATTAATCTTGATATACCTTCATAAACATCATTGATGAATATACAAAACAACAATGGGCCGAGCACCAAATCCTGGGCAACTCAACTAATAATACTGGTCCACAAAGAGAAGTGTCTATTGATTCCCACTCTCTGTCGTCTCTCACACATCCATCCCTTTATCCATTGTAGCAAATTACCCTTAATGCCATACTTCTCCAATTTGTACAGCAGTCTTCCAAGCCGACCGGGCTAGCCGAGTGGGTAAAGTACCTGCCCAGCAACCCAAAGGTCGCGGGTTCGATTCCCGCCTCGGGCTTGGATCAAAGTACTGCAAAAACCTTGGGAGGTGCAATATGGCCATAGAAGCCGATGCCCAAACAACTACCAAATCAAAAAAAAATCAATCAAGCAGTCTTCCAGATGCAACAGTATCAAAAGCTTTCCTGAAATCCAAGTATATGATATCAAAATTATTTCTGACATTCAGTTGCTTTGTGACCACTTCATAGTATCGAATCAAATTGGTCAGGCAAGACCTCCCATTTACAAACAAATCCATACTGTGCCTTAACTATCACTGCGGTCTTGTCAAGATGATTCTGCATTGCTTCTTTAACCAGTGACTCCATTATTTTCAGTGGAACACAAGTTAAACTAACAGGTCTATAGTTACTTGTGTCACCTTTTGAAACCCCTTTGTGAATGGGTGAGACATTTGCACACCGCCAGTACATGGGGACTTCCTCTGAGTCCAAGGAAGTTCTCATAATTATGGCTAAGGGTTTGCTTACTTCCTTTGCTGCCTCCTTTAATATAACTAGATAGATCCCGTCCACCCCAGGTGCCTTCGTTATGTTTAACTTCAACAATTTATCCTCCACTTTGCTCTCAGTGATTACAAAATCACTTGGCTCCCTGTTAGAGTCGGATAAACTTCTGGCATTCCCCTTATTGAATAACTCCTCATGTGCGAATGTAGAGGCAAAATACTCATTCAGTTTATCAGCTATCTGAGCATGATCATCAATAGTCAACCCATCTATTAAGTGGTCCAATCTGATTCATCCCTTTCCTTCTAGAGTTTACATAAGTAAATAACTCTTTGCTGTTTTTGTTTGCATCCTTAGCCATAGATTTCTCGTAATCTGCCTTTGCCTGCCTAACCTTCTTTGTGACTTGATTACAGGCAAGCTTATATCTGGCATAGACTTCTGTGTCGCCTGATAATTTATATACATCCCATACATTTTTTTTCTCTGCTACGCTACAAGCCTCATTAATTCATCTGACATCCATTTAGGCCTGAACCTTGAACAGTATTTCTTAGTTGAAATGAAAAGCCTAGTAGCCTCCAAGACTAAGTCCCTGAAAGTTTCCCATTGAGAATTCAGCATTACTAACAACATCAGTTGCTCCCATTGTACACAATTTAAAAACTGTCTGAGACCCCTGTAGTCATCTTTACGAAAGCAAAAGTCCTGCCCTTTAGCTTTGATGGTAGTTCCATCTTTAAGTAATTCCCATATCAGTACATTGTGATCACTGTCACCCAGTGGTTCCTTTGTCTGCAAATTCTTAATACATGAATAATCACTGATGATAATCAGATCAAGAGTATTACTCCTTCTGGTTGCCTCTCGAACATGCTACTGTAGAAAACAGTCATCCAATAAATCCAAAAAAGTCTTGCTAGTGTGTAAGTGACCAACCCACAAGTTCCAGTAAATATCTGGAGAGTTAAAATCTCCCTTATCAGACATTCTGATTTACTGGACCACTATTTCTCTGCACAATTGCTCATTATACTCATCAGATTCATTAGGCCTCTAATACACGCCTATTCTCATTTTTCCTTTCCCAGTGCTTATGTCACACCAAACAGACTCAACATTGCATTGTCCACCAACATCAATTGGATGCACTTCCTTGGATTTTATGTGTTTCTTAACTAACAGCATAACCCTCCTCTTGTCCTGTCTATCCTTTCTGTACACATTCTACTCCTCCAATTCTGCACTGCTTGTATCTGTGTGACGCTACGTCTCTTATATCCCAACAATATCAGCCTTTGGTGACTTCACTAGCACTTCAAGCTCATCAAATTTATTAACTATACTCCTAGCATTTGTGTACATGCAAGTATACCTGCACCTGTTTCTACTCTTCGTTAACCTAACACAGCCCATGTATTTATTTATTCGTTCTACGATGACTCCCAACAGTCCTGGAAATCTCCATTGCCTTGCTTTCCATGCTGCTGCTGCTGCTGCTGCTCATTTTAATTGAAGCTTATGCTGATATTCTGGCTTATGTTACCCATTTTTGGACAAATTCAATGGAAAAGTTCAGTGAAATTCAAGAAATTGCTCTTGACATCTCAAGGACTTTCAATCGTGTTTGGCATAAAGGTCTTCTAAACAGGCTTCCATTTTATGGTTTGCCAATTGTTTTTTTGCAATTGGTTATCCAGTTTTCTCTCTGTTCGCTCACTGAGGGTGATGGTGGATGGCTCTCTGTCATCTAACTTCTCCACTAATGCTCCCCCAAGGTTCAGTTCTTGCCTCCATTCTTTTCCTCTTGTATATTAATGACCTTCTTCCAATGACCAGAAATCCTATCCATAGTTTTGCTGATGATAGCACATTGCATTCTACTTTCCAGTTTGTGAAACCTTGCCCTGCTCAATCAGCTTCAACTTCTCGAATATCCGCTAACAATTCCTTAAATGCCGATCTCCAGGTAATTCTCCAGTGTGGCAAAGACAACTTAGTTGATTTCAATCCTTTTAAAACTCAGTCCCGTGTTATATATCTCGCAAAAGGGATTCTTCTGCTCCTATTATTATCTTTGGTGACACTCCAATTTCTAGGCAAGATGATATATCCCTTTTGGGGATTACCCTGACTTTTAATCTCTCTTTTTTGCACAAGTACATTACAAATATTGTTTCCTCTGCTTCTAAAAACTTGGTTTTCTCTTTCGCTCTCAGCGTTACTTTTCTTATGAACAGCGGTTCACTCTGTCAAATCGTAGGGTTAATTAATGACTCATCTCTAACAGAGTCTCTCTACTCTCTGTCTCATAGACATACTGTTTCTGCTGCCTTTTCTACAGATACTTCCTGTGGCACTGTTCTTCTGAATTGGCTTCTATAATTCCTGCTCTCTCGCTTTCAAAACATTCCGAACACATGCCGCCACCACCAAACATCCATTTACTGTCCAACTTCAAACTCACCAAACCAACTTTTCATCTTCCTCGTTTATTCATTTAACTGCCGTTTTCTGGAACAACCTTCCTTCATATGTATTTCTTGAAAATTACAGTCTACAGAAGTTCAAGTCTAATGTCAAAAAATATCTTCTTTCGTCTTCCCAACCTCCAACCCATGCACGGTACTAAGTACTATAGGTTCTAATACCTCTCTTGTTTGGGGTTCTATTAAAAAAAAAAAAAATTATCACCCCGCACTAGCAGGTTTCCGACAACATAACACTCCTCGATGCCCTCTGCATATATTCTTGCACCCTTTCTATTTAAGGGTACCCCATCCCTATAGAAGCAGTCTCTCATGTTAACAATGCTGCATATAGGTTTGAAAACTTCATTTTAGAAAGGTTATTTGTTTGTTTTTTTTTTTTAGGAGCATTAGCAACTAAGGCCATATTGCTCCGGGATATGCGGTGGTCATTCCCTGACCTTTCGGCATCCTCCGTATTTGGTGGTGACGGGCTCGAACCCCGGTCTAATCAAAAAGCGTGTGCTGCTCCTTCCCACCTGGCTACAGAGGCGCCATTTTTTTTTTTTTTTTTTTTTAGAAAGGATATCATCTCTGTTATTCTTCTGTGTGCCATTGGAAATGGTACTGAAAAGAATAACAAGATTAACATTAGTATTAGTAGAAACATATGATGCAAGAAAGTAAGCTTATGCAGAATCAGCCAAGAAAAAAAAAAAAAAAAAAAAAAACCTTCCTATTTCACCAACAAAGGGTGGAAGTCTGTTCCACCAACCAACCACCCCACTTGGCTAAAGACAAACTTCTGTACATCTATCCTACATTTGTCTTTCCTCAATTTGAATTTATGCCCTCTCAGGTGATTATTCTGAGCAAGAGGAAGAATCCCATCAGCACTGAGCATGCTCAAACCATTCAAGGCTTTATACACTTCAATCAGATCACCTCGCAGGTGCCTAGTCTCCAGACGCTGTAATTTGCAAATCTTCAGCCTTTCTTCTTAAGGGCAGCCCTTCATTCCATTCACTAATCTTGTTGCCCTTCTCTGTACTCATTCCAACAGCTCTACATCCTTCTTAAAATGAGGCATCCAGACTTGTATATAGTAATCAAGGTGTGGCGTGACCATTGCCTTATACAAGGGGATAATCACCTCCTTATCCCTGCTAGAAAAATTCCTGAATATCATTGACAAGACACCATGAGCTATTCTTGCAGACCGTTTGCACTGCTCAGAAAACTTCATATCTTCAGATTATATGGAAACCCTAGCAAAAAAGACTGGGTTTCTATAAGCTGCAGAATCTGGATGGTAGACATCTTTCTGGTGACATACGAGTTAAGCCTTTTAAACTAACTGTGGATAGCATCTTTTCTCTTTCTCAGATGACAGTCACAAGGTGATTTAATTTAAATTGAAAATGGGTCAGTGTAGAATAGATGAATGAAATTTGCCTTCGGCTAGGAAATAACTAATTGCAAGAATAAATTTTCCCCTAGTGTTCTGGAAATAGGTAGTTTTAATAAATATAAAGAACGATCAAGAAATTAGTAGAAGGAATGGGCAGATGCTGTTTCATTTGCTAATACTAAAATAGTTATTTTGAACTAAGTCCCAATTATCAAGAAAAATGCCACAAGTTTTTGCGAGATACTGACACTTTACAAATTTGATTTAAACAGAATTAAATACCAAGTTGATATCTGTTTACAGAAACTTTGTAGGAAAGAAATTTAACTTGCATACTATAAAACAATGCTATTAGGAATGACACTATACCTTGCATATTTGGTGTTATTTAAACAGACATCCAATTAGATACACTGAATCTTACAAAAAAGTCAGAATTTGTCAATTTATTCTTGTTTCTTGTCAAAATTATTTCACCCTTTGAATAGTATCTGAATGAGTATAATGAGCAATTGTGCAGAGAAAGAGGGTGCCATTAAATCAGAATGTCTTATAATAGTGGATTTTAACTTTCCAGATATTGACTGGAAATTGTGGGTTGGTCACTTGCAACACTAGGCAAGACCTTTTTGGATTTATTGGATGACTGTTTTCTACAGTAGCATGTTCGAGAGGCAACCAGAGGGAGTAATACTCTTGATTTGATTATCATCAGTGATTATTCATGCATTAAGAATTTGAAGATAAAGGAACCACTGCGTCACAGTGATCACAATGTACTGATATGGGAATTACTTAAAGATGTAACTACCATCAAGGCTAAAGGGAAGGCTTCTGCTTTCGTAAAGGTGACTACAGGGGTCTCAGACAGCTTTTAAATTCTATGCAGTGGGACCAACTGATGATGTTACCAAAAGCAAATTCTAAATGGGATGCATTCAAGGAATTAATCTTCGAAGCTACTAGGCTTTTCATACCAAAAGAAATATTGTTCAAGATTTAGGTCTAAATGGATGTTAGATGAATTAATGAGGCTCGTGGGAGAGAAGAAAATATGGGATGGATATAAATAATCAGGCGACACAGAAGCCTATGGCAGATATAATCAGTCTCTAATCAAGTCACACAGGAGGTTAGGCAAGGGAAGGCAGATTACGAAACATATTTGGCAAAGGATGCAAATAAAAACGGCAAAGAGTTCTTTACTTATGTAAACTCTAGAAGGAAAGGAATGAATCAGATTGGACCACTTAACATCATAAATGGGTTCAATATTGATGATCATGCTCAGGTAGCTGATAAACTGAATGAGTATTTTGCATCTACATTGACACATGAGAGTTATTCAATGAGGGGAATGCCAGAAGTTTATCACACTCTAACAGGGAGCTAAGTGATTTTGTAATCACTGAGAGCAAAGTGGAGGAGAAATTGTTGAAGTTAAACAAAATGAAGGCACCTGGGGTGGACGGGATCTCTTCAGTTATATTAAAGGAGGCAGCAAAGGAAGTAAGCAAACCCTTAGCCATAATTATGAGAGCTTCCTTGAACTCAAGGGAGGTCCCCAAGGACTGGAGGTGTGCAAATGTATCACCAATTCACAGAGGGGGTTCAAAAGGTGACACAAGTAACTATAGACCTGTTAGTTTAACTTGTATTCCGGGGAAAATAATGGAGTCACTGATTAAAGAAGCAATGCAGGATCATCTCAACAAGAGTGCAGTAATAGTTAAGACACAGCATGGGTGTGTTAAAGGGAGGTCTTGTCTGCCAATTTGATTGGATACTATGATGTGCTCACAAAGGAACTGAATGTCAAAAATTATTTTGATATCATATACTTGGATTTCAGGAAAGCTTTTGATACTGTTACATCTGGAAGACTGCTGTAGAAATTGGAGAAGTATGGCATTAAGGGTGAGTTGCTACAATGGATAAAGGGATGGTTGAGTGGAGAATGACAGAAAATGGAAACCAACGGACACTGCTCTTTGTGGACAAATGTTATTAGTGAAGTTCTCCAGGGTTCGGTGCTGGGCCCATTGTTGTTTTGTGTATTCATCAATGATATTGATGAAGGTACATCAGGATTAATGTCCAAGTTTGCAGATGATACACAGGTTGGCAAGGTTGTTAACGACAGTAAAGACAGTATGCTACTCCAACTGAATCTAGATAAGTTGGAAAAATGGGCTGAGAAGTGGAAACTGAACTTTAACACTGACAAATGCAAAGTACTGCATATGGGCAGCAATAACCCAAGAGAAACATACCAACTGTGTCGTACTATACTCAGGAAAGTGGAAAGTCAAAAAGATCTGGGGGTAATTGTGCAGTCAAATATATAGTTTGCGGAGCAGTGCAGATGGGCTGCCAGGGCTGGGCATGGAGTCTTGTCAATGACATATAGGAATTTTGCTAGCAGGAAGGAACAGAGACGTGATTATCCCGTTATACAAGGCAATGGTCAGGCCACACCTAGAGTACTGTGTACAGGTCTAGAGGCCTCATTTTAGGAAGGATGTAGAGTTGCTAGAACGACTACAAAGAAAGGCAACAAGATTGGTTGGGGAACCAAGGGGCACCCTTACCAAGAAAGGCTTCGGTTCTGAAAAAATTGCAACGCCTGGAGAATAGGCACCTGCAAGGTGATCTGATTGAGGTGTATAAGGCCTTGAATGAGTTGAGCAAGCTGAATGCTGATGGGATTCTTCTTCTTGCTCAGATTAAGAACCTGAGGGGGCATAGATTCAAATTGAGGAAAGACAGTTGTAGAATGGATGTGCGGAAGTTTGCCTTTAGCCAGCAGGTGGTTCATTGGTGGAACAGACTTCCATCTTTTGTTGTGGAAGTTGATAGCCTAAATAAATTTAAGGCTGAGCTGGACAGGCATTTGGAATGAATGGAGGGGTGAAACGTGAGGCCCCCCACCCCGGCTTAAGCTGCATAAGCTTGCTTTCTTGCATCATATGCCTCTACTAATGCTAATGCATAGATTTATGTTTTCATGTGTGGGCTCTGGGCATTGGGCCCTGCCCAATCTTGGAATTTCAGAAGTACCCAGAATTGTCTTGAAATTTTTCTCGTACACACTGCCATCCCTAATCTGCATTCCTAATAATTGTAAACACAATTTATAATAGATATCAGCATGAAAACTTCTCTGAAAATCAGAAGAGAAGTTTGCACCTACTGACCTTAGATACCAGACTTGAGCTTAGAAAAGACTGAAACTGAGAAGTTTTGTGGAATTCAGACCCAGTATTTGATAAAACCAAAATAATACATAAACAGATGTAGATGGCATTATCACATCAAAAAGTAACAATCAGTTTTATTTAAAATTTTAGGTTTTTTTTTTTTTTTTATTTATTTCATTTTGACAATTTCATTCAAGCATGGGCAATAAAAAATAATAAAAAATAAAACTAATAGCTCCAAAGCATGTGCTTCATAACCATAAGGGTATTTTCTGTAAAAGGTGTGTTCAGAAGCCAATTGGTATGCTGTGCAGCTAAAAAACCTCATGGGAGGAAACCCTATACCCTCCAAATGAGATCTGCCAACCATGGCCTGAATTGAGGACTTGAGAAATTCCTCCAGTCATGAATGGGGATCATACCCAGACCTCTCCAAACAAATGGAAGATGGTGATGGTATAGAGGACTTTTGGGCAATAAAGTCAACATGTTAATATTTTAAAGCACCTGTGCGAGAAGTTTCAAAATCCAATGGAAAAACCTCCACAGAGTCCACTACTAGGAAAATTCACTATGGGGAACCACCCACTGCTAAAATGTTTAAAGAATTCAAATGTTCATTAACCACCAGTGACTAATTATTGAAAGCTTTTTACATGCCAATTTTATTCACTTGGTCAGTTTTCAAAATTGAACATTATTCAAAAGGTGGAGAACACCCTCAAATACCATCAAAATTAAACAAAAGAGGGTCAATAAACTTACTTTCCCTCTGTATCTGAAGCAGCAGCATAGTGGAGAGGGGTACACCCATCAACATCTCTACAGTTGATATCCATCTGGAGAGCTAGAAGCATTGTGAGGCAGGAATGATTGGTATGGCTGGCTGCATAGTGAAGTGGCAACCTAAATTAGAGGGAAAAAATTTAGAAAATTTCTTTCATTTTAAACATCATGAACAACTTAAGGCATAGTTTTAAGTTAATCAGGAGATATATTTCCCTTTAATTCAATTGAAAACTGCATCATCGAATTTCTTTCTTTCTTGGTTTTGGGTCCTTTTGAACAGATCCCAAAAAAAAAAAAAAAAAAAAAAACTATGCTCACTGATAATGACCTAACCCCATTTTAAACACTCCATACATATTTATTTTTACTTATTATATGAACGTTTAGTGATATGAAAATAAATTCAGTGAAATCTCTGAAATCTTGGACCCACAAGTTCCGAGCCCTGCCCAATCTTGAAATTTGACAGATTTTGAGTGATTATAGGTACTTATATATATATATATATATATAAATAGAAACAGAAAATACTGATTTTCTATATTACAATTTACTGTACACAGTACTGCACACTTTGTTATTCATTACTTTACATTACAGTCTACAAACAGTTTAAGCAGCTTCATTCCAGTCAACTTTATGCCATGTTAATGAACCAAAACATTGTTATTTGGTTTTATAAAACTGTCATAATCTGACTTCTCCAAAATTTAAATTGAAAGATTTAAATTAACTTTTTGAGATAAGAAATTTATATTAGCTTTGATTAAAAATGTTTTGTTCTTGATTCTTGAGCATTTGATGCACAATTACACAAATTACTTGTTATAACTTATTACAAGTTGTACCAATCTGGTAATACTATCAGAAAACAAATTAAATATAGATTTGAATCTGTTATTAAATACACTCAAAATAATACAGGAACTCCACGACTTATGTAAGTGTTGCATTCCGTGGAATGCTATGCAAGTCGGAATTTCCCCCATGCTTGTGCAGCACTCACAACTGTGCTCGCTGAATTGATTGAATCAAAAAAGAAATGTTTGACGAACATGTAAATAGAATTATTTATTGTATTTATTCAATTTTTTATCTCATGCACAGGAAAAATTACAAAGGCATGCAATTTAAAAAAATTTCAAAATTATAAAATTACAAAAAACAAAGGAGACAGGCATAACATCAGTAAGTTTTGCCTCTCGAGCATTGTTGCCAGAATCGACGTTTTCAGCTGATCAGTACGCCGCTGAAGAGATTGAGGGCTGTGGAGATTTAGAAGGGGTCGGCCTCTTAAACCTTACGAAATAACACATTAATGGATGGCCGGATGGTGGTTTTTTTCTTTTCATCGTAGATTTCTTTGTAGCAAGCAGGCATATTATTCACTCCTCTATTAACTTTTAAGAATCATTCGCTGTCAGGATCCATCTTCTCAAACCTCTCCATTGCCGATGCAATTTCACAAAATGCCACTACCATCTCTCTGGTGATGAAGCATCTCAGCTCCTCATTTGATTCATCTTGAGCTTCGTCAGCATTTGTCTTTCACTATCACTGCAAGTCAATAAGTTCTTCGTTAGATAATTCCTTCTCTTCTTCCTCTATTAACTCCTCCACGTCTTTGGCAACAACCTCCAACTGAAGTATCTCTGCAACCTTTACAATCTTATCTGTAACCTCTTCATATGATTCATCTTTTTCAAATCCTTCGAAGCCTTTTACGTGCTGTGGGCATATTTTCTTCCATGCGCCATTTAAACAACTTTTAGTAATTTCTGCCGAGGCCTTATTAATGTTTAAGATGGTATGGTAAATATTGTAAGATTTCCAAGAGTCTCTTCGTGTAAAATTTTTCTCATCGTCTACTGCAGACAATGCCTGAGCAAATGTGCATAAATAGTATGCTTTTAAATTCGAAATAACAGCCTGATCAATAGGTTGGATAAATGAAGTTGTGTTTCTCGGTAGAAATATGACTTTTGCATTCCAATTGAAACCATCTAGATGTGTAGGATGTCCAAGAGCATTACCTAATAGAAGCAAAACCTTGAAAGGAACGTCGTTGTTTTTACAATATTTTTCAACCTCGGGAATGAAGCAGCACTTAAACCAGCCCTCAAAGAGAGATATTGTTATCCATGCTCTCTGGTTCGACCGAAAATGCACGGATAGGGTGGCTTTATTCATGCCCTTAAATGCAAGAGGATTTCCAGCATAGTACACAAGCAGTGGTTTTAATCTGTAATCTCCTGCTGCATTAGCCCCGAGCAAGAGTGTGGTCCTATCTTTTGACGCCTTGAAACCTGGCATTATATTTTCCTCTTTGATAATGTATGTTTGATCTGGCATTTTTTTTTCCAATAAAGAGCAGTCTCATTAACATTAAAAATTTGCTGCATTGAATAGCTGCCTTCATCAATAATTTTTTCAACACATCACAAAATTTCTCTACAGCTGCAGAATCTGCACTGGTGGCTTCACCGCATACTTTAACAGTGTGGAAACCAGCGCAATGCTTGAATCTATTAAACCACTCGTTGCTTGCCATGAAGTTGGCTTGGGGATTGCCATACTTATCCTTAATATCTTCATAAATACATGTTGCTTTTGCTTGAATGGTCATTAGACTCAGGGGCACTCGCTTCTGAATCTGATTTCCATCCATATTATTAACAGCTGTTCCATCTTCGATATAGCACCTGAACGCTGTTTTGTGATCACCGTTGATCTTAAGTGCTTAAGTGCGTTGATCCTTTGACATGTTCTTTTATGCGTGCACTGTTCTTTAAAATAGTATTCCCTGTTGAAGCAGCTACACCTAATTCCCTTGCGACAGATGGCAAACTTTGTCCTGCTTCATACTTCTTAATAATTTTCATCATCATTTCTAAATCTAAATCAATTTTGTTTCATTTCCTGGCACTGCCAGCAGTTGCACTTTCCGTTGGTCACTTTCTGTCACCATTGGTCACTTTGAACTGGAAACATCATAATGAGTTTGCTATATACCAGATATCCAGCCATAATGGATGCAACAGTATGTTAAAGCTGAAGATAACATTACATACAGGAATGTGAATGTCATCTTTTCTGGTGGAGATTCTCTTGACTTAGATTATTCCTTGTTCTTTAAGTTCTTATCAGGTCTCTTCTTCTGACACATCTAATAGATTTCAGTCCAATATCACATCTTTTATAGGTGTTCAGTGATCTGTGGAATGTCACTATTACTGTAATCCAGAAGAGGTTAATATTCGAGAGTTGCTCAGAGAGCTCTCAATTAGGTTGTCTCCTCAACTGAGTCTTTAATAACTTTAGGATATCCCGCTATGGTTTTCTAATTCATTTTAAACTCTAAAAAGAGAAAGCTTTCCAATTAAATTTTCAATACTGAATTAATGATCAAGAAAGTTAAAATTGGGTAGGTTTCAGTATCACTTTCTTGCATTTGACTATCCTATATTTGTCAAAACCTTTTTAGTTGTATCGATTACATCTCACATCCTAGAATAGTTGCTATAAGTTATTGATGCTTTGCTCTTTTTTTGGCCCTGGAAAGTTGTCTTTACTCCCAGGTTACCAGCCCTGCCATGCAGAAGATGGATCAGAACTATCTAGTGACCCAAATGAAGAAAAACGTTTAAACAAAATATAAAAGATGGCTAAAAAAAATAAAAAAAAAAGTGCACTTTCCTCCATAGGCTATATTATGTGATGTTATTAGTCATATTAATTCAGATACTCAAGAGTTAAGAGACTTACAAAATTCAGAGGAAACTTATTTATAGTTAAGCATAACAGATAATCACTACAAAAAGGCAATATGGTCACTAAAATCACAAGACACTTAAGACCTTTTGCCCCGACGAATCGATGCTCTTCTATGCATCCATTCCAAGAGATTCACATCATTCCTAAAATGAATCTTCCAGACCTGTATGCAGTACTCAAATTACAGCCTAACCATTGCCTTATACAATGGAATAATCACCTCCTTGTCCCTGTTGGAAAAACTCCTGTATATTATTGACAAGCTGTCCTAACAGCTTGTCTGCATTGCTGACAGACCTTCACATAAGATGTACAATTATTCCTGGATCTTTTTTATTGTCAACACTTTAATTGTCGTACCAATCAACTGGTATGTTATTCTGGGATTACTACTACTGTTAAACCTTAATATCTACTTCTCAGACCATCTGACAATTTTTTCTAGGCCTTCTTGAAGTAGTAAGCCCTGATTCCTATCATTATTCACCATGCCAATCTTCTTATCAACACAATCTCTTGATATCACCACAATTTTTTCTTTCACCTTCAACCAGTTAATTAACATTATGTTAATTTTGCAACCAGACAATCTCTATAACAATTTTGCTACCAATAACTATAAGAACCTGTGTCAGGAGACAGATGTCTACAGCAGATATAAGATAGTCTGTAACCGAGTCACAAAGGACATTAGGCAAGCAAAGGCTGGGTACGTTGGCCAAAGGATGCAAAGAAAAACAGTAAAGACTTCTTTACTTATGTAAGTTCTAGAAGGAGGGGAAGAATCAGATTGGTCCACTTGAAATTGATGGTTCGATTCTTGATGATTCTGTTCAGTTGGCTGAAAAACTGAATGAGTATTGTGAATCTACATTGACACATGAGGAAGTCTGTGGAGAAGTGGACGCTAGAAACTGATCAAACTCTAACAGGCGGTTAAATGATTTTTTAATAACTGAGAGCAAAGTGGAGGAGAAATTGCTGAAGTTAATCACAAGGAAGGCACTGGGGTGGATGGGATCTATCCAGTTATATTAAAGGAGGAAGCAAAGAAAGTAAGCAGACCCTTGGCAATGGTTATGAGGGCATCCATGCACTCAGGTGATGTCCCCCACAGACCGGAGATATGCAAATGTATCCCCAATTCACAAAGGGGGGGGGGGTGCGGCTCAAAAGGTGATAGGAGTAATTACAGACCAGTTAGTTTAGCTTCTGTTCTGAAAAAAATAATGGAGTCACTGGTTAAAGAAGCACTGCAAGTTCATCTAGACAAGACTGCAGTAATAATTCAGACACAGCATGGGTATGTTAAGGGAAAGTCTTGTCTGACAAATTTGATTGGATACTATGATGTGATCACAAAGGAACTGGATGCAAAAAATAATTTTGATATCATATACGTGGATTTTAGGAAATCTTCTGATACTGTTGCACATGGAAGACTACTGTACAAGTTGGAGCAGTATGGCATCAAGGGCACGGTGCAGCTATGGATAAAGGGATGGTTGAGTGGGAGAGGAAAGTGGCAATCAATGGACACTGCTTTTCATGGGCTAATGATATTAGTAGTGTCCCCAAGGGTTAGTGTTGGGCCCATTCCTACTTTCTGTATTTATCAAAGATATTGATAAAGATATATCAGGCTTAATGTCCAAGTTTGCAGGTGATACGAAGGGTTGTTAATGAGAGTAAGGACAGTCATCATCATCATTAGCCATTTTCAATCCACTGCAGGATGAAGGCCTCTCCAGCAACTTTCCAGTTTCTTCTGTTTTGTGCAATGGCCATCCATTTACTACCCACAATCTCATGAATTTCATCTGTCCATCTCCGTCATTGTCTTCCAGGTTTTCTTCTAGCTCCTCTTGGGTACCATTCTGTTATTCTTAGTCCATCTGTCATCATGTCTTCGAGCTATGTGTCCTGCCCAAGACCATTTTAGTTCTTTAGTTTTGAAAAGAATGCCATTTACTTGAGTTTGCTGCTAATCCATGTGTATCTCTTCATATCTAACAGTCTGATTCCCAATATAATTCGTTCCATTCTTCGCTGTGTAGTTCTCAGCTTCTCTTCCATTCTTTTGTTGAGTGCCCAAGTTTCACTTCCATAAGTCATGGTGGGTAAAATAATGAACATTGGTTCATTATTTTACCCACCATTACACACCAAAGGGACAATCATTATATCCCTTTCTATGGCATACTTGTTCATCATTACTTTTGTTTTAGCCATATTCATCTTTAGTCCAAAATCGTTACTAACTCTGCATAACTGATTAAGATTTTCCTCTAATTCTTTGGGATCATGGCTTATGACCACAATGTCATCTGCAAATCGTTAGCCATATTCATCTTTAGTCCAAAATCATTACTAACTCTGCATAACTGATTAAGATTTTCCTCTAATTCTTTGGGATCGTGGCTTATGACCACAATGTCATCTGCAAATCGTAAATGGTTTAGGTACTCTCCATTCACATTGACTCCTTTCTGCAATTTTTCTTCTGAAAAATTCCTCAACGGCAGCAGTAAACAGCTTCGGAAATATTGTGTCTCCTTGTCAAACTCCTTTCTCAATTTTAAATTTATTAATGTCTTTGTCTAGTCTAATAAAGGAGGTAGTAATCGCAAATATTTTTTTCAAAATCAAAATATATGGGGTATCTATGCCTTGTCTTTCCAGTACCCAAAACATTGCCTTATGCTGTATGAAGTCAAATGCCTTTTCATAATCCACAAATGCCAGGCATAATGGTGTTTTATATTCATTTGCTTTCTCCATTAGCTGTGATATTACATGAAGGTGATTCATAGTTGAGAATCCTGTCCTAAAGCCAGCTTGCTCTTTTGGTTCATTCTCATCAAGTATTCTTTTTAATCTGTTAGTAATGACCCTTGTGAACAACTTGTAGATATGGGATAACAAGCTAATTGGTCTATAATTTCCAATTTCTGATTTATCTCCTTTCTTATGCAGCAAAACTATGATTGCATTATTACACTACTTAGGTGCCACACCTTTTCTTATGTATTTTGTGAAGAATCTTGCAAGTTTTTGTGTCATGTCTCTTCCTCCCAATTTTAACAACTCTACAGTAACTTCATCTTCCCCCGCAGCTTTCTGATTCTTCATTTTCTTCAACGCATATTCTACCTCATCAGGAAGGATATCAGGTATGTTGTATGTGTTACTAATTTGCAATCAGTAAGGACAGTATGCTACTGCATCAGGTCTGGAAAAGTTGAGTAAATGGGCTGAGAAGTGGCAACTGAAGTTTAACATTTACAAATGTAAAGTACTGCATAATGGGTAGCAGTAACTCCAGAATAACATACCAACTGTATGGTAATACACTCAGAGTAGTGGAGAATGAAAAAGACCTGGGGGTAATTGTGCAGTCAGATATGAAGTTTTCTGAGCAGTACAAAAAGGCTGCAAGAGTAGCTCATGGGGCCTTGTCAATGATATACAGGAACTTTGATAGCAGGGATAAGAAGGTGATTATCCCTTTGTATAAGCAATGTCAGGCCATCACACCTTTTGTACTGCATACATGTCTGGAGGCCACATTTTAGGAAAGATGTAGAGTTGCTGGAACAAGTACAGAGAAGGGCAACACGATTGTTGAATGGAACAAAGGGTTGCTGTAACCAAGATAGGCTTAAGATCTGCAAATTGCAGTGTCTGGAGACTAGGCACCTGCAAGGTGAATAAGGCTTTGAATGATTTGAGCAAGCTCAATGCTGATGGGATTCTTCCTCTTGCTCATATTCCACACCTGAGGAGGCATAAATTCAAATTTAGGTAAGAAAGTTGTAGAATAGATGTGCAAAAATTTACCTTCAGCCAGCAGGTGGTTGTTTGCTGGAACAAGCTTCCATCTGTCATTGTGGAAGTTGACAGCTTAAATAAATTGAAGGCTAAACTAGACTAACTTTTGGAGTGAACAGTCGGGTGAAACGGGAAGTGTTTATTATTATTATTTATTTATTTTTTTGGCTGATGCTATATAAGATTGCTTTCTTGCATCATATGCCTCTACTAATGCTAATGCTAAGATGATATCATCCCAATGATGTTATCAGCCTTACCCTTACCATATATAAACCTGGCACTCCCAATGTCAATTTTCAATTCACAGCAACTTTTTTCTTCTTATTTAGGATTAATGCAAAATAATAACAATGGGGAGATAAGCTAAACACACTCACCTGCCAAAGCTATCACAGATATTATAATCAGCACCACAATGAATGAGCAATTCAAGACACTCAATATTGCTGTGAAAAAAAAAAAATAAATAAAGGTAGAAAAAGTAATTAATTTTTCCTGAATAATAATAATGCAATATTCATGTTATTTATTTATTTATTAATAAATATAGAGTAGACAATGTCCAGTCACTGTTAACACCAGACTCAAGGATTGAAGTAATGAAATTGTATTTCCAGCAAACAGATGGTTTAGAGACAAAATGTAAATGTAATAAATGTTACTACTGGCCTATTTGCAGAGTAAACTGTAACAGCACAAGTTTCTAAAGGATGAGAGTAACCCACTGCCTTATGCTAGAAACAGGATCTTCTTAAGAGTAATTACAATGCTGGGATTGACACTGTTGCAATATTTTATTTTAATTCAACTTATTATTAATTTAGAAGACCCTAAATTAATAAACTATTGAGAAATGATTAAGGCTAAATGTGTTGCCTTCTGAGGCCATACACTATTTCAAAGGGGGATTAGAGTAACCCCCTGTGAGCCACTTACTGTCACTATATCATAGAAGTCCACATATTTTTAACCAGTTCATTAATCTTTCATTTTTTTTTCTTTCTTTTTTTTACATAAACCAAAAATAATAACATATAGTACTTAGTACCATGCATGGGTTGGAGGTTGAGAAGATGAAAGAAAATATTTGTTGATATTACACCTGAAGTTCTGTAGATTGTAATTTCAGGTAATACGTAAGAAGGAAGGTTGTTCCAAAAAACGAAAGTTGAATGAATAAATGAGGAAGAAATAAAGTTTGTTCAGTGAGCTTGAAGTTAGACAGTAAAAGGATGTTGACTGGTTGTGGAACGTGTTCAGAATGCTTTGAAAGAGAGAGAGCAGGAATTATAGAAGCCAATTCAGAAGAACAGTGCCCATGGAATCTATAGAAAAAGCATGCAGCAGAAACAGAACATCTATGTGATATGGACTGGAGACTCTTAAAAATGAGTCAATTAACCTAACTGCCCTCTTTTGAATAAAATCTAGACGCCTCAGAGGTGATTTGGGAGCACCACCCCAGATGTGGCAACAATATTCCATGGTAGGGTGGATTTGCAATTTTTACAGAGTGAACAGCTGTTTGGAAGAAAAGTAACACCAAGAGCGAAAGAGAACCCAATTTTTCAGATGCAGAAGAAGCAATATTTGTAATGTACTTATACCAAAGGAGAGATTAGAATTCATGGTAATTCCTATAGAGATATATGATCTTGCCCAGAAATCTGAGTGTCATCAAAGATAAACATAGGAGCAGAAGAGTCCTTTTTACTACATATAAGACAGAACTGAGTTTTAGAAGTATTGAAATCAACTAAGTCTTTGCTGAACTGGAGAATTACTGGAGATCAGCATTTAAGAAATTGATAGTTGATATTCGAGAAGTTGAAACTGTTTTGGCAGGGCAAGGTTTCTCAAACTGGAAGGTGAAAAGCAACACTACAGATAAGATTTCCAGTCAATGGAAGAAGGTCATTATATACAGGAGGAAAAGAGTGGGAAAAAGAACTGAACCTTGGGGAACACCAGCACTAGTGGAGAAGTTAGAAGACAGAGAGCCAGCTACCATGACCCACAGTGAGCGGATAAAACTGGATACCAAATTACAAAATTGGTAAACCATAACACAGAAGCTTATTTAGAAGACCACTGTTGTTGTTGGTATTGAATTTAACAACACAAGGGCTACTAAGGGCAAATTGTGTCTGTTAATCGTTTATTCGTTATAAGCATATCGTTAAATTATATGCTTCTGTACAAGCCAATATGTTTTAGATACAATAAAAGTTCTTCAATACTTGCTTCATTTCCTAAGAAATGAGATCAATCAGGTGATATATTCAAAGTCGAGAGTGACTGAAAAATGTTTGACCAGATGGTTGAATGTAAGGGACAATCAGCCAGAAAATGACAGACTGTAAGTTGCATCTGACAGGATGAGCACTGAGGTGAGCTTTCTCTGAATATGAAGAGATGAGTATGATTGAGTGTGTCCAATTTTGAGTCTTGCCAGTACCACTTCTTCTCATCTGTTTCGTCGGAAGCCAGAGAGCCACAGCTTTGGATCTTCTTTCATCTGGTAAAGTTTATTGTTGGTGTTACTTTTCCAGATCTGTGTCCATTTATTGTAGCATGCTTTGCATTTGCCAGACTTATAGTCAGTGTAAGGAACCTGAGGATGTTGTGAGAGAGCGGATTGAGGATGTTTAGCAGCAAAGTCAGCACTTTCATTTCCCAGAATGGCCAGGGATCCAGAAAAAACTGATTGGACACCCTGCAGGAGAATAGTTGGGAATGAATCTGTTTCAATATAGGACGAGAAGAGGAGAAATTCTTCCTTATGGTAGAGACAGCACTGAGGGAGTCTGTGTAAATTATGGCAGATGGGATGGAAAGCTCAATAATCTTACTAAGCGCTAACTTAATGGCATATAATTCAGCTATGAAAACACTGCAAGCTAGCAGTAGCATGGCTGAAATTATACACAAAGGAAAAACTGCAGCAGCATCTACCATACTATCAGTTGTGGAACCATCTGTATAAATATTACAGGTATGGTTGTTCACAGAAGCATGAGCTGAATGTAACTGTCTGATATTGCAGGGCAGTATAATATTTTTCCCCCACTGGAGAAAGTATATATCTTGACAGATAGATATATGTCCAAAGTGAAACAGGTGCAGTTGTCTTGGAAATTTTCATGTAAATTGACATTCCAGCTCAGAACAAGCTCTTTGATCCTGAGCAAGGCAGGTCAATTTTTTTCATTGCTTGCTCTCATAGAAGGATTCCAACTTGGGTGCAATGGTAGACTCTGGATCTTAGCAGCATAATGGAACAGTAGTGTTTTTCTATGCAGTGTAATGGGGAATAATCACGAACTTCAATATAAAGACTTTGGATCGGAGAAATCCTGAAAACTCCCAGTGCAGTCCTCAGAGCACCGTGATGGATCACATTTAGCCGCTTTAAAGTAGTGCTCCTGGCAGAGTCGTACACTGGACAACCATAATCTAGCCGTGAATGGATTAAACTCCTATAAAGAAGCAGTAAATTATACTGATCAGCTCCACATGACATCGATGAGACCGATCGAAGTATATTCAAATGCTTCATACAAGAAGTTCTCAAATAAGTGACGTGGGCTTGGAAATTTAGTTTGTTGTCTAATATTAGTCCAAGAAATTTAACAGCATTAACAAGCGGGATTGGCGCGTATTGTTTATTTGTAGTTCAGGTTCGAGATGGAGAGCTCATTTCTTGCAAAAGTGAGTGAGAGTATTTCTTTTCTGATAGTCTGTAACCGTTCTGTGAAGTCTAGGATTCTATTTTGGTTATGGCAAGTTGAAGCTGCCATTCGATGGTATTCATACTTTGAGATTGACAGGAATGGTAAGGTCATCTGCATACATATAGGTTTGAACAGTTTTTGGGATATCATGTGTCATGATGCTAACTCGGATTGAAAACAGTGTTTGACTAAGTATTGATCCCTGTGGGACTCCCTCTTCCTGAATGTGAGATGTAGAGAGCACATTTTTATATCGGACCTGAAAAGAACACAATTGCAGAAAATTCTGAATTATTTCCAGCAAATGGCCCTAAGCCCCAGATGGTAAAGGTCCATAATAATACCATATCACCATGTAGTATCCAATGCCTTTTCAAGATCTAAGTTGACCGTGACTAGATGTTTCATGACAAAGGCATTGCAGATAAGCACACCTAGCTTATTCTTGTTATGGGGGGTTTAATGGTGCATAAACTGCTATGGCAATAATGTGCCTATTCATTTATAATATAAAACAATTTGCATTTTTAATCTTTGACAGAAAAAAATCTGAAATCAAAAATGATTAAAAAGCCCAGTTAGCCTGAAGAAGTTAAAAAATTCAGATATATTTGCCTTGTCACCAATGAGATTTTCTAGAGTTATTGGTTTAGAAAGATTAACCAGTGATAGCAAGGTTGAAGTTCCGTCTTCTTTATAGTGGGAGCAGTCAATCAAAATATGTTTCACAGTCAGATTTATAGAACAATGTGGACACTTTGGTGGATCATCTCCTCTGAGTAAATGGAGGTGGGTCAGATGGGTATGACCTATTCTTGCTCTTGAAAGGACTACTTCTTGTCTTGATGTATGGACACCGGAGCACCAAATTTTTGGATCCTGTTTATATCCTGTTTGGATCCTGTAATAGTAACTCAATGTTTTGAGTGAGATGTTTCTATCAGTAAATCTCCTGATTGGAGACATTTGACCATTTTTGGTGAACCTGCAGCATTTTCTAGGTCTGGATGACGAAAGGGGACAGCTTGCTCACAGGTTGAGATGACAAAGAATGTACTAGGAGGAAAGCTGGAGATTCCTGCTTCCTTGTGTCCTTGTTAAGTCTCTTTGAAAGAGAGAAGTCATGGTCAGTGTTATTCTCATGTTGAGAACTCTTAGGCTCTAAACGTGGAAATACATCAGTTTCCATTTCTGCACCTTTCAGCCCTGAGGGATGGATTTTTCCCCCCAGGTTACCGGCCCCGCCACATGGAGGCAAACAAATTTCCATTTTGATATTAAAAAACTGAATATAATTGGAAAGTAGTCACTGCCTATATGATCATTTATAACATACCACTCTATGGTCAGGACCAGTAATGGGGAACACGTTGAGGGATCTATTGCTGAGGTATGTCCACTTGGGAGCTGTGAGTGCGTGCACCAGTATTGAGTATGGAGAGGTTTTGTGACTAGAAAGCTTTAAATGAGCCGACCATGTCTGTCTAGTTTAAAGGGGTGGTGCCGTTAAAGTCCCCTAATCCACAGAGAGGTAGAGGTATCTATATGAAGAGATCTTCAAGATCTTTTAAAGAGTAAATATGGCACGGTGGTAGATAGATTGAGCCAAGTGTTATTAAAAAATGGAGAGTTATATGAACAGCAACAGCTTCTATTTCAGTTTTGAATGGAATTTGTTTAGTTGGGATCTTTAAATTTATCAGGATTGCTACACCACCATGGGCAGCATTTGCTGTATTACGATCTCTTTGATAAAGCCAATAGTTCTTTATCGAAGGAGAAATTTGCGAGGTTAAGTAACTTTCCTGAAGACAAAGGGCAACTTGAGAATATTGGTTAATTATCTGTATTCGCGGTTGCTGATTTAATATAAAATGAAACCTAAAAAATGTGAATTTTAAAGCGCTGTTAAAACATTTTCCGCCATAAAAAACATGGGCGTGGCTAAAATCATCCTTCCCGATCAAAACAGCACTCAGTGGGTTGGGGATAGAGGGGTGACAAAATCGCGAGCGCGGATGTTTCCCACCAACCCTTGTTCAGTATATGTTATGCGCTTGCCATGGACGGTTTCGTCATTTGCTTTTAATTTATATGCTTATAAATTGAATAAATTTATAAATGTATCATCAATTTATAAATTGATATGCTTACAAAAGTGAAAAATCTACTGTTTTGCAGTGTAAAACAGACTTTTTCAAGTGTGTTAACAGAAGAAAGTGACTTTATTGTGGACAAGTTCTTTCTAACCCTTACAAAAATATGGCTATGAATAACAAGGGAATTGTGAAAAAATCAAAGAAAGTGATGACATTAGCGAATAAAATTGAGTTATTAGACAAAATTTCTTTGAAAGTGTCTCGTCAGTGCCAAAACATTATAAAATCAATGAGTCAACGGTACGATCAATCAAGAAATCGGAAGAAAAAATCCCCCGAAGTGTCCGTGAAAACGCGCTAATTGCTTCAAAAATTTACTCTGTAACTTGTGATGTTAAATTAGAAAAAATGGAAAAGGCTTTAAATCTGTGGATAGAAGACTGAACTCAAAATAAAATTCTGTTAAGTTCACTCATCATTCGTGAAAAAGCAAAACACCTTTATCAACACTTTAGCGAAACTGGTGATAGCACCGGCGGAATAAGTTTTTTAGCTAGCAAAGGCAGTGGTTGAAAGATGATTTGTTTGAAATTTTTAATAAATATAACATTTAATATTAAATTGTTTCTTATTTTCATTTCGATGCCTTATGCTTGCATTTCACCATGTACTGTCTATGTACATAGTTATATTATGAAAGTACATAGACAAAATTTTAGACTAGTTTTTCTTATATATTTCATACTTTGGAATGGAACCCCTTTATTACTATGGGAGGCATAACTCAGTATTCACATTTCCGGTATTCGCGGCATTTCTTAGGAACATAACCCCCACGAATAGCAGGGGTTTACTGTATATCAACGTAGAACGTATTGAGCTTTACAACTCTGGTTCATACTATCAAATTCATTTTTAAAACTCTTATTGATGTAATGTAAGATTTTCAATTTTTTTGTTTTAATCTTACCTGCCAGCATTTAATTGCTGGAGGGTATGATGGTGCTGGTATTGTCAGAGGAGTAATACTTGCCTAGTCAGAGAACTTGGATTGTTGCTTACATATACTTGGTTGTTGCTCAGAAAGAACATTTCTAGCCCAATCAGAAACTGATTTGTTAGTGGGAACTATTACATCAGTTTGAGTGGAGACTGATACTTTTTTTACAGCATTGGCATAGGTCACATTTTTGGTTATAGTAGGTGCAACTAGTTTTCTCGCTTCTTGGTTGACTTTGTTCTCAACCTTGTATTTTAATTTTTTTTTTTTTTTTTTTTTTTCTCTGTTTTCCACTTTTCACATGTCTTGTCTTAGAATATGCAGGATGGTCACCTTTGCAATTTGGGCAGGTCATTTTTGTAGCTGTCACTCTGTATGTGACCTGAGGACCCACAAGAACTGCTCTACATACAGTTTTTGAGTGGCCATACTTTTGGAATTTATAGCATCTTGAAGTGTTTGGAATGTAGGGGCGATGCGGCAAAGTAAATAACCTGCTTTTACATAGGAGGGCAAGTTGGGTGAATTGAAGGTGAGAATAATATTTCTGGTAGGTGTAAGTTGATTATCTTTTTTAATCACTATTCGTCTTGCTTCAATTACATGTTGTCCCTGCAGCTCTTGGGTTATTTCTTCCTCGGTGACATTTAATAGGTTCCAAATGGATATCACAGCCTTAGATGAATTTAGGGTTGCCTCAGGAGATATTTTTACTGGAATGCCAGCAAAGCTTGGAAGGTGTAACAGCTTTTCGGAATGTCTGTGGTTCGTGGTTTCTACTATTAAGTCTCCTGATTGCAGTCCCTTAACCGTCTTTGGAGATCCTGCAATATCCTCCAGATGGTTTTGAATGACAAAGGGAGACAATTTACTCACAAGCTGACTAGTAAGTAAGTGGATGATTAAGAACAATGGGCAAGGTTGCTCCATCTGATCAATCTTTTGTCTCTTTGGATTATCTCATGTTTGCCATGTTTGCTCTTTTTTAGATCTTGGCAAGAGGGCTTTTCTGCCAAGGTTTCCCAGCCCTGCCATGAGGAGGCAGAAGCAGTGCCGCTAGGAAGCCAAGCAGTTAAAGTGTTAGTTGGTTAGTGCCATCTATTCTTCTGAAAGCCATACTGTTGTTCTGGAAGGAGATTCTCTGACCCCACGATGTAAGTGAGCCTAGTATGAACTATCCTTTTGAAAATTTTTCCCATGCAGCTCGTAAGAGATATTGGCCTGAAATTTTCAACACAGGAAGGATCTTTTCCTGGTTTTGGTAAGGGGATAATGAATAAATGGCACCAGAAAGAAGGATAGGCATTTTCAGAGAAGTCAATTATAAAAAATTAATACGGTTCTCAAGTCTTCTTCAAGCAAATGCTTTAGTATAACATAATGAACTCCATCTGGAAGATCTGTTTAATGATTCTTGAAGTTCTATTAATGTAAAGGGTTGTATGGGAATGAGTGGTGCATGGAGAATTTGATTTTATACCATTCTGCACTTGCTTTGATGTTCTGGAAGGTGGACACATAGGAAGAAGAAGCATAGATTTTAGCAAATGGTTCTGCTGGTGCATTGGCAACTTCTTCAGCTGCAGATATTTCTGTCCCTTTCCAATGAAGTATTGGAGAGGGCAGTTGACGAATTTTCCATTTAGCACCTGTATTCTTATCCAGAGGACCCATGTATCCATGTCTTTGGTGATGGTTGAGGCAAAAGCAATCCATGAAACCCGTTTCGCTTACCGCCTAACTTGCCTAGCTTTTTCTTTCAGTCTTTTATAAGCAATTAGGTTACTAGTGGTGGGACACTTGCAGAAATTATTCCAAGCACGGCTTTTTTCCTGTTTGGCAATTAAACAATCTGTATTCCACCAGTGATTTCTGTGTTTGCAATATGGCATGGATTTTGGAATGAAAACATTAGCCGCAGTCAGAATCTGATTGGTTATGTAAGTATTTACGTCATCGAACATAAAATTTGTCTAAGAATATTTGGGCAGAATAGCTACCCCAGTCTGCCTTTTTAAACTGACAAGTGGACCGTTGAACAGGATTTGGAGTTACCCCACCCCTTTTTGTAGCGAGCAAATAATTGGAAAGTGATCACTGTTAAAGGGATCGGTTAATACCGAGACCATGTCACGATTGGAAAGATGGATGGTGAACAAATTGACAAGTCTATTGCAGAAGCAGATCCTGTTGATAGGCGGATGTAGGTAGGAGATCCAGAATGTAATAAATTAAGGTCATTATCATTCATGAATTCCTCCATAATTTTTCCTCTCCTATCCATTGTAGCAGATCTCCACAATGGATGGTGTCCATTAATGTCACCAAAGAGACAAATTGGAGTTGTGAGTTGTTAAATCAGGTTGTCAAGTTCTCAATTCGGAAGTGGCAGAGATGGTGAAATATAGATGGAAACAATGGTAACTGAAATACCAACTATAATACGAGCTGCCACAGCTTCTAGAGTGGTTCCCAATTGGATTGGCCTGGATAGAATATCAACAAGAATAGCTACTCTGCCACAGGTAGGAGAGTTTGAACTCCTATCCTGTTTGTATATCACATAATTTTAGAATTTTGGTGAAACTTGGGGTGACAAGAATGTTTCCTGTAGGCCAAGGGTACTCAACCTTTTGGAAATTGAGGGCCAATTTGAAAATTTGGCACACATTGCAGGCCATACAACAACCAATTGCAGTGTTGTTCCATGCACTTTATTATAATGCAATTCTTTTAAATTTGACTTGAAAATATTGCCCCTAAGAGTTCTTTCTGAATTCACCTCCATGAAATAACTTTGGTTTGTAAATCTAGGGATTGTTTAAATTTTAAACTTTAAAAGAATGAAACCAACCACATCGATAAGCTGGGGTGGTGTTTTCTGGTGCAAGGGCAACTTAGGCCATAACATCTATAAGCAAATTTTATTACAATACAATAGCAATGAAAGATTCAGTTAATGAGAAAACTGACTCTGTTTATTTTTTACTAATAATTCAATGTCAGGAACTATTTCTGTGGTAGCTAATCAGAGGCAATGCTCCAGATGACAATCAGTAATTTTTGTCCTCAATTTTGACTTGGAGGGATTCATTCTAGAAAACATCTGTCCACATAAGTACATGCTTCTGAAGAGGGAGAAGATTCTTGACACATACAGTCTTAAATTGACAAATTTTCCCTTTTCTACATATTTTTGGTAAAATTCTATAAGACTTTTCATCAAATTTGATTTTCAGTTCTGAGACATTGAAGGTCAATGATTTCCATCCAATGCCCTTGGAGTCTCCATCACATTCACATAGAAGGGGTTAGTTACCACGTTCAGGGTCTTTTCTTGAGCACGGAAATCTTGGAATCTCTCTTGGAACTCAGTCTGGAACTGAGATATTGCAGCCACACATTGAGGAGCATATTTTGCAGACTGAAATTAACATTCCTTGGAAATGAGTTAAATTCTGGTCTCTAAGTTGGCACTTAAAGAGTTCTAATTTCATCTGAAAAGCCTTGATGCGATTAAACGGGACATGCACCAGTTGATCTTGACTGGAGCTTCAAATTTAACTCATTCAAATGAGAAGAAATGTCCGTAAGGAAGGCAAAGTTGGCCAATCACTTCAGATTGTCAAACTCTGATACTGGCTTGCCTTTTGTTGTCATGAACTCATGGATGGCATCTTTCAACTCAAAAATCCTCATAAGAACTTTTGAACAGCTTAACCATCACATGTTAGAGAAGCAGACAACATCGCCATGATCAGCATCCCATTCCATCTGTAGAAAATTTTGAAATTGTCACTGATTCAAACCCTTTGCTCAAATGAAATTCACAATGTCTGTGATAACTTTCATGACATTTTCAAAACTGAGAGATTTGGCACACAAATTTTCCTGGTGAATGATGCAATGGTGGCTAGTAAATCTGCTAGTATCTATTTCTCATTCTTTTTTTAAAAGTGCTACCAATCCTGCTTTTGTTCCAACCATAGCTGGGGCTCCATCCATTGCCAACCCTGCGAAGTTTTTCAAACTGAGGTGATATCTAGCAAGAGTCATTTTCGTAGCTTCCAGAATGTCTGTTCCCTTCATGGTTACTTTCAAAGGACATGAAGTCTTTGAAGAACTGTTGGCTTTAAGTTCATCGTCGATCCCACAAATAAAAATAGCCAACTGAGCTGTATCAGTTAAATCCATGCTTTCATCCAATGCCAATGAGCAAAATTTGCATGCTAGCAACTTTGTTTTCAATGTCTCCTCAACATTCAATGCCAGTTCTTCTACTCTCCTAGTAAGTCATTCGAGACAAACTTATCTTTTTGAAGGCATCAGCTTTGTTTGGGCACACAACTTTAGCTGCTGCAAGGCACTCCTTCAAAAATTCTCCATCAGAAAACGGTTTCCACCTTTTGCAATTTTTTTAACAATGATATAACTAACTTTGACGTAACTCTCAGCATCCTCTGATACTTTCTTAAAAACTGATTGTTGCAATTTTAATGATTTTTTGAGAAGGTTCAGTTTGTCTGTGCGTACCTGACCCTGGAGACTGACAAACTTGGTTGCATGTTTCATGTTATAATGTCCTCTCAAATTGTATTCCTTGACAGCAGATATTGATTCCTGACATATTAAACAAACAGACTTTCCATCAGTTTCCACAAATAAGTATAAATCAGTCCATTTTTTGTTGAAATTGCAAACAACTTCACTGTAAACACATTTTTTGCTGGTACGTACCCCCCCATTTTGAATTTACTAGGGCCTCTTATTTCTGTTGTTATGTTTTTATAACAAAGGTAATTAAAACTTCACTAAATGAATAAATTCACTTAGCTTTATTTTTACAACATTCAAACAACGTAATAATAAAAACTAACGAATTATTAATATTAGTTGTTAATAATCGAAAATTTGGAAAAAGCGCATCACGAGATCGAATTCTAACTGACTGAATGACTAAATTCCACGCAAGTGTTTTTGTTTTTGTTATTTGGTTTTTAGGAGCATTAGCAACTAAGGCCATATTGCTCCGGGATATGCGGTGGTCATTCCCTGATCTAATCAAGAAGCGTGTGCTATGCACTGCTGCTCCTTCCCACCTGGCTAAGGAGGCGCCTTCCACGCAAGTGAAAGTATATATATACCTAGATAGTTTCTAGAAAGGTCCAGAGAATACTTTTCTGGTAATCACTAGAAATAGAAAGTACACAAAAATGTAGTACTGCCACCTGTGCGACTCGTTGAGAAGCTGAGCTTTCCTGCTTAACCGATAGATGGTGCAGGAGTGGCTACACTCCATTTTGTACTATTATATATATATTTTTAAAAATATTTTTTGGAAACTTCGCTGTGTCTGCGGGCCACAAGTGGCCAGCAGAACAGAATTTGAATACCCCCACTGTAGGCATACACCTATGGGATTGAACTGAACTAGAAAAATCCTTTAAGTCATCAGAATGACTGCTTAGTCCTTTACAGTTCCACTGTATGATGCTATGCATTATTCAGATTTAGCTGAGGATGATTCATCCGACTGTTTTTTCTGTGTGGGACATTTTTTCCGGTCTTTTTTTGGGAATGTGGGGCATCCAATATTCATGCTGTCATTTGCATGGAATTCTAGAATGGGCTCCTCATTATCTAACACCCGGATTCCCAACCTGTGGGTCGCGACCCCCAAGAGGGTCGGAAAAAAGTGTTTTCTGGGGGTCACGATTATTTTTAGTTGCAATTATTTTTATAGGAAATTTCACCACGAAGGTTTCCAACACTTATTTCAATATGGCATATGGCTACACTGCAATATTCTACTAGTGGTTGTAACACTGATTTTTTATAAATGAAAAGAAGTGACTTAAGGTCCACCACAGCGGATACTTAAAAAATAATAAAAGCCCGCCGTGTTCATACATATTAAACATTTTATATTATTTTAATTATTTGCAATGGTGGGTCTTTAATATTTTTTCAAATTTCCGCCAAAGCGGACCTTGACTCACTACCTAAAAATAAAATATACAAATGTAGTGTTATCACATTAGAATAAAAATTCTGTTACAAATAGTAAACTGAAAAAAATATTCACTATGATGCAAAATTCAATGTCAAAATTCATTTTTAATTAGTGTCTCGATGTGTGAATAATAGACTGTCGAATAGGGACCTTTGAATAAAGGTGAGTTACTCTCTTAACGCAGTTGAAGATCACCCCGTATGTTTTGCTGACTCTGCAACATTTGCAATGATGCAATTCAATAATGTCTGATATGGGCCGTCTAATGCAAATTAGCGCAAACTTAGTTCACCCATAGTCAACCACCTTTAATTGGCGCCATGATAGAAACCATCCACGAGCTGTAGAGTGCAGATTAGCTACTGCTTACCCGCACTCTGCACTTACACTTTCTAAAATCTACAGAGCGCCAGTAGGTTATCATCAGTCCATGCTAAATCTACCCATGGAGAAAAAACAAATACTCAGAAGACTATCTAAAATTTGGCTTTACCACCTTGATCAGCAATGGCATAGAGAAGCCACAATGCATTTTGTGCAATGTTGTTCTCAGTGCTGAAGCTATGAAACCTTCAAAACTGAAACATCACTTAGAGACAAAGCAGTGTCAGAACATACTAAAAAGGATTTGGAGTTCTTTCGACACCATGAAACTGGTCTCGGACATCAGAGACTTGATCCTACAGGAATTTTTCAGCAACAGAGCACAGCAGCAGTGCAAGCATCATATGGAGTCGCATTGGGAATTGCCAAAAAAAAAAAAAAAAAAACCTTACACAATTGGAGAAACAGTCATCAAACCCTGCATGTTGAAGATGAAGTTAATTCTTGGGGAAGCCAGCGAGATAAAGCTGCGACAAATATCTCTGTCCAATAACACTATTCAGAGGCACATTTCAGATATGTCTGTAGACGTGAAAGAGCAGGTTTTAAATGAAATCAAAGTTTCTCCAATGTTTTCTTTTCAAGTCGATGAATCAATGAATGTAAGTTCATGTTCTTAGTTACTTGTCTTAATGAAATATATTCATTCTGATGATATCAAAGAAGAGTTCCTGTTTTGTAATGCACTTGAAACTACTACAAAAGGTGAAGATATTATTATTATTATTAGCTACATGGTGCAAGGAAGCCTGAGGCTTATGCTGCACCAGCCAAAAAAAAAAAAAAAAAGTTCCCTAATAGTCATTACAGAGAGAGAGAGAGAGAGAGAGAGAGAAAAGAAAGAGTCAAAAGTGGAAGGGAATCACCAAGAAAGAGAAGAATCAGGACCCTAGTTGTGCCAAACCCATATGTGAGCCCCTGGGTTTATATGGAGAAGATAAATACCTTTTTTGAAACTGGAGGACTACAGTTGAAAAACTGTCTGTGGGGTTTGTACAGATGGAGCACCAGCTATGCTAGGGTCAAAGTTGGGCTTTCAGACAAAAGTGAAAGAATTTGCTCCCCAAACAAAGGGCATTCACTGCATGATTCACCGATATGCTCTAGCCAGTAAGACTCTTCCAGCTCCTCTGCAAGAGATACTTGATTCTCTGATCAAAATTGTGAATTACATCAAATCTGGGGCCCTCAACACCTGTCTGTTTAAATAACTCTGTAAAGACATGAATTCTGATCATGAGGTTCTTTCTTCTTTTCTGCACTGCTGTACACTGGTTGTCAAAAGGAAATGTTGTCAATCGTGTCTTTGAGTTGAAAGATGAAATCAAGTTGTTCCTTGAAGTGCAAGGGAAACATGACCTTGTGGCTTACTTTAATGACGAAGCCTGGAAGAAAAGAGTTGCTTACTTAGCAGACATTTTAGACCAGCTAAATAGGCTGAACCTGAAACTTCAGGGAAAGGAAACACATATTATCCAATTTCAAGACAATCTTCAGGCATCTGTATCCAAGCTGCAAAACTGGCATCGGAATCTGAAGGAGAAGATTACTGGGCACCTTGCATCCCTTAAAAAGGAATTTCAGCGGTACTTCCCTGAGCTCACAGAAGAAGCTGCACTGGTACAAAACCCATTCTCTGCTTCCCTGAATGTAGCCAGCATTCTTGATGAAGTACAGGATGAATTCTTGGATCTGCGGAACGATTCCTTGGCATGTAATTTGTTTTATGAAAAATTGCTGACTCAGTTCTGGTGTGCTATGTATCAGTCATATTCAAATGTCACCATGCTTGCCTTTCAAGTTTTACTTCCATTTGCCTCTACATATCTCTGTGAGAGTGGATTTTTGATACGAAAAAGTGGATTCACTTCTTCATATCAAAACAAAGGCAAGAAACAGACTGAATGTTGAGGATGACATGAGGTTGACTTTAAAATTTTCAGCCATGAATTTCGAAGCTGGTGGCCCAGATGCAAGTACAACCATCATTTTAAATATTAGGTTAGAATTATATTTTGAAAAATCTATTTTTAATGTCTTTTCTTTACCCTATTAAAAATGCCTTTTTATGCAAATGTGGCAGGGGTCGCAGGTTACTTGGCTATTATAAAAGGTGGTTGCAACTCGAAAAAGGTTGGGAAACACTGATCTAACATCCATCTTATCTACATCCATACTGTTGGGGGGGGGGGAGTTTCCATTTTTTTGGAGCCTGAGTCATATTTTAATTGTTCTTTTTCAACTGGGACCGATTGAGTATGAATAGGGATACTGATTGGAGTATTTGTGTCTCGCTAGTTTTTTTTTGGAGGATTATCTTTTTTAGAGGTTGATAGTGTAGATTTAAGCCAATTCATGACAGAGGTGTTAGGCGGAACTGATATATCTGTTTGAGCTGCAGTAGAAACAAAGTTTCGAGAGCGAGCTGCATAAGAACAACTACTAGGCATGGTCAACATAACTTGCCTATGTGCCTCAAGAAACATGACTTTAATTTCTATTTTGGATTTTTGAATTTTCTTTTCTGTTATCCATAGCTCAAGTTTTGAAAAAGACTGGATGGCTTCCTTTGATGGCTTCCAAAATAACGGAGAAATCCATTAACCACAATCTCATGCATAATCTTTAAAATTTGTGAAATATGAATAACTTGTCTTGTCTTCCTTCACAGATTAGGCGATCCGCCTATTCCGATCTCAAAGAGGTCTGCCCATCTTTTCTTCCTTCTTCCTCTGTCTCTTTTTCTTTTGCTCTATATGTGTAAGCTAAGTGCTATTTAGGGTATCTATTAGATACTTAAATAGATACCTATTTAGTATATATTTAGTATCTATATATTTAGTACTATTTAGATATTTAGTATCTATTTAGATATTTAGTATATATTTAGTATCTATTTAGATATTTAGTATATATTTAGTACTATTTAGATATTTAGTATCTATTTAGATATTTAGATAGTATATATTTAGTATCTATTTAGATATTTAGTATATATTTAGTATCTATTTAGATATTTAGTATATATTTAGATACCCTAAATAGATACCTATTTAGGGCATCTATTATCTTCCATTCTTTCTACATGTTCTTTCCATCTTTGTGTATATTCTATAATTGTTTCATTCATTGAGTAAATCTTTAATTCTTTTCTAATATTTACATTTGGTATTTTATCTAATTTTGTACATCTTAAAAATTTCATTTCTGCAGCTTGTATTCTATTAATGTCTCTTTGTTTCAGTATCCGTGTTTCAGAACCGTAAAGAAGAATAACACTTTAGTTTAGTCATATTTCACATTAATGCTCTCTGATTAATGATCACCAGTATGGATTTCATCAATTTCAATCCACTTGCATTACTCATGCAGTTGAAACACTTATCTTTCCATGAACTTAAATTTATACTTTTATTTGGCAATAGCTCTTAGGTTATCCCAATTTAATTTCAATGTGCAAATACATTTTCCGAAAAGAGTTTGCAATAACCAAGAAATACACAAATTGAAACAAAATTGCTAATTAAACCTGTTATAAAGAAATCATAATAGCGTAACAGTCCAATGATAGTCAGAAAAATCTAGTAATCTCACATTTGAATGGGTGAGCTAACTAGCATGTTAGAATATTTTATATAAACACCTCTCTCTCTCTCTCTCTACTTGATTGCTGATGTGCAGAATGAAAGCACCTTAAAACAATACAATTTTCACTGTGGTAAAAGTTTTACTGTCCAATAATTTGAAATATCTAATTATTGGTTTCCTACTGTAAAAGTCCAATACTCTATTACAATTAAATACAATATTAGAATTCCTTGTCCCATTTTTGAAACCTGGTGATACAATTCAAAGTAGGAAGCATTATGCCCTATTACAGATGAAACAGTTTTGAGTTACGTGCAAGACAGTGCACCTTTAAATATAATTTATTTATCATTCGGATTTTTACTTACCCTCCGAAGGCTGCTAAATGCAAAGCAGTTCTCCCACTGTCATCAGTAATTGAAAAATCAACACCTAAAAAGAAACAAACCACAGAATAAACCACAGGTAAAGAATATTATTTTCATATGGTATATCCTTATTAATTCAATATTTAATTATTGAAAATGCAATGTATTTCAAAGTTACTAAAGGTAAAGTGCAGCCATTATCAACCCACTGCAGGATGGAAGCCTCCTCAACAATTCGTGCTGAGGGAAATGGACCATAATCTGCCATGTTGGTCCAGCGCGGGTTGGCAGATCGACCATATGCAGCAATCAGGGGCTTGAACCCCGGTCTACTCAAAGAGCGTGTGCTACTGCACTCCCGCTCCTGACCACTCGGCTACGGAGGCCTTCAAAGTTACTACCATTCCCTAACTACCAATATAGAGTTTTATTTGAAATTTAGTACAGATAATTTAAAATATATTTAAAATAATTTGAAAATATTAGTATTAGTAGTGCCAAATCATGCAAGAAAGCAAGCTTATACAGCATCAAAAAAAAAAAAAAAAAAAAAAAAAACCCATTTCACCTAATCACCACATCCAAGTTTGTTTAGTTCTTCCTTGAATTTATTCAAACTATTCACTTTCACAACAATGGATGGAAGCCTGTTCCAACAATCAACCACCCATTGGCTAAAGGCAAATGCCTGCACTATCTATTCTACGACCATTCTTCCTCAATTTCAATTTATATGCCCTCATGTCCACAGTCTGAGCAAGAGGAAGAATCCCATCGGCATTGAGTTTGCTCAAGCCATTCAAAGCCTTAAACACCTCAATCAGATTACTCATTCCAGTAGCTCTACATCCTAAAATGAGGCATCTAGACTTGAATGCAGTACTCAAGAGGAGGCCTGACCACTGCCTTTGACAAAGAGATAATCACCTCCTTATCCCTACAAGTAAAGTTCCTGTATATCAGGGGGGACCAACTGAATTTGTGATGCAATATACCTTTTTTCTTCAAAATGTGCCACAATCTACCATCTCAAGAATTTCATTGCATATGATTAAATGTTAATCAACACATATTGAAAAATGTTGTTTATAAATTTTGAAATCAAACACAATTCAGAATTCTTATTTTAAATTCATACGTAATTAAATTTTTCATTTATATGAAGTTTGTGCCTTCGTGTCATCTGCCATGCTTTTAAAATCAGGGATATATTGTGATAAGGCCAACCTTAAAGAATCTTCTGTATGCAAGTCCGTAAAAGTAGAGAGAGTCTTCATTTTTGTTTGTTTAAAATACAAACTGGCAGATTCACATAGATATGTGGACCCAAAACAGAAATTTAAAAGTTCACTGCATTTTTTTACATTTGGATACTTTTCTCGACAAACATGTTTCCAAAAGTCTTTTTCTGATGATCTGGCTTTTAGGAAGATATCGTTTCATAATGTAATAATTTCATTTTCAAGTACAGTAATATTTTCTCCATGTTAAAAATCTCAATGTTTTTTCCTACAATTTGTTTTGTCTCTAAGTCGACATTAAATGGAGAAGAAATATATTGAACAATGTAGCTCTTCCATATTTTCAAAATTATCGAATTTTTTTCTTTGAGATCCTTAGCCATTGCCAAAAATTGATATTTATATACAGAAATACTACTAATCATGTCACTACATTTTTATTTTTTCCTCGTAATTCCAAATTCAGATCACTTAATTTACTGATAAAATCTGCCAAAAAAGCCAGATCACAGAACTACTTCATATCTTGTAGCTGCTGATAATCATCTCCCTTTTGATCAAGAAATTTTTTAATTTCACTCAGCAAATTTTGAAATCTCTGTACAAACTTACTCCAACTCAGCCACCTCACATCTGTGTGTAATACCATATTGGTTCATTTTCATTGAGTTGATTTTGAAAAGTCTACTTTTGAAGAGATTGTCCTCTGGTGGAATTCAAGATTTTGAAATTTTAGTATTTAATCTTTTGTTGGCTAACATCTGTGGATACAGTGGACAACTCAAAAAATCTGGGAATTTATTATCCTTTTGGCCTGCAATGGTTTGCATTTTTTTTTTTTTTTTTTTTGGCACAATGCAATGAATCCGTTAAGATGCACCATCATTGCTTTAGCTCCATCCGTTGTTATTGATATGAGCTTAAATAGTGGCGATTTATTTTTTCAATAAAATTTTTAAATGCATTAAATTTGTCAAGATCTCTAGTTCTTTCTTTTAATGAAACCATACCCAGCAGTTCTCTAGAGGCAGAATCATCGAAAATCATATGAATAAAAACTAGCAATTGAGCTGTATCACTGATGTCTGTAGATTCATCCAGTTGTAAAGAAAAGCACACACAATTAGCAATATCAGCACGCAATTGTTTGCTCACATTTTTACTAATTTTTTTTTCGATGCATCACATCACAGTATTTTGAGATAATTGCAGATCTTGAAGAGCACTTTTAATTTCATTTTTGTTCTTAACATTTTCGAAAAGAGAATCTGTTATTCCTAAAAATGCATCTTTGATGAATTGACCATCAAAAAATGGTTTGCATTTTTTTTCAAGGAGATGACTCACTTTAAATGATGCTACAGTTACTGCTTTAGATTGTAAATTCTTTGTCTCTTCTCCAATGGAGCCTTTATCTCATGGCTATTCCCAACCGCGTGTTGTTTGGCATTACAAGAACGCAAAATGGGATGACCTGCTAGATTTATTTTCTTCTTTTCCTTGGTCGGATTACTGTTTCAAAACTTCTGATGTCAACGTTTGCTCAGATTGTGTCAGTGAAATTATTCTTGCAGGAATGGAATCCTTTATCCCACACTCCACTTTAAAATCTCGTCCTTTATCTAAACCTTGGTTTTCCAATAAATGTGCTAAGGCTGTTCAAGAGAAGAATGTTGCATATCATAATTGACTTGTTTCTAATTCTTCAGTTTCATTTTCTGCCTACACCAAAGCTCGCAACAATTGTAAAGCAGTTATTAATCAGTCCAAACTAGAGTTTGAACAGGCAAAGAGCAGAAAACTTGCTTCTTGCCATAATGGTAGCCGAGCATTCTGGTCTCTTGCCAAAGCTATTGGCCGCAACTTTTGCCCATCTCTGCTCCCACTTCTGTCCAAACCAGATGGATCTGTTGTCACTTCAGCCAAGGTTAAGGCTGACCTGCTAGCATCCCATTTTTCTTCCAACTCATGTATTAATGATCTTGATAAAACACCTCCCTCCATTCCCAAAACGCTCCATTCAATGCCTCCTGTGGTCTTCCGTCAAAAGGATGTCAGAAGGATTTCGACGAATCTTGATGCTAAGAAAGCTCCAGGTCCTGATGCTATTTCTCCACTTGTTCTCAAAACTTGTGCTCCTGAATTTACTCCTGTTCTTTGTCACCTTTTTTCACTTTCTTATTCCAAAGGTGTTTTTCCTTCTGCTTGGAAACTTGCTCATATCCAGCCAGTTCCTAAAAAGGGTGACAAAACCCTCCCATCCAATTATCGTCCCATTGCAATTACTTCTACCCTTTATAAAGTAATGGAGAAATCCATTAACCGCCAACTCTTAAAACTACCTAGAAACCTTCCATCTGATCAACGATCGCCAGTATGGATTCCACCAGTGTCGATCCACTGGTGATATCCTGGCTTATGTTACCCATTTATGGACAAATTCAATGGAAAAGTTTGGTGAAACACACGCAGTTGCTCTAGACATCTCAAAGGCTTTCGATCATGTTTGGCATAAAGGTCTTCTAAACGAGCTTCCATCTTATGGTTTACCAACTGTTTTTTGTAATTAGTTACGCAGTTTTCTCTCTGATCGCTCACTGAGGGTGATGGTAGATGGCTCTCTGTCTTCTAACTTCTCCACTAATGCTGGTGTCCCCCAAGGTACAGTTTTTTCTCCCACTCTTTTCCTCTTGTATATTAATGATCTTCTTCCATTGACTGGAAATCCTATTCATAGTTTTGCTGATGATAGCACATTGCATTCCACTTTCCATTTTGAGAAACCTTGCCATGCTCAATCAGCTTCAACTTCTGGAATATCCGCTACCAATTTCTTAAATGCCGATCTCCAGGTAATTCTCCAGTGGAGCAAAGACAACTTGGTTGACTTCAATCCTTCTAAAACTCAGTCTTGTCTTATATCTCGCAAAAAGGATTCTTCTGCTCCTATGCTCATCTTTGGTGACACTCCGATTTCCAGGCAAAATTATCTCTCTCTCTTTTGGGGATTACCCTGATGTTTAATATTTTTTTTTTTTTTTTTTTGGTAGTTGTTGGCGCATAGGCTTCTGTGGCCATAATGCACCTCCCAAGGTTTTTTTTGCAGTACTTTGATCCAAACCCGAGGCGGGAATCGAACCCGCAACCAGGTTGCCAGGCAGGCACTTTACCCACCCAGCTAGCCAGGTCGACTCCTGACTTCTAATCTCTCTTGGCACCAACACATCAAATATTGCTTCCTCTGCATCTAAAAAACTTGGTTTTCTCTTTCGCTCTCGGCGTTACTTTTCTTCCAAACAGCTGTTCACTCTGTACAAATCGCAAATCCTGCCTACCATAGAATATTGTTCCCACATCTGGGGTGTTTCCCCAAAAACCACTCCCAGGCTTCTAGATTCCATTCAGAAGAGGGCAGTTACGTTAATTAATGACTGCTGTTGTTGTTTTAAGGAGCATTAGCAACTAAGGCCATATTGCTCCGGGGATATGCGGTGGTCATTCCCTGACTTTTCCGCATCCTCCGTATTTGGTAGTCACGGGCTCGAACCACGGTCTAATCAAGAAGCGTGTGCTGTGCACTGCCGCTCCTGCCCACCTGGCTACGGAGGTGCCTATATAATGACTCCTCTTTAACAGAGTCTCTTTCACTCGCTGTTTCTGCTGCATGCCTTTTCTACAGATATTGTTTTGGACACTGTTCTTCTGAATTGGTTTCTATAATTCCAGCTCTCTCTTTCAAAACAGTCCGAACCCGTGCTGCCACCAGTCAACATCCATTCACTGTCCAACTTCAAACTAACAGAACCAACTTTTCATCTTCCTCGTTTATTCATTCAACTGCCATTTTCAGGAACAACCTTCCTTCACACGTATTTCCTGAAAATTAGTCTACAGAAGTTCAAGTCTAATGTCAACAAATATCTTCTGTTGTCTTCACAACCTCCAACCAAGCACGGTACTAAGTAGTATAGGTTCTAATACTTCTCGTGTTTGGGGTTTTCATTAAAAAAAAAATAAAATAGAATAAATCATTTTTTTCAGTTATAGTTTCTTTCCTCGTAAGCGGCTTATTAATTAGCATTAGCAGAGGCATATGATGCAAGAAAGCAAGCTTATGCAGCATCAGCAGGGGGGGGTACCACTTCCATTTCACCCCTCCGTTCGTTCGAAATACCTGTCTAGCCGAGATTTAAATTTATTTAGGCTATCAACTTCCACAACAAGGGATGGAAGTCTGTTCCACCAACCAACTATCCGTTGGCTAAAGGCAAATTTCCGCACATCTATCCTACATCTGTCTTTCCTCAATCTGAATTTATGCCCTCTCAGGTGATTATTCTGAGCAAGAGGAAGGATCCCATCGGCATTGGGCATGCTCAAAACATTCAAGGCTTTATACACCTCTATCAGATCACCTTGCTGGTGCCTAGACTGCAGACTCTGCAATTTGCAAAACTTAAGCCTTTCTTCATAAGAGCAACCCTTTGTTCCATTCACTAATCTTGTTGCCCTTCTCTGTACTCATTCCAGCAGCTCTACATCCTTCTTGAAATGAGGCCTCCAGACCTGTATACAGTACTCAAGGTGTGGCCTGACCATTGCTTTATACAAGGGAAGACCTGTATAATTCAGCCTTTAATTTCGTATAATTCAATGATGTATCATTTAGGTTTTTCACATTCTTTCCCTATCATCCACCATGAATTCTTCTCTTTCTTTCTATCCTTTTCCTATTAGTTTTGGTACCTTGTGTTCTTTACACCTTATTAGGAAAATAACATTCGAAGAAAGAAAGAAAAGTAATGAGAAGAAAGAATGAGATGGAATTAAAATAAATTTGTGGGTTGAATTAGTACTTACTAACGTGCCATGCTGAAGTAGGGAGAGCGCCACGAAATGCGCACCGAAACGTAGCATAGAAGATTCCAAATGAGACTCCCGCTAATTGTTAATGTGTATATGTAGAGGTGAAACGACCTCGTGTGTAAGAGAGTGGAAGTAATAGAATGTAGAATTATGATTGGGTGAGAACGGATTAAATGCATGTAGCATGCATCCCAGGAAATCATATAGAATTGACTGAAAGTAACAGAGACCCTGCTCAGGCAGTTTGGGGTTGCGATTCCTGTTCCTCTAGTAGGACCCTGAACGAAGTTCTGGGAGCAGGTTAGAAGTGTTTAAGTCAATTGTGTTGAAAATGGTGGAAAAACCATTTTTTACGATTTAGGGTTAAAACCTTTAATGTGTAACAAGTTTTAAAATTAAGCAGATATCTAAGCATCACAACCCCGAACTGCCTGAGCACCACCTTTGTCACCCTTCCTCATTATACTATTTGCTATCCTTAACCCTATTTGCTTTCGTTCTTGAGTGCAGTTAGGTTTTCGAAAGCAATCAAGATGCTATTTTCTACTATATTCACTGTTTTCACCTTACAATAAGGTCACCTTCTATATCACGTTACTTTGCAGTCAATTCTCTATGCTTTCCTGGGATGTATGCTACATGCATTTAATCCGTTCTCACCCAATCATAATTCTACGTTCTATTACTTTCACTTTCCTACATGAGGTCGCTTCACCTCTCCATATACACACCAACAATTAGCGGAAATCACTCTCATTTGGAATCTCTTACACTAGTTCGTGAGTGACTCCGCGGCCCTCTCCATACTTTGGCATGGCATGTTAGTAGTACTATCTCGACCCACAAATTTATTTTAATTCCATCCCATTCTTTGTTCTCATTACTTTTCTTTCTTTCTTTGAATATTATTTTTCCTAGTATTTTCTTAGTTTTTTCACTTTTACAGCAGTTGTTATTATTATAGTTATTATTATTAGTATTTCTTCCGCCTCTATAGGGTCAACCGCGAGATATACATCAAGCTTGCACACTCTTTCTCCCTTTTATTCACTCCGTTATCATAGCAATATATGCTGCATTGAGTATATCTTGTGTTCGAAACAGAGGCCCTTACTCATTTGTTCCATTTCCCTTGGTTTTGGCAGCTGACCACTGAAGAACTTGCCAAAATCAACATAATTGCAACAATGAGTAATTTCACATTATTAATTTCATTTTTTTCCCAGGTAGTTTCTTGCAATTTTCTTTACAGGTGCTTTCTTGTAATTTTACTAGAGATTCAAAAGATAGTTCTTTAGATTACTTGGCACCCTATACCTATAGGCTCTATATTCCTTATAGTTGCTAGTTTCTTCAACTATTAATGTAGTAATCTAGAACTATAAATCCCTTATGCTTTTCATTCCCTTTTATAGTTTTCATACTTATTACACAGGAGAGACTGCTTCTACAGGGAGGGGATACACTTAAATAGAAAGGGTGTAAGAGTATTTGCTGATGCTATTGAGGCAGTGTTAGGTGGGTCGGAAAACTGCTAGCTTGGGGGGATACAAGGACTAATAGATTAACAGTAGCCACTGGCAGAGGTGAAAGTGAGTCTAGCACTGCTTCTATTGGAATGAGCAACAGCATGGAAAACAAGATGCAGGGTATTTCAGACACTGCTGGGAGTCATTGCGGGACAAGTAAACACATGGGTTGTGTTAGGGTAGCTAAGAATAGGAACAGGTGCATGTATACTTGCATATACACCAATGCTAGGAGTTTGGTAAATAAATTTGATGAATTTGAGGTATTGCTCAAAACATCAAATGCAGATATTGTTGCAATTTCAGAGACGAGGTGTCACACAGATATAAGGAATGAAGAACTGGAATTTTGGGAGTAAAATGTGTACAGGAAAGATAGACAGGATAGGAAGGGAGGAGGGAGTTATGCTATTAGTTAAGAAACACATAAAATCCAAGGAAGTGAAGCCAGTTGACATCGCTGAACAGTGGAGTGTCGAGTCGGTTTCGTGTGACATAAGCATTGGGAAATCAAAATTTTGAGTAGGAGTGTGCCTTAGGCCTAATGACACTTTGTTTGTTTGTTATTTGGTTTTTAGGAGCATTAGCAACTAAGGCCATATTGCTCCGGAATATGCGGTGGTCATTCCCTGACCTTTCCGCATCCTCCGTATTTGGTGATGACAGGCTCGAACTACTGAGGACACTGATGAGTACAATAAGAAACTGTACAGGGAAATAGAGTGGGCCAGTAAATCAGAGAGTCTTATAATGGGAGATTTTAATTTCCCAGATACTGACTGGAATTTGTGGGTTGGTCACTCACACACTAGCAAAGGTTTTGTGGATTTATTGGATAAATTAGATAAACATAAAAAAGGCATCCAGTGGATGGAATATATCCAGTTATGTTAAAGGAAACAGCAAAGGAAGTAAGAAAATCTTAAGCCATAAGTATGAGAGCTTTTTTTTTCCTCAGGGGAGGTACCCACAGGCTGGAGATGTGCAAATTTGACCCCAATTCACACATAAGGATCAAAGGACAACACAAGTAATTATAGACCTGTTAGTTTAACTTCTGTTCCAGAAAAATTAATGAGGCACTAGTTAAAGAAGCACTGCAGGATCATCTAGACAAGACTTCAGTTATAGCTCATACACAGCAGGTTTTTTTAAGGGAAAGTCTTGCCTGACCAATCTGATTAGATACTCAGCCTGGTCTGTGCTTGTCAACAGGAGAGATTGCTTCTATAGGCATGGGATACACTTAAATAGAAAGGGTGCAAAAATATTTGCTGATGCTATCGAGGCAGAGTTATGTGGGTCGAAGACCTGCTAGCTTGGGAAGATACACGGACTAATACATTAACAGTAGCCGCTGGCAGATGTAAAAGTGATTCTTGCACTACTTCTATTGAAATGCAATTGAGCAGCAGCCTGGAAAGCAAGGCAATGGGAATTCCAGGACTGCTGGGATTCATAGTGGAACAAGTAAATACATGGGCTGTGTTAGGGTAACTAGGAGTAGAAACAGATGCATGTATACTTGCATGCACACCAATGCTAGGAGTATAGTTAATAAATTTGATGAGATTGAAGTTCTAGTCAAGACATCAAAGGCAGATATTGTTGGGATATAAGAGTCATGGTGTCACACAGACATAAGACGTGCAGAACTGGAATTTGGGGAATACAAATACAATGTGTACAGAAAGAATAGACAGAACAGAAAGGGAGGAGGGGTTATGCTGTTAGTTAAGAAACACATAAAATCTAAGAAAGTGCATCCAATTGATGTTGGTGGACAATGCAATGTTGAGTCTGCTTGGTGTGACATAAGCACTGGGAAAGGAAATATGAGAGTAGGTGTGTGTTATAGACCTAATGAATCTGATGAGTATAATGAACAATTGTGCAGAGAAATAGAGTGGGCCAGTAAATTAGAGTGTCTTATAATGGTGGATTTTAATTTCCCGGATATTGATTGGAATTTGTGGGTTGGTCATTCACACACTAGCAAGGCTTTTGTGGAGATATCGGATGAATGTTTTATACATCAGCATGTTCAAGAGGCAACTAGAGGAAGTAATACTTTTGATTTGATTGTCAGTAGTGATTCTTCATGCATTAAGAATCTGCAGATAAAGGAACCACTAGGTGGCAGTGATCATAGTGTGCTGAAGTGGGATTTACTCAAAGGGGGTAACTACCATCAGGAATAAAGGGAAGGGTTTTTGCTTTCATAAAAGTGACTACGGTGGTCTGAGACAGTATTTAAATTCTATACGGTGGGACCAACTGATGATGTTACGAACAGCAAATTCAAAATGGGGAGCATTCAAAGAATTAATCTTGGAAGCCACTAGGCTTTTCATACCAACTAAGAAATATTGTTCAAGATTTAGGCCTAAATGGATGTCAAATAAACTAATGAGACATATGGCAGAGAAGAAAAATACATGGGATACATATAAATTAATGGGTGACATGGAAGCCTATGACAGATATAGGCTGGTCTGTAACCAAGTTACAAAGGAGATTAGGCAGGCGAAGGCAGATTACGAGAAATCTTTGGCAAAGGATGCAAAGAAAAACAGCAAAGAGTTCTTTACTTATGTAAACTCTAGAAGCAAGGGAATGAATTATTCTGGTCCACTTCATTTCGATGGTTCAACTGTTGATGATCCTGCTCAGGTAGTTCACAAACTAAATGAATATTTTGCATCGACATTCACACATGAGAAGATATTCAGGAAGGGGAGTGCCAGAGGTTTCAACTCTGGCAGTAAGCCAGATAATCTTGTAATAACTGAGAGGAAAGGAGGAGAAATTGTTGAAGATAAGCACAAGAAAGACACCTGGGGTGGATGGAATCTATCCAGTTATATTAAAGGAGGTGGCAAAGGAAGTAAGCAAACCCTTATCCATAATTATGAGAGCTTCCTAGACTCAGGGGAGGTACCCATGGACTGGAGATGTGCCAATGTGACCCCAATCCACAAAGCAGGATCAAAGGGAGACCAGTTAATTACAGTCCTGTTAGTTTAACTTCTGTTCCAGGGAAATTAATGGAGGCACTGGTTAAAGAAGCATTGCAGGATTATCTAGACAAGACTTCAGTTATAGCTCGGACACAGCATGGGTGTGTGAAGGGGAAGTCCTGTCTGACTAACTTGATTGGATACTATGATGTAGTCACAAAGGAACTGGATGCAAAGAATAACTTTGATATCATATATCTGGATCTCAGAAAAGCCTTTGATACTGTTGCACACAGAAGACTGCTGCACAAATTGGAGCAGTGTGGCATTTGAGGCAAATTGCTGCTATGGATAAAGGGATGGTTGAGTGGGAGAAGACAGAGAGTGGTAATTAATGGACACTGCTCTTCGTGGACTAATGTTATTAGTGGAGTCCCTCAGTGTTCAGAGTTTGGTACATTGTTGTTTTCTGTATTTATAAATGATATTGATGATGGTATATCAGGTATAATGTCCAAGTTTGCAGATGATACGAAGGTTGGCAAGGTAGTTAATGACACTACACTGCTGCAACAGGATCTAAAAAAGTTGAGCAGATGGACTGAGAGGTGGCAAATGAAGCTTAACATTGACAAATGTAAAGTACTACATATGGGAAGCAGTAATCCCAGAGTAACGTATCAACTCTGTGGTACCACACTGACAGTGGTAGAGAATGAAAAGGACCTGGGGTAATTGTGCAGGCATATATGAAGTTTACTGAGCAATGCAGACAGTCTACAAGAGTAGCTCATGGTGTCTTGTCAATGATATACAGGAATTTTTCTAGATGCATTAAATTCCTTATCTTTCTGGAGGGATAAGGAAGTGATTATCCCCTTGTATAAGGCAATGGTCAGGCCACATCTTGAATACTGTATACAGGTCTGGAGGCCTCATTTTAAGAAGGATGTAGAGCTGTTGGAATGAGTACAGAGAAGGGCAACAAGATCAGTGAATGGAATGAAGGGTTGCTCTTAAGAAGAAAGGCTTAAATTTTGCAAATTACAGTGTCTGGAGACTAGTCACCTGCGAGATGATCTGATTGAGGTGTATAAAGCTTTGAATAGTTTGAGCATGCTCAATGCAGGTGGGATTCTTCCTCTTGCTCAGAATAATCACCTGAGAAGGCATAAATTCAAATTGAGGAAATACGGTTGTAGAATAGATGTGTGGAAGTTTGTCTTTAGCCAATGGGTGGTTGATTGCTGGAACAAACTTCCATCTGTTGTTGTTGATAGATTAAATAGATTTAAGGCAGAACCTGACAAACATTTGAGTGAGTGGATGGGTGAAATAAGGATTTTCTTTTTTTTTTTTTTTTGGCTGATTCTATACAAGCTTGTTTTCTTGCATCATGTGCCTTTGCTAATGTGGTCACCAAGGAACTAGATACTGGGAATAACTTTGATGTCATATATTTGGATCTTAGAAAGGATTTTGATACTGTTGCACATGGAAGACTGCTGAACAAATTGGAGCAGTGTGGAATTGGAGGCAACTTGGTGCTATGGATAAAGGTATGGTTGAGTGAGAGAAGACAGACTAGTAATCAATGGACACTGCCCATCATGGACTAATGTTATTAGTGGAGTCCCTCAGGGTTCAGTGTTGGGTCCATTATTGTTTTCTGTATTTATGAATGATACTGATGATGATATATCAAGCTTAATGTCCAAGTTTGCAGATGATACGAAGGTTGGCAGGGTTGTTAATGACACTTATGACACTATGCTGCTGCAACAGGATCTGGAAAGGTTGAGCAGATGGGCTGAGAGGTGGCAAATGAAGTTTAACATTGACAAATGTAAAGTGCTACATATGGGAAGCAGTAATCCCAGAGTAACCTATCAACTCTGTGGTACTAAAATGACAGTGGTAGAGAACGAAAAGGATCTGGGGCTAATTGTCCAGGCAGATATGAAGTTTTCTGAGCAGTGCAGACAGATTGTAGGAGAAAATCTCCAAATAAATTTAGAAAATTCAAAATAATAAATCAATTTTAAAATTTTAGAACCAGTTATATAAGAGGAATGCCACTAAATCTTATGTAACTGGCTCTAAAATTTTAAAATTGATTTATTATTTTGAATTGGATTTTCTAAATTTATTTGGAGATTTTCTGCTACAATTTTTCAGTCTTAACCTTTCTTTTCCCTTTCTGTTGATTTTTTATGTTTAATTTATTATTTTTCGCTCAACAGTTTTGCCATGCTACTGGCATTAATTTTGATTTAATATTTAATATCAGTTATATATTGGACATCATGTGGAGGAATGTGCAATTTTGCTGCCCCTAATGATAGCTTTATATTTATTTTCGCATTTTATTAATTTTTGTATTATAATTTGTACCAATTCTTTTCCAACTATTTCATTATGCTAATATAATTATATATATATATATATATATATATATATATATATATATATAAAATATTTTAAGTATAACATATTGTAGGTAGAACATGTTAAGAAGCTTTATGCATAGAATTAAAACTAATGAATATACCGTATACCGTGGGAGCAATATACGTTATGAAAGAAATGGAGGGGAATGAACCAGAAAATAAAATAACGATAAGAATTGCAAAAATTGAAAAAATATACCAAAAATTTTTTGAAAAAACGACCAAGGTGAAAATAACATTGCAGTGTCTTTCATAATTTTTGTGTCGTCATCAGAGGATGATGACAGACATCAGACCTCTGATGATGACACAAAAATTATGAAAGACACTGCAATGTTATTTTCACCTTGGTCATTTTTTCAAAAAAAAATTTTTGGTATATTTTTTCAATTTTTGCAATTCTTATCGTTATTTTATTTTCCAGTTCATTCCCCCCCCCCTTTCTTTCATAACATATATCGCTCCCAGGGTATACGGTATATTCATTAGTTTTAATTCTATGGATAAATCTCCTTAACATGTTCTACCTAAAATATTTTATACTTAAAATATTTTATATATACATATATATACACATTATGGCTGTAGGGTACGTTTTGCTATAGCAGTGTCCTTGATCCATAAGTTATGTTACTGTAATTCAGACTTATCTAATTTCAAACTTAATTCCCTACCCTCATTGTACAACAACCAAACCGTGACCAACAGCAATAAAACTAATTCAAGCTGAGAACTGAAAACGACAAAGTGTCATGACTGCCGCATCGTGGACCCTACAAGGAAACGGATTCTACCAAGAATAAAGGACACGGCTTACAACCATTAGAATGACTACAACCCTGGACTTTTCAAAGGAACACACCGACCTGGATCGTGCAGTTCACTGCCACCAAGCCATTTTGGCGAACAAAATCGAGCACCTGACTCGATTACTTTAAACCCAAACCCAGGCGGGAAGAGGGGAGACACCCTGTCCCCCCCCCCCTCTCCGCCGACCCTCCTTTTCCTTCTGGTGAGGCATGGACATGCCTCACTGACCACCTGGGGACATCTACTCTGTCGCCCCCATACTTCTACCTTTACCCCCCAGCCTTCTGCCTCTCCTCCCCCACTCTATCTATACACGATGTAAACGCCCTACATCCTAAATTAATCAAATCAAAAATAATTTTCGCCCAGTCTCGGCCTATCATATCCACTGCCCTGCTCTTGCCGTTTGAATGCATGGACGCTATGCGCTGTATGCAAACATTCAAAAATAAATTACAACTGCATGTGTATATATATATATACACACATATATCTTCAATTTTTTTTTTTTTTTTTTTAGGTCCTAGCTGCCGAAATCTCAGGAAATTAAGCGGCAGGACCTGCCAGAGTAACTTAAGTCAAGTGAGTTCCTGGTCTGCCTCCATGGGGCGAAAGTGGGGCAACGTTGGGCCTCAATAGGGGTCCAGCGGCTAAATGACCAGATGAACAACGGTACACGACACCACACAAATACAATTCCCACACACTTTTAAATCTCTGGCTTTTCCAGTCGACTGGTTCACCCACAATGTAAACTACGCGGAGATGGGGAAACCCCTGGTGCCATTGGACCCTAAACACACTTTCACTTTCACTCCCCCCCCCCCAATATCATATAGCTTCTCTATGTCATTATTCCTGATTATACATATACAGTGGATTCCGGTTATTTGGGCCACCGGTTAATCGGGGCAGCTGTTTATTTGGGTCAAATCTTAAAAAACAGAACCCAATCGAGAAAATAGCCAGGGTTTACTTCGCTTAATTGGGACAAAATGCCGTTTAATCGGGGCAGGAGACAGCAGCACTGAAGATTACCCTACGATTGTCTCCGACCGTACACGTAGTTCGGTCGGATTTCTGGAGGTCACAACCATAAAACAATTAGCAGTCACCTGTTTATTGGGCTTTTGTGTTAGTGAAATCTATCATAAACTGATAGTAAACTCGATCTTATTGAATTTGCGCTAATACCGACAGCTGGAATTCTGTGGGTTATTATGGTAAAATGTGTTTACACTTCTATGGAATCTTCAATCATATAAAAAAAATTTTCAGAATCTGCTCTTCATTCCTATTTTTAAAGCTTCGTAATTTGTTACTCTGTTCTTACTTGCAATTTGTGTGCCGTGTTCTTTGTTATTAATTGCTTATCTTTTTACTGTTTTAAATTTTAACTCCCACTCACAAATCACAGTGAACAGAAATGTCAACTAGTTTAGTTAGTATGTACAAATAACAGTACGTATTAATTCTTCCGATTATCACGTATATTCTTCCGAATTTCACGTATCATTTAATTTTTTAATTGGTAAGGTAATAAAGGGTAAATTTGTACTTAACATATCTTTACTTTTATAGCCTGTGGATAATATTCCTCCTATTTTCGCTAATTAGAATCGCGGTTTAATTGAATTAAAATTCAATTCACAAACGTGATCACAATGACCGGTGCTTATTACACATTGTATACTGAACGGTACTTTACAATGGTGACTCCATCGTAACGTGATTTGATTGTACAGTGAACCAATTGTAAAAGGGGGGGGGGCGTTGTATTTTTAACTATTTATGTGAAACTTCGGATAATTGGGGCAGCCGCTTAATCGGGCCAAAATGCACTAGTTCCGATGTGTCCCAAATAACCGGAATCGACTGTATATATTTATTTTATTTCTTTGTCTGCTTAGTTTTAATTCGTGTTAACATTAAAAATACTTTTGAAAAAATTTAATTCTAATCACACAAACCACATGAAACACTTTTCTACTAAACGTTTTATAAAAATGTGCCCAATAATTGAAAGTGTATTCTCTGATTTTGAATAGACCAATCACCATAAATAAAGTTGGCAAGTGTATAAATTAAGTTATAATGAAGATGCGCATAAATATCTCAAAAGGTAAGCTATTGATAGTAGCCCAGTAAATGTAGATACTTCTGTGTTGTAAGCTGGTAAAAAATTCTTCCTAAAAAACACAGGACCCACTGTAGCAGTATTTGGTAGCTGTAAATCACTACAGTTATACAATTCTCTGATCCCCATATGGCAATTCTGCATATAAAAAAAATTATTTTTAAATTGACTTTTTTTATCCATGACTATACATAACACTTTTGTTCCATTAGTCAATCCTCAATCAATAAATGTCTAAGTAAAACAAAAAAAAACTCACCAGGCGCTATCATCTTTTTACAGCATTCGGGAAATCCACTCAGTGCCGCTAAGTGCAAAGGTGTCATTCCGCCATAACCACGCCTAAAATACAAAATTTTAATTCAAGTACACAAACAATTTTACTGTTGTTCAAATTTAATGCTATGATCATGTGATAAGAAAAAATATCTGAATACCTACTTATGATATATTTTCATGTAATGCAGTTTCAGTAATATATGACAGTGAAGAGAATCCCACAATGTTAACCAAAATCTGTTAGTATTATTAATAAAAAGTGTAACAAAAATTTCAGTTTCCAGGTATATTACAATTTTTAAACAAAAATATTTTAATTAGCTTTATATATAATTATATTATTAGCCTTTATTCACTACTTCCTTTCCCAGTAGATAAATGTAAGTACCTTGCATTAATCTACTGAGAAAGGCCTGCCAGCAATTCTGCATTTCTTCTTCTTCCTTGCAAGCAGCTAAAGGCTTATCTGCTTGCAAGGGAGAAGCTGCAATTGCAAAAATGTCTTGCTTATTTTCATTAATCAAAATGTTTCAGCTCATATTTATGCTAAGTTTCACAACAGAAAATCATTGTACACACACACACACACAGTTATCAAAAGTATTACAACACCATAAGGTAACCACATAATATATAAAATATTGACTGCATTAACCCATTAATGCCCAAGGGGTCATTAGCCGTTCATTAGCATAGAAGGCGTTAAAGTAAAGCATGAATACAGACTGAATTGAAAAATGCAACTCATTCCATTTCAGATACCGAGAGTAGGAATTAGGCAAGTTATAATATGGATAAGCTGCGATACCACAGTGCAGAACTTAGTATTAGCCATATTTCAGACTGAAATTCCTGTGGAACTCCCTAGGGAACATGCCATAGATCATGTTGTGGAAGATGAAGATCAGCTGAATGACAAGACGGCTAACCACACATTTTGACAGAAAGAGGCCACATCACTCTTCTCCACATATTTGTTAACAGTTGTTTTTTAACAGTTGTATATCCTTCCTAAAATGCGATTTCAAGACTTGTATACAGTACTGATGATGTGGCCTAAATATTGCTTTACATAAAAGGATAATCACCTCTTTGTCCCTGCCAGCAAAGATCCTATATATCACTGACAGAAGAAAATAAGCTGTACTAGAAGCCCAATCTTTACTGCTAAGAGAGCTTCATGTCAGACTGTACAATTATGAGTAGGTCTTTTTTCATTATCAACTGCTTGGAGTTTGGTGCTACCTAAATTGAATATTATTCTAGGATTATTGCTGATGCCACCCAAATGCAGATGTATCTATATTTGGGTGTATTTGCTGAAAAAAATTCTCAAGTTAGATTAGAATGTGCATGTCTGCAGTTCTGGCCAAATATGATAGGAGGAATTATATGCTGAAAGCCTTGTGGATTAACTCAATTCCAGAACTGGGGGCCATAAATTAGAATTACAGGGGAAGAGGTTTAAAAGTTTCTTTTAGTAGCAAGTTGTTGACTACTGAAATAAGTTGCCTCAGCAAGTGGTCAAGACCGACAGTTCAAAGAAATTAAAAGGTCAACTGGATCTGGTCAACAGTTATCTACATGAGGAGGGAAGCATATGATTTATCTATTTTCTTATCTACTTTTTACATTTTTTTTTTTCTCTCTGGTGTATAAAAAGCCTGTAGCTTCCTGGCACAATACAGCTAATACTAAACACAGCCCACATGATTGCTAGTTCCACAAGCACCACTGCCTTTAAAAGCCCCCTCCCAGCTTTCCAGGCTATTACACACCACTTCAATTCCACTTTTGCTTATGCTGCCTTTAAATTACACTGGTTTACAGTGTATCTGGGGTTTGAGTAAAAGTATGTGGCAGTTATTTATGCATGTTTACTGATTACTAAACCAAAGTCCGTTTGTTTCTAACATGTAAAGATTTTTCACAATTCATTAACAAAATATTACCTAGGTATTATATGCAAATGTGTACATAACTACAGTTTCTGCAATGGTTTACAAGTTTTATACTCCTATATTCGTAATCAGTTATCAAATATTGGCCTCAAATACAACAGATTGTGCATGTTTAACCATAACTACATAACCTAACCGTAACTAAAGTATGCCAGCCGACCTTGACCCAGGAAGGCAGATGCCCCCCCCCCCACCCAGTTCTTCCGGCCCATCTGTGATTCCCAGAATTTTATTTTCCGAGTCGAGTCTGGGAGACTCCTGCGTGTAGTTACGGGTTAAACTTGTCTGAGCATGCACTCACTTGTTTGTACAGTCCACTCAACCACAGAGCCTATATAAGTGGCACATCCCTTATGTGGTCACAGTACTCCTGTAAAAACCATCGTGAGCGCTCATTGTGTGTTAGTTTTCTTTTAGTATGGCAACCAGAAACTGTATAAACAGTCCCGACATATTTTGTTACATATGTGGTTATTCTGTTCCTGTAAAGCAGAGGCGAAATATTATTCATTTTGTAAAAAAACCATATTATGCATACTTTGACATAAAACAAGACGATCAGGATAAATTGTGGGCACCGCATAAAGTATGCCATACACATGTCGAACATCTTAGAAAATGTGTGCTTGCCATTTGCTATTTCTATGGTGTGGCGTGAGCCAGTAAGCCATGCCGAATGTTACTTTTGTGTATGTGACATTAAAGGTTACAATTCAAAAAATAAAACGGACAACAAATATCCAGATCTACCATCAGCCATAAGACCAGTTCCACAAGGACCTGATCTGCCTGTAAAACCGCCACCAGAAACTTTGGAGTCCACATCTTCTTCCATGGAAGCAGAAGCTAAAGAGGTTAGTAAAGAGGAATGTTATCAACCAGAAGATATTTTAACACCACAGCAATTCACGAAAGTTGAACTAAACGATTTAGTAAGGGACTTAGGTCTTCCAAAGTATGCTGCTGAAATTCTGGGATCCAGACTTCAAGCGAAGAATTTACTTGCTCCAGGTACATCATTTTCCTGGTACAGAAAAAGTGAAAGGGAGTTTATGCATTATTTTTCACAAGAAGATCCTCTCGTATATTGAAGTGATATTGCTGGTTTAATAAGTGCCTTAAGAGCTCCATCATATGTTCCTAGTGAATGGAGACTATTTATAGTCTCAATTCACTCCCAAGCACTTCCTAATTCATTTCACAAATACAAGTGGTCTCAATTCTAATCTCAACGATGTCCATTTCCACTTGCAGTCTGCCAAACCCCATGAAACCCCAAATCGGTTGATTCAACTACTGCTCATCTCAGATGCCCAAATTATTGGCTATATGATTCCTTTTACCTCAAAGGTGGTACTTGTGCATATCTCCATACTGATATTCCCTGTCAGAGATTTGGCAATTTGGAAGCTCATCTCTTTGATCTTCTCTGGCTTAAAATCTCTCTACCTCTGTGTCAAATTCATCTGTTGTCTCTACTGTTCTCCCAACTCCACTAATCAACTGGAGCTCTTTGACTTCCTCTCTTTGCAACTTGACTTTCCTCCAGTCCAACTTTCAACAGTGAGGTAATTTTCCTTGGTGATTTTAATGTACACAACTCCAGCTAGATTCCATTTTCTAGTCACACCGACCCAGCTGGTCGATATGCTGAGGCTTTTGCAATTACTAATGACCTTGCACAAATTGTTCATTTACCTACAAGAATACCGGACAATCGCAACCATACAGCCAACACGCTTGTTCTTTTTCTCCAAACAACCCTTTTAAGTACACGGTCAAAGTGAGAGGTCCTTTAGACACTTCAGATCACAACTTGGTGATTGCCTCTTCTCCAATGGAGCCTTTATCTCATGGCTATTCCCAACCTCGTGTTGTTTGGCATTACAAGAATGCAAAATGGGATGACCTGCTAGATTTATTTTCTTCTTTTCCTTGGTCGGATTACTGTTTCAAAACTTCTGATGTCAACGTTTGCTCAGATTGTGTCAGTGAAATTATTCTTGCAGGAATGGAATCCTTTATCCCACACTCCACTTTAAAATCTCGTCCTTTATCTAAACCTTGGTTTTCCAATAAATGTGCTAAGGCTGTTCAAGAGAAGAATGTTGCATATCATAATTGACTTGTTTCTAATTCCTCAGTTTCATTTTCTGCCTACACCAAAGCTCGCAACAATTGTAAAGCAGTTATTAATCAGTCCAAACTAGAGTTTGAACAGGCTAAGAGTGGAAAACTTGCTTCTTGCCCTAATGGTAGAGAGCATTCTGGTCTCTTGCCAAAGCTACTGGCTGCAACTTTTGCCCATCTCTGCTCCCACCTCTGTCCAAACCAGATGGTTCTGTTGTCACTTCAGCCAAGGATAAAGCTGACCTGTTGGCATCCCATTTTTCTTCCAACTCATGTATTAATGATCTTGGTAAAACACCTCCCACCATTACCAACATGCTCCATTCAATGCCTCCTGTGGTCTTCCGTCAAAAGGATATCAGAAGGATTTTGATGAATCTTGATGCTAAGAAAGCTCCAGGTCCTGATGCTATTTCTCCCCTTGTTCTCAAAACCTGTGCTCCTGAACTTACTACTATTCTTTGCCACCTTTTTTCACTTTCTTATTCCATAGGTGTTTTCCTTCTGCTTAGAATTTTGCTCATATCCAGCCAGTTCCTAAAAAGGGCGACAAATCCCTCCCATCCAGTTATCGTCCCATTGCAATTACTTCTACTCTTTCTAAAGTAATGGAGAAATCAATTAACCACCAACTCTTAAACTACGTAAAAACCTTCCGTCTGATCAACGATCACCATATGGATTCTGTCAGTGTCAACCCACTGGTGATATTCTGGCTTATGTTACCCATTTATGGACTAATTTAATGGAAAGGTTCATTGAAACACAAGTAGTTGCTCTTGATATCTCAAAGACTTTCGATCGTGTTTGGCATAAAGGTCTTCTAAACAAGCTTCCATCTTATGGTTTGCCAACTGTTTTTTGTAATTGATTATGCAGTTTTCTCTCTGATTGCTCACTGAGGGTGATGGTAGGTGGCTCTCTGTCTTCTAACTTCTCCACTAATGCCGGTGTCCCCCAAGGTTCAGTACTTTCCCCCCACTCTTTTCCTCTTGTATATTAATGACCTTCTTCCATTGACTGGAAATCCTATCCATAGTTTTGCCGATGATAGCACATTGCATTCCACTTTCCATTTTGAGAAACCTTGCCCTGCTCAATCAGCTTCAACTTCTCGAAAATCTTCTACAATTCCTTAAATGCGGATCTTCAGGTAATTCTCCAGTGGGGCAAAGACAACTTAGTTGATTTCAATCCTTCTAAAACTCAGTCTTGTCTTATATCTCGCAAAAAGGATTCTTCTGCTCCTATGCTTATCTTTAGTAACACTCCGATTTCTAGGCAAAATGATATATCTCTTTTGGGGATTACCCTGACTTCTAATCTCTCTTGGCACAAGCACATTACAAATATTGCTTCCTCTGCATCTAAAAAACTTTGTTTTCTCTTTTGCTCTCAGCATTATCTCAGCATCCTGGAGTTGATGGAATATACCCTATAATCTTAAGGGAGGCGGCAAGCCAGTGCATTGAACCATTGAGGCTAATTATGCGAGCATCACTAGACTCTGGGGAGATTCCCTTGGATTGGCAAAGTGCAAATGTATCTCCCATACATAAGGGTGGCTCTAAAAGTGAAGTTGGAAATTATCGACCTGTCAGTCTGACTTCAGTAGTAGGGAAAATCATGGAGGCAATGATCAAGGGTGGAATTCAGGATCATTTGGATCGAATTGAAATTCTCAAGGATACTCAGCATGGTTTTGTAAAGGGAAAATCATGTTTAACAAATCTGGTTCGCTATTTCGAAAGGGTCACTCACGAGCTGGATTTAGGGAATAATTTCGACATTGTTTATTTAGATTTCAGCAAAGCTTTTGACTCAGTCCCACATGAGCGGTTGCTTTATAAGCTGGAACAGGTTGGAATCACTGGGAAAATCCTTAGATGGATAGAAGGATGGCTTCATGGCAGGAGGCAGAGGGTAGTGATAAATGGCTATTCCTCAGATTGGGTTGATGTAAGAAGTGGGGTTCCCCAAGGATCAGTATTAGGACCACTGTTGTTTTTAATTTTCATAAACGACATTGATGAAGGGATAGAGGGCGTGATGTCTAAATTTGCAGATAATGTTAAAATTGGTAGAGTAGTTAATGATCAATGTCAAGCTGAGCTTCTTCAGAGAGACCTAGATAGACTTCAGGAATGGTCAGAAAAATGGCAGCTATGCTTTAATTCAACAAAGTCTAAGGTATCACACCTGGGAAACAGTAATCCCAAAATAACTTATTCACTTGGTGGTGTTCAACTAAACCCAGTACTGGAGGAAAGGGACTTGGGTGTTACGATACGATGAGACATGAAATTCAGGCATTGTAAACAGGTTGCAAGGAAGGCCCGCGGTGTCCTATCGATGATCTATCGAACTTTTACAAGTAGAGATAGGGATATGATAATCCCATTATATAAGGTTTATGTTAGATCACACTTGGAATACTGTGTTCAAGTATGGAGACCGCACCTAAAGAAAGACATCAACCCTCTTGAAAGGGTGCAAAGACGGGTAACTCGCCTGGTGAGATCCGCAAAAGGGCGTCCTTATGAAGAAAGACTTCGAATATGTTGGTTGCAGAGTTTGAAAACTAGACACCTTAGAGGAGATTTGATTGAGGTGTTTAAGGCTCTGAGAGGCATCAGTAAAATGAATGAGGACGAAATTTTCAAGATTATAAATGATGCTAGAACTAGGGGACATAAATTCAAGTTACGGGGTGAAATGTTTAGATTGGACTGCAGGAAGTTTTATTTTAGTCAGCGAGTTATAAATTACTGGAATAAGTTGCCTTCGTGGGTGGTAGAGGCCGACAGTTTGGGGAAATTCAAAGGTTATCTGGATAGCACTTTCTGGTAAGGGAAGAGCACAGGATGACAGATTTAATTTCCTTTTTTTTTTTTTTTTTTTTTTCATTTTTATCATTTTGTTCGGATTTTTTTTTTTTTTTTTTCTTTGGCTGGTGCAGCATAAGCCATAGGTTTTCTTGCACCATGCGGCCATTAATAATACTAATAACTTTTCTTCCAAACAGCTGTTCACTCTGTACAAATCGCAAATCCGCCCCACCATGGAATATTGTTCCTACATTTAGAGCGGTGGCCCCAAAACCTCTCTCCAGCTTCTACATTCCATTCAGAAGAGGGCAGTTGGGTTAATTAATGACTCCTCTCTAACAGAGTCTCTCCACTCGCTGTCTAATAGATGTACTGTTTCTGCTGCATGCCTCTTCTACAGATACTTCCATGGGCACTGTTCTTCTGAATTGGATTCTATAATCCCCACTCTCTCTCTTTCAAAACATTCCGAACAAGTGCAGCCACCAGCCAATATCCATTTACTGTCCAACTTCAAACTCACAGAACCAACTTTTCATCTTCCTCGTTTATTCATTCAACTGCCGTTTTCTGGAACAACCTTCCTTCATACATATTTCCTGAAAATTACAGTTTACAGAAGTTCAAGTCCAATGTCAACAAATATCTTCTTTCGTCTTCTCAACCTCCAACCCAAGCACGATACTAAGTACTATAGGTTCTAATACCTCTCATGTTTGGGGTTTACATAAAAAAAAAAAAATAGACTCTTCTAAAACTAGTTTAAAAGGTGTTCTCTTGTATTGGAGATAAGTACACATCTGTGCCAGTTGCTCACTCAGTCTACTTAAAAGAAACTTATGACAATCTAAAGTTTCTTCTAGAGAAAATTAAATGTCAAGATCACAAATGGCAACTACGTGGAGACTTAAAAGTGTTATGTATGTTGTTGGGGCAACAGGGTGGGTACACTAAAATGCCATGCTTTATTTGTGAATGGGATAGCAGAGCTAAAGCGCTGCATTGGAGAAAGAAGTAATGGCCTCAGAAGCACAATCTTACACCGAGGTCAAAAAATATTGTGCACAAAAGTTTGGTGAAGCCAGATAAAATACTTTTACCTCCACTGCATATCAAGTTAGGCATAATGAAGCAATTTGTTAAAGCATTGAATAAGGATGGCAACTGCTTTAAGTACCTTTGCAATAAATTTCCCGGTTTATCTGACGCAAAACTTAGGGAGGATATCTTATTGGTCCCAAAATTAGAAAATTGGTTTTTGACGGCCAGTTTGAAACTACTATGACTGATGTTGAAAGGGAAGCCTGGATTGCTTTTAAAAGTGTAATGGAAAACTTTCTAGGAAATCATAAATCACAGGAATATCAGAAAATTGTTCAAAATAAGCCCGAAAAGCTTCACAATTTAGGTTGCAATATGAGCATCAAAATTCACTTTTTGCATGCCCATCTTGATTTTTTCTCCAAAAATCTTGCAAGATGAGTGAAGAACAAGGGGAGAGGTTCCATCAGTACATAAAGGAAATGGAGCAGAGGTACCAGGGAAGGTGGAATACAAGCATGATGGCCGACTACTGCTGGTGTTTAAAAAGAGAGAAACCTGGCACTGTACATAAAAGAAAAACAATTAAACGTTCTTTTCAAACAAAGAGACGAAGGTCTGATTAATGAAAGTTTCAGAATTTTGATTAATACTTATTAGTATTTACATATTTTTTTGATATATGAAAATGTAATCCTATCAATTTGTCATTACTAAATACAATAAAGTTATATACTTTCATAAAAAACAATACTTTTTTTATTTCTTAAATTATGATGTATCTGGATGTGATGTTTGTTTGTTTGTTATTTGGTTTTTAGGAGCATTAGCAACTAAGGCCATATTGCTCTGGGATATGCGGTGGTCATTCCCTGACCTTTCCGCATCCTCCGTATTTGGTGGTGACGGGCTCGAACCCCGGTCTAATCAAGAAACGTGTGCTACGCACTGCTGCTGCTTCCCACCTGGCTACAGAGGAGCCCTGGATGTGATAGAAAAAAATCTAAGTCATATTTGAAATCACAGCAACATATTTCAAGCCTCCGTAGCCAGGTGGGAAGGGGCAGCAGTGCGTAGCACACGCTTCTTGATTAGACCGGGGTTCGAGCCCGTCACCACCAAATATGGATGATGCGGAAAGGTCAGGGAATGACCACCGCATATCCCGGAGCAATATGGCCTTAGTTGCTAATGCTCCTAAAAACCAAATAACTAACTAACTAACTAACATATTTCAGCAGTAGGAACTATTGAAATTCAAACCCCAGTGAACAAACTTAAATTTGTAAACTAGTGTTATTAGTCTCTGTATCCTCTGTTTTTAAACTAGTGTTATTAGTCTCTGTTTGGTTGGGGATGGATCCCCAACCAAACTAGCAGTTTTCCAAACCACTTATTGCTTTGATAGTATCAACAAATATTTTTGCACCCCTTCTATTCAATTTTTTTTTTTTTATGAAAACCCCAAACACGAAAGGTATCAAAACCTATAGTACTCAGTACCATGCATGGGTTGAAGGAGAAGTATGGGGGGAGGGGGATGCCGGAAACTTTGCTCTAGAGACTAAACATGGGTTTCACCACTTCAAGCCTCTAATAAGCAAAGTGGTGGTATTTCACCGGTTGATGAAAGTCATCTACAATTATATTCCATCTGTATAAAAAGAGTTTCCTCTGTTAGCAAGAAAAATAAAATAAAATTACATTTTATTTTACAATTAAAATAAATTTATTTTAATTAATTTAAACAAATTTAAATTAAAACAAATAAATTTAAAATAAAATTTAAAACTATAAAAATGCAGCACTATGTCAAAACACCCCACTAACACAGTAACACTACGCAAGTCACAGAAACTTTATATAACTTTAAGAAAATATAGTAGAAAGGTGATTCCAAGATGGATGAATAATGAACAGTTTAATAGAACAGAAAAAGATGGCATGGAAAAGTTACAGAACAATAAAAACTATTGATTATAACAGCTTCAAACCAATCTGTAACAATGCCACAAAAAAAGGTTAGGCTGGAAAATGCAGATTATGAGAAATTGCTGGGTAAGAGAGCCAAGAACGGGGATAAGGAGTTTTTCCCCTTACATAAATACTAAGAAAAGAACAAATGAGATCAGACCCTTGCATAATGTATGAGGGAAAGTATAAAAATATACCCTGCTCATAATGCAGATGTATTGAACAAGTATTGATATTTACAGCAGAAAGACACTTCATGGTGAGGAGATTCTGCACAAGTGATGCTGGAAAACATGAAATTAGCAATACTGAAATTTCAGAAGATTATTTACTAGAAAAACCTTTGAGTCTAAAAGCATTTAGGACTCCTTAAAATTAATAGCATATACCAAATATATTTTGAGGGAGGTAGCAAGAGATTGCATAAGACATTGAGGTTAATTATGAGGTTATCTCACTAGACTCAGGGGTTATTCCCTTGAATTGGAAGGGTGCCAATGTATCAGCAATATATCAACAGTATCAACTACTGACTCCAGTGGTAGGGAAAATCGAGGAGACACTACTAAAAAATTCATTATGGTTCATTTAGATAGAAATGGAATTCTGAAGAACAAATGGTTTTGTAAAGGGAAAATCATATTTAACCAATCTGTTAGATATTTTGATGGAGTCACATGTAAGAAATAACTTCAACATTGTTTAATTAGCATTGGCATGAGTAGTGGCAAATGATGCAAGAAAGCAAGTTATACAGCATCAGCCAAAAAAAAAAAAAAAAACTTTACATTTCATCTATCCATTCCCTCCAATAGTTTGTCTACTTCTTCCAGAATTTATTTACACCATCAACTTCCACAACAACAGATGGGGAAGTCTGTTCCAGCAATCAACCACTTGCTGGCTAAAGGCAAACTTCAGCACATCTATTCAGCAACCATGCTTCCTCAATTTAAATTTTTACCCCATCATGTGTGTGTAGTCTGAGCAAGAGTAAGATTACCATCAGCATTGAGCTTGCTCAATCCATTCAAAACCTTAAACACCTCAATCAGATCACCACGCAGGCACCTACTCTTCAGATACTGCAAGTTGTAGAACAGAAGCTTTTCTTTGTAAGAATGCACCTTTGTTCCCCTCACCAATCTCATTGCCCTTTTCTGTACTTGTTCCAGCAGTTTGCCATACTTCCTAAAATGAGGCCTTCAGACCAGTATGCAGTACTCAAGGTGTGGCCTGACCACAATGGAATAATCACCTCCTTATCCTTGCTAGCAAAAGTCCTGTATATTACTGACAAGGTCCCATAAGCTGTCCTGGCAGCCTGCATTGCTCAGTGAACTTCATATCTGACTGCACAATTACCCCAAGGTCTTTTTCATTTTCCACTACCCTGAGTGTAGTACCATACAGTTGTAATACTGCTACCCAAATGCAGTACTTTGCATTTATCAATGTTAAGCTTCCACTGCCATTTCTCAGCCCATTCTGTTGCAGTAGCATACCATCATTACTGTCATTAACCACCATGCCATACTTTGTATCATTTTCACACTTGGCCGTTAAGCCTTCATCAATAATCATTGATAAATACAGAAAACAACAATAGGCCCAACACTGAACCCTGGAAAACTCCACTAATAAAATTAGTCCATGAAGAGCAGTGTCCATTGATTACCACTCTGTCTTCTCCCAATCACCCATCCCTTTATCCATAGCAGAAACTTGCCCTTAATGCTTCACTGCTCCAAAATTTGTACAGCAGTCTTTTATGTGCAACAGTATCAAAAGCTTTCCTGAAATCCAGCCTGAGCAAGAGTAAGATTACCATCTGAAGATTACCACTTTTGATATCATATCATTAAGTATATGATATCAAAATTATTTTTTTGCATCCAGTTGCTTTGTGGCCATATCATAGAATCCAATCAATTTAGATTTCAGCAAAGCATTTGGTTCTTTCCTGCATGTTACTGTATAAGCTGGAACATTTTTTTAATCATAGGGAAAATCCTTAAATGGATTGTGGGATGGCTGCGAGGCAGGAGCCAGAGTTGTGATTAACAGTTATTCTTCAGATTGGTCTAACATAAGTGGGATTCCCCAAGGATCAGTAATTGGACCACTCTTCTTTTTCTTCTTCAGATCCAAACTGGATTTGAGGAAGTTTTCTTTTATCCAGTGAACTCTTAATTACTGCAACAGTTTGCCTACATAGGTTGTTGTGACTAACAGCTTGTGGAAATTCAAGGATCAGGTGGATGATACCTACATGAGTAGGGAATCAAATAGGTGTTTTTTTTTCCTTCTCCTTTTGGCCAGTGCAGCAAAATTCCAGGGCTTCTGTGCCACAAGGCTAACAAATATTAATTATGAAACTATTATAAAAATGATTATAGCATTGTGGCCACTGACATTTGCTGTAGCATATAAGTATCATGGAACAGCACCCAACATGCCGTAAGTGGTCAAAATACAAGTGGCGTAAAAGAAAAGGGACATGATATGTACTGATCAATTCTGTTGGCACACGGACTGAACTCTGGGCTATTTGGCATCAATAATTCGTTTTTGCTTATAGCTTCGTGCACATTTTTATTTGTTTTTTGCTTGCACTGAAGTCAGTTTATACACATAGAATAAACTTTTGATAAAAATTTTGAGTTTTGTTCAACTTTATAATGCTCAGGCACAAAACTAAGTGTTAGCTTTTAGCTATAAATTTCAGACTTTTACTTTACAACCATTTTTTGTGAATTTTTGGAATGTTAAGGATTTTGGAATATTGAGAAATAACAACACACTGAACAAACCTTTCAAATATAGGTGGCAGCAAACATGTTAAACATCAACCATAACAATCCAATTAGGTTGATGTTTAACATGTGTTAATCCACTTGCATTATTCAGATGTGGATTAAGAATATTCAGGATATAAATTCTGCAGAAAAGAAGTCTCCAAAGTAAATAACACTGCTATTAGTGACTGGCTTTGAACAAAATCACCAGTGTCTGGACATTAACATGCAGTTTCATTAAACATTAAATCATTATGCAAAATGCATAAAGACTTCAAAGTTCCACCCATACAAAATCCGGCAATGCACACATTGAAAGCTTGCAATTATGTTAACCACTGAAGTTGTTGTCATTCAACCCGGACTCTTCTGGAGAAGAACAATGATCTGATATAGCTGAGTGGTCTGGAACAAGGATGCAATAGCACAATTCTGAGTGGACACATTCCACTGAGGTATACCGTTTCTTGGCTCTGGCTCTTGCTCTCTCTCTCATTTGTTCAGTTATTTTATAATTCCAACCATAAATATAGTTTCATAATATATTATTTAAGTCTATTTACATGTTAGAAACTTTAGTATCTGGTGGTCACATGTACCTTATCTATACTTCATTACCAAAAATGCACAAGTGTTAGTTAATATTTGATACAGTATAAAACGTTTACATTATCTTAAATTATTTTTCTGCTTTAATGGAATAATTATTAATTATTAATTTAAACTGTAATTGTAAAAAGTATACAATTATGTATATGATGTAAAGTCATGTTTATTTTGCAAAATTATGTAATATCACTTTTGTTAAATGATTCCCCCTTTCTGCCCTTCATTTGGTCTGAAGATAGAATTTGGTAAGAATCCTGAAATATCGCCTGCTAACAAGCTAGTGTAGATATTGAGCTTGTATCTGATATAAGTTTCAATAAACCTATTGTTTCCCATTTCACATAGTAAAAAAAGTATCCTTAATTATATAAATTTATTTATATATAATGTATATAGTTTATCTTAAGAATAGACAACAACCTTATTAGAAAGCGGACTCAACTTTTTCCAACTACAAAATGCTTTCAAATAATAGACAATCTGCTTTCTATCAAAGTAAAATTCAGGTTTAGCCCAATATCCTTTAACAGACTCAAAATATTAAGGTTCTGGAAAATGTCCGAGAAAGAAAATTGGGCAGAAAGAGGTCACACTAGAGTTCTACCTCCTAACTGTCAAAGCAATCGATGTCCCAACAAATCAAGCAGTAGGGAGTCTCTTCCAGTTGATAGCCTAAAGCTACTGCCTATTATAGTTAGAATAACATTTTTAGCATTTGGCATTAGTTGAGGCATATGATACAAGAAAGCAAGCTTATACAGTATTAGCCAAAAAAAAAAAAAAAAAACTCTTCCCATTTCACCCAGCAATCTACCCACTGGTTAAAGGCAAACTTCCGCACATTCTATTCTACAACTGTCTTTCCTCAATTTGAATCTATGCCCCTTAAGGTTCTTAATCTGAAAAAGCAGAAGTATCCCATCAGTACTGAGCCTACTGAAACCATTCAAGGCCTTATACACCTCAATCAGATCACCTCACAGGTGCCTAATCTCCAGATGCTGCAACTTGCAGAACTTAAGCCTCTCTTGGTAAGAGCACCTCTTTGTTCCTCTCACCAACCCTGTTGCCCTTCTCTAACTTCTTGGTACAACTGTTCCAATAGACAGTTTCAAAGTAAATTTGTACAAAATTGAACTACACTTGGTACCCAAACAGTTTTCTTATCTAAATGTTATCATTAGAATTACATCTCCTCTAAAACTACACATCTATTCACAAAATATCAGGACTGTCAGAAAAAAAAAAAAATCAAATTGTTGTATCAAATATTATATTTAGACCCTTTTAATTTGTCAACCTTGGAAACTTGGCTGAGAGAGACAGAATCACTGCAATCATTAGCATTCTACTTTGGCTATCATGATAAATCATTTAGTCAGCCAAACAAACAAGGTGGAGGAATTTCAATCCAATTACAGATATTAAAAAGTTATTAGATTTGAAGACAATTTCAAAGCCATAATGTCTCACAGTAATGGTCTGTGCTGTTTACCTCATACTTCCAGTTACTTGTCTTACCTCTGACAACTGGCTCTGATTAGACTGGGGTTTGAGCCCATGACCATCAAATACGGAGAATGCAGAAAGGTCAGGGAATGACCACCGCATCCCCGGAGCAATACGCCTTAGTTGCTAATGCTCCTGAAAACCAAATAACAACAACAAATGGCTCAACTGACTTGCAATGCAAATGGCTTCAAAATCATTATAGGCGACTTCAACCTTCCAGCTGTCATTCAGACATTAGCATTAGCTGAGGCATATGATGCAAGAAAACAAGCTTATAGAGCATCAGCCAAAAAAAAAACCTTCCCATTTCACCCATCCGGTCACTCGAAATGTTTATCTAGTTCAGCCTTAAATTTATTTAAGCTATCAACTTCCACAACAACAAATAGAAGTCTGTTCCAGCAATCAACTACCTGCTGGCTAAATGCAAACTTCTGCACATTATTCTACAACTGTCTTTCCTCAATTTGAATCCATGCCCCCTCAGGTTCTTAATCTGAGCAAGTGGAAGTATCCCATCAGCACTGAGCCTGCTGAAACAATTCAACGCCTCGTACACCTCAATCAGATCACCTCACAGGTGCCTAGTCTCCAGATGCTGGAGACATGGAATAACCTAGTTAATAATCTAGGTAAGTCTAGGTTTTATTGTTCTGCCCACACTGCTCAAGCAACGATTTGATAGGATGTTTTCAAGTCTTTCCTGCAGTGATGCTAGAGAAGCAGATAAAAACTATTTTAATTCTGACCACCTGCCTTTAGTATACTCCTTCAAACTTGGTTTGTTTGTTTTTTTTTTTTTTTTGTTAGTTGTTGGCGAATCGGCTTCTGTGGCCATAATAGACCTCCCAAAGTTTTTGCATTTTACTCTGATCCAAGCCCAAGGCAGGATTCAAACCCATGACCTTTGGGTTGCCAGGCAGGCACTCTACCCACCTGGCTAGCCCATTCGGCCTTCAAACTTGTATCACCCAAACTAATGCATTGTCTGCCCAGAACAACTTGTCCAGGAGGGTCAAAAGGATTTTAAATCCAGAAATCATAAACAGTCCAACTGCAAAATTTCTATTTGAAATGTATCCTTAGAATTCTCCCATAAATATTCCTTAGCAAACTGCCATGTGTTAGCTTTGCAATGGACCAATATCATTATCCAAATTGTAATGCCCAAGACATGATAATTTAGCATTAGCATTAGCATTAGTAGAGGCATTTGATGCAAGAAAGCAAGCTTATGCAGCATCAGCCAAAAAAAAAAAAAAAAAAAAAAAAAAACCACTTCCACTTCACCCCTCTGTTCGTTCAAAATACCTGTCCAGCTGAGCCTTAACTTATTTAGGCTATCAACCTCCACCACAAGGGATGGAAGTCTGTTCCACCAACCAACCACCCGCTGGCTAAAGGCAAATTTCCGCACGTCTATCCTACATCTGTCTTTCCTCAATTTGAATTTATGCCCTCTCAGGTGATTTTTCTGAGCTAGAGGAAGAATCCCATCAGCATTGAGCATGCTTAAACCATTCAAGGCTTTATACACCTCTATCAGATCACCTCGTCTCCAGACACTGTAATTTGCAAAACTTAAGCCTTTCTTCGTAAGAGCACCCCTTTGTTCCATTCACTAATCTTGTTGCCCTTCTCTGTACTCGTTCCAGCAGCTCTACATCCTTCTTGAAATGAGGCCTCCAGACCTGTATACAGTACTCTAGGTGTGGCCTGACCATCGCCTTATACAATGGAATAATCACCTCCTTATCCCTGCTGGAAAAATTCCTGTATATCATTGACAATACTCCATGAGCTACTCTTGCAGCCCGTCTGCACTGCTCAGAGAACTTCATATCTGCCTGCACAACCACCCCCAAGTCCCTTTCATTCTCTACCACTGTCAGTGTAGTACCACAGAGTTGATACGTTGCTCTGGGGTTGCTGTTTCCCATGTGTAGTACTTTACATTTGTCAATGTTAAACTTCATTTGCCACCTCTCAGCCCATCTGCTCAACCTTTCCAGATCCTGTTGCAGCAGCATAGTGTCAGTAGTGTCCTTGACAACCCTGCCAACCTTTGTATCATCTGCAAACTTGGACATTAAGCCCGATATACCATCATCAATATCATTTATAAATACAGAAAACAATAATGGACCCAACACTGAGCCCTGAGGGACTCCACTAATAACATCAGTCCACGATGAGCAGTGTCCATTGATTACCACTCTCTGTCTTCTCCCCCTCAACCACCCCTTTATCCATAGCAGCAATTTGCCTCCAATGTCACACTGCTCCAATTTGTGTAGCAGTCTTCCATGTGCAACAGTATCAAAAGCCTTTCTAAGATCCAAGTATATAATATCAAAGTTATTCCCTGCATCCAGTTCTTTTGTGACTGCATCATAGTATCCAATCAAGTTGGTCAGGCAAGACCTTTGCATCACTCTAAAAACATTGTGGAAAAACAAGGTTCTCTGGAGTTTTTAAGCAAAAACAAATCTCCTCACTGAAATTATAAATAGAAGCCACTGATCCACACTTTCAGTAAGTTGGCTGATAAAAGGAAACTCTTTTCAGCTGCTCCTCATACCAAAGCACGGTACAGATAGTGGAATGGGCCAACCACATTCTTTGATTCTCCTTGCATGAAGCAGTGATGAATTCACCATGGGGTGATGACTCTTTTAACATGCAGAGTCTGAGTCTCAAACAGGATCAATATTGCCAAGCAAGAACTGACTGAGTGACTGAATAACAAATCATAATAAATCAGTTACCCAACTATTCTAGTCTCAAACAGATCAATTTCCAAGCTATGCCCTTAAATTACTAGTTATTATTGCACTGAAGTCTTCATAGTCTTAGTCAACAGAATGTGTGCAGAAGGTTAGGTTCCTCCTTCTTGACTCGAGTACAGAATGAATCCTGTGCCTAAAAGAAACACACAAATCAACCTGGCAGATTTTCAACCAATCTTAGTCTCTTCAATTTGCCTTTAGACAGTATGCCTCACAATTTATCAGCCCAAATATTTACTGAAAGATCAATTCCTGCAACTGTAAAATGAGAAAACGTGTCTACTATAGCATGCTTAGAGGCCCTAATTCTTAACATTATTAACAGTTAAAATCAAGAGCAATAGCATGAAGGTGCTATTGCCTGTAACGTATCCACTAGATTTAACTCTATTTCCATTAATTCCCTCCTTGAACAATTCTTTCTAATCAAAAATCTTCTGCTATCTTTTATTAAGCTCAATCTGTCAAAGAGAGTACTTCGTTTCAAATTTGAGGATCAATTATTAACTGATGATTCCAAGACAGGGTTCCCGTTAAGACTGTTCCTTATCAGCCCTACTCTTCACCGCCATCTTTACACCTTTTTCTTAATAAAAACCAGGAATTTTATTCAAATGCCAATGGCATCCTCTTCATTAGGCCTACGCCCTCAAACTGGAAATTTCCTCAGTACTAGACAAAGAAATATTCAAAATTTATTCTACCATCTCAAACTTTAATTATATTACAGTCTTTAACCTAGAAGTGAATTCAGCTAAAACTCAATGCATGAATTTCTCACTAGCTTTGAGATTTTCTCTTTTACCAATCCTTGTTCAAGGCCAACCTGTAAGTACAGTTTTTAATTTCAGCTTCTTGGAAATCTTTTTAGACTTGAAACTCAGCTTCAAAACCCATGTACAGCATCCTGGCAAAAGAATATATAAAAGTTCCTGGCTAGTGAAATTAAGATCTAGTAAAAATGATGAAGTTAGTGCAAAGCATCATTTCAGTTCATAGTAAATCACCAAAGTAGGTGAAATTACATTGTTTTTGTTATATCTCATTTTTGATCTAGCAAAAATTAAAAATATGAAGATTATTTTAAAATACATTAATATTTTTATTTTTCCTGGAACCATGAATTCTGCTAATCTCTGCCTATAACCAAATATCACTATAAAGACCTAGATCCTTAAACGGGCCTGGAAATATTCTAAATTTTCCACCTCTCTGTCCAAATCCCAGCTTCTTTGCAAATTTCATTTTCTCCCTCTTGCACACCATTTCACAGTAAGTAAGATTAACTTCATGGTGAAAGAAGAATTATACCATGTTAACATCTGGGTTTTCACTGCCATTAGAGTTTCTCTCTTAGAGAATCTCTGGAATTCAACAAAGTTAACTTCAAACCTGAATAGACAAGTGAAATTAAATCACCATTCACCAAATTGTACAGTATGGCTAATGAATAACCCTGATCTCAATACAGACAAGTGGTTACAAAACAAAGAATGCAGACAGATTCATTTAAGAAAAATGTGTTGCTATAAAAATCTGAATTGTGCTTTCCATAAATTTAATAATTAAAACCTTGAAGATTTGTTAGCTCTCTGTTCTGAGGTCTCCCATTTAATCCTATGCACTCAACCTGAGATTATTAAAAAAATATTATTATTACAGGAACTCCCCGACTTACATAATATTCGACTTACACAAATTCGACTTTACGCAAGTTTTTTCCGGCCAGTGCAAACTGAAAACACTCGTGGAAACGTATTTTGCATCTGTAGGGATAAATGGACGTATTGTGAAAATATCGAAATGTGAATCTAATAACATTGTTTTTTGTTTTTTTTAATTCGTTCCACGTCCTTGGAAGTTGAAAATTTCGCTATATTACTAAGCTATTTATCTCTAAAAGGTCATATTTTTAATGGAAATTGCACTACACTTTCATCGCTATCACATGTTCCATTATAAGAATCAATTTTGAATGCCTTTGTGATATTTTTCTAAAGGACGTTTCTGGAGATCACGACCAAAAAACAATAAAAACAATTTGCACTTTCCGGTTTATTGGGTTTTTCTGTTAGAACAATCTATTATAAATGGGTAGTAAACTCGATCTTATTGCATTTGCGATAATCCCAATAACTGGAATTCTGGATTTCTACGTTACAGTATTATGGTGAAATGTGTTCCTCTTCACTGAAATCTTCAATCATTTAAAAAACAAATTTTCAGAAACTTTTCTTCATTCCTATTTACGTATTACAATGATGAAGGAAAAGGGACCAACGGAAAGTACAAGTGCTGGCAGTGCTAGGAAACGAAACAAAATTGATTTAGAAATAAAGATGAAAATAATTAAGAAGTATGAAGCAGGACAAAGTTTGTCATCTATTGCAAGAGAATTAGGTCTCGCTGCTTCAACAGTGAATACTATTTTAAAGGACAGTGTGCGTATAAAAAAACATCAAAGGATCAACACTGTTGATCACTTAAGATCAACAGTGTTCACCAAACAGTGTTCAAGTGCTGTGTCGAAGATGGAACAGCTATTAATAATATGGATGGAAAATCAGATTTAGAAGCAAGTGCCCCTGAGTCCAATGGCCATTCAAGCAAAAGCAAGAAGTATTTATGAAGATATTAAGGATAAGTACGGTGAACCCCAAGCCAACTTCATGGCAAGAAATGGGTGGTTTAATGGGTTCAGGCATAGTGCTGGTTTCAAAAACATTAAAGTAAGCGGTGAAGTCGTCACTGCATTTTCTGCAGCTGCAGAGAAATTTTGTGATGTGTTGGAAAAAACTGATGAAGGCGCCCATTCAACACAGCAAATTTTTAACATTGACGAGACTGCTCTGTATTGGAAAAAAATGCAGGATCGAACATGCATTGTCAAAGATGTTTGTTTGTTTGTTTGTTTGGTTGGTTGTTTACTGGCACATTGACAACGGAGATCATAGTGCGCCAGTTCATTTGTTATATTATGTCTTTGTATGGATATTCATTCTGTATATCTTGGTCGAAAGCACAGGAGTAAATATTTTCTGTGATTATATACCCTGTCATTATTTACAGTAGATGGTAGACGTTGATTATCTGCATGAATCTGAAAATATCTGATACCCGTTCCTTGTCACCTAGGATATCTCTGAGGGTGATGTCTTGATTTCCTTTATATAATGATGAGAAAATCTTTCGTCGATCATTTTCATAGGTTGGGCATTCTATGAGTATATGTCTGATTGTTTGGGTAGTATTGCATGTTTGACATCTTGGAGGTTCTTCGGCACATAGTAAATAGCCATGTGTAATGTGTGTATGTCCAATTCGTAGTCTGGTCAGAACGACTTCCTCTCTCCTTGATTTCCTTGTGCTTGTTTTCCAAAGTTCAACTTTTGGTTTTATTTCATATAATTTATTTGAAGTTTGTTTTTGCCAGAGTTCTTGCCATTGTGTTAGAGAGCGGTTTTGAATGATTGGTTTGTAATCCTGATACGGCACTGGGAAAGGTTGTTTCTGAAGGTTAGTTGTTGATTTTGCAATTCTGTCAGCTTCTTCGTTTCCTTTTATCCCTTTGTGTCCTGGTATCCAGCAGAAAAGTATTTCTTGTTTTTCTTTTGTTAAGTCTGTTAATATCTGTTTAATTTGCACGAGAGCTGAATGGGTTATATTGGTCGTGGTTTGAATGGCTTATATTGCACTTAATGAATCAGAATATATTACTGTTCTCAAATGATATGTGGTTCTGAAGTACTCCAGGGCTATCTGAACTGCTACTAATTCTGCAGTGTAGACACTGCATTCTTTTGGAAGTTGGCGTGCCAGTGTAGTGTCTGGGAATACTGCCGATGCTCCTACGTGGTTCTCTGATTTTGATCCATCTGTATATATTGGTACATGGTTGGGATATTTAGTTCTATGTGCTGCATGCAGTTGTTGAAAGTTAATGTCTGACAAGTTATTTTTATTCCATGTTTGTGTGGAGAGTTCACAAGTTGTGGAGTGGTTTATCCATGGTGGTATTATGTGCCTTTCAAGATTTGCAACATTATCTACGTTAAGATCATATGTTGTCAGCAGTTCTTGTAGTCTGATTCCTAGAGGCTTGTTCGCACTTTTGCGATTCCTATATATGTTTTCCCATTTTGGTGAGAATAATGATGTCCAAGTCGGATGGTTTCTTAAGGATCTTATCTTGTATGCATAGAGTAGGGCCAGCTGTTGTCTCCTGAGGAACAATGGTAGTTCATTAGCTTCTGTATAAAGACTAAATGAAGGTGATGTGCGAAAGGCTCCTGTTGCTATTCGTATTGCACTATGGTGAATTGGATCTAACCATTTGAGGGCGCTCTTTTTGGCGGAAGCATAAACAGGTGCTCCATAATCTATTATTGATCTTACTAGTGTTTTGTACAGATTGAGCAGGGTATAACGGTCTGCTCCCCAAGATACTGATGTTAAGACTTTAAGGATGTTAAGTCGTCTCATACATTTTATTCTTAATTGCTTTATATGCTCTACGAAAGTTAACTTGTTGTCTAAAATGAGTCCAAGAAATTTTACGCTTTGTTTGACGGGTATTTTGTGACCTTCTATTGTTAGTTCAGGGTCGGGATGTAAGTTTCTTTTTCTACAGAAATTTAAAATAAATAAATGCACAAGGCATAATACTGCGTACATTTCTACAGAAATGTACGCAGATTGTTTTTTGTTGTGAAATTCTAAATCCGTTTGTCTGGGCCCAACTACTGATTCTGTTAATTGCGCATTGTAGTTGCCTTTCTATCGTTCCCATATTCTGTGCTTGATACGATATACTGAAGTCATCTACATATAGTGCATGCGACACCGTGGATGGCAGTTGTTTTGTGATGCCATTAATTTTTATGACGAATAGTATAGCACTGAGGACAGATCCCTGGGGAACTCCTTCTTCTTGTTTATAGGTTTTTGACATGGTGTTCTGTACTCTGACCTGAAATGTTCTATTTTTCATAAAGTTTTGGATGAAATGCGGTAAATGTCCTCTGAGGCCTGTATCGTGGATGTCTTTTAGTATACCGTATCTCCATGCTGTGTCATATGCCTTTTCTATATCAAAAAATACGGTAACCATATGTTTTGAACTTATAAATGTATCTCTTATGTCTGTTTCCATTCTTACAAGGTGATCTAAGGTAGATCTATTACTTCTAAACCCGCATTGCATACTGTTGAACCAGTTGGTTGTTTCTAAAAACCAGATTAATCGTTTGTTGATTATTTTCTCCAAAACTTTGCTCAAGCAGCTAGTGAGTGCTATCGGTCGATAATTGTTTAGGTTTTTGGAAAGCTAATACTATTGCATGATGCCATGCTTCAGGATATTGCTCTTCTTGGAAAATGCGATTGTACAGTTTAAGAAGGTTTTCTATTTCTTTTTGCTTCAGATGTTTAAGCATATCATAATGTATGTCGTCTGGTCCAACTGCACTTGGTTTTGTTTTTGATAATGCTTCACGTAATTCATGCAATGTAATTGGTTGGTTATAGGATTCAATATGTTTGGTGTTAAAATTAATTCTGTTTTTTTTCAGTTTTCTCTTTATAGGTCAAAAATTCTTCACGATATGATTGTTTTGACGATACTCTGGCAAATGTTTCTCCTAGTATATTAGCTGTCTCTGAAGATTCTGTAATGCTTTCTCCATTCCAGTGTAATACTAAGGATGGTTGGTTTTTGTATTTCCCGTTCATTTTCTGTATTTTATTCCATATTGTCTGTGTATCTGTTGTTCTATTTATTGAGGAAGTAAACTGGATCCAGGAATTTTTTTTGGCTTGTTTCCTGGTATACCTGGCTAGCGCTCGTGCTTGTTTATATTTTAGGAGATTATCCGTTGTAGGATATCTCCGGAACTTATTCCATGCTTTGTTTTGTTGTCTTTTTTTTGTCATGCAGTCTTCATTCCACCAGGATTTTGGATGTAGCAGAAAACGAGTTGAAGTTCTGGGTATTGTTTGCTCAGCTGCCTGTATTAAGGTATCCGTGACGTATTTCACAGCTTCATCGACTGGTTTTTCTTGAATGCTTTGTGGATTAAATATTGCGAGTTCTCTAAATTTTTTCCAGTTGCCCTTTTCTATTTTCCAGCGGGATGGTCTGGTGGGATGGCAGGGAAGGTTCCTGATCAGTGTGGTGATTACTGGGTAGTGGTCACTGCTGTATGGGTTTTCTATTACTTGCCACTTTAACTCTGGTAGGAGTGAAGGGGTGCATATGGTTAGGTCTATTGCTGAGGTTGTACGACTAGGAAAGTGAAAATAAGTATGTTTACCGTTGTTAAGTAGAGAAAGATTATGGTGATCTATTATTCTTTCTATTATTCGTCCTCGTCTGTTGATGTCAGTGTTTCCCCACAGATGACTGTGCCCATTCATATCTCCCATTATACAGAAAGGTGATTGGAGTTCGGAAATTAGTTGGTCTATTTCTTCAAATGTTATATCTGGTCCTGGTGGAAGGTACACTGAACAGATGGTTACCAGAAATCTTAGTTTTATTCTTACAGCTATCACTTCGAGGTTGCTGTTTAAAGGAATGTGTTCAGTTGGGATGTGGTTATGAGCCAAGATGGCTACTCCTCCATGTGTTGGCCCATCTCTTATTCTGTCTTTCCTATACATTGTATAATTTTTTACTGAAAGAGTTTCTTGTTGTCTAAGGTATGTCTCTTGAAGACAGAAGCATATTGGCGTATGGTGTGTAATTAGATACTGGACATCGTCGTAATTGGTTCGTAGTCCTCTACAGTTCCACTGGATGAACTGATCCATTATTTGGTTTTTCTAGGGCTTTCGGGTTGCTTCCGAAATGGAACATTCTTATATTTTGTCTTATCTTTTTTAGGGTATTGAGGCCTGTCCATGTCCATATCTTCTTCTGTGAAAATTTCTAGTACTGGTTCTTCAGATGTGTTTATTTTTCCTATGTCCATCTGTTCGGTTGCTTTGGTGTTTGTAGGTTTACTTCGGTCTTTGTTGTGGTGCTGATTTGTTGGTATTTGTTCTGTGTGAATAGAAATTGGAGTACTCACTATTTTCTCCTGTTTTTGTGTCTTCATTTCACTAAGTGATTCTTTTGGCAGCATGGAAATTTCGGTTTGCACTTCTACTGATTTGTATTTGATCACTGCTTGTGCATATGATGGCTTGTTTGTAGGCCATGGCTGTATTATCCTTCTTGCTTCTTGGTACGTTGTGTTGTGTTCTGTTTTGTATTTCTGAATTAGTTTCTCTTGTTTCCATTTTTCACATGTTTTTGAGTAGGCTGGATGTTCCCCTTTACAGTTTGTACATATCAAGGTGTTGGCAGAGCAATCTGTAGTCTCGTGTTCTTTAGAACCACATTTTGCACAGGTAGCCGAGTTTCTGCATGCCATTTGCGAATGTCCAAATTTCTGACATTTGTAACATCGCAATGGATTTGGTATGTACTGTCTTACTTGGCAGTTCAGATATCCTGCTTTGACTGTTGTTGGAGGTTTCAGAGTATTAAAGGTTATGATTAGAGTTCTTGTTAGAATTATATTTCCATCCCTTCGGATATTGATTCTCTTCACTGCTGTTATCCCTTGGCGTCTTAATTCTTCTGTGAGCTCTTCTTCTGACACATTTAAGAGGTCCCACTCGGAGATCACTCCTCTGGAAGAATTCAGCGTGTTGTGTGGTGTTACAACTACTGGTAATCCTCCAAAGATTGTCGTAGCTAGCAACTTCTGGGAGTGATTAGGACTTTCTGTTTCTACTAGTATGTCCCCGGATCTCAGGCGTCGAACAGACTTGGGAGATCCTACTAGACCCTCTAACGTTTTCTGAATTACGAAGGGAGACATACGTCCCAATGTCTGATCTCCTGTCGCATGTATAACAATGTATGTCGGTATTTTTGGTGGGTCCATATCAGTCCTCTGTCTCTTTGCCTTTGTCTTTTCTGTATCTCTACTTGGTAGGGCTTTCTCTTGAAGCCCTGTAGTATCAGTAGTTATTTTACTACTCATGTTTGCTCTTTTGGCCCTGGGAGTGTTACTTTCCTCTCCCAGGTTACCAACCCCACCACGTGGAGGCAAGAGCAGTGCCACTTAGTGACCAAGCGGCTACTGTGTTAGGTTAGTAAAGTGAGATTAAGAGAAAAAATAAGAAAGGTGAGTTTCCTTCCTGTGTCTTCACTTACTGCTTGTAAGACAAAGAGCTGTTTCGCAAAAAATCAAAGTAAGTTAATGATGAAAATTAAAGAAACGGATATATTTTTTTTCTAACTCTCTATAAATCGCTGGGAATCGCTTAGTCACTAATAAATCGCTTGGCACCTGGGGCCATTGTCAAAGAGGAAAAGACAATGCCAGGTTTCAAGGTGTCAAAAGATAGGGCCACGCTCTTGCTTGGGGCTAATGCAGCCGGAGATTACAGATTAAAACCACTGCTTGTGTTCCATTCTGGAAATCCTCATGCATTTAAGGGCATCAATAAAGCCACCCTACCCGTGCATTTCTGATCGAACTAGAGAGCACAGATAACAATATCTCTCTTTGAGGATTGTTTTAAATGCTGCTTCATTCCTGAGGTTGAAAAATATTGTAAAGACAACGACGTTCCTTTCAAGGATTTGCTTCTATTAGATAATGCTCCTGGACATCCTACACATCTAGATGATTTCAATTCGAACGTGAGAGTCATATTCCTACCGCCAAACACGACTTCACTCATCCAACCTATGGATTAGGGTGTTATTTCAAATTTAAAAGCATGCTATTTGCACACAACATTTGCTCAGGCAGTAGATGGTGAGAAAAATTTTATGTTAAGAGACTTTTGGAAATCTTACAATATTTACCACGCCATCTTAAACATTAATAAGGCCTGGGGGAAACAACTAAAAGTTGTTTAAATGGCACATGGAAGAAAATATGCCCACGGCAGACACATAAGAGGCTTCAAAGGATTTTAAAAAGACAAATCATATGAAGAGGTTACAGATAAGATTGTAAAGATTGCAGAGCTACTTCAGTTGGAGGTTGTTGCCAAAGATGTGGAGGAGTTAATAGAGGAAGAGAAGGAATTATCTAACGAAGAACTTATTGACTTGCAGGCAGCGATAGTGAAAGAAGAAAATGCTGACAAAGCTCAAGATGAACCAAATGAAGAGCTGAGATGCTTCACCAGAGAGATGGCAATGGCATTTCGTGAAATTTCATCGGCAATGGCGAGGTTTGATGGATCCTGACAGCGAACAATTTTTAAAAGTTAAGAGGGGTGAATGATATATGCTTGCTTGCTACAAAGAAATCTACGATGAAAAGAAAAAAAGCATTATTAATATGTTCTTTCGTAAGGTTAAGCGGCCAACCCCTTCTAAATCTCCACAGCCCTCAACCTCCGCAGCGGTGTACTTATCAACTGAAGACTTCAATTCTGGCAATGATGCTCAAGAGATAAATCTTACTGACGTTATGCCTGTCTCCTCTTTTTTTTTGTAATTTTATAATTTTTAAATTTTTTAAATTTCACACTTTTGTAATTTTTCCTGCGCATGAGATAAAAAATTTAATAAATACAATAAATAATTCTATTCACATGTTCGGTGAACATTTCTTTTTTTAATTCAATCAATTCAGTGAGCACAGCTGCGAGTGCTGCACAAGTATGGAGGAAATTTCGACTTAACGTAAAATCCGACTATGTAGAGTTCCACGGAACACAGCCCTTACATTAATCAGGGAGTGGCTATATTTTATCTCATCTATAAGCTATTCCAAAGCTATTTCAAGCACAAAATGTCCTCATTACAATCCTTACCTTAAATATTAAACACTCGCGCACGCATACACTCAGATTTAAGCTTGATTATGGAATAAATACTAAAATGAGCATAAATTTATTTTCAATTTTTGAAACAACAATTTCATTAAAAAAATAGCTTGGTAAAAAATGAATTGTGATATGTTTATGAAACAATCCAATATAATTTTAAATGGTGAACAATTAAAAGAAATTTGATATATGCAATACTAAGTTTAATGCATCATATGTTACATTTAATTATAAATTATTCCCTTACTTGTTAGCTTCTGAACCAACTTTAAGCAAGGTACCAATCAAAAGATCATGACCATAATATGCAGCCACATGTAGAGCTGTACATCCATTTCTATCCATAGCATCAACAATGGCACCATGATGCAAGAGTGTGTGAGCACGTGCAACTCGCCCATGAATTGCTGTCATATGTAAGGGAGACCAGCCATCTCTACTCTGAAACAATAATTTACTTCTGGTTTTAAAGTTTACACACACTCTCTCTCTCTCTCTCTCTCTCTCTCTCTCTCTCTCTCCCCCTCAAATACTATATCATGGTCCTTAAAGATATGTGCTGGTCTAAAATAAGCTATAAAAAAAAAAGTGACTTCACATATACACTATCCTCCAACATGTATTAGAACACTTCACTCCCAGGAAGTAATGACTAATTCCAGGTCATATGACAGGCAGTAACAGTTAAAAGTAAGATATAAAAAGCATGCACACTCAATGAAGAAGTAAACACAACAGAAAGAGATTATGTTGTTGTTATTTGGTTTTTAGGAGCATTAGCAACAAAAGCCATATAGCTCCGGGGATATGCGGTGGTCATTCCCTGAACTTTCCGCATCCTCTGTATTTGGTGGTCATGGGCTCGAACCCTGGTCTAATCAAGAAGTGTGTGCTACGCACTGCCGCTCCTGCCCACCTGGCTACGGAGGCACCTAGAAAGAGATGAGTGAAGGACTTTGTTCTTTCATGAAGTGTGATAGAACGTGACTGCTATATGACCATACACAATAGGCACGTTCAAGATAGCAATTGTTGTTGTTATTTTAAGAGTTTTTGGCACAAGGGCTTTCTAGACCATATTGTGCCTCTTCATGGTACAAGATAGCAGAAAGAGTGAAAAACTTAAAATCAACTACTAGAAACACTCTCCACCAAAGGATGACAGAAGATAATACAACCATTTTATCCTAAGGCAGAGAAGTGCCATAACTAAGCGCAGAGCAATGCATCACTCGAAACCAATAATGAGAAGGAATCAAAGGCACTCTAAATAAGAACACTCAAGACATTTGACAGAATGTGTGATATATGGGATAAGTATAACTCCAATAACCATGAGAAAAACACTTCATTGAAGAGATTAAGAGATGTTTAAGGCTCTGAGAGGCATCAGTAAAATGAATGAGGACAAAATTTTCAAGATTATAAATGATGCTAGAACTAGGGGACATAAATTCAAGTTACGGGGGGAAGATGTTTAGATTGGACTGCAGGAAGTTTTATTTTAGCCAGCGAGTTATAAATTACTGGAATAAGTTACCTACATGGGTGGTAGAGGCTGACAGTTTGGGGAAATTCAAAGGTCATCTGGATAGTACATTCGGGTGAGAGAAACACATAGGATGATAGGTTTAATTTCCTTTTTTTTTTTTTTTTTTAATTATCAGTTTGTTTGGTTTTTTTTTTTTTGGCTGGTGCAGGAAAGCCATAGGCTTTCTTGCACCACGCAGCCATTACTTATACTAAATACTAATAAATACTGCCAATACAGCTGCTTATAAGCAAAAGCTGCCTCCCAGCAATGCATGACATTTGGTGCAGATAATGGAAGCACTGGACTTTACATCAGTAATAGAACATGATGTCAAGTGATAAATCAAGCTACACAGTCTAGGCATTAGAGGGATTCATCTGGGGAGGTTGATGCATGCCCAAAGAACAGTTTCATCCAGATTATATCACAGCAATAATAAAGGTATGGGTATAAGCCTTTTTTGGACTTAAATCACTGCAATTTTCATCCAGAACAAAAATCCAATTGAACACCCCTTTGGGATATTTTAGAATAAAATTGAGAGCCAAAACAAGACATTCTAGTTCACAGAAGCCACAGAACTAGCCACAAATGGAGATAAAATCCAATCTCCAGTACCAGAAACTTTTAGAACTTATCCTCCCAAAAGACTACAGATATCATTAAGGTTCATATTGATCATATACCATATTAAATATTTCTTTTTTTCCAACTTATCTCATTTTTGATTTAGTATCTCAATATACATTGAATAATAATGTACATGTAAAGTCATTTCCTTAAAAGCTAAACAAAGATAACTTCAAAAATCATATATACACAAATTCAAACAAGGGTAGTCCAAATTAGTGAAAAGTCCAATTCGTAGAATATAATGATATGTAAATATTTTTAATTCATAGATCATAAAAACATGCAAATTTATACAAAACCCAGCAAACATATATTCATTTAGATGGTATTAGGGTAAAAATATAATGAAAATAAAAAGAAAAATATAAGAAAATGCTTATATTTAAAACAAAATGAAATGCCAAGAGTTTGAATCAAAGAGAACATACACAATAAAATATTCTAAACCAGTGGTCTCCAAAATGGGGTGTGCACCTGCCCTAGGGCTGTGCGAGAGGATCCATGGGTGATTTGGTAAGCAGAGTGAGTGATGCAATCCTTCCATTTGCATCAACGTACCTATGTGAGGTGACTTTCTCTGCAATGACTATTATTAAAACCACGTTTAGAAATAAATTTAACTTGGAAACAGATCTTCAGGTAGCTGTGTCCAAAATATGAAGCCAAGATATGCAGCAATAATGAAAAAATATTCGAGCACATTGTTCCCACTAAAAAATACTGTTCATTTGATTTATACTAATTTGTACTTTAATACAAAATGAAATTAAATTTCAATTTCATTTTGTATCGAATTAGATTGTGATTTTATATACACTAAGTGATCACTGAATTATGACCACCTACCACCTACTACTGCATAGGCCCTCCTTTGCCCTCAGTACAGCAGCTATCCGATGTGGCATTGATTCAACAAGATGTCGGAAGCGTTCGGGAGGTATGGCCAACCAAAGCTGTGTGTAATGCGGTCAACAATGCAGGTATGGAGGTGAATGGTGTATCCAAATACCTGGTATGCCTTTCCAGTGTCCCACAAGTGCACTATGGGATTGATATCAGTGGAGTTCAGAGGCCAATTGATATGCTGGAAGTCAGAACTATGTTTCTCAAACCATTCCTGCACATCAAGTGCCAAATGGCTCGGTGCATTGTCATCTTGGAAGACACCATCACCATTCGGGAAAAAGTGTAACATAGTGGGGTGTACACAGTCAGCAAGCAGTTGACGATAGCGGAGATTAGTGATACGCTGTTCCACATGCACCAGGGGTCCAAATTCCTGCCAGTGAAACATGCCACACACTATACAACTGCCTCCACCAGCCTACACTTTTGATACCATGCATGAGGGATGAAGAGCCTCATGTTGTTGACACCAAATCTGCACACGACCATCCACAGTGTAGAGTAAATAACATGAATCGGACCAGCACATCATCTTCCAGTCTTCTAACATCCAACTTGCTTGCTCTTTGCACGAGGCGAGTCTTTTACGCCGATGAACCTTAGTTATGAGAGGATGCCGCAGGGATCGTCTGCTGGTATAGCCCATACGTGTGAGTGTGTAATGCATAGTCATACCAGATATTGTTCCGGGTTGGCCCATGTTGTATTGGGTAGTCAACTCTTCAACAGTGCTGCGCCTGTTTACCTGTACGAGTCGTCAGACCCGGAACTCACCTCTAACATCGACCTTTCGCTGACCATTGCAATTTTGCCATCGAGTTGTTGTTTGACCATTTTGATGCCATTCCTGGTACACTTTAACAATGGCGGCTCTCAAACACCCCACCAATTCAGCCGTTTCGGAAATCAAGGAACCAGCTCGTCAAGCTCCCACAATCTGTCCTTTATCAAAGTCTGATAAATCCTTCCTTTTACCCATCATGCTTGGAATTTTACTACCTACTGAGCCAATGATGCCTTATCTATGCTACGTAGGTCAACTAACTGCGCACTCTAGTATCTCACGTGGTCAACTGGTCGCATTCAGTTTTCATACGGGTGATCATAATTCAGTGATCACTCAGTGTGTGATTTTAGATATAATACATACCATGTAAATTATTTATAAATAAAACAAATAGTATTACATTACATTTACTGCACTTGTTACATTAATAATTTCATATCATTTTGTGCTTGAACTACAATTTAATTTTGTATTTTTTAATTCTGATCTTTTAAAATTATATGCCTTCCATGTAAATGATTTATAAATAAAAAATATATATATTAAACTTATATATTTAATTTATTATTCTGGGATGAGAGCTAGTCTTTTTAAGTAAAATAAGGGGGCGTGACCAAAAAATTTTGGAGACCACTGCTCTAAAAAACAAACTTTAGTTGTGCTAAAATGTAAATAATAAAAGTTTAATCATATTTCCATGAATTCTCTCTGAAAGCATAGTATTTCTTATAAAAATCAAAAAAATTCTGTTGTTGCACCATTTCATAACATCATTCTTCACTTCTCTCAGCACACAGAAATGTTTTTTGGATTGCTCGTCAGAATTAGTAAATTTAATAAAAGGCAGAAAAAAATTTTACTTCCATGTAATTTAGGTTATTTAAGTTATTCCCACTTCACTTACAGCTTTTTCTGATTGGAATGCTGTTCTGTTTCATCTTCTACCCATCCAAATTTAATACCCTATTTGCCACTATATACCCTATTTGACTTTTCACCTTTAATTCAATTTAAGTAAATAAGAATGTTATCATCATTTTGCAACTTTTCTGTGGACTTACTAATGTACACTGCTTTACTTCATTTCGATTTGCAGCCCAGTTGTAAATAGCACATTTGATATGATTTTTAATACTGGTTATTATCTTTTCTCCTATCCAATTCTTTAAAAAAAGACTCATCAATTGTTTCCATTGATTGCGATATACACTCATGAACAAAAACATTATGGCTACCCATCTCCAAGAGTGAACGCATCCCAAAGCAGATAGGAGTGATGTCACAGCATTTAAGTGACACAGCATGTATAATGACTGCACAGGCAGTGCATTGCAGTTTTCCAGTAAAAAAACAGTGCAATGAAAGGAAAGGATCTCACAAAGTTTAAATGGAGAATGATGTGCAGCATTAGGATGGCAAGACTAGCACTGTCAGATGAATTAATCAGGCTCGTAGCAGAGAAGAAAATGAACCGGATGCATATAAAGTATCAGGTGACACAGAAGCCTATGGCAAGTATAAACTAGTCTGTAATCAAGTCACAAAGGAGGTTAAGCAGGCAAAGGCAGATTATGAGAAATATTTGGCAAAGGATGCAAAGAAAAACAGCAAAGAGTTATTATATAAACTCTAGAAGGAAAGGGATGAATCAGATTGGACCACTTAACATCATAAATGGGTTGATTATTGATGATCTTGCTCAGGTAGCTGATAAAACTGAATGATTATTTTGCATCTACATTCACACATGAGGAGTTATTCAATGACGGGAATGCCAGATGTTTATCACACTCTAACAGGGAGCTAAGTGATTTTGTAATAACTAAGAGCGAAGTGGAGGAGAAATTGTGGAAGTTAAACATAACGAAGTTAAACATAACTAAGAAATATTGTTAAACATAACAATATTTCTTAGTTGGTATGTAAAGCCTAGTAGCTTCCAAGATAAGTTCTTTGAATGCTTCCCATTTTGAATTTGCTGTTGGTAATATCATCAGTTGGTCCCACTGTACAGAATTTAAATACTGCCTCAGTCCATCGTAGTTGCCTTTACGAAAGCAATAACCCTTCCCTTTACCCCTAATGGTAGATACCTCTTTGATTTTCTTAATTTTTGTATTATTTGTACCAATTTTTTTTCCAACTATTTCATTATGCTAATATATGTAAATGGTAGTAGTGGGTTTGATGTGCTAATGCTGCGCCTGTACTGCCATCTATAGTATTTTATTTATTTGTCTATATAAGCTGGTTAAGCTTACATTGTCATTGGTTTGGCTCTGTGCTGGAGTGCTAGTCTGTCTGTTCTATATTTTTATTTTTCATTGCATAAGAAACACCACTGTTCAAATCCTCTGCACTGGCGGTTCGATTGGGTGATCGGGTGGCATCTGGTCCTTCAATCGGTTCGCCTTTGCGATGATTTGTCTAGTGATTGAAATGCAGTGATTCGCTGACTATTATTGGCCTTGTGGGCCTCTGTTGATATGGGGCATAATGGTCAGTCTATTTTTTGTTATTTTGGTTTTATTTTATTTTATTGTAGTTAGTTTAGTCTCTATTAGTGACATTTCACAAAATTTGGAACTGGCACCTTACGACGGGTGTGCGGCTAAATTCTTATGTAATTGGCTCTAAAATTTTAAAATTGATTTATTATTTTGATTTGGATTTTCTAAATTTATTTGGAGATTTTCTGCTACAATTTTTCGGTCTTACCCTTTCTTTTCCCTTCCTGTTGATTTATTATGTTTAATTTATTATTTTTCGCTCAACAGTTTTGCCATGCTACTGGCATTAATTTTGATTTAATATTTAATATCAGTTATACATTGGACATCATTTGAAAGCAGTAACCCAAGAGTAACGTATCAACTGTGTGGTACTACACTGACAGTGGTGGAGGTAGAGAGTGAAAAGGACTTGGGGTAATTGTGCAGGCAGAAGTTTTCTGAGCAGTGCAGATGGTCTGCAAGAGTAGCTCATGGTATCTTGTCAACGATATACAGGAATTTTTCTAGAAGGGATAAGGAGTACTTGCCAAGCTGTACTTGCTACCTGGTAGTCTAAAACGCTGATGGAATTGATATTCGGGTAAAGTTCAAATCAAGTGGACCCAATTTCAATAAAGTCCGGACGGTCTGTGACAGCCAAATCCTCTGCTTGCACCTTCATGATGGTGGGACTGTTAGTAATCCTGAGTATATAACCCCCATGCACAAGCACACTGGGTGACCACCCAGATGTGAACCAAAGTAAGCAGGGGTCGAGGTGCCGCGCCCACACCACATGGAGGAATGCCACTCCTCTGTGTTACCAGGCAATACTAGGTGGTAGATGATTCTCATCAACTGGTGCAATACCACCACTCTGCTTATTGGAGGCTTGAAGTGGTGGAACCCTTGTTTAGTCTCCAGAGCTAAGTTTCGATCAACCCTTTCCCATCTCTTCCATCATGCAGTATGACTGATGACTTTTGAGGTGATGAACATCATGGCAAGATCGAATCTTCCTTACATTTCAAGGGTACAGCTCTAAAACTGTGTTTGCAGGCCGGCCACTAGTTAGTACACCGGACCGAACCTATTGGTAACTCTTTAGGAGACTTCCGGATCAGGTAGCGTATAATCTTGCTACCTCTACTCTGCCAGACAGTGACTGGAGGGAGTCCGAGTAGTGTGCATGAGGGGGGGGGGGGGGGGGAGGCATTGTCGAGGCCATGTTAGTTGAAGGAGCTGGGTATATTCTTACCATGGGTATATTATCCAAATTTTTGGATATGGCATACACATGGTAGGCTATATCCAAACACAAAAGTGGGGGACATCCCCCACTTTTCCTTACAATTGAATATACCATGAATTGTCAAACTAATAGAGTAAGCTTATCTGCAAAAAAAGATCTAAACCTTCCAAACACTTCCTAGTTCATTTCACAAATATACGTGGTCTCAATTCTAATCTCAATGATGTCCATTTTCACTTGCAGTCTGCCAAACCCCATGTACGTTTTCTGACAGAATCTCAGTTATCGGTTGATTCAACTACTGCTAATCTCAGTTGCCCAAATTATTCGCTGTATGATTCTTTTCACCTCAAAGGTGGTACTTGTGCATAGGTTCATTCCGATATTCCCTGTCAGAGACTTGGTAATTTGGAATCTCCTCTTTTCGATCTTCTCTGGCTTAAAATCTTTCTACCTCTGTGTCAAATTCATCTGTTGTCTCTACCGTTCTCCCAACTCCACTAATCAACTGGAGCTCTTTGACTTCCTCTCTTTGCAACTTGACTCTCTCCAGTCCAACTTTCCTATCAGTGAGGTTATTTTCTTTGTTGATTTTAATGTTCACAACTCCAGCTGGCTTCCATTTTCTAGTAACACTGACCTGATTGGCCGAGATGCTGAGGTTTTTGCTTTTACTAATGACCTTGCACAGATTGTTCATTTAACTACTAGAACTCCAGACAATGCCAACCATACAGCCAACATGCTTGATCTTTTTCCCACAAAACCCTTCTAAGTACACGGTCGAAGTAAGTGGTCCTTTAGGTACCTGAGATCACAACTTGGTGATTGTCTCTTCTCCAATGGAGCCTTTATCTCATGGCTATTCCCAACCTCATATTGTTTGGCATTACAAGAATGCAAAATGTGATGACCTGCGAGATTTCTTTTCTTCTTTTCCTTGGTCAGATTACTGTTTCAAAACTTCTGATGTCAACGTTTGCTGAGCTATCTCAGCAAACGTTGAGCTATCTCAGCAAATGGAATTCTTTATTCCACACTCCACTTTAAAATCTCGTCCTTTATCTAAACCTTGGTTTTCCCATAAATGTGTCAAGGCTGCTCAAGAGAAGAACGTTGCATATCGTAATTTGCTTGTTTCCAATTCTTCAGTTTCATTTTCTTCCTACACCAAAGATCGCAACAATTGTAAAGCGGTCATTAATCAGTGCAAACTAGAGTTTGAACAGGCTGAGAGTAGAAAACTTGCTTCTTGCTCTAATGGTAGCCGAGCATTCTGGTCTCTTGCCAAAGCTATTGGCTGCAACTTTTGCCCATCTCTGCTCCCACCTCTGTCAAAACCAGATGGTTCTTTTGTCACTTCAGCCAAGGATAAAGCGGACCTGCTAGCATCCCATTTTTCTTCCAACTCATGTATTAATGATCTTGGTAAAACACCTCCCACTATTCCCAACATGCTCCATTCAATGCCTCCTGTGGTCTTCCGTCAAAAGGATGTCAGAAAGATTTTGACAAATCTCGATGCTAAGAAAGCTCCAGGTCCAGATAGTATTTCTCCACTTGTTCTCAAAACCTGTGCTCCTGAACTTACTCCTATTCTTTGCCAGCTTTTTTCACTTTCTTATTCCAAAGGTGTTTTTCCTTCTGCTTGGAAATTTGCTCATATCCAGCCAGTTCCTAAAAAGGGTGACAAATCCCTCCCATCCAATTTATCATCCCATTGCAATTACTTCTACTCTTTCTAAAGCAATGGAGAAATTAACCGCCAACCTCTTAAACTACCAAGAAACCTTCCATCTGATCAACGATCGCCAGTATGGATTCCGTTAGTGTCGATCCACTGGTGATATTCTGGCTTATGTTATCCATATACGGACAAATTCAATGGAAAAGTTTGGTGAAACACAAGCAGTTGCTCTCGACATCTCAAAGGCTTTCAATCGTGTTTGGCACAAACAAGCTTCCATCTTATGGTTTTCCAACTGTTTTTTGTAATTGGTTATTCAGTTTTCTCTCTGATCACTCACTGAGGGTGATGGTAGATGGCTCTCTGTCTTCTAACTTCTCCACTAATGCTGATGTTCCCCAAGGTTTACTTCTTTCACCCACACTTTTCCTCCTGTATATTAATGACCTTCTTCCATTGACTGGAAATCCTATCCATAGTTTTGCCGATGATAGCACATTACATTCCACATGCCATTTTGAGAAATTTGCCCTGCTCAATCAGCTTCAACTTCTCAAATATCTGCTACCAATTCCTTAAATGCCGATCTCCAGGTAATTCTCCAGTGGGGCAAAGATAACTTAGTTGATTTCAATCCGTCTAAAACTCAGTCTCGTCTTATATCTTGCAAAAGGATTCTTCTGCTCCTATGCTTATTTTTGGTGACACTCCGATTTCTAGGCAAGTTGATATATCTCTTTTGGGGATTACTCTGACTTCTAATCTCTCCTGGCACAAGCACATTACTAATATTGCTTTCTCTGCATCTAAAAAACTTAATTTTCTCTATCGCTCTCGGCGTTACTTTTCTTTCAAACAGCTGTTCACTTTGTACAAATCCCAAATCCGCCCTACCATGGAATATTGTTCCCACATCTGGATGTCGAATGAACTAATGAGACATATGGCAGAGAAGAAAAATGCATAGGATACATACAAATTAACACGTGACACAGAAGCCTATGATAGATACAAGTTGATCTGTAACCAAGTTACAAAGGAGGTTAGGCAGGCGAAGGCAGATTATGAGAAATCTTTGGCAAGGGATGCAAAGAAAAACAGCAAAGAGTTCTTTACTTATGTAAACTCTAGAAGGAAGGGGATGAATCAGATTGGTCCACTTGATATTGATGGGTCAACTGTTGATGATCCTGCTCAGGTAGCTAACAAACTGAATGAATATTTTGCATCGACATTCACACATGAGGAGTTATTCAGCGAGGGGAATGCCAGAGGTGTATTCAGCTCTGGCAGTAAGCTAGAGAATCTTGTAATAACTGAGAGTATAGTTGAGGAGAAATTGTTGAAGATAAATACAAGAAAGGCACCTGGGGTGGATGGGATCTATCCAGTTATATTAAAGGAGGCAGCAAAGGAAGTAAGCAAACCCATAGCCATAATTATGAGAGCTTCCTTGGACTCAGGGGAAGTACCCATGGACTGGAGATGTGCAAATGTGACCCCCAATTCACAAAGGAGGATCAAAGGGCAACACAAGTAATTATAGACCTGTTAGTTTAACTTCTGTTCCCGGAAAATTAATGGAGGCACTGGTTAAAGAAGCACTGCAGGATCATCTAGACAAGACTTCAGTTATAGCTCAGACACAGCATGGTTTTGTTAAGGGGAAGTCTTGCCTGACCAATTTGATTGGATACTATGATGCAGTCACAAAAGAAGGATGCAGGGAATAACTTTGATATTATATACTTGGATCTTAGAAAGGCTTTTGATACTGTTGCACATGGAAGACTGCTGAACAAATTGGAGCAGTTTGGCATTGGAGGCAAATTGCTGCTATGGATAAAGGGGTGGTTGAGGGGGAGAAGACAGAGAGTGGTAATCAATGGACACTGCTCATCGTGGACTAATGTTATTAGTGGAGTCCCTCAGGGTTCAGTATTGGGTCCATTATTGTTTTCTGTATTTATAAATGATATTGATGATGGTATATCAAACTTAATGTCCAAGTTTGCAGTTACGAAGGGTTGTCAAGGACACTATTGACACTATGCTACTACAACGGGATCTGGAAAGGTTGAGCAGATGGGCTGAGAGGTGGCAAATGAAGTTTAACATTGACAAATGTAAAGTACTACATAAGGGAAACAGCAACCCCAGAGCAACGTATCAATGTTGTGGTACTACACTGACAGTGGTAGAGAATGAAAGGGACCTGGGGGTGGTTGTGCAGGCAGATATGAAGTTTTCTGAGCAGTGCAGACGGGCTGCAAGAGTAGCTCATGGTGTATTGTCGATGATATATAGTAATTTTTCAAGCAGGGATAAGGAGATGATTATTCCCTTGTATAAGGCAATGGTCAGACCACACCTAGAGTACTGTATACAGGTCTGGAGGCCTCATTTCAAGAAGGATGTAGAGCTGCTGGAATGAGTACAGAGAAGGGCAACAAGATTAGTGAATGGAACAAAGGGGTGCTCTTACGAAGAAAGGCTTAAGTTTTGCAAATTATAGTGTCTGGAGACTAGCACCGGCGAGGTGATCTGATAGAGGTGTATAAAGCCTTGAATGGTTTGAGCGTGCTCAATGCTGATGGGATTCTTCCTCTTGCTCAGAATAATCACCTGAGAGGGCATAAATTCAAATTGAGAAAAGACAGATGTAGGATAGACGTGAGGAAATTTGCCTTTAGCCAGCGGGTGGTTGGTTGGTGGAATAGACTTCCATCCCTTGTCGTGGAAGTTGATAGCCTAAATAAGTTTAAGGCTCAGCTGGACAGGTATTTCGAACGAAAAGAGGGGTGAAGTGGAAGTAGTTATTTATTTATTTATTTATATATATATATATATTTTTTTTTTTTTTTTGGCTGATGCTGCATAAGCTTGCTTTCTTGCATCAAATGCCTCTACTAATGCTAATGCTAATCTGGGGTGGTGCCCCTAAAACCTCTCTCAGGCTTCTAGATGCCATTCAGAAGAGGGCAGGTTAGATTAATTAATGACACCTGTCTAACAGTCTCTCCACTCTGTCTCATAAATGTACTGTTTCTGCTGCATGCCTTTTCTACAGATACTTCCATGGGCACTGTTCTTCTGAATTGGCTTCTATAATTCCCGCTCTCTCTTTCAAAACAGTCCGAACATGTGCTTGCCACCAGCCAACATCCATTTACCTTCCAACTTCAATCTCACAGAACCTACTTTTCATCTTCCTCGTTTATTCATTCAACTGCCATTTTCAGGAATGAACCTTCCTTCATGCGTATTTCCTGAAAATTATAGTCTACAGAAGTTGAAGTTTAATGTTAACAAATATCTTCTTTTGTCTTCTCAACCTCCAATCCAAGCACGGTACTAAGTGCTACAGGTTATATTACCTCTCATGTTTAGGGTTTTCATAAAAAAATAAAATAAATTCCATACTTTATTTTTTAGCTTCTTTGCTTTCAAGCAGTCTTCATTCCACCGATAATTAAAATTGACATCAGGCCAGGATCTTTGATAATAGAATAGAATTGAGCATTTAGCTGCAGATAAGAGGTGGGATATGATATAATCAGTAACTTCAGCTATTGACTGTAGTCGTAATACTTTTTCCATTTCTTGCAGGGTTGGGCTAATGGTGGTTGTGTAGTAAGCAGATTACAAACAATTTGAAATGGAAAATGTTCACTGCCCATGGGATCCTCCATAACAGATCATTCCGTGACTGAAAAAGGTATTGAGCAAATTTAGAGATCAATTGCAGAAGTTTGTCGAGTTCGCAATTGCAAATGACTGTGTGCACCAGTATTAAGAAAGGTTAGGTTTTGCTTATCCACAAATGGTTTCAATCAATCAGCCATGTCTATTTAATTTAGAAGATCTACATGGGGGGCACTGAAATCCCCCATCAGACAAACTGGGGAAGACAACTGTACAGTCTGTCCTCGTATAGCACGATAGTTGTGTTCCTAGAAACCCTCGTGCAATGCAAAATCGTGCAATATAAACAACAGGCCCTATGGGAAAAGTGGGTTTAGGTGCCAACCACCCAAGATTGAACACACATTTGGAACCAAAACATTACCAAACACAATAAATAATCGGGTAATTTTAATCGTTATAAAATACGTAAGTATTTTATAACGATTAAAATACATAATAAAAAATATAATATATATTTTTATTATAATACAAAGGGTACTAGGAAAGTTTTGCAATACAGCTTTGTTTATTTAATTTTTTCAAAGTAATTTCCTCTACATTCAATACACCTCTCCATCCTCCGAAACCAATCTTTAAACCAGTTCTGCCAAGTTTCACTAGGGAGTAAAGCACACTCGTTGTCCCAAGCCCGTAGAAGGTCCTCATCACTGGAAAACCGCCTCCCTTTTAGCTTCATTTTCACATGCGGGAACAGTGCAAAGTCGCAGGAAGCAAGGTCTGAACTGTAGGGAGGGTGCTCGAGAAGTTTCAGTCCTGTCGTGGTCAAATATTCGGTGCAGGCTTTGGCGCGGTGAGCTGCAGCATTATCGTGATGGAGGTACCAGGTGTCCATTCTTAACTTTGGCCGCAGGTTCTTCATAGATCCAATGACTTTAGGCAGGCATTGTTCAGTATACCACTTAGCTGTGACTGTCTTCTGCATGTCCAAAACGACACGTTCCACAATTCCACTTGATTTGAAAAATACAGCTATCATTTTCTTCTTTACAGATCGGGATTTTCTGACAATTACGGGTGTGTCGTCATCAACAAAGACCCAAACTTTGTTTTGAGCCTTGGTCGGCAGATCGTAATAGTACAGCCAAGTCTCGTCACCTGTCACGATGTTGTTCACATACCAAGATTGTCCCTTATCAAACTTTTTTAACATCTCCCGGCACAAAGTCACACGTCGTGTCATCTGCTCTTCAGTCAATTGATGCGGCACCCAGAGAGAACAAAGTTTCTTCACGTGCAAATGATCTTGCAGAATCGAACGAATTGCTGGTGCATTTAGGCCCAAAGTATCCTCTATCTGTTGGTAGGTCACTCGCCTGTTTTCGTCAAGCATTTTCCTCACAGCAGTAACGTTTTCCTCCGTAACTGACGTTCGTGGCCTTCCTGGCCTCTCAGAATCCTCCAGAGTGAAATTTCCCCTTTGGAATTCTCTATACCACCTGAATATCGTTGTACGATGTGGACAATCATCATCTAGTGCAAGAGTCATTTCTTCTAAGCACTGGTCTATGGTTAAACCACGCACGAAATTATACCGCAAAACTGTCCTTATCTCATTTCGTGACCACGATGCCATCGCAAGCACTTTACACTCTCACTACTAATGAATAACTGAGCCCATCGACTTGGCGCGGCGGCTACTATGCACGTATCAACATGTCTCAACATGCAGCAACAAGCAGCTTCCTGTGATTCATTGTCGCGTCATATTGCAAAACTTTCCTAGTACCCTTTGTATAATAAATAATAAAAAAATATTTTTTATTATTTATTATATTATAATAAAGTATTTTTAGTATTTTTTAATACTAAAAATTTATTATATTAAATAAAATAGTCGTAATAAAATACTTACGTATTTTATAATACGTAAGTATAAATTATAATACGTAAGTCGTAATAAAATGCTTACGTATTTTATTACGACTATTAGGTAATAAAATATTGCTAATGCTTTTGCTTCTATCGTAAGCAAACTTGTTTTTTGTTTGATTTTCTATCCAAACAGATGACAGCCGTTCCATCTCTTCCAATTCTTTGTCTTAATCTAATGGATTTTAATTACACTTTGAGTTGTTCCCGCTATGAAAGTTGTTTTTATTTTCTCCGCATTCTTTGTAATTCATGGCGTTGCCTCATTTAGGTCTATAGCACATGCAATATCACATGGTCTTTCATTTCGCTCAAAGTGTTTCACAATTTCATATTTTTTTTCTCTATCGACAGAGGCAGACTGGCCATAAGCCTTACTGGGGAAATCCCGGTGGGCCAGAAGCCGGTGTGATTTTCCCAGGTAAGAATTTTTGATCCAGTCCGCCTCTGTTTATCGATATTGCTTTTTTTTTTTTCTCTCTCTGAATCTGCAGTGTCTTCGCCAGGACACTTCCTTTTCACACTTAAGTATTTTACTCATTTTTAGGGAATAAAGCACAATTACAAAACGAGGAGGCACGCTTGATACACATAAACAAAGCTGCGCGCGTGTAGCAACTGAATAAACAACACCGTAAAGGCAGAGATACACTATTAACACCCCACATTTTACTAAAGCACATTTCTGGGAGTTACTACCATAAAACAATAAAAACAATTTCCAGTTTCGTTTCTGCTAGTGGAATCTGTTATAAACTGGTAGTAAAGTCCATCTAATTGCATTTGCGATTACATATGTATATCGATAGCTGGAATTGTGTTAGTTTTTACGTTATTATGGTGAAATGTGTTTCCCCTTCACTGATATAAAACACATAAATACATTTTCAGAATCTTCTTCATTCCTATCATGTTGCGTTCAGTTCGGGTGATTCCGCGTTCGACTGCCATTTCTTGTAAACACAAAGGCGAATCGTGCATAAGCGAATTCGGTTCGTGTTATATAAGATATCGTTCCCCTATTTATAAATCTTGTATGATCGAATTCGTGTAATGTAAACACGTGTTATACGAGGACCGACTGTATTATAAGGTCTTCAAGATCTTTGTAAGAGAAGATATGATTTGGCGGAAGACAGACTAAAACTAGTGTGATTGCAATCTGAGTAATCAAATGTATAGCTACTTCAATTTCAGTTTGAAGAACAATTTGCTTAGTTGGGATCTTTAAGCTGACCAAGATGACCACACCGCCACAGGCAGCATTCAATGTATTGCAATCTTTTTTGATAAATAGAATCATTCCTTATGGAGAAAGAAATTTGAAAAGTTAAACAGATTTCTGCAAACAACTGGGGAGTAGTGATTGATTAGGTCTTCAATATCATCAATATTGCTATGAAATCCTCTGCAATTCCATGTCAAATAAAAGGCATTACATGAATCTAGTACAAGAAGCTTTATCTTGCTACTTTTTTAGTGTGGCAGGTTTACGGTGTTCAGACTTCTGTTTGTCTCTGTTTTTTTTTTTTTTTTTTTTTTTTTTTTGGAAACACAGGCTGACCAGTATCCATATATTCTTCCACATATATTTCTAGAATCGGATCATCCTCGTTGGATGAGTAATCAGTATCCATGGATGTGTCCTGAATATTCTTTGTTGAATTCAGACTTGGACTATGTGATGTAGGACTGGAAGGGAAGATATCACTGGTATTATAAGCAGAGTATTATATGCCTGGTCTGAGTGCTTAAGGACATTGGACTGTTGGTGAGAGAGAGGGGACAATCCAAGCCCAGTTGGAGATTGATATGTTTGAGGGAACTGTAACATCAGTTTGGGTGGACACTGTTTTCGTGCAACACTGGCCTAGTTACATTTGGGTAACTGGGAGCAATTAGTTTCCTTGACTCTTGATAACTTGCTTTGTTTTCAATGTTATATTGTGCAATTTTTTCCCAATTTACCATCTATCATATCTAGAGTACACAGATAACCTGCTTTTACAAATGAGGGCAGGTTTGGTGAATTAAACATGAAAATGATATTCCTGGTAGGTGTGAGTTTAATGTCTTTTTAATCTTAATTCTTTTGACTGCAATAACATTTTGTTCCTTCGGCTCTTGAGTTATTTCCTTCCTCAATCACGTTTAGATGTATTTAGAGTTTAGGTCGGAGCTTGTCAGCTGTAAAGGCGGAAACACATTGTGTTCCATATTTGCTTATTTTGAACCTTAGCAGATCAACTTTTCTGTGTGACAAAGTGGAGATTAGTAAAGATTAGTAGTCAAAAAAGAAAAATATAAAGAATGGTAGCTTTCCTTTCTCACTCTCTACAACAACTTTGTGGTAGCAGGGTTTCCATCAAACAGAGTTTTGGAAAATGTAGAAACTTAAAAAGAACTACTAATCACTCTAGAAAGATTTCACAGTAAAAGATCACACAGATAAATTGAATAATCACAATTCTCTGAACATCCATTGCCAACTGGAAAAGAGTCACCTAGTCTGATGAACTGAGGTTTCAGCTCCAACACAATAATGGAGAGCAGGTGAACAGCTGGAACCAGACTGCACAGAAGGTAAAAACAGGATGGTGGTAGTGGTATCATGGTTTGAGGGTATTTTTTCATGGATCTCACTGCCAAATCCTAGCTCAGCATTGCTTCAGACGAAGTTTTGCCCTACACGGTAACTGCATATCCAGCTGGCACTAACTCTTTCAACGAGACAATGCCGTGTCACAAGGTCTGCATTGTGCTGGAATGGTTTAAGGGTCATGTGCAAGCTTCTCATGTGCTTCTAGCTACCAAATTCCCCCGACATCAATCCTGTCGAACATTTGTGGGATGCAGTAGAATGCAGCATTTGCTAGACCACAGCAGTGCCTCGCCCTGTTGCCGAACTCCAGGACATCGTTCTATCCAGCTGGCCAAGGATACCTGAGGACACCTCCAATGATCTTGTACATTCAATGCCACACCAGGTGCAAATGGTTATTGCAGCAAAAGGCAGCCCAACATGCTATTAGATAGAGGGTCATAATGTTTTGGCTCACGAGTGTATTTCTTTATCCATTCCTACTTTCAAAATAGTCCTTCTACTTTCCATTCTGCAGAACAATATTCTTTCATATCATCGATCACATGCCAAATCCACAAATCTGGAAAAACTTAGTTTTGAAAAAAAAAAGTATTTAAAAATTCTTTGACTTTGAAAAAAATCAAGTTTTTAAGTTATTTAACTAAATGTTGTTTTATAAGTACCTTCCAAAGATGCTGTTTTTAATCCATATTGGTAATTTAAGATTGCCATTATGTAGGAGCTTAAAAAGCACTTTCGCAGTTTTGCCGTTGTGAAATTTGAAAGTTTGTCAGATTCAATAAAGAATTGAAAAGGTGAAAGAAAATTAACACATTTTTGTTGGTCAGAAATGAATAATTTATTAATAAAATGAGATCAGAATAATGTAAACATATAAATAATATGAAAAATATATTAATAACAAGGTTTAATTACAATTTTACCCCAGGATCTCGCATCTGGTGAGTACAGGCTTGGCACAACCCCGAGCTGGATATCATCATTCTTCTCTCTCTCTCTTTCTCTCTCTCTCTTTCTCTCTCTCTCTCTCTCTCTCTCTCTCTCTCTCTCTCTCTCTCTCTCTCTCTCTCTCTCTCTCTCTCTGGGTAACTCGGGAATTTTTTTTTTGTCTGGTGCAGTATAAGCCTCAGGATTGTGGCTTGCACCATGTGGCTAATAATAATAACATACAAGTCGGGTATAAATTAATTTTCAATATTTTCTTCATATTCAGATTTTTCACTTAAATCTGGTGCTGGTAATATCCCTTATTTCTACTGATACTTTTAAATTTAAATAGAATTTGCGATATTCCTTCAGTATTGTCAAATCTTGCCATATTTTCATTAAATCTTTAGGCTTTGCTTGAGATATACGAAGTTCCTCATTATAGACTTTGGGAAGATTTTAAGGTTTACTGTTATAAATTCATCTTTGTAATATGTTTTGTAAAACATTGTGATATGCCATTCCTGTCCTTTATGGAATTCAAGGCAGCAGACTTTTCTCCAAGGAACAATGGCTTTAAGTTGTTTGGCGAGAAAAGTAAAATCGCAGAAGTCATCACCTTGCATGATATTTACACAGAATGGTGTAGGTTTTAATCTTGCACCTCTAATTATTTGGGCCCATTCTTCAAGGGCATACACAGGTACATACTTGGCTTTTCTCTCAACTTTAGAGTGCATGGAATCACACTCCATTTCTGAATGGCCTGGCTCAAAAAATGCATCTAAGACAGTTTTTAAAATGGGGATAATTTTTAAAAAGTACATGCACATCGAAGCCATAAGTGATGAATCACTATCGTCATCAGAGGGTACATAATTTTTTTATCATCATCTGAAACTTAAGTCATTCAAGGGATCGCAATCTTCAATTTTTAAATCAGATTCCATTTGAAGTGAAGAACACATTGCAAGAATTTTTTGCATTCTTCTACTCATTATTCCAAATTTTACTTTTGACTACAAAAATGAGATGTTACAATAACAAAGGACAACTAAATAGTAATACTGATTGGCAAACTCAGACAAACAAAACCATACATGTAACAGCATACATGAGCTGGCCTCCCCCCCATTTTACTGTACATGCCAAAAACATGAAAGTGATACTTTCACAAACTGCTAATGAAAAATTGCTAATCAAATTAATGAATGTGCCACATTCGTGAATCTGAATGATGAGAAGTGGTTTTTTTTCACAGATAAGTGGAAATGCATGCAGCATTTTCAACCACCTGGCTTTGAAATACATATATGCATCTTTGGCAGGGTGCAGTTGACCAAGAAACAACCTCAAGAATGCATTTAGGTAAAAAAGTGCCAAATTTGCACATTCGTGTTTGCCGACGATATGTATATCTAAGAAATTAATACTTTCAAAAGTTGTAGTTTAGTTTAACATTAATACATGTTTAGAATAACAAAAAAATCATTTTTAATCATTTAATTTTTTAACCAGTATCAACACTAGTTTGAAATAGTAATCACAGTGGATTAAGGTTTTTAAAATGACCCAAGATTCCAACCTGGAATGAGGATAGCTATTTCTAATCAGTTTCCAGACAGGATCAGTATTATTATTTAGTTGTCCTTTGTTATTGTAACATCTCATTTTTGTAGTCAAAAGTAAAGAAAATTACCACTCGTTCGTTATATTTTAAAAATATTAAAATTTAAAAAAAATAAATAAAAAAAAACAAAATATCATTCTTAAAATGGAATATCATATCGTAACAAAGTGTCATGTGATATGATACTTAAAGCAAAAGTTGTGACACACCTGAATATTAACGTTAGCTCCTTCCCTAATAAGGACTTCCAAACAGCCACCACCATGAGTTGAAGCAGAAGCATAGTGAAGAGGTGTCTGTAAATAATAAATTTCATTGTGGTATACCTAAGAATTCCAAATCCAAATAAATTGCAGAGTTATTATACTTAAAAATGGCCCACAGAATGCCCTGCTGTTACTCAATCTATAAAATCTAAAGTAATAGTTAATTATTTAAATTTTATAGTAATTAATACTTAGAGACGAATACTCAATTGTCATTTGTTGCAAATAAGCTGAAAAATACTATGAAAGATGAAAAATGGGGATAATAAATCTGTCGTTTCAAAATAGCCCAATTAAAGATCTTAGATTCCATTATAATTTTTGATGTTAAAATTGTGCATATACATTTAACTTTACAGTCTTCAGTTTTACATTTAATAATCATATTTTAAAATTAAAATATACTTATAAAATCAGATTTATCTGTTTGTTTGTTTAAGAGTTTTATGGTGCATCAGCATCTGAGGCTATATTGTACCAAGTCAAAGAGGTATAAAATATAAAAATACAATATTATAATTATTATAAAAGATATAGACATAAAACAGTTATAAAGAATAAAACAATAAAACATTCTAGATAAAATTATATAAATTAATAAACTGTAAAAACTTAAATATATCTGACACACTGTCATCGTTCAATAAAATCTGAGTGTGTAAGGTTCAGACAACTGGGTAAAACACAAAAGACAATCATTATTAAAACATGTTCATTCAATAAAAATATGATGGTTTGTCAAAACGGTGTCAAATTCTACATGTAGGACAATCATCTGCCCTCAAAAGATAGCAATGCGTCAAGTGTGGAACAGGAAGTTGTTCTGTCTCTGTTCCTATGCGGAACAGAGACAGAACAACTTCCTCTTTATGGCTCCTATGCAGACTAGACTTCCAATGTTCAATTACAGACTTAATCTTGTATAATTTGTTTGCAGCCTGTGTGCCATTAGTGTTGACATTGGGAAATCAGTTTTATTTCATATTAATGGCCTGTAGTCTGTACAGTCAAGAGTTAGAAAGGGTCACTGATTTGGCTGCAGTGTCTGCCAAATCATTTCCTAAGATCCCAATATTGCTAGGGATCCAGCAGTAATGAACATTTGCAGTAATGCGAATGTTCATTACTGCAGCAGTAATGAACAAATTTGGATTGAGAAAGGAAGCACAGTTTCTGCTGTATCAGGGACAGGACTGGATGAGGATTGAACCTTTTCAATGATAAGGCCTGCAATGAACTGAGAAAAATCGGTATATATAATACATTTTTAATGGTGGAACGGTTTGATATGATCCAAAGCTAGCTTAACGGTGTGCGGCTCTGCAGTGAATACATTGCATTTGTGGGAGATCTGCTCAGATATCATGGTGTCTGGGAAGACAGCTGCAGATCCCACAGACACTTCTGACTTTGAGCCATCTGTGTATGCTGGCAAGGAGTCAGAATGTTCAGATCAGTGTGCTGAAAAGAATTGCAGATAGAGAGAGTACTGTCCTTTCCCAAGTTGTTAAGAGAGAAGTCACAGGCTAGGACACGAGCATGCCAGGATGGAGATGGTTGCCTTGGTGATGGGGCAACACTGTCTAATGTTATGTCCAAATCTCTGAGCAGCCTTTGGATACGAATACCGAATGGATGATTGGCAGTCTGGAGAGTGTTGTAGAGATTTTCCCAATGTGGCTCAAAAACAGGGTCCACTTGGGGTGGTCTAACAGGAATTTCAGTTTCAAAACATACTGTAGAGACAACTATTTCCTACAAAGCAATAACAATGGCTCATTCACTTCGACATAGAGGCTCTCAACAGGAAATGTTGGATATGCTCCAGTGGCGCATGGAAGACTATTGTACAAATTGGAGCAGAATGGTATTAAGGGTAAGTTGCTACAATGGATAAAAGGATGGTTAAGTGCTAGAAGACAGAGGGTGGTAATCAATGAGTGCTGCTCTTCTTGGACTAATGTTATTAGTGGAGTCCCACAGGGTTCGGTGTTAGGTCCACTGTTGTTTTGTATATTTATCAATGATATTGATGAAGGTATATCAGGCTTAATGTCGAAGTTTGCAGATGATACAAAGGTTGGCAGGGTTGTTAATGACAGTAATGGCAGTTTGCTACTGCAACAGGATCTAGGTAATTTGGGCAGATGGGCTAAGAAGTGGCAACTGAAGTTTAACCTTGACAAATGCAAAGTACTACATATGGGTAGAAGTAACCCCAGAGAAACGTACCAACTGTGTGGTACTACACTTAAGGTGGTAGAAATGAAAAAGACCTGGGAGTAATTGTGCAGGCAGATATGAAGTTTTCTGAGCAATGCAGACAGGCTGCCAGGGCAGGTCATGGGGTTTTGTCAATGATATATAGGAATTTTGCTAGCAGGGAAAAGGAGGTGATTATCCCTCTGTATAAAGCAATGGTCAGGCCACGGCTTGAGTAGTGCGTACAGGTCTGGAGGCCTCATTTTAGGAAGGATGTAGATTTACTTGAGCGTGTACAGAGAAGGGCAACAAGATTGGTGAGGGGAATGAAGGGATCCTCTTACCAAGAGAGGCTTAAGTTCTGCAAATTGCAGTGGCTGGAGACTAGGCACCTGCGCGGTGATCTGATTGAGGTATATAAGGCCTTGAATGGGTTGAGCACGCTGAATTCTGATGGGATCCTTCCACTTGTTCAGATTACGAACCTAAGGGGGCATAAATTCAAATTAAGAAAGGACAGATGTAGAATAGATGTGCAGAAATTTTCCTTTAGCCAGCGGGTGGTTAATTGCTGGAACAAACTTCCACCTGTCGTTGTGGAAGTTGATAGGTTGAATAAATTTAAGGAGGAACTGGACAGGCATTTGGAGGGAATGGTGTGATTTTTTTTTTTTTTTTGGCTGATGCTGCATAAGCTCATACATTTGCTTTCTTGCATCACATGCCACCACTACTACTTTTAGAATTTGGTCTTTCGGGACTAGGAATTCTTAGGAGTAAGATGTTGATGAGATTATTATTATTATTATTAGCATATGGTGCAAGGAAGCCTGAAGCTTATGCTGCACCAGCCAAAAAAAAAAAAAAAATTCTGAATTACCCCAAGAGAGAGAGAATAAAAATCAGAAATAGAAGGGAATCACCAAGAAGGAGAAGAATAATGATATCCAGCTGAGGACCTGGGTGTGCCAAGTCCATACTCACCAGATGTGAGCCCCTGGGGATGAATGACAGAAAAGGTCTCCCCAAGTGCATTGGCTATTACAGTTCGGTCTGCAACAAATAAGTAACAAATAACAAATTACAACAAGTAACAAATAAATTGTTCAGTATTTCCTTTGTTTTTCTACTAGTAAGAGATCACTATAACCATCATGAATCTTAATACCAAGAAGCTACCCCTGGTGGAATCTCTTCTGATCTATGCAATCTGTTTAGATTCACTTCTTCTAGTATATGGTTTTTAGTTTGTTTTTCTACTGTACATGAAAATCAATAAATATTCAAAAATAACACTGAAAAGAAGACAGTTTTTAAATACTGATTAAGAACCAGAAGTTATTTCAAACTGAAAACTCTAATCTATCCTAAGGTCAAGGTATTAGTGAGAAAAGGAAAGTGAAATTTTTTCTGTAATACTGGGATTTCCATAGAACTCAATTTTGGTAGTATTGAAATTAACAAAACTATTGAATATCCAATACAGAACAGACTGGAGATCAGCATTACTGAGAATCATAGAAGAAACACAATTCTCTGTCAGCCTCTAGAATTACAAGAACTCCAGTTCAGTTCAGAATTTAGATCAGCACTCACCTGACCTTTGTGATTAACTGAGCAAATTGATGCACCAGCAAGAATCAGTTCTTCAGCTACATCTTCTTGTCCATTCAAGCATGCTATATGAAGTGCTGTGTTTCCAAAGCTGTTCACAGGATCTAATTCTGCACCTAACTCCAGAAGCAACTGCAATGAGCAAAGCTGACCACTGGCAGCAGAAGCATGGAGAGGTGTATACATCTATTGTAAAAGATAATCAAAATAATTACGTTTATATATTATTTTTTCCTAAACTGAAAACTCTGATATAAACACATGTGAATTGTTTTAATTGTGAAAAAGCCTCATGTAGCAATATGACTAAGCAAAATTCCACATAATACAGTCATACAAAAAAAAAAAAATAAAATAAAAAAATACCGCTTTTGCTATTTGTGACCGTGGCTTCTTCACTTTCTATTCTAAGAGGATAAAGGCACTATGACACTACTTTATGCTTTGCCTTTAATGCAGTCAACTACATAAATGCAATCTTTTGGAATATGCAAGAATAAACACTGAAATAAATGTGTGATATACACAGAGTGCTTCAGAATTGTATAGAACAAATGTAAGAATAAATGTAAGAGAGCACTCAACAGAGAAAAGCAAGAAAAAAATGGTTTATATAAACATATTTCTCAAAATTCATTATTTCCAAAGTACTGCATATTAATAATAAATTACAAAAAAAATAAAACTGAAATAAATCTCTAAAAGCAAAACATCTAAAGTAGCAGCTGTTCAAAATGACATTCATTTGTTCATTGCAGCAATTAGCATAATGAAATCACAATCCCTTAGCATGTCTTACATTTCAGGACTTTCCTTAATAGTTTCAGGAACTCCCAAAATACAATTTCTCAGTTCTTTTCTCAGTTTCTTTCTCAGATTCTCAGTTTTTTTTTTTTATGAAAACAACAAACACAAGAGGTATTAGAACCTATAGTACTTAGTACCATGCTTGGGTTGGAGGTTGAGAAGACAAAAGAAGATATTTGTTGACATTAGACTTGACCTTCTGTAGACTGTAATTTTCAGGAAAGACATATGAAGGAAGGTTGTTCGAGAAAACGGCAGCTGAATGAATAAATGAGGAAGATGAAAAGTTGGTTCTGTGAGTTTGAAGTTGGACAGTAAATGGATGTTGACTGGTGGCGGCAAGTGTAACTGTTTTGAAAGAGAGAGCAGGAATTATAGAAGCCAATTCAGAAGAACAGTGTCCATGAAAGTATCTGCAGAAAAGGCATGCAGCAGAAACAGTACGTCTATGAGACAGTGAGTGAAGAGACTTTGTTAGAGAGGAGTCATTAATTAAACTAACTGTCCTCTTCTGGATGGAATCTAGAAGCTTGAGAGAGGTTTTGGGGACACCACCCCAGATGTGGGAACAATATTCCATGGTTGGGCGGATTTGTGATTTGTACAGAGTGAACAGCTATTTGGAAGAAAAGTAACACCGAGAGCGAAAGAGAAAACTAAGTTTTTAAGATGCAGAGGAAACAATATTTGTAATGTGCTTGTGCCAAGAAAGATTAAAAGTCAGAGTAATCCCCAAAAGAGATATATCAACTTGCCTAGAAATCGGAGTGTCACTAAAGATAAGCATAGGAGCAGAAGAATCCTTTTTCGAGATAAAAGACAAGATTCAGTTTTAGAAGGATTGAAATCAACTAAGTTGTTTTTGCCCCACTGGAGAATTACATGGAGATCGGCATTTAAGGAATTGGTAGCAGATATTCGAGAAGTCGAAGCTGATTGAGCAGGGCAAAGTTTCTCAAAATGGAAAGTGGAATGCAATGTGCTATCATCGGCAAAACTATGGATAGGATTTCCAGTCAATGGAAGAAGGTCATTAATATATAGGAGGAAAAGAGTGGGGTAAAAGAACTGAACCTTGGGAGACACCAACATTAGTGGAGAAGTTAGAAGACAGAGAACCATCTACCATCACCCTCAGTGAGCGATCAGAGAGAAAACTGGATAACCAATTACAAAAAACAGTTGGCAAACCATAAGATGGAAGCTTAGTAATAAGCTTCCATCTTGCTTGCTTGGTAATACAGGCAGAATATGATTTTGCATGAGCCCACACAAAGGCAAAGTGTAAGATCTTGCAAGCAAGATCACAAGAGAGGAGTGGTTTCTTAAGGGCTGCACTCTTAAACTATACTATCAGTGCATTTTTCTCCCCATCATTACATAGGGAGCTGGAGCCTGGGGATACAGAATTATGGTGAAATCTGTCCAGAAGAGATGATTACAAACACAACGAATTATTCTGCTCACAATCTCCAGGGCCTGCATAAAGGTTTCTACAGCAGCCCTGCAGGTCATCTGTGGAAAACTGCCCATCCAATATGAAATTATATTCAACTTCAGAAGACAACCCGAAAGAAATCAAGGCCATCTCACTAAACTAAGACCAAGCTTACTGAGCTCTGGCAACAGAACTGGAGTAATAATACACTTGGAAGAGCAACCTTTCATCTTTTGCTCACAATCCAGGAATTTCAAAAACAGTATCTAAAAAGTGGTTTAACCCAGGGCTTTTTGCTACTTACCTTATCTCCAGCCATGGTAGCCTGAATGCCAAACTATTGGAACTAAGACATTCACCATCACCTAACTGCAAGTGCAGATCAGCAGAGATATCAGATCACATTCCTAGATAACTGCCAGTACTACATGAACATTAGAACAAACCTCTAAATCCTAACAGGAATCGTGAAAAGAGGGGATTCACTTTCCCTGCTAACTTCAAGGGCAAACATTCTTGCATTCTCTGACTTCACCAATAAGGCTTTCAGCAGAAAATTCAGCATTCAACTACTGGATTGACCTTCACTAACTCATAATCTGGACTTGACTTTCCACAACATGAATAAAAGACTGACTTCAAACTCCAGAAACTGACTAACCTCATTTGACTGCTAACCCATGACTGGGGTGGGACAAAGGATGGGAAGCAGGGAGCAGCCAACCAGGTGTTTACAATCCCTTGGCTGCTAAGTCACCAGTTGTAGCCTATAACATTCCAACACAACTTTCAAAAACCCACACTACAATTATACAGCCGGCACTTGCTTTTGCCAAGAACAGATGACACAGCAGTGGTAGTGAATGGGGAGGAAGGAACCTCCTAGAGACCACATTACCATTAGTAGAGGTATACAATGCAAGAAAGCAAGCTTATGAAAAATCAGCCAAAAAAAAAAACCCCTCTCATTTCACCCCTCCATTCGTTCCAAATGCCTGTCCAATTCAGCTTTAAATTTATTTAGGCTATCAACTTCCATAACAAGATGGACGTCTGTTCCACCAATCAACCACCCGCTGGCTAAAGACAAATTTCCACACATTTATTCTACAACTGTCTTTCCTCAATTTGAATCCATACCCTCCCTAAGGTTCTTAATTTGAGCAATTGAAAAAATCCGATCAGCATTCAGCTTGCTCAACCCATTCATGGCTTTACACACCTCAATCATTTCACTTTGCAGGTGCCTCTCTGAACTTAGGCCATTCTTGGTAAGATGACCCTTTTGTTCCCCTCATCAATCTTGTTGCCCTTCTTTGTATTCATTCTAGCAACTCTACATACTTTCTAAAATGAGGCTTCCAGACCTGTACACAGTATTCTAGGTGTGGCTTGACCATTGCCTTGTGCAACGGGATAATCAACTCCTTGTCTCTGCTAGCAAAATTCCTATATATCATTGATAAGACTCCATGACCTGCCCTGGCTGCCCGTCTGCACTGCTCAGTGAACTTCATATTTGACTGCACAATTACTCCAAGGTCTCTTCCATTTTCAACTTCCCTAAGTGTATTACCACACAGTTGGTATGTTTCACTTCAGTTATTGGTACCCATATGCAGTACTTTACATTTGTAAATGTTAAACTTCAGTTGCCACTTCTCAGCCCATTTGCCCAACTTATCTAGATCCAGTTGGAGTAGCATACTGTCTTTACTGTCGTTAACAACCCTGCCAACATTTGTATCATCTGCAAACTTTAAACCTGATATACTTTCATCAATATCACTGATAAATATACAAAACAACAATGGGCTCAACACTGAACCCTGGGGAACTTCACTAATAACATTTGTCCACAAAGAGTAGTGTCCATTGATTACCACTTCCTGTTGTCTCCCACTCAACCATCACTTTATCCATTGTAGCAACTTACCCTTAATGCCATACCTCTCCAATTTGTACAGCAGTCTTTCATGTGCAACAGTATCAAAAGCTTTCCTGAAATCCAAGTATATGATATCAAAATTATTTTTGGCATTCAATTCCTTTGTACCACATCATAGTATCCAATCAAAGTGGTAAGACAAGACTTCCCTTCAACAAACCCATGCTGTGTGTCAACCATTACTGCAGTATTGTCTTAATGATCCTGCAATGCTTCTTTAACCAGTGACTCCATTATTTTCCCCGGAACACAAGTTAAACTAACAGGTCAATAGTTACTTGTGTCACCTTTTGAACCACCTTTGTGAATTGGTGATACGTTGCACACCTCCAGTCCATGGGTACCTCCCATGAGTCCAAGGAAGCTTTGATGGTTATGGCTAAGGGTATGCTTACTTCCTTTCCTACCTCCTTTAATATAACTGGATAGATCCCGTCCACCCACCCCAGGTGCCTGCGGTCGTTATGTTTAACTTCAACAATTTCTCCTCCACTTTGCTCTTAGTTATTACAAAATCACTTAGCTCCCTGTTAGAGTGTGATAAACTTCTGGCATTCCTCTCATTGAATAAATCCTCACATGCGAATTTAGATGCAAAATACTCATTCAGTTTATCAGCTATCTGAGCATTATCTTTAATAATCAACCCATTTATGATGTTAAGTGGTCCAATCTGATTCATCCCTTTCCTTCTAGAGTTTATATAAGTAAAGAACTCTTTGCTGTTTTTCTTTGCATCCTTTGCCAAAGATTTCTCGTAATCTGCATTTGCCTGCCTAACCTCCTTTGGACTTGATTAGAGACAAGCTTATATCTGCAATAGGCTTCTGTGTCAACTGATAATTTATATGCATCCCATAAATTTTTCTTGTCTACCACGAGCCTCATTAATTCATCTGACATCCATTTAGGCCTGAACCTTGAACAGTATTTCTTAGTTGGAATGAAAAGCCTAGTAGTCTCCAAGATTAAGTGACTGAAGGCTTCCCATTTAGAATTCAACGTTGATAACATCATCAGTTGATCCCACTGTACAGAATTTAAAAACTGTCTGATACCCGTATAGTCACGTTTACGAAAGGAAAAGCCTTCCCTTTAGCCTTGATGGTAGTTGCATCTTTAAGTAATTCCCATATCAGTACATTGTGATCACTGTCACCCAGTGGTTCTTCTACCTGCAAATTCTTAATGAATAATCACTGCTGATAATCAGATGAAGAGTATTACTCCCTCTAGGTGCATCTCGATCATGCTACTGTAGAAAACAGTGATCCAATAAATCCAAAAAAGGTCTTGCTAGTGTGCAAGTGACCAACCCACAAGTTCCAGTAAATATCTGGAAAGTTAAAAACCCCCATTATAAGACATTCTGATTTACTGGCCCACTATTTCTCTGCACAATTGCTCATTATACTCATCAGATTCATTAGGCCTATAACACAAACCTACTCTCATTTTTCCTTTCCCAGTGCTTATGTCACACCAAACAGGCTCAACATTACATTGTCCACCAACATCAATTGGACGTACTTCCTTAGATTTATGTGTTTCTTAACAACATAACCCCTCCTCCCTTCCTGTCCTGTCTATCCTTTCTATACACACTGTACTCCCCAAATTCCAATTCTGCACTGCTTACATCTGTTTGACACCATGTCTCTCATCCCAAAAATATATGCCTTTTATGTCTTGACAAGTACTTCAAGCTCATCAAATTTATTAATTATACTCCTAGCATTGGTGTACATGCAAGTATACATGCACCTGTTTCTACTCTTAGTGACCCTAACACAGCCCATGTATTTATTTGTTCCACTACGACTCCCAGCAGTCCTGGAAATCTCCATTATCTTGCTTTCCTGGCTGATGTTCATTCTAATAGAAGCAATGCAAGAATCTTTTGCCTCTGCCTGTATTCACTGTTAACCTTTTAGTCTAACACAGACTAAAAGGTTAACAGTGGATACTGTTAACCTTTACATACTGTTCCCCACAAGCTAGCAAATTTTCAACCCACCTAACACTGCCTCAATAGCAATCAGAAAATATTCTTGCACCCATCCTATTTAAGTGTATCCCATCCCTGTAGAAGCAGTTTCTCCTATCAACACACAAAGACCAGGCTGAAAAAAAAATTCAACCCTTTGTGCCTTGCACAATCTCTCCAGGGTCGAATTGTTCGACACTGGAGTGATTGTGCAAGATCTGCAATTCTGCCCAGATCCTGTCTGGGCAGAATTGCAGACACTTATGTTGAAGTTAAACATAAGAAAAGCACCTGGGGTGGATGGGATCTATCCAGTTATATTAAAGGAGGCGACCAAGCAACTAAGCAAACCCTTAGCCATAATTATGAGAGCATCCCTGGACTCAGGGGAGGTTCCCACGGACTGGAGATGTGCAAATGTATCCCAAATTCACAAAGGGGGATCGAAGGGTGACACGAGTAATTACAGACCAGTTAGTTTAACTTCTGTTCCGGGTAAAATAATGGAGTCACTGGTTAAAGATGCATTGCAGGATCATCTAGACAAGACTGCTGCAATAATTCAGACACAGCATGGGTTTGTTAAGGGAAAGTCTTGTCTGACAAATTTGATAGGATATTATGATGTGGTTACAAAGGAACTGGATGCAAAAAATAATTTTGATATTATATATTTGGATTTCAGGAAAGCTTTTGACACTGTTGCGCATGGAAAACTATTGTACAAATTGGAGCAGAATGGTATTAAGGGTAAGTTGCTACAATGGATAAAAGGATGGTTAAGTGGGAGAAGACAGAGGGTGGTAATCAATGGGTGCTGCTCTTCGTGGACTAATGTTATTAGTGGAGTCCCACAGGGTTCGGTTTTGGGTCCACTGTTGTTTTGTATATTTATCAATGATATTGATGAAGGTATATCAGGCTTAATGTCGAAGTTTGCAGATGATAACAAAGGTTAACAGGGTTGTTAATGACAGTAATGGGAGTGTGCTACTGCAACAGGATTTAGATAAGTGGCAACTGAATTTTAACCTAGACAAATGCAAAGTACTGCATATGGGTACAAGTAACACCAGAGAAACGTACCAACTGTGTGGAACTACACTTAAGGTGGTAGAAAATGAAAAAGACCTGGGAGTAATTGTGCAGGCAGATATGAAGTTTTCTGAGCAATGCAGACAGGCTGCCAGGGCAGGTCATGGGGTTTTGTCAATGATATATAGGAATTTTGCTAGCAGGGAAGAGGTGATTATCCCTCTGTATAAGGCTTTGGTTTGGTTTGGTTTGGTTTTTAATGGCGCATTGGCAGCTGTGGCCAAAATGCGCCAAATCAAAAATAAAACTAACACAACAATATTGGTCAGCCTTAGAACAATCTACCGTGTCGAAAAGGTAAAAAATATAAACTTAAATCTTTGTGTATAAATTAATCGAGTGTAAAAAATTAAAAACGTCAGACATGTTGTCTCTGTCACCTAAAATCTGACAGAGTGTAAAGGGTTCAGCCAGATTAGTAAAAGTTCTAGAAAAAGATTGTCTAAAAACAGGACATTCAATGAAAACGTGAGAAACAGTTAAAATAACGTTACAAGTCTCACACATAGCCGCCCTCAGCAAAAAGGAATGTGTTAGATGGCTATGCCCTAGGTGGAATAGGTGGAATAGGACCAGGGTATGTCTGCCAGGGGCAAAAGTTGATGACGTTGTAGAGCGGATATCATCTTTTAAGGGCACAAAAGGTGATATAGTTGTACACGTTGGCACTAATGACATTAAGAGTAGGAGACCGGCGGAATTACTTGACAAGTACAGGTCACTGATGAAAAAAAGCCGTGAATTAGGGTTGAAATTGAAAGTGTCTGCAATTCTGCCCAGACACGATAGGAGGGAGTATATGATGAGAGCCCTGTCAATCAATTCGGCCCTGGAAAGATTGTGCAGGGCTCAAGGGGTAGAATTTTTTTCAGCCTGGTCTGTACTTGTTAACAGGAGAGACTGCTTCTACAGGGATGGGATACACTTAAATAGAAAGGGTGCAAGAATGTTTGCTGATGCTATCGAGGCAATGTTAGGTGGGTCGGAAAACTGCTAGATTGGGGGGATACAAGGACTAATAGATTAACAATAGCCACTGGCAGAGGTGAAAGTGATTCTTGCACTGCTTCTATTGGAATGAGCCGCAGCCTGGAAAATAAGATGCAGGATATTTCAGAGACTGCTGGGAATCATTGGGGTACAAGTAAACACATGGGTTGTGTTAGGGTAGCCAAGAAAAAGAACAGGTGCATGTATACTTGTGTGTACACCAATGCTAGGAGTTTAGTAAATAAATTTGATGAATTTGAGGTATTGCTCAAAACATCAAAGGCAGATATTGTGGGGATTTCAGAGACGTGGTGTCACACAGATATAAGAAATGCAGAACTGGAATTTGGGGAGTACAATGTCTACAGAAAGGATAGACAGGATAGGAAGGGAGGAGGGGTTATGCTATTAGTTAAAAAACACATAAAATCCAAGGAAGTGAAGCCAGTCGACATCGCTGGACAGTGCAGTGTCGAGTCAGTTTGGTGTGACATAAGCATTGGGAGATCAAAATTGAGAGTAGGAGTGTGCTATAGGCCTAATGACTCTGATGAGTATAATAAGAAACTGTTCGGAGAAATAGAGTGGGCCAGTAAATCAGAGAGTCTTATAATGGGGGATTTTAATTTCCCAGATATTGACTGGAATTTGGGGGCTGGTCACTCACACAGTAGCAAGGCTTTTGTGGATTTATTGGATGATTGTTTTCTACATCAGCATGTTCGGGAGGCAACTAGAGGGAGTAATACTCTTGATTTGATTATCAGTAGTGATTCTTCATGCATTAAGAATCTGCAGATAAATGAACCACTTGGTGGCAGTGATCACAGTGTGCTGAAGTGGGAGTTACTCAAAGAGGTAACTACCATTAGGGGTAAAGAGAAGGGGTATTGCTTTCGTAAAGGCGACTACAATGGACTGAGACAGTATTTAAATTCTATACAGTGGGATCAACTGATGATATTGCCAACAGCAAATTCAAAATGGGAAGCATTCAAAGAACTTATCGTGGAAGCTACTAGGCTTTACATACCAACTAAGAAATATTGTTCAAGGTTTAGGCCTAAATGGTTGTCAGATGAACTAATGAGGCATATGGCAGAGAAGAAAAATGCATGGGATACATACAAATTAACACGTGACACGGACGCCTATGATAGATACAAGTTGATCTGTAACCAAGTTACAAAGGAGGTTAGGCAGGCGAAGGCAGATTACGAGAGATCCTTGGCAAGGGATGCGAAGAAAAACAGCAAAGAGTTCTTTACTTATGTAAACTCTAGAAGGAAGGGGATGAATCAGATTGGTCCACTTGAGATCGATGGGTCAACTGTTGATGACCCTGCTCGGGTAGCTAACAAACTAAATGAATATTTTGCATCGACATTCACACATGAGGAGTTATTCAGCGAGGGGAATGCCAGAGGTGTATTCAACTCTAGCAGTAAGCTAGAGAATCTTGTAATAACTGAGAGCAAAGTGCAGGAGAAATTGTTGAAGATAAACACAAGAAAGGCACCTGGGGTGGATGGGATCTATCCAGTTATATTAAAGGAGGCAGCAAAGGAGGTAAGCAAACCCTTAGCCATAATTATGAGAGCTTCCTTGGACTCAGGGGAGGTACCCATTGACTGGAGATGTGCAAATGTGACCCCAATTCACAAAGGGGGATCAAAGGCTGACACAGGTAATTATAGACCTGTGAGTTTAACTTCTGTTCCCGGAAAATTAATGGAGGCACTGGTGAAAGAAGCACTGCAGGATCATCTAGACAAGACTTCAGTTATAGCTCAGACACAGCATGGTTTTGTTAAGGGGAAGTCTTGCCTGACCAATTTGATTGGATACTATGATGCAGTCACAAAAGAACTGGATGCAGGGAATAACTTTGATATTATATACTTGGATCTTAGAAAGGCTTTTGATACTGTTGCACATGGAAGACTGCTGCACAAATTGGAGCAGTGTGGCATTGGAGGCAAGTTGCTGCTATGGATAAAGGGGTGGTTGAGGGGGAGAAGACAGAGAGTGGTAATCAATGGACACTGCTCATCGTGGACTAATGTTATTAGTGGAGTCCCTCAGGGTTCAGTATTGGGGCCTTTATTGTTTTCTGTATTTATAAATGATATTGATGATGGTATATCAGGCTTAATGTCCAAGTTTGCAGACGATACGAAGGTTGGCAGGGTTGTCAAGGACACTACTGACACTATGCTGCTGCAACAGGATTTGGAAAGGTTGAGCAGATGGGCTTCGAGGTGGCAAATGAAGTTTAACATTGACAAATGTAAAGTACTACATATGGGAAACAGCAACCCCAGAGCAACGTATCAACTCTGTGGTACTACACTGACAGTGGTAGAGAATGAAAGGGACCTGGGGGTGGTGGTGCAGGCAGATATGAAGTTCTCTGAGCAGTGCAGATGAGCTGCAAGAGTAGCTCATGGTGTATTGTCAATGATATATAGGAATTTTTCTAGCAGGGATAAGGAGGTGATTATTCCCTTGTATAAGGCAATGGTCAGGCCACACCTAGAGTACTGTATACAGGCCTGGAGGCCTCATTTCAGGAAGGATGTAGAGCTGCTGGAACGAGTACAGAGAAGGGCAACTAGATTGGTGAATGGGACAAAGGGGTTCTCTTACGAAGAAAGGCTTAAGTTTTGCAAATTACAGTGTCTGGAAACTAGTCACCAGCGGGGTGATCTGATAGAGGTGTACAAAGCCTTGAATGGTTTGAGCATGCTCAATGCTGATGGGATTCTTCCTCTAGCTCAGAAAAATCACCTGAGAGGGCATAAATTCAAATTGAGGAAAGACAGATGTAGGATAGATGTGCGGAAATTTGCCTTTAGCCAGCGGGTGGTTGGTGGGTGGAACAGACTTCCATCCCTTGTCGTGGAAGTTGATAGCCTAAATAAGTTTAAGGCTCAGCTGGACAGGTATTTCGAACGAACAGAGGGGTGAAGTGGAAGTGGTTATTTTTATTTATTTATGTTACTTTTTTTTTTTTTTTTTTTTTGGCTGATGCTGCATAAGCTTGCTTTCTTGCATCAAATGCCTCTACTAATACTAATACTACTATGCGGAGCCGAGCAAGAACAACTTCCTCTCTTCGGACCCTGCATAGACTGGACTGCCATTGCATGATTACAGGGTTAATACGCTATAGTTTATTCGCGGTCTGTCCGTGCCAAGAGTCTTGCCATTGGGAGTATAATTTACATCGTATTATTTGCCTGTAGTCTGTATAGGGGACTGACAGGCAATGACTATCCAGGGAAATGGCTGATTTGGCAGCGGTATCAGCTAATTCGTTTCCCCGGATCCCAATGTGGCTTGGGATCCAGCAGAAGCGAATGTCAAATTCTGATTCAAAGGCAGAACAAAGCATCTGCCGGATCCGGGACAGGACCGGATGAGAGTTGTACCTCATCGATACTAGAGCCTGTAACACGCTCAATGAATCACAGTAAACCATGTACCTTTGGTAATCGCTATTTATAATGAACTCAAGGGCTATTTCAATTGCATGCAACTCTGCAGTATAAATGCTAGCTTCTTGTGGGATCTTGAATGATAATGTCTTCTGAGGAAATACAACAGCAGATCCCACATAAGATTCTGACTTTGAGCCATCTGTATAGACTGGCAGAAAGTCAGAATACTGCTCTCTATGTGATGCGAAGAGTTGCAGATAGACGGCCGCCGGTGTATTAGCCTTCTCCATGATCTTGAGAGAGAAGTCACACATTGGCAAATGTGCATACCAGGGTGGAAGGAGTTGCCTTGGTGACTGGGCAACATTGTTTACCGTCATGTTTAGTTCATTTAATAGCCCTTGCATCCGAATACCAAAAGGTCTGTTGGCAGTCCGATGGGTGTTATAGAGATTTTCCCAACGTGGCTCAAAAACTGATGCCCATGTGGGATGATCAGGCAGGGCTTTCAATTTAAAGGTGTAATGTAAAGACAATTGCTTACGTCGAAAAGATAGGGCTGGTTCATTTGCTTCGACGTAAAGGCTTTGGACTGGAGATGTGCGAAATGCTCCTGTGGCTATCCGAATGGCCTGATGGTGAACTGGATCTAACCACCGAAGTACACTATCTCTAGCAGATCCATATACCTGGGACCCATAATCGAGTTTTGAACGGACAAGGGCTCGATAGAGACGAAGAAGAGTAGAGCGATCTGCGCCCCATGAAGTTGACGAAAGGGCACGAAGGATGTTAAGCCCTTTAACACACCTTGTCCTAAGCTGACGAATATGTTGAAGAAATGTCAACTTTTTGTCGAAGATAAGTCCAAGGGATTTGACTTCTGCTACGATTGGGATGTTGTTTTGCCCAAGCCTTAAATCCGGTTCAGGATGAAGATTACGTTTGCGACAGAAGTGTACACAAACGGTCTTCTGTGATGAAAATCTGAACCCATTAGCCAAAGACCAAAATGTAAGGTGATCAATGGCTTTCTGCAGTTGCCTTTCAATGACCCTCATATTGCATGAGTGACAAAATATAGTAAAGTCGTCAACATAGAGGGCATTGTTTATTGTGGGCGGAAGTCGTTCCGTGATAGAGTTTATTTTGATTGCAAAAAGCGTGACACTTAGAACGGACCCTTGTGGGACTCCCTCTTCCTGACAGAACTCTCGAGAGAGAGTAGATCCTAAACACACTTGAAAATGACGATTCGAAAGGAAGTTTTTGATAAAGAGAGGAAGGTTACCCCTAAGACCAAAGTTGTAGAGGTCTTTTAATATTCCAAATCGCCAGGCTGTGTCGTACGCTTTTTCAATATCAAAGAAAACTGCTACCAGATGCTCGGATTTAATAAAAGAGTCACGAATGTATGTTTCAAGTCGGATTAAATGATCCAAAGTGGTTCTGTCTCTTCGGAAGCCGCACTGAGTCCTGGAAAGCAGATCATTTGTTTCCAAATACCACACAAGGCGGGCATTAACCATTCTTTCCAGGACCTTGCACAAACAGCTTGTCAGAGCAATAGGATGATAGTTACTTGGATATCTAGGATCCTTTCCTGGTTTTGGGAAGGCAAGAACGATTGCTTTCCGCCAGGAATCCGGAAATTGTTTATCAAGAAAAATTCTGTTAAATAGAATTAATAAGTGATTTTTAGAATGTGGTGACAGATGTTTTATCATTTCGTAGTGGATGTCATCGGGCCCGACAGCACTTGCATGCGTATGAAAGAGTGCTGCATTTAACTCTTCTTGTGTAAAGGGCTTGTTATATGGTTCGAGCCCTTTTGAAGAGAAGTTTAATGGATGTTTCTCACGTTTTTCTTTCAAGGCCAAGAACTCTGGAGGGAATGATGTTGTTGCAGATATTTTCGCAAATGTTTCCCCTAGAGTATTTACAACTGCAGTTCGGTCTGCAATTAGACATCCATTGCGCTCGAGAATCACCGAAGGGCACGGTGGGTATTTGCCCTTCATTTTCCGGATCTTGTCCCAGACTACTTTTGAGTTGGCAATCTGGGTTATGGATGATGTAAAACGGATCCAAGATTTCCTTTGGCTCTGACGTCGGATATAACTTGTTTTTGCACATGCACGTTTAAATGATATTAGATTATCGGTCGTGGGATATCGATGGAATATCCCCCAGGCTTTGTTTTGTGCCTTTTTTGCTGTTGTGCACTCTGAATTCCACCAAGGTTTGGGAAATAGTGGAAACCGGCTGGATGTTTTTGGGATTGCAATTGCAGCTGATTGGACAATACTTTCTGTAACGTATGTGACTGCATCACTGATATGTTCCCGACTGACTGTAGCGATGTCAAGATTTGCCAGATGTTGAAAGGCATTCCAGTCAGCCTGATCAATCTTCCACCGCGGTAAACTAAATGGTTGACACGGTCTACCACTAGTTAAGGTGGTTATCACTTCCATATGGGTTTTCTTCCACCTCCCATATAGCTGAAGGAAGGAGGGAAGGGGAGCAGATAGAAAGATCAATGGCAGAAAACGTACGGGTAGGCATGTGGAAGAAGGTGTTTGTTCCCACATTGAGAAGGGAGAGGTCATTGTCAGTGAGCATACGATCTATGACTCGTCCCCTTCCGTTAATGTTAGTACTACCCCACAGAGTGTTGTGTCCATTAAAGTCCCCAAGAAATAATAAAGGGGGAGGCAATTGCATGACGAGATCGTCAAGGTCTTCCTGGAGGATGTCAATACCAGGTGGTAAATAAAGAGAGCAAACAGTTAATAAGAAACCCACTTTAAGGCGAATTGCTACAGCCTCTATGTTGGTTGTAAGTTGCAAAGGCTGAAAGGGAATCTGGTTGCTCACGAGGATTGCAACTCCTCCATGAGCAGGACCGTCCCCAATTCTGTCTTTACGAATGATCGTAATGTTACGTATGGTGGGGTCATCATTCGCCTTTAAATAGGTTTCCTGTACACAAAAGCACGATGGCTTGTACTTTTACAGAAGTGCCTTGATGTCATTAATGTTTCATCGGAATCCACGACAGTTCCACTGTAGGATTTTAGCCATTATTTTGGCTTGGTGGGTCCATCAGGCGGCTTCCGAGGTGCTGAGGGCTTACTTTTATCAGTCTTGGATTTGTCTTTTTTGGGGAAGAAAGGGCGCTGTCCTGTGTCCATCTCTTCTTCCGTAAAGAGTTCCAAGACTGAATCGTCATGTACCTCCTTGGTTTCGACATCCATTTTTTCTTGTCCTGGCATGGGCTCTTGATTTTTTTGTACTGTTACTTTAGTGCTCGCTTTTGATAGTGCTTGAGCACTGGGAGGTACCGATATTGGAGTGGCAGCTGACTGAGATTTCTGTGCCGGTTTTACTGAACTTAATAGATATCGGGCGATGGGCGTGAATGACTCTTTTGGTGGCACAGTCATATCCGTTTGGGTGCCAATCGAGCATTTATTGGATACCTTTTCGGCGTATGTTGCTTTGCCGCTACTTACTGGTTTAACTGCTTTCCTGGCCTCTTGGTATGAGATGTTAAGTTCTACCTTTAGTCGTTATATTTCCTTTTCTTCCTTCCACCGCTGGCAAGCTCTTGAATATGCAGGGTGTTCTCCATTGCAGTTAATACATGCGGCTTTTGTAGCTGAACATCCAGTTATTTCGTGGTCCTTTGCACCACATCGAGCGCATGCAAGGGAACCACGGCAGGCCATTTGCGAGTGTCCATATTTCTGGCATTTGAAACACTGTAAAGGGTTCGGAACATATGGACGCACGGGGCAGTTTATGTATCCAGCCTTAATCTCATCAGGACATTTAGGTGAATTGAATGTCAGGATAATATTTCTGGTTTTAACCAGTTTCCCATCCCTACGTGCACTAATTCTTTTGACGGCAGTAACTCCCTGGGACTTCAATTCCGAGCAGATTTCCTCCTCAGTAACATCGAGAAGGTCCCACTCTGAAATCACACCTCTCGATGAATTTAGTGTTCTGTGTGGTGTCACGGTTACAGGGATTCCTCCGATTGATGTTACTCGGAGTAGATGTTCCGATTGCCTGTCATTTTTAGTTTCAATCAAGAGATCCCCAGAACGGAGCCTCTTAACTGATTTGGGTGAACCAGCTAACCCATCTAACCCTTTCTGTATAAAGAAAGGTGACATTTTACCAATCGGTTTTTCATTGGTGGAGTGCATGATTAAAAACCATGGGATAGGCCCTGATGGTAGTTCAGTCCGCTGCCTCTTTGACGCAATAGTGCTGTCAGTGTCTATATTTTCAGATAGGGACCGGGTTGGGGGCCCTGAAGGAATATGTTTATCAGGATTCATGAAGATTTTTAAATTGTTCAGTGCCCGGGCTCCCCACCCACCACGGAGCCCAAAGGGACGCCCACTACCCGGCATGCAATAACTGCGCTCGGGAGTACCTTCGAATACCACATCACTGATTCAATCTCTCAACCAAGGAATAATAAAAACCTTTAAGATCTTTTATAGACCGGATATGATGTGAAGAATCACCCAGTCTACAGATGAAGGTTTGGGAACTTCATCCAATATCGTAAAGCAGATAGCTGTTCTAGATGCACTTCATATGACAATGAGTGCCTGGAATGAAGTTTCTGAAATCTTCATTAGCAACTGTTTCAAAAAAAAGTGAATTAATTATTGATGGTAGTCAACTAAGTAACAATACTGATCAGGCTGAAAAGCCTGAAGACGGGTGAACAGGATTTGAATGATTGGGTGGACATAGATGGTGATCTACAAGTTACTACAGCTTAAACAGATGAAGAAATTGCCCAATCTGTTACTGATAATTTCGCCAAGAAGAGGAAAATGAAGATGAACTCAAACGAATTCCAGTTACAAAACGGCAAACTGATGAAGCTACATCCATCCTGAGGAGAGCTTTGGAAGAATCTGGTGCAAGTGATTGTGAATATAGACTGTTATACAATATTGAAAAATCTATAAACAGACTTTGTAGTGATAATTTAAAGAAATCTAAAATAAGTGACTATTTCAAATTATAATCATATTACAAAGTGCTATGTTTAATTAATATGTATTAATATGTAAAATCTATAAATAGACTTTGTAGTGATAAATTAAAGCAATCTAAAATGAGTGACTATTTCAAATTATAATCATATTACAGAGTGTTACGTTTAATTAATATGTATATTAATTAATTAAATTACTTATGTAAGTATAAATTTATTTTTATACTTACGATTTTCACATATCATTTCTTCCAATTTTCATATATCATTTAATTGGTAATAAATCTTTGGTAACATGGTGTAAATTTGTGCTTTATATCTTTATTTTTATAATCTCTGGATAATATTTGTCGATTTTTGCTTATTCGAATCAAAATTCAATTTGCAAACGTGATCACTATAACCAATACTTACATATTCAAAACCCAGTTATTACCATGTTCTCAGGATGTTTTGGGGGCAGAATGAGTTTGAAGTATTAATTTTGATAAGTTTGCATTTTCTTTTCTTTATGCAAACAGAAAAAAGATATAAAAATGAACAATTTTTTTTGAAATTTATATTTAGCAAACTGAAAAACTCACATCTTTGTCACGAACATTGAGCTCTGCACCTCGACTAGCTAACTGATGTATAACTTTGGTATGCCCCATGTATGCTGCCCAGTGGATAGCCCTTCTATCCTTTTTATCAAATGAATTACATGTAGCACCATTCTGAAGGAGAAGATCTACAATCTTGAATACATATTAAAAAAAAAAAAAAAAAACTGTACAAAACACAGCCTTTAATTTTTATTTTTTAATTAAAAATAAAGCTACATTAAAAATGCTGTTAACGTTGAGAAAGCTTTTTAAGGGAGGGATAGCTATCTACAAAATTTAAATATTAAGGGGTAAAAATAATATGAAATGCATACAAATAATTTCCAAAAATAGTAAAATTACATAAAGCTGGGCTCTCTTAAAGAATTACAACAGAAAAATAATCATAAATATTTAAAATCTGATTCTAATGATTAATGAACTTAATAGATTATCAATAATCAATTTATATATCACCTATAATATTCACAACACAAGCAAAGTAAATGTCATTTACACACACACACACACACACACACACACACACACACACACACACACACACACACACACACACACACACACACACAAAAGAGGATAACTGGAAAAGAAATATTACTGAAACCCTCTAACTGTTTTGCAAAGAAATCTTTGCAAAACAGTTAGAATTGCTGTATAAGAAACATGAATAAATAAAAGCAGTCTTTGAGAAATGCTAATTTGATGAAAATAAACCTGCAAAACTACAAAATCCAGATTAACATATTTCACTAATTCCACATTTAGCAATAATTAAATATGGTGGAGTCTTGATTAAGGTAATGGACCGAGGGAACCTTGGATAATCAAAAACTATGATAACACAGAAGGTTTGATAAATTATTAAATAAACTGGATTTGAATACATTAATGTTATGATGTTCTATATGAAGATCAATATGGCATTAGTTGCTAATGCTCCTAAAAACCAAATAACAACCAAGAGGTTTTCAACTAGGTGTTTATTTACAACTGTTTCACAGGTGGGAAGGAGCAGCAACTCCTTCCCACCAAAGATGCCCAGTGGTCTGTACACACAATTGTCTGTTTCGTTCAACCACTTCCTCTGCTATATGTGGCAGGCGCCTCCATAGCCAAGTGGGAAGGAGCAGCAGTGCGTAGCACACGCTTCTTGATTAGACCGGGATTCAAGCCCGTCACCACCAAATATGGAGGATGCAGAAATGTCGGGGAATGACCACCCCATATCCTGGAGCAATATGGCCTTAGTTGCTAATGCTCCTAAAAACCAAATAACAACAACTGTTTCAATTCGTCATTGAACATAATGACATTTAAATTATACAATTTTATTTACAACTGTTTTATTACAAAAAATTTAAAAACATAGTACATGTATAAAAATTATAAGTCAGACAAGAAAAATGTACACTTATAGTCGTTAGCACTACACCTTAATATCATATAAAAAAATTCCTTAATGGGTTTGTTTCATAAAAGCTCCTCACTATTTAGTTGCTATATTTTGTAGGTGCCTAAGTAAAAAAACATTGGCAGGCATGGTATCCTCCTGCTGTGCAATATAACATAAAGCTGACTCAATAGCATTTAGACCTTCCATGTGTCTTTTTTTGAAATTTTTTGTAGTTAGATGACTATGCACTCTTCATTGTCATCTTCATTTCATCTTTTTGTTCATCAACAAGCTTCGATGAACAACAAGATCATGTCATCAGTCATTTCCAGATGTTCATCAGAATTCATGTACTCTTTAATATCCTCCGTAGGACACTCTGTAGTAAGAGTGTCTGAAACAGGAAGGTTATTGGCTAGTTCTAAAAGGATTTCCATACCTCTTTCATCTTCATTTGCCATCTCGTTCTTGTTGAAATCATTTTAGGAGCATAAAATATTTTTCCAGGATTTAATAAGAGTAGATGGTTTAACATTGTTCCATGCTTCTGCCAACCAGTAAATAATGTCCTCATCTAGATTTGCAGAATTGTCTAAGATCTGTTGAAGGGTAAGTTGATTCTGGTTATTGCATGATAGAATAGAATAGAATAAAATCTTTAATTGCAGCAATGATAGACATACAATTAGTCCCGTCACGGCATGGTGGTGCCAGGGGTTTACAAAACATATTTACAAAAGATACATGAGAAAAACATAAATTACATCAGATTATTAACAAAGCACAGTTTTACATTTTCAGTTCGACAAGGATAACCTTCCTGTATTTTTTATTATTGACCACTTCTTGGAGGTCCCCGTTGATGGCTTGCAGTGAGGGCAGCATTTGCTTTGGCAGAAATCTGTCGGTTAGTACTAGCCGGTTACGGTTTGCTAGCAGCTGTGCTGAAGACTGGAGATAAGGGGGAGGAATGCGCCAAGAGCAGTGATCCCAGAAGTTCGGCTCTGTAATTTTACCGGTGGCCATCTTGATGGTGAACAGCAGCCTTCTTTCTCCGATGTAGGACCGGAGCCTGCGTAGTTGAAGAGCTTCTCTGAAAACAAAGGTATCTGGCATTTCTGAATCGAGGGCATACCAAAAGAATGTGTTTTATTGAAAGCTGAACTTGGCATTCAACACAGAGTGGGGGATTTTTATTTGCTAATAAATGAAAATGAGTAAGATGAGTATGACAAATTCGTAGTCTGGCAAGCATTACTTCTTCTCTGCGACTCTCTCTTTCTCTGATGCTGGATTGCCATATTTGTGGATTATGGTTTTATTTCCTGTAGTTTATTGTTGACTTCATTTTTCCATATCTGAGCCCATTCATTTTCACTTTCTCTAACAATGATTGGACTAAAATCAGTGTGTGGGACTATCGTTGTTCTATTTGGCAGTTCTGATGCTAACAGCTGCACTGTCTGCGTTTTCATTGCATTCTATTCCGCAGTGTCCTGGGATTCAGCAAACAGTTATATCAGAGCGTTTCTTTTGACAGAGATTGATTAGAAAGCCAATTTCTTGCAAGAGAGGATGACGAGAATGTCATTTACCCTGTATGGCTGAGATAGCACTGAGTGAATCCGAATATATTAGGACAGAGAATGATGACTGTGGACATATTTTATGTAATGTAAGCTGGATAGCATATAGTTCTGCAGAAAGTATGCTGCACTCGATTGGAAGGGATTTTGAGATTACATACGAAGGGAATACAGCTGCTGCACCTACATGTGATTGGGACTTAGGCCCATCTGTATAGACAATGAGTTTCCCAGTGTGTTCCCAAGTATAGTTGGCATGTCATCATCATCAGCCATTTTCAATCCACTGCAGGATGAAGGCCACTCCAGCAACTTTCCAGTTCCTTCTGTTTTGAGCACTGGCCATCCATTTACTACCCAAAAACTCATGAATTTCATCTATCCACCTCCGCCTTTGTATTTAAGGTTTTCTTGGGTACCATTCTGTTATTTTCTTAGTCCATCTGTCATCATGTCTTCGAGCTATGTGTCCTGCCCAAGACCATTTTAGTTCTTTAGTTTTGATAAGAATGTCCTTTACTTGAGTTTGCTGCCTAATCCATGTGTTTCTCTTCTTCTCTAACAGTCTGATTCCCAATATAATTCGTTCCATTCTTCGCTGTGTAGTTCTCACTTCTCTTCCATTCTTTTGGTGAGTGCCCAAGTTTCACTTGGGCACTCACCAAAAGTTTCATAAGTTTCATAAGTCATGGTGGGGAGTATAACAAGTTTCATAAGTCATGGTGGGGAGTATACATTGATTCATTATTTTACGTTTCAGACAAACTGGGATATTGCTCTTCAGTATGTGACTATATTTCCTGAATGCTATCCATCCAAAATTTATTCTTCTCTTGACTTCCAGCCATTTATCATTATTACAGCTAATAACTTGTCCCAGATAAGTATATGACTCCACCTTTTCAATTACTGCTCCTTCAATCATTATTTCCCTTTCCGTGGCATACTTCTTCATCATTACTTTTGTTTTAGCCATATTCATCTTTAGTCCAAAATCCTTACTAACTGTGCATAACTGATTAAGATTTTCCTCTAATTCTTTGGGATCGTGGCTTATGACCACAATGTCATCTGCAAATCGTAAATGGTTTAGGTACTCTCCGTTCACATTGACTCCTTTCTGCGACCAGTCTAATCTTCTGAAAGCTTCCTCAAGGGCAGCAGTAAACAGCTTCGGAGATATTGTGTCTCCTTGTTGAACTCCTTTCTCGATTTTAAATTTGCTACTGTCTTTGTCTAGTCTAATAAAGGAGGTAGCACTCTCATATATTTTCTTCAAAATCATAATATATGGGGTATCTATGCCTTGTTTTTCCAGTGCCCGAAACATTGCCTTATGCTGTATGGAGTAAAATGCCTTTTCATAATCCACAAATGACAGGCATAATGGTGTTTTATATTCATTTGCTTTCTCCATTAGCTGTGATATTACGTGAAGGTGATCTATAGTTGAGAATCCTGTCCTAAAGCCAGCTTGCTCTTTCTGTTGATTCTCATCAAGTATTCTTTCTAATCTGTTAGTAATGACCATTGTGAACAACTTGTAGATGTGGGATAACAAGCTAATTGTTCTATAATTTCCAATTTCTGATTTATCTCCTTTCTTATGCAGCAAAACTATGATTGCATTATTCCACTGCTTAGGTGTCACACCTTTTCTAATGCACTTTGTGAAGAGCCTTGCCAGTTTTTGTGTTATGTCTCTTCCTCCCAATTTTAACAACTCTACAGTAACTTCATCTTTCCCCGGGGCTTTCCGATTCTTCATTTTCTTCAATGCATGTTCTACCTCATCAGGAAGAATATCGGGTATGTCGTATGTGTTGCTACTTTGCAATCCATCTTCCCCACTGCTGGTATCATTCCCTCGCTCCTTGTATAATTTTCTATAATAGTCTTCTGCTATTTGAATTATGCCTTCTCTGCTGTTTATAAGTACACCATCGCTATTCTTCAGTTTCAGTATCATTTGTCTTTCTGTATTACTGCTCATGGCTGCTGATTTAAATCCTTTTTCCTTAATGCTTGTTCTACTTTTCTTGTGTGAAATCTTCTTATGTCCTCTCTGAGTCTCTTTCTTATGGCTTTGCATAACTCAGTATACTCAATTTTCTCCCTGTCAGTGTTTTTCTTGCTCTTCATTTGTCGTCTTCGGTTCATCATGACAAGTGTTTCTTGACTAATTTTTTCTTCATTGGATTTCTGTTTCCCTATAGGTTTCTTGGGCTTTATCACTTTCAGAAAGTTGTAATATTCCTCGTCGATATCTTGGTCCTGAGCAGTCTGCAGAAGCTCAAACTTGTTCTTAAGTTCCAGTACATACTGCTTTTTCTCCTCCTCTGTTATCTCAAAGACTTTTGTATTATTTACTCGAGTCAGTTTTTTCCTTTTCTTTCCTACATCTATATCAAGTGTACATCTTACCATTCTGTGATCACTTCCAACCTTTCCATTTACCTTATTTCCATTTACCTTATTCAGGACGGTAACATCATTCACAATATATCTTCTGTTAGTGAGGATGAAGTCGATTTCATTAGTTGTTAATCCATTTGGACTCATCCATGTCCACATTCTGTTCACCCTTTTCTTGAAAAAAGTGTTCATTACTGACAGTCTTTGAGATTCTGCAAAATCCACAAGTCTTTCACCTCTTTTGTTTCTTTCACCAATTCCAAAATTTCCTATATTCCTCTTTCTGCACTGTTTTGCCTTTTTCCAACCTTAGCATTGAAGTCCCCATAATAATAGTGTAGTGGGTTTTCTGCTCATCTAGAAGACTCAATTTCGGTGTACATTTCTTCAACCTCTTCATCATCATGGCTCGATGTTGGTGCATAAATCATTATAATCTTTAGCTTGTACCTCTTAGAAATCTTGAGTATGAGTCTTGACACCCTTGGTGATGTACTTTTGAATTCCAAAATGTTGTTTTTAAAATATTTATGGACCAGAAACCCAACTCCACCTTCACTCCATGGCATGTAACTGTCAGATATTAAGTGGTGTAATGGTATTTTTTGACCACTCAGCAAAATATAGATCAATTAGCATTAGCAAGGGCACATGATGCAGGAAAGCAAGCTTATATAGCATCAGCCAAAAAAAAAAAAAAAAAACCCCTTATTTCACCCATCGCTTTGCTTCAATTATTTGTCAAGTTCTGCCTTGAATCTATTTAAGCAATCAACTTCTACAGATGGAAGTCTGTTCCAACAATCAACCACCCGCTGGCTAAAGGTAAACTTTCGCACATCTATCCTACAACCATCTTTCCTCAATTTGAATTTATACCCTCTCAGGTGATTATTCTGAGCAAAGGAAGAATCCCATCAGCATTGAGCATGCTCAAACCATTCAAGGCTTTATACACCTCAATCAGGTCACCTCGCAGGTGCCTGGTCTCCAGACACTGTAATTTGTAAAACTTAAGCCTTTCTTCGTAAGAAAAACCCTTTGTTCTGTTCACTAATCTTGTTGCCCTTCTCTGTACTTGTTCCAACAGCTCTACATCCTTCTTAAAATGAGGCCTCCAGACCTGTATACAGTACTCAAGATGTGGCCTGACCATTGCCTTATACAAGGGGATAATCACCTCCTTATCCCTACTAGAAAAATTCTGGTATATCATTGACGAGACACCATGAGCTACTCTTTCAGACCATCTGCACTGTTCAGAAAACTTCATATCTGCCTGCACAATTACCCCCAGGTCCTTTTCATTCTAGTAGTAGTGGCATGTGATGCAAGAAAGCAAATGTATGAGCTTATGCAGCATCAGCCAAAAAAAAAAAAATCACACCATTCCCTCCAAATGCCTGTCCAGTTCCTCCTTAAATTTATTCAACCTATCAATTTCCACGACAGATGGAAGTTTGTTCCAGCAATTAACCACCCGCTGGCTAAAGGCAAATTTCCACATATCTATTCTACATCTGTCCTTTCTTAATTTGAATTTATGACCCCTTAGGTTCGTAATCTGAACAAGTGGAAGGATCCCATTAAAATTCTGCGTGCTGAACGGCCTTATACACCTTATATCAGCGTGCTCAAGGCCTTATACACCTCAATCAGATCACCGCGCAGGTGCCTAGTCTCCAGCCACTGCAATTTGCAGAACTTAAGCCTCTCTTGATAAGAGGATCACTTCATTTCCCTCACCAATATTGTTGCCCTTCTCTGTACACGCTCAAGTAAATCTACCGCTGTCAGCGTGGTACCACAGAGTTGATACATTACTCTGGTGTTACTGCTTCCCATATGCAGTACTTTACATTTGTCAATGTTAAACTTCAGTTGCCGCCTCTCAGCCCATCTGCTAAACTTTTCTAGATCCTGTTGCAGCAATGTACTGTCATTAACAATCCTGCCAACCTTCGTATCATTTGCAAACTCGGACATTACACATGATATACCATCATCAATATCATTTATAAATACAGAAAACAACAATGGACCCAACACTGAACGCTGAGGGACTCCACTAATAACATTAGTCCACGAAAAGCAGTGTCCATTGATTACCACACTCTGTCTTCTCCCACTCAACCATCATTTATCCATAGCAGCAATTTGCCTTCCAATGCCACAATGCTCCAATTTGTGCAGCAGTCTTCCATGAGCAACAGTATCAAAGGCCTTTCTAAGATCCAATCATATGATATCAAAGTTATTCTTTACATCCAGTTCTTTTGTGACTACATCATAGTATCCAATCAAATTAGTCAGATAAGACTTACCCTTAACACACCCATGCTGTGTCTGAGCTATAACTGAAGTCTTGTCTAGATGATCCTGCCATGCTTCTTTAACCAGTGCCTCCATTAATTTCCCTGGAACAGAAGTTAAACTAACAGGTCTGTAATTACCTGTGTCTCCCTTTGATCCTCCTTTGTGGATTGGGGTCACATTTGCACATCTCCAGTCCATGGTTACCTCCACTGAGTCCAGGGAAGCTCTCATAATTATGGCTAAGGGTTTGCTTACTTCCTTTGCCGCCGCCTCTAATATAACTGGATAGATTCCATCCACCCCAGGTGCCTTTCTTATGTTTATCTTCAACAATTTCTCCTCCACTTTACTCTCAGTTATTACAAGATTATCTAGCTTACTGCCAGAGTTGAATACAATTTTGGCATTCCCCTCCCTGAATAATTCCTCATGTGTGAATCTAGATGCAAAATATTCATTTAGTTGGTTAGCCACCTGAGCAGGATCATCAAAAGGTGAACCATCGATATCAAGTGGACCAATTTGATTCATCCCCTTCCTTCTAGAGTTTACATAAGTAAAGAACTCTTTGCTGTTTTTCTTTGCATCCTTTGCCATAGATTTCTCGTAATCTGCATTCGCCTGCCTAACATACTTTGTAACTTGGTTACAGACCACCTTATATCTATCATAAGCTTTTGTGTCACATGTTAATTTATATATAATATCGGTGTAAATACACCATAGTTAACCCATAGATTTGAGCTACGATTGTAGCGTAGAAGGCATCGTTTTAATTGTATCTCATAATGTGGTTGCCTTCACAACAAGATAGCTACTATTGAATTACTTCAAATAAATAACGCTTCTCTAGTAGAGAAGGCTACTGTTATTTATTTTCAGCGTACCACCACCCAGACGATCGTTTCGAAGCTTTTTGGCTTCGTCATCAGTGGGCGGGTAGGTAATACAACAAGCCATCTCAGTTGCGAAGTTATATCCACATTATGAGAGATGCCAGAAGGGTGTGGTGGTAATGTATTTGGAAAATTAAATGCACTAGGCATAATCCTTATGGGTTTTGATAATTAACTATAAAATATCGGTGTAAATACACCATAGTTAACCCATGTATCCCATGCATTTTTATTCTGTCACATGTCTAATTAGTTCATTTGACATCCATTTAGGCCTAAACCTTGAACAATATTTCTTAGTTGGTATGTAAAGCCTAATAGCTTCCAAGATAAGTTCTTTGAATGCTTCCCATTTTGAATTTGTTGTTGGTAACATCATCAGTTGGTCCCACTGTATAGAATTTAAATACTGTCTCAGACCACCCTAGTCACCTTTATGAAAGCCAAAACCCTTCCCTTTACCCTCGATGGTAGTTACCTCTTTGAGTAAATCCCACTTCAGCACACTGTGATCACTGCCACCTAGTGATTCCTTTATCTGCAGATTCTTGATGAATGAAGAATCACTACCAATAATTCAGATCAAAAGTATTACTCCTAGTTGCCTCCCGAACATGCTGCTGTAGAAAACAATCATCCAATAAATCCCCAAAAGCTTTGCTAGTGTGTGTGTGTGTGTGTGTGTGTGTGTGTGTGTGTGTGACCAACCCACAAATTCCAGTCTCCTGAAAATTAAAATCCCCCATTATAGGACACTCTGATTTAACAGCCCACTCTATTTCTCTGCACAATTGCTCATTATACTCATCAGATTCATTTGGCCTATAACACATACCTACTCTTATTTTTTCTTTCCCAGTGCTTATGTCACACCACACTGCCTCCACATTGCATTGTCCACCAACATCAATTGGATGCACTTACTGAGATTTTGTGTGTTTCTTAAATAACAGCATAACCCCTCCTCCCTTTCTGTCCTGTCTATCCTTTTTGTACACATTGTACTCACCAAATTCCAGTTCTGCACTGCTTATGTCTGTGTGACACCATGTCTCTGATATCCCAACAATATCTGCCTTTGATGTCTTGACGAGCACTTCAAGCTCATCGAATTTATTAACTATACTCCTAGCATTGGTGTACATGCACCTGTTTCTACTCTTAAGTTGCCCTAACACAGTCCATGTATTTACTTGCTCCACTAACTCCCAGCAGTCCTGGAAATCCCCCATTGCCTTGCTTTCCAGGTTGCTGCTCAATTGCATTTCAATAGAAATAGTGCAAGAATCACTTTTACTTCTGTCAGCGGCTACTGTTAATCTATTACCCTATAATCTTGAGAGAGGCGGCAAGCGAGTGCATTGAACCACTGAGGCTGGTTATGCGAGCATCACTAGACTCTGGGGAGATTCCCTTGGATTGGAAAAGTGCAAATGTATCTCCCATACATAAGGGTGGCTCTAAAAGTGAAGTGGGAAATTATCGACCTGTCAGTCTGACTTCAGTAGTAGGGAAAATCATGGAGGCAATGATCAAGGGTGGAATTCAGGATCATTTGGATCGAATTGAAATTCTCAAGGATACTCAGCATGGTTTTGTAAAGGGAAAATCATGTTTAACAAATCTGGTTCGCTATTTCGAAAGGGTCACTCACGAGCTGGATTTAGGGAATAATTTCGACATTGTTTATTTAGATTTCAGCAAAGCTTTTGACTCAGTCCCACATGAGCGGTTGCTTTATAAGCTGGAACAGGTTGGAATCACTGGGAAAATCCTTAGATGGATAGAAGGATGGCTTCAGGGCAGGAGGCAGAGGGTTGTGATAAATGGCTATTCCTCAGATTGGGTTGATGTAAGAAGTGGGTTCCCCAAGGATCAGTATTAGGACCACTGTTGTTTTTAATTTTCATAAACGACATTGATGAAGGGATAGAGGGCGTGATGTCTAAATTTGCAGATGATGTTAAAATTGGTAGAGTAGTTAATGATCACTGTCAAGCTGAGCTTCTTCAGAGAGACCTAGATAGACTTCAAGAATGGTCAGAAAAATGGCAGCTGTGCTTTAATCCAACAAAGTGTAAGGTATTACACCTGGGAAACAGTAATCCCAAAATAACTTATTCACTTGGTGGAGTTCAACTAAACCCAGTACTGGAGGAAAGGGATTTGGGTGTTACGATACGGTCAGACATGAAATTCTCTGAGCATTGTAAACAGGCTGCAAGGAAGGCCCATGGTGTCCTATCGATGATCTATCGAACTTTTGCAAGTAGAGATAGGGACGTGATAATCCCATTATATAAGGCTTATGTTAGACCACACTTGGAATACTGTGTTCAAGTATGGAGACCGCACCTAAAGAAAGACATCGAGCTTCTTGAAAGGGTGCAAAGAAGGGTAACTCGCCTGGTGAGATCGGCAAAAGGGCGTCCTTATGAAGAAAGACTTCGAATATGTAGGTTGCAGAGTTTGGAAACTAGACACCTTAGAGGAGATTTGATTGAGGTATTTAAGGCTCTGAGAGGCATCAGTAAAATGAATGAGGACAAAATTTTCAAGATTATAAATGATGCTAGAACTAGGGGACATAAATTCAAGTTACGGGGGGAAATGTTTAGATTGGACTGCAGGAAGTTTTATTTTAGCCAGCGAGTTATAAATTACTGGAATAAGTTGCCTTCATGGGTGGTAGAGGCCGACAGTTTGGGGAAATTCAAAGGTCATCTGGATAGTACTTTCGGGTAAGGGAAGCGCATAGGATGATAGGATTAATTTCCTTTTTATTTCATTTTATTATTTTTATTTATTTATTAATTATTATTATTTATTTATTTATTTAATTTTTGTTTTTATTATTGTTTTGTTCGGATTTTTTTTTTTTTTTTTTTGGCTGGTGCAGCACAAGCCATAGGCTTTCTTGCACCATACGGCCGTTGCTAATACTAATACTAGTCCGTGTATCCCCCCCAAGCTAGCAGTTTTCCGACCCATCTAACTCTGCCTCGATAGCATCAACAAATATTCTTGCACCCTTTCTATTTAAGTGTATCCCATCATCCCTGTAGAAGCAGTCTCTCCTGTTAACAAGCACAGACCAGGCTGAGAAAAATCTACCTCTTGAGCCTTGCACAATCTCTCCAGGGCCAAATTGATCTACAAGGCTCTCATCATATACTCCCTCCTATCGTGTCTGGGCAGAATTGCAGACACTTTCAAATTCAACTCTAACTCGTGGCTTTTTTTCAGCATTGACTTGTACTTGTTAAGTAATTCCACCGGTCTGCTACTCTTAATATCATTAGTGCCAACGTGTACAACAATATTACCCTTTGTACCCTTAAAAGATGATATCCGCTCTACAACGTCATCAACTTTGCCCCTGGCAGACATACCCTGGTCCTGTTCCATATATCCTTTTTGCACAATATGTTCCCCGTTTCCCTGACAACAGAGTCACCTACAACAACTAGTTCCTTTGGGACCATCGCATTCTGCCTTGGGGTTTGCCGCTGTGTTGCAATGTCTGTATCATGTCTATCTCATGGAGGCAAAGGCATATTTTTACTTTCTGCAATTTTATTGAGGTTGATTTTCCACTTCTGTATTACTTCTTGAAGATGTATCCCAGAAGGCCTAGGTTCATTAGGCTTGAATTCACAGTGTTGGCCAAAGAGGATCATTGGATTATACCCAACAGGGGTGAGTTTGAAGGTTTCTTATTTTGTCAGCGTATTGGCAGAGTATGCGTTGTCTTCTAAGATAAAGCAGAGGGTCATGTGCTTCTACATACAAGCTTTGCATTGGTGAGGTTCTGTAGGCACCTAGTGCAGATCGCAGGGCACTGTGTTGGATGGTGTTCAGAGACCATAAGATGCCTTTTTTTAGCTGAAGCATATACTATAGCTCCATAATCTAATCGTGACAAGATTAGAGCACGATATAAATTCAGCACTGACTGCCTGTTAGCACCCCAAGAAGTTAAGGATACTGCAAGAAGGATGTCTAATTTATGAAGGCACATAGTTCGCAGGTAGGTTATATGCTTATGAAAATTAGGTTTGGTGTCTAAAATCAAACCCAATAGTCTTATGGAGTCGGTCATCAGTATTTCTCTGCCTTTCAGTTTTAATACAGGTTCTGGATGAAGCGATCGTAATTTACATATGTGTATTGCTGCTGTTTTCTCCTCGGTTAATTGATAGCCATTACATTTTGTCCAAGTTTCAATTTTGGTTATTGCTAACTGTAGTTGTCTTTCAATGATAGCCATGTTTGATGATTGACAGGAAATAGCAAGATCGTCTGCATACATATAAGTTTTCACTGTAGCTGGGATGACTCGTGTAATGCTACTGGTACGTAATACAAAAAGTGTGGCACTTAAAACACTGGCTGACAAGAAAAATGACAACTATAACCTGCACAAGAAGCTTAAAGAAGCTGGAAACATCTACAAACTGGCTCCTATCCCAAGCTTATATACGGACAACAATCAACCTATACTAAGCAAACAAGCCAAACTCGACACCTGGAAGAGCTATATATACAATCTATTCGGCACCAACAGAAAACCGGCAGAAACGCAACAACAAACACAGGAAGACAATCTCCGCATATTAACATCTGAAGTGGAACATGCCAACCGAATAACAAAGCCAGGCAAGGCCTGTGGACCTGATCAGATTCATGTGGAACTGCTGAAACAACTAGACTACAGCAACATCCAACAACTAACGAAATGGTTCAGTCAAATCTACAACAACAACGACATTCCATCCGAATGGCTCCAATCCATCTTCGTGGCCCTACCAAAAAAGGCTACTAGCCGGAAATGCGAAGATTTCAGGCTGATCAGTCTAATGAGCCAGGTGCTAAAAGTCTTCCTCAAGATGATTCAGCAAAGGATAAGATGTAAGTGTGAAAGTGCACTAGGAAACACACAGTTCAGATTCTGCAGGGGACTAGGCACCAGGGAAGCAATTTTCTGTTTACAAATATTGCTACAAAGGTGCTATGAACATCAAAAAGACGTGTATATATGTTTTATTGATTACGAGAAAGCCTTCGATTCAGTAGACCATGACCGTCTAATTGACCAACTCTCTACTGGAATCAAACAGCCCGGCTTCGCTATGACAACGACCTGACAGACCCAATTCCAATAAAAAAAGGCATCCGGCAAGGCTGCCCATTATCTCCTATTCTTTTTAACATCTATTCGGAAATGATCTTCGACCAAACACTGGCTGACAAGAACATCGGCATAAAAGTTAACGGACACTACATCATTAACTTAAGATATGCCGATGACACAGCACTAATAGCGGATTCAGAACAAGATTTACAGACCATCTTGAACGAAGTGGACATAGAAAGCCAAGCATGGGGGCTACGAATCAACAAAAAGAAAACAAAGGTGATGAAGGTCAGCAGGACTGCAAGCAAAATCACGATCAAACTAAACAATGAAAAATTGGAGCAAATACACCGCTTCAAGTATCTCGGAGTACTCATTGATGACCAGCTGAACCATGAGGCCGAAATCAAAAGCAGAATTGAACAAGCAGGCAGGCATTCACCAAGTGGAAAACCCTCCTCACCGACAGAAGCTTGAACATCATGCTCAAATCACGCACATTGAAATGCTACATCTGGCCAATACTGCTCTACGGTGTAGAAACCTGGACTCTAACATCAGCCACTACAAAAAAGCTCCAGGCCTTCGAAATGTGGCTCTACCGAAGAATATTGAAAATCCCGTGGACAGCCAAGATAACCAACGTAAAGGTCCTGCAGGACATGCACACGGAACTGGACCTGCTCAAAACCATCATCAGCAGGAAATACAAATACCTAGGTCACATCGCTAGGAACCAACAAAAATATTACCTACTACCACTCATCCTGGAGGGAAAGATTGAAGGCAAGAAACGCCCAGGCAAACCGAAAATGGCATGGCTAGATAACATCAACACCTGACTTCACATGACAACAGCACAAATTCTACACACAGCGCTAGACAGAGAACAATATCAAAACGAAGTCGCAAACGCCATTCGGCAGCATTAAAGAAGAAGTGGCACTTAAAATCGATCCCTGAGGTACTCCTTCTTCTTGCGTGTGAATTTTGGACAGCTCATTCTAGAATTTTACTTGAAAGGTCCTGAGGTGAAGAAAATTCTGAATGAATCTAGGCAGATTACCTCTCAGTTCAAAGTTGTATATCTCCAGGTTGTGTCGATTTGGAAATATCAAAAGTTATGATTACCATGTGATGTTTTTGGATAAAAGCATTTCGAACATGAGCTTCAACGTTGATATGGACATCAGTTGTATACCTGTTACGGCGGAAACCAAATTGGTGGTGTGTTATAGCATCTTGATCTTCAATAATCCAGAGAAGTCTCCTGTGAACTATCTTTTCTAGTATCTTTCCTAAACAGCTGGTCAATGATATAGGGCCGCCTCCACAGCCAGTTGGGCAGGAGCAGCAGTGCATAGCACACGCTTCTTGATTAGACCGGGGTTCGAGACCGTGACCACAAAATACAGAGGATGAGGAAAGGTCAGGGAATGACCACCGCATATCCCCAGAGCAATATGGCCTTAGTTGCTAATGCTCCTAAAAACCAAATAGGATGATAACTGTTGGGGGAGGAAGCATCTTTCCCCAGTTTTGCTATGGCTACCACTATTGACTGATGCCATATATCAGGGTAAACATTCTCTTCAAAGATTCTGTTGTAAAATTTTAATAGTGTAAATTTTGAGGTGGAGCTGAGGTGGCGAAGCATTATGTAATAAATGCCATCTGGCCCAGCAGAACTATTTCGAGAACTCTGAAGAGCTTCAATGAGTTCAGTAATAGTGAACGGAAGGTTATAGGAATGTGACTGGTTTGTACTGAAGTTAATTTTATATTTTTCTACAGTCATTTTTGTGTGTCTAAATGAAGCTTCACAAGACTGAGAGGATGAAGTGGCAGTGAATGTTTCTGCTAATGCCTCTGCAATATCAGTTGGAGAAGAAATATCCATTCTTTTCCAAGACTGGAATTGGGGCCGAAGTTTGTTGGAACTTTCCACTGAGGATAAGGATCTTTCTCCTGATTATTCTAGGGTCAGTGTTCTGCAGATGGTAGAAGTGAATCGAATCCATGCATCCTGTTGCTTTCCTACGAATTCGGTGTGCTTCAGCTTTCAGACGTTTATAATTTATAAGGTTTTCTAATGTAGCATTTCGGCGAAAAATGCCCCAAGCTTTATTTTGTCTTCTTTTGACAAGAAAGCAATCTCTTGTCCACCGACCATTATATCTTTGTTTGGTAATATCTGATTTTGGTATTGCAGTGGTAGCAGCTCCAAGTAGTTCTACTATATGCCTAGCGGCATTATTAATAGATGTAGTAAGTATCAGATGGCTATCAAATTGGATGATACTAGAAAACTGTTCCCAGTTTGCTCAGTGGAAATTTCACGTAATTCGTTGGTTGGAGGCATAGTTTGTATTTGTCTGTACAGTCAGTCCTCGCATAACACGTGTTATGCGAGGACTGAATTCGATCATACACAATTTATAAATAGGGGACTGATATCTTATATAACACGAACCGAACTCGCTTATGCACGATTCACCTTTGTGTTTACAAGAAATGGTAGTCGAAAGCAGAATCACCCCAACCAAACGCAACACGATAGGAATGAAGAGAAGATTCTGAAAATGTATTTATGTTTTTTATTTCAGTGAAGGGGAAACACATTTCACCATAATAACATAAAAACCAACACAATTCCAGCTATCAGTATAATCGCAAATGCAATTAGATCGAGTTTACTACCAGTTTATAACAGATTCCACTAGCAGAAACGCAACTGGAAATTGTTTTTATTGTTTTATGGTAGTAACCCCTAAAAATGTGAGGTGTTAATAGTGTATCTCTCCCTTTACTGTGTTGTTTATTCAGTTGCTACACGTGCACAGCTTTGTTTGTGTATCAAGCGTGCCTCCTAGTTTTGTAATTGTGCTTTATTCCCTAAAAATGAGTAAAATACTTAAAAAGGTGTGAAAAGGAAGCGTCCTGGTGAAGACACTGCAAATTCAGAGAGAAAAAGAAAAGAAAAGCAATATCGATAAACAGAGGTGGACTGGGTCAAAAATTCTTACCCGGGAAAATTTGTAGTGGCCTCATACTATGGTTTATGGCCAAAATCACACCGGCCTCTGGCCCACCGGGGTATCCCCCGGTAAGGCTTATGGCCAGTCCGCCTCTGTCGATAGAGAAAAAATATGAAATTGTGAAACGCTTTGAGCGAAATGAAAGAACATGTGATATTGCACGTGCTACAGACCTAAATGAGGCAACGCCAAGAATTACAAAGAATGCAGAGAAAATAAAAACAACTTTCATAGCAGGAACAACTTAAAGTGTAATTAAAATCCATCAGATTAAGACACAAAGAATCGAAGAGATGGAAGGGCTGTCATCTGTTTGGATAGAAAATCAAACAAAAAACAAGTTTGCTTACAATAGAAGCAAAAGCATTAGCAATATTACATAATAGTCTAATTGTGTTTGGTAATGTTTTGGTTACAAATGTGTGTTCAATCTTGGGTGGTCGGCACCTAACCCTATTTTTCCCATAGGGCCTGTTGTTTATATTGCACGATTTTGCATTGCACGAGGGTTTCTAGGAACACAACTATCATGCTATACGAGGACTGACTGTATTTTGCAAATTATGGGAAAGATCACTGTTGTGAAGGTTAGTTAATACTGTCCACTCAAGGCTAGGATAAATGGATGAGGAGCATATGGACAGGTCAAGAGCACACACACACTGTGTGTGTGTGTGTGTGTGTGTGTGTGTGTGTGTGTGTGTGTGTGTGTGTGTGTGTGTGTGTGTGTGTGTGTGTGTGTGTGTGTGTGTGTGTGTGAGTGAGTATTCAGCAGTGCTAAGTGATGACTATCGAGTACAGTTTCAATCATCCGCCCTCTCCGATCCATGCTTGCAGAACTCCACAAAGGATGCTGAGCATTTAGATTACCTAGAAGGCATACAGATTGGGGTAATTGGTTCAGTAAATCATCGAGTTCTGCAGGGGAACATGAAACGTTTGATGGAATATAAATAGAGACAATAGTGAATGCAATGCCAAGAACAATGCGAACGGCTACTGCTTCTAGAGTGTTGTAAAGCTGAATCGATTTGGATGGTACGTTTCTATGAACTGTAGACAAATGCTTGCATTTGTCAACAGGATCGTGCAGGTGTATTAAATATTTTAATTCATCAAAATTGCTTCTTAGGCCTCTACAATGATTGAATGATTTTCTGCATTAATTGGGTTTAGGTTAGGTGAATTAGTCTGATCATTTAGTTTTCCCTCGATCCTGTTTATGTTTTTCACGTTTTGGAAAAACTGGACGAGTGATATCCATCATCAGCATGTAGCTGGAGAACTGTATCTTCATTATCTGACTTCTAATCAATTTCCATAGTTTTATCAGTAGGTTTATTCTGTGTAAGGTGGCCATCTTTCTCTTTTGTTAGCATTCCTGACTTGAAGGCATTGTCTTGTTGTGGTTTGGATGGTTTTGTATTAGTAGAATTTGATGTACTTATTGTCTTTGTTGCTGTCAGTGTCTCACCATACGTCAGGATGGATCTGGCCCATTGGACAAGAGATAATTTAGGAGGAATTGTAATATAAATCTGTGCTGAAACCTCTTTAGCATTTTTAACTGCATTAGAGTATGATTTGGAAGGTATCATGTTTAATATCTAATATCTGTTTTCTTGCTTCTTGGTATGAGACATTTTTCTCTACCTTGTACTTCAATATTTTCTTACCCATCTTCCATGATTCACAAGTTCTTGAATATGCAGGGTGAGCACTCTGGAAGTTGGGACACTTTGGTGTTGCTGCTGTGCATTCAGTTTGGGAGTGGTCCGGAGAGCCACACGAAGGGCAAATGGCCTTTCCTTGACATGCTGTTTGAGAATGCCCATACTTCTGACATTTAAAGCATCTAAGTGGATTTAGAATGTATGGTTGGATCTTACAGGAAAGGTAGCCAGCTTTAACTGATGCAGGAAAATTTGGAGTGTTAAAGGTAAGGATTACATTTCTTGTTTAGTCTTAATTCTTTTAGCACTGATGACACATTGTGCCCTAAGTTCTTCAGCAATTTCATCCTCGGTAACATCAAGGAGGTCCCATTCCGAAATGACCCCTTTTGAGGTGTTTAAAGTTCTGTGTGGGGTAACAGAAATGGGAAGGCCTCCAAAGGTCATTTTTGCTTCAGGAACTGCCTAGATTCATTTAGGTTCAATGTTTCTACAAGGAGGTCTCCTGAGCGAAGTCATTTGACCATTTTAGGAGTACCTGCTACAGTTTCTATGCTTGTCTGCACAAGAAATGGAGATAAACTGTTAATCGGTTTTGTTGACAAAGAATGCAGAATTAAGAAAGCTAAATCAGATGAAAAATCATCTTTTTTAATTCTTTTTGTTTGAGATGATTCAAGTTCATGTGAGCACGTAGGCTTTACAGATGATGATATTAAAGGATCCATGTTTGCTCCTTTTCACCCAGAGTATTGAATTTATACTCAGGTTACCAGCCCTGCCAACTGGAGGCAGGAGAAGTGCCCCCAGTGACCAAGCGATAAGAAGTTAGTGGTTACTGAGTTAGAGAAGTTAGTTATATAAATACAAAAGAAAGGTGTATTTCCTTTCTTGGTATAAAGCTTGCCTCTTTATTTAGAAGGAGCCAAAAATAAATAACTTTGAAAGAAAAGACTAGAAATCTCTTAAACTACTCGTTTATAGAAAGGATGTTTTCAAATCGCTTTTGGAAAATTGCTAGATCATTCACTTGGCAACTGCAGGTGGCAACTGAAGTTTAACATTGATAAATGTAAAGTACTGCATATGGGAAGCGGCAACCCCAGAATAACGTATCAACTCTGTGGTACTCCACTGACAGTGGTAGAGAATGAAAAGGACCTGGGAGGTAATTGTGCAGGCAGATATGAAGTTTTCTGAGCAGTGCAGATGGTCTGCAAGAGTAGCTCATGGTGTCTTGTCAATGATATACAGGAATTTTTCTAGCAGGGATAAGGAGGTGATTATCCCCTTGTATAAGGCGATGGTCAGGTCACACCTTGAGTACTGTATTCAGATCTGGCGGCCTCATTTTAAGAAGGATGTAGAGCTGTTGGAACGAGTACAGAGAAGGGTAACAAGATTAGTGAATGGAACAAAGGGTTGCTCTTACGAAGAAAGGCTAAAGATTTGCAAATTACAGTGTCTGGAGACTAGACACCTGCGAGGTGATCTGATTGAGGTGTATAAAGACTTGAATGGTTTGAGCATGCTCAATACTGATGGGATTCTTCCTCTTGCTCAGAATAATCACCTGAGAAAGCATAAATTGAAATTGAGGAAAGGCAGTTGTAGGATAGATGTGCAGAAGTTCGCCTTAAGCCAGTGGGTAGTTGGTTGGTGGAACAGACTTCCATCACTTGTTGCGGAAGTTGATAGCCTAAATAAATTGAAGTCTGAGCTGGATAGGTATTTGAAATGAACGGAGGGGTGAAATGGGAGCGGGTTTTTTTTTTTTTGGCTGATGCTGCATAAGCTTGCTTTCTTGCAATCATATACTTCTACTAATGCTAAAAGTAGAAATATGAAAACAGAAAAATATAAATAAGAAGATAAAAAAATGGGGAAGTAGTCAAATGCAGTCAAAGGCAGCAAATGTTAAACCTAAGCAGATCATGGAAAATAAATCGAGAAACAAAAAATAAGGAAAGAAGGTGAGAGAGGTAGAGTAATAGAAGGGGGATAACTAATAAAATATGCATAATAAGAAATAAATGATTACAAAATTAACAAAAAAAGTTTCCGCACCACTTACAAAACTAACCTCTCATCAGGTGTGATGATATCCAGCTCACAACCCTGGGTTTGTTTGCCAAGCCCATACTCACCAGATGGGAGCCCCTGGGGTGTGATGTATCTGTATTTTTGATGTAAACCACAAGCAAAGGGGTAAGAAGAATAAACAAAAAAAAACTAAAAAGAGTAAAAAATATGCTAAATTAACATAAGAATGGAAAAATATAACTTACATTGCAGATTGTGGCAATCTTCAGGGCAGAATGCACTGGTCCACAGGAGCTAGTTATTGTCTGTGACTCAATTGTCAGGGAGCAGGAAACATATTGTGCAAAAAGGACAGGTGGAAGAGGACCAGGATATGTCTACTAGGGGCAAAAGTTGATGACATTGTAGAGCATATATCTTTTAAGGGCACGGAAGGTGATATCATTGTACACATTGGCATTAATGACATTAAGTGTCTAAGATCTGCGGATTTACTTAACAAGTACAGGTCAATGTTGGAAAAAAGTCGCAAGTTAGGGTTAAATTTGAAAGTCTGCAGTCCTACCCAGACATGATAGGAGGAAGTATATGATGAGAGCCTTGTCAATTAATTTGGCCCTGGAGAGACTGTGCAAGGATCATGGGATAGAATTAATTTCCCCTGGTGGAGAAATTGTGGAAGACTTGTGGGGTAGAATTTTTTTCAACGTTGTCTGTGTTTATTAACAGGAGAAACTGCTTCTACAGGGATGGGATAATAGAAAGGGTGCAAGAATATTTGCTGGATGCTATCGAGGCAATGTCAGGTTGTTGTTGTTATTTTGGTTTTTAGGAGCATTAGCAACTAAAGCCATATTGCTCCGGAGATATGTGGTGGTCATTCCCTGACCTTTCCGCATCCTCCATATTTGGTGTCACGGGCTCAAACCCCAGTCTAATCAAGAAGCAATGTCAGAAAACTGCTAGCTTGGGGGAGGGGGGATCACACACTAATAGATTAACAGTAGCTGCAGGCAGAGGTGGAAATAATTCTTGCCCTGCTTCTATTGGAATGAGCAGCAGATAGGAAAGCAAGTTGCTGGGGATTTCTGGAACTGCTGGGAGTCATGAAACAAGTAAATACATGGGCTGTGTTAGAATAACTAGGAGTAAGAACAGGTGAATGTATACTTGTGTTATCACAAAGATAGGAGAAAGAAAGAATTGGAATTTGGGGAGTAGAATGTGTACAGAAAGGATAGGAAGGGAGGAGGGGTTATGCTGTTAGTTAAGAAACACATAAAATCTAAGGAATGCATCCAGTTGACATAGATGGACAGTGCAATGTTGAGTCAGTTTTGTGTCACATAAGCACTGGGAAAGCAAAAATGGAATTTGCCTTAAGCCAACGGGTAGTTGGTTGGTGGAACAGACTTCCACCCCTTGTTGTGAAAGGTTAATGCCTAAATAAATTTAAGGCTCAGCTGGACAGGGATTTCGAACGAACGGAGGGGTGAAATGGGAATGTTTTTTTTTGGCTGATGCTGCATAAGCTTGCTTTCTTGCATCATATGCCTCTACTAATGCTAATGCTAATGAAGGTAGGAGTGTGTTAGGCCTAATGACTCTGATGAGCACAATGAACAATTATACAGAGATATAGAGTGGGCCATTAAATTAGTGTCTTATAATGGTCGATTTTAACTTCACAGACACTGACTGGAACTTGTGGTTTGGCCACTCACACATTAGCAAGGCTTCTGTGGATTTATTGGGTGACTGTTTTCTACAGCAGCAGCATGTTAGAGAGACAACTACATGGAGTAATGCTCTTAACATTAGCAAGGACACACGTGATGGAAGAAAGCAAGCTTATATAGCATCAGCCAAAAAAAAAAAAAAAAAAACAACACACAGACCCCTCTCATTTCACCCATTCACTTGCTCCAAATGTTTGTCCAGTTCTGCCTTGAATCTGTTTAAGCTATCAACTTCCGCAACGACAAATGGAAGTTTGTTCCAGCAATCAACCTTTTAGTTTTTCCTGTTGTTACGACAGGCAAAACTAAAATCCGAATCGGTTCCAGTGATTAAAAACACCACACATATATATTTTATTAAAGTTCCTTATGTACAACAATGGTATGAACAGTTTATTAACATTTTTAAAAATACAGAATTCAAAATAGTTGCACAACCGATAAGTAAACTTCAGACAATATTGAGGGCAAGGAAACCAACCTCAGTCTCTAACATTGAGCAAACCAATATTGTCTATAACATTGCTTGTGGGGATTGCAACTCCTTTTACATTGGTTCTACCCAAAATTATCTTTCGATGCATTTACAAAAACACAAGGTATCTGTGAGGGCGAAGAGGACAGGTGCATCTGAACTTTCCTTTCACGCCATTCAGAAGAACCACGTTTTTCTGTTTAACGAAGCTAAAGTAATAAATTCACAGAAAGAATATATAAAACTGTTAAAAGCTGAAACACTTGAAATGAAATTAAACTGTTGTTCTATAAACGTACGGAGACCATATACTATTTTGGACTCGTGGACGTTCACGTGCATGTATGAATAGCACGATTCACATTGGTTAACGGTAATAATCTTGTCGCAATGCATCTATTTTAAAGTATAAGAGAGTGGATATTGTTTGTAACTCGTTAATTCTTGTGATCATGGTTTACAACCAAAATACCTGGTCATGTATTAAGAAGTTCAGCCTAAGAATATTTTAATACAATTATAATTTAATATAGTTTTAATACAGTTTAACAATTGTCTTCTCTTTCTGGTCTAACATTGCTGATGGGTTTAGTTGGGGTACGTTGACATGCATCAGCTGCGCTTGGCTCTTCCCTGATAGCAGTTAGCAGACTTTGTGAATAGAAGACAAGTTTAGTTTTACATAATATCATATAATTTAACAATCCTTTAATAGGGATATTAGCATAGGCACATGATGCAAGAAAGCAAGCTTATATAGCATCAGCCAAAAAAAAAAAAAAACCCTTATTTCACCCATCCACTCACTCCAAATGTTTGTCAAGTTCTGCCTTGAATCGATTTAAGCTATCAACTTCTACGACAGATGGAAGTTTGTTCCAGCAATCAACCGTCCGCTGGCTAAAGGCAAACTTCCACACATCTATCCTACAACTGTCTTTCCTCAATTTGAATTTATGCCCTCTAAGGCGATTATTCTGAGCAAGAGGAAGAATTCCATCAGCATTGAGCTTGTTTAAACCATTCAAGGCTTTATACACCTCAATCAGATCACCTCGTAGGTGCCTAGTCTCCAGACACTGTAATTTGCAAAACTTAAGCCTTTCTTCGTAAGAGCAACCCTTTGTTCCATTCACTAATCTTGATGCCCTTCTCTGTACTCGTTCCAACAGCTCTACATCCTTCTTAAAATGTATACAGGTCTGGAGGCCTCATTTTAAGAAGGATGTAGAGCTGTTGGAACGAGTACAGAGAAGGGCAACAAGATTAGTGAATGGAACAAAGGGTTGCTCTTACAAAGAAAGCTTAAGTTTTGCAAATTACATTGTCTGGAGACTAGGCACCTGCGAGGTGATCTAACTGAGGTGTATAAAGCCTTGAATGGTTTGAGCATGCTCAATGCTGATGGAATTCTTCCTCTTGCTCAGAATAATCGCCTGAGAGGGCATAAGTTCGTGTTTTAATACTTAAAGATTTTATATTACATTAACCGGATTAGTTTGATGTGAGCATCAAGTCAAGATTTCCTACAATAAAGGTATGATATCGATCTTATATTTAAACATTGTGAATATACAGGACTAGAAGAGAGACAAGATAGCTTCAGGAATATAGTGTCTTTTGTTAAAGCTTTCTATTAAAGGAAAATTTAACATAAAAAAAAAAAAAATTTTAATGTTTATAATAGATAAAATGAACATTACGAAATTCTCAGAACAATAAATTTACATTTCACATTCAGACACTATATTTAGTTTATTTTATATAGCAACTTAATACGACAGATTATGGTAAAACAAAAAAAAAAAATCATATCTAACACTCGACTGAAGTAATCTAATACGGCTAAATGTACCCAACTAAATTGGCAAAAAATGAAGGGAAGAAATCAACAGATAAGGGAATTACCAATCAGAATTATGTTCTGATGCCGAACAGCTGGATATATCTACTAAGTTACTACTTGCTGTAGACAACTACTCAGTGACTATGTTTCAGCATATAAGTTAGTATTTGCTTCATAACATAATGAAAATTAACACAGGGCAATGTGAAAAATTAACACCATGTACAACTTGTTTTATTTTTTTAAAGTGGCATGATGTTTATGCATTAAGCAGAAAATTAGTATTTTTGTTTTTTTAAGTTTTAATGTTTAAGTTAATAAGAAGCGCAATCACTAAAAATGAGTTTTTATATCTTTTACTCTTTATTTTATTCTACCAAAAGTTTGTATAATTTGCACAACTGTTAACATCCCATTTCATCCTTCATACCGTGGACATCCCACGGTATGAAGGATGACCAAAACTTTATAAGATGGGTGTATAGTCCGATTAAATTGAAAGTGTAGTATGTTAGTCAATTATTCCTTATGCCCATAGTCATGAGGGGTAATAGTCAATTTTTTTTAAAAAAAAATTTCTTAATATAAGACTACGGGCTTCAACCCCTGCTCGCTTTGCTTTCCAATCCGCAAGCACACTTTTATACATAAAATGTAGAGGTATGACAGAGTAAGTCAAATCTTTTCTACATAAAAGACACCTGTCGAAACGCACTGATCGATAACTAATCAGGAAATGACCTATGTAATTATTTACCTGTGCATTTGTTGTGATGTAATTGCCCTACCCCACTTGTACCATGTGACCTGCATCCCTCTTCCCCCATTGGCTACCCTACCACATGACATTCTCAAGGTGTAATAAATATCACTATATAGTATGAATCAGAGCTGTAATAACTCAATATGTTCTACGTTGATAATAATATTAGTAAATAAATAAGAGGAGTTAACCTCAATATAGTACGTGGAACACTTCCGTATGATACCCTCCAGAAATTAAAACGGAAAAAACGAAAAAATCGACAACTTACCGGAACATTAAAGTAAAATATTAATTAAAGTAAAGTAAAAAATTATAGCTAGGCCCATACGGAAGTTACACACTATACTGAACAATCGCTCGGTTCTTTCCGCGTTCGCAACACAAATCAATGATCTAGTATACAACATTTCTTGCGGTGATTGCGACTCGTCTTACCAGGGTTCGACCCGGTTTTCTCTTAATATCCGTGTTAATCAACACGAAGCCTCTGTTCGTGCTTCTCGTTCAGCAGCGTCAGAATTAGCCTTTCATGCCATTAACGAAAAACATACTTTTTTATTTAACGAGGCCAAAATACTTAATGTTCAACGTAATTATACGCGACTATTAATTGCAGAAACCGTTGAAATTAAATTACATGAGAATTCTGTTAATGTTCGGCGGCCATATTTGATCTCCGATGCGTGGACCTTTACGCGCATGCGCGAAGACATATAATCACCATTTAAGTTGCAGGTTTAGCCTGATTCGGTAATTTTCGTTCCTGTGATCACGACAGTCGGTCGAAAAGCATTGTCAGCTTCAGGAAGGAAAATCGTTTTGAATATTTTCGTTAGATTCTTTTAATTGCGTTAATTTGAATTTTAATTGTTTTAAATTGATTTTGAATTGTGTTAAATTGATTATTTAATTATTTATATTTTACTTTAATGTTCCGGTAAGTTGTCGATTTTTTTGTTTTTTCCGTTTTAATTTCTGGAGGGTATCATACGGAAGTGTTCCACGTACTATATTGAGGTTAACTCCTCTTATTTATTTACTAATATTATTATCAACGTAGAACATATTGAGTTATTACAGCTCTGATTCATACTATCTAATTATTTTAAAACTCTTATTGACTATTTCATTCACTTCCTGTCTCTCCAGTAGTAGTATACAATCAATACACACAATTATGGGAGATTTTTTGAATGGCTTGGTACAAAATTACATTAAATCTACACTAAAGTACTCGGCCCAAAATTACCATATTTCTTTCCTAAAATATTGCCTTCAAAACAACATCGTTCCGAAGTTTGCCAGGGTGAATTTAAATCAAAAAATTTCAGGCATAAAACAACTAACACTGGCGACATCACGTAATATTGTTAAGCTTGCCTTAAAATCTAGATATTCGAATAAACAAAAATACCTTTCCCAGGTTAGGAAGCTTCGCGATAAAGTAAAAAATTATCTACACCCGAATGATTGGTCTGTATTGAAGACCTCCATAGATTTGCGACGGGAAGCACAAGGCTCAGAAATAAAAAACAGACACGTTAATAAGTTGCAAACATTATCGAATAGTTCAAGACACGTTTATGCGAATTCTAACACATTGTCGCGAGCCTGCGACCAAGTTCACACGAGTTGGGTGACATCCCCCCCACAGACACATAACGCACTACCTCAGAATATGTCAGCTAGTTCACGAACACCCCCTCACCCAGTATCCAACGAACCGACATATCAACAGGTTACAAATCTTTCCTCGTGTACACTATCGCAGGACCAGATTTCACTTTTATCCAAAGGATTAAATTATAATTTACCACCTCGAAAGCTGCCAAAAAAACAATGCGTAATTGATATTGAATTTGGACTTCGTAGCGTTCCACAAAAAGATGTATTTATTCAACAAGTTAACCAAGTAGTGAATAACATAAAAGAAACGCGACTTCCTAAATTGAATACACATGAAAGTTCAGCTTTACGAGAACTTCGAGAAAATAAGGACATTATTATACAGAGGGCAGATAAAGGAGATACAGTGGTAATACTAGATAAACATGATTATATTAATAAGTTAGATTCAGTTGTGTCTGATACCTCCACTTATCGTGAAGTGGACCAGGCACTGTTTACCAATTTGGTAAATCAATACAATAAAACGTTAACCACATATCGTAAAAACGACTACATTACTATGGTTCAGTTGAAGGAATTGAAGTCCAGAACATACAATATTCCTGCACTTTTCGGTCAAGTAAAATTACACAAGCCTGGATTTCCGATTCGACCTATTGTTTCCTACAGGAACTCGGCATTTTCAACCTTAGCCACACATGTATATAACATTATAAAACCTTTTAGACAGGTTATACAATTTGGGATTAAGAATTACGATACATTATTTAATAATCTGAAAGACTGTAGACTCGGCGACAATGACAATTTATTCTCATTAGATGTTACCTCATTATATACGAATGTAAACGTTGAATACACATTAGATATTATTTGGGATATGTTAAATAAAAACTCGACACCGATTAATTACACGAAGCTGCCTATTAAGGAAATTTTTCACTTAATTAAACTGTTAGTTGAAGCTAACTACATCACCTTTCGAGACAAGGTGTACAAACAAATTTTTGGATTACCAATGGGTTTGAGCCTGAGTGGCTTAATGTCAGAGATCTATCTCTCAACGATTGAACAGATACATTTGACACCTTTTCGTCCCCGTATCACATACTATGGGAGGTATTTGGACGATGTTCTAGTTATTACCGATAGTACTACTATCCAAGACATTTTACATTCGTTTAATAATATTCATTCTAGACTCAAATTTACATTGGAAAGGGAAGATACGGATACAAAGTCATTAAAATAAAATAAAATAAAATAAAAAATAAAATAAAAACTTTCTAAATTTCACGCTTACCCGGGACTCGAACAAAATACAATTTAGCATCTATCGAAAACCCACAAACACCGGTATGCTTCTACATTATAATAGCTACCACCCGTTCACCTACAAAAGATCGATTATCTTTAATCAATTTCTAAATGCCTATAAATATTCAACGACGGATTCTGCTTTGGACTCAGAAATACAAATATTAACTAGCAGATTCTTAAACAGGGGTTATCCCATTAACACAATAAATCGAATTAGGGTAAAAGCTAAGGATAGGATACAAAATACTACACCAATCAACAATAGAAATATCAAAAAATACTTTATTTCTGTCCCACATGTTGAACAGTGGCACAAACAGCTTAACAGATTCTTTAAAGATACCGAATTTAAAATTATAGCTAGGCCCATACGGAAGTTACACACTATACTGAACAATCGCTCGGTTCTTTCCGCGTTCGCAACACAAATCAATGATCTAGTATACAACATTTCTTGCGGTGATTGCGACTCGTCTTACCAGGGTTCGACCCGGTTTTCTCTTAATATCCGTGTTAATCAACACGAAGCCTCTGTTCGTGCTTCTCGTTCAGCAGCGTCAGAATTAGCCTTTCATGCCATTAACGAAAAACATACTTTTTTATTTAACGAGGCCAAAATACTTAATGTTCAACGTAATTATACGCGACTATTAATTGCAGAAACCGTTGAAATTAAATTACATGAGAATTCTGTTAATGTTCGGCGGCCATATTTGATCTCCGATGCGTGGACCTTTACGCGCATGCGCGAAGACATATAATCACTATTTAAGTTGCAGGTTTAGCCTGATTCGGTAATTTTCGTTCCTGTGATCACGACAGTCGGTCGAAAAGCATTGTCAGCTTCAGGAAGGAAAATCGTTTTGAATATTTTCGTTAGATTCTTTTAATTGCGTTAATTTGAATTTTAATTGTTTTAAATTGATTTTGAATTGTGTTAAATTGATTATTTAATTATTTATATTTTACTTTAATGTTCCGGTAAGTTGTCGATTTTTTTGTTTTTTCCGTTTTAATTTCTGGAGGGTATCATACGGAAGTGTTCCACGTACTATATTGAGGTTAACTCCTCTTATTTATTTACTAATAAATATCACTATGTAATTATTAATGCTGCATTCATATAGTAATCTTAGGAAAAGGCCTTTTGCTTTGGGTTCCATAATGCATGAGGAATATTGTTGCATCCAAAAGAGAAGGACTAAAATATTTACAAAATACAAATCTATTTACAAATATTCAAACTATATCAGGTCCCTTCATCAGCTGACATTAAAATGGAAGATCATATGATCCCAGGCAGAGTCATGTATTACACAAAGCACGTGCACGAGTTTGGTGAATGTTATGGGTTTTTGTCTTTCAATGGAAGACAACAATGTAATTATTTACCTGCACATTTGTAGTAACGTAATTGCTCTTCTCCCACTGGCTCATAAATATCACAGGGAGGAAAACTTTTTTAATGTATAGATAGATAATACATACCTCAGAATGACCATTATAGGCAGCATGGTGAAGACTGGTTCTTCCAGCCCTGTCTGAAATGTTTAAATTGTTCTGTAAAGGAATGATAAATTTGGCACATTGAAAGGCATTATTAGCAGCTGCTACATGCAAAGGTGTTTGCCAATTCTTATCCCGTGCATTCACATCAGCCTCATGCCTCAAAAGCACATCCACAGTGTCCTAAAACAAGAGGGAAATTATTAAAGGAAAATTTAACATAAAAAAAAATTTTTTTTAATGTTTATAATAGATAAAATGAACATTACGAAATTCTCAGAACAATAAATTTACATTTCACATTCAGACACTATATTTAGTTTATTTTATATAGCAACTTAATACGACAGATTATGGTAAAACAAAAAAAAAAATCATATCTAACACTCGACTGAAGTAATCTAATACGGCTAAATGTACCCAACTAAATTGGCAAAAAATGAAGGGAAGAAATCAACAGATAAGGGAATTACCAATCAGAATTATGTTCTGATGCCGAACAGCTGGATATATCTACTAAGTTACTACTTGCTGTAGACAACTACTCAGTGACTATGTTTCAGCATATAAGTTAGTATTTACTTCATAACATAATTCAGCTTTTATCGCTTTTTTACAAGTAAGTATCAGCATTAACAGAGTCATACGATGCAAGAAAGCAAGCTTATGCAGCATCAGCCAAAAAAAAAAAAAAAAACCTCCCATTTCACTCGTCTACTCATTCCAAATGCTTGGTCAGCTCAGCCTTAATTTAATTTAAGGTATCAACTTCCACAACAAGAGATGGAAGTCTGTTCCAGCAATAAACTATCCACTGGCTAAAAGTAAATTTCCACACATCTATTCTACAACTGTCTTTCCTCAGTTTAAATCTATGCCCCCTCAGGTTCTTAATCTGAGCAAGAGGAAGAATACTATCAGCATTGAGCCTGCTCAACCCATACCTCGTTCAAGGCCTTATACACTTCAATCAGATCACCTCGCATGTGCCTAGTCTCCAGGTACTACAATTTTCAGAACTTAAGCCTATATTGGTAAGAGCACCCCTTTGTTCTCTGCACCAATCTTGTTACCCTTTTTTGCACTCCTTCTAGTAACTCTATATCCTTCCTAAAATGGGGCCTCCAGACATGTACACAGTATTCAAGGTGTGGCCTGACCATTGTCTTGTACATGTGGACATGTGTTTTTGTAAAGGGTGGCACGTAGAACATCTGTTCAACTCCACCTCTTATCTCTGTGAAGAACAGTATCACTACAATTGGGCCAGATGTGTGTGACGTAGGTTTGTGTGTATTATGTGTGTGTTCTGTTGTTGTGTCTGGCCACTTGGCTACCCAGAAGCATCAATCACCTGGACAGATGATTCTGGGTACTCATCCACACCACGGGAAGGTGGGCCAGTCCCAGTAATGCATGTACTGTCTCAAAAGAGACTCTGACACACATGATGTTGCCAGCAGGTAGGTCAGGATCCTCTGGGGGCCCATTCCAGAGGGGCAGACAAAAAGAAAGAAAAAGAAAAAAAAAAAAAACCACCCGTGGTAATGGGGAAAAAAAATATAAATAAAAATAAATTAATTAAAAAAATATAATAAAAAATAAATAATAAATAAATAAAAGAAAAGAAAATATAAAAAAAATAAAAATAATAAATAAATAAATAAAAAATAAATAAAAAATAAAAAAAATAAAGAAAAATAATAATAATAAAAAATAAATAAAATAAAAAAAATATATATATATATATATATATATATAATAAAAGTAAGTGTGGAGTGGCTGACTCCAAACAGAATGCAAGGAGCACCAATAGAGGAAAAAAAAAAAAACACCATTGTCTAATCCACTCCAATGCCTGGGGTGTTGACCACTCTATATGATCTCCTCCTTCGAGAAAATACTTCCATAGCAAAGTTGTGAAGAGCAAATAAACGTTCAGGGGTTTGGTGTAACTGGTCTAATTGGTTTTCTGATATTGGGATCATCATCATCATCAGCCATTTTCAATCCCCTGCAGGATGAAGGCCTCTCCAGCAACTTTCCAGTTCCTTCTGTTTTGAGCACTGGCCATCCATTTACTACTCAAAAACTCATGAATTTCATCTATCCATCTCCGCCTTTGTCTTCCAGGTTTTCTTCTAGCTCCTCTTGGATACCATTCTGCTATTTTTTTCTTAGTCCATCTGTCATCATGTCTTCGAGCTATGTGTCCTGCCCAAGACCATTTTAGTTCTTTAGTTTTGATAAGAATGTCCTTTACTTGAGTTTGCTGCCTAATCCATGTGTTTCTCTTCTTATCTAACAGTCTGATTCCCAATATAATTCGTTCCATTCTTTGCTGTGTAGTTCTCAGCTTCTCTTCCATTCTTTTGGTGAGTGCCCAAGTTTCACTTCCATAAGTCATGGTGGGGAGTATACATTGATTCATTATTTTAAGTTTCAGACAAACTGGGATATTGCTCTTCAGTATGTGACTATATTTCCTGAATGCTATCCATCCAAAATTTATTCTTCTCTTGACTTCCAGCCATTTATCATTATTACAGCTAATAACTTGTCCCAGATAAGTATATGACTCCACCTTTTCAATTACTGCTCCTTCAATCATTATTTCCCTTTCCGTGGCATACTTCTTCATCATTACTTTTGTTTTAGCCATATTCATCTTTAGTCCAAAATCCTTACTAACTGTGCATAACTGATTAAGATTTTCCTCTAATTCTTTGGGATCGTGGCTTATGACCACAATGTCATCTGCAAATCGTAAATGGTTTAGGTACTCTCCATTCACATTGACTCCTTTCTGCGACCAGTCTAATCTTCTGAAAGCTTCCTCAAGGGCAGCAGTAAACAGCTTCGGAGATATTGTGTCTCCTTGTCGAACTCCTTTCTCGATTTTAAATTTGCTACTGTCTTTGTCTAGTCTAATAAAGGATGTAGCACTCTCATATATTTTCTTCAAAATCATAATATATGGAGTATCTATACCTTGTCTTTCCAGTGCCCGAAACATTGCCTTATACTGTATGGAGTCAAATGCCTTTTCATAATCCACAAATGCCAGGCATAATGGTGTTTTATATTCATTTGCTTTCTCCATTAGCTGTGATAATACGTGAAGGTGATCCATCGTTGAGAATCCTGTCCTAAAGCCAGCTTGCTCTTTCGGTTGATTCTCATCAAGTATTCTTTCTAATCTGTTAGTAATGACCCTTGTGAACAACTTGTAGATATGGGATAACAAGCTAATTGGTCTATAATTTCCAATTTCTGATTTATCTCCTTTCTTATGCAGCAAAACTATGATTGCATTATTCCACTGCTTAGGCGTCACACCTTTTCTAATGCACTTTGTGAAGAGCCTTGCCAGTTTTTGTGTTATGTCTCTTCCTCCCAATTTTAACAACTCTACAGTAAATTCATCTTTCCCCGGGGCTTTCTGATTCTTCATTTTCTTCAATGCATGTTCTACCTCATCAGGAAGAATATCGGGTATGTCGTATGTGTTGCTACTTTGCAATCCATCTTCCCCACTGCTGGTATCATTCCCTCCCTCCTTGTATAATTCTCTATAGTAGTCTTCTGCTATTTTAATTATGCCATCTCTGCTGTTTATAAGTACACTATCGCTATTCTTCAGTTTCAGTATCATTTCTCTTTCTGTATTACTGCTCATGGCTGCTGATTTAAATCCTTTGTTTTCCCTTAATGCTTGTTCTACTTTTCTTGTGTTAAATCTTCTTATGTCCTCTCTGAGTCTCTTTCTAATGGCTTTGCATAACTCAGTATACTCAATTTTCTCCCTGTCAGTGTTTTTCTTGCTCTTCATTTGTCGTCTTTGGTTCATCATGACAAGTGTTTCTTGACTAATTTTTTCTTCTTTGGATTTCTGTTTCCCTATAGGTTTCTTGGGCTTTATCACTTTCGGAAAGTTGTAATATTCCTCGTCGATATCTTGGTCCTGAGCAGTCTGCAGAAGCTCAAACTTGTTCTTAAGTTCCAGTACATACTGCTTTTTCTCCTCCTCTGTTATTTCAAAGACCTTTGTATTATTTACTCGAGTCAGTTTTTTCCTTTCCTTTCCTACATCTATATCAAGTGTACATCTTACCATTCTGTGATCACTTCCAACATTTACCTTATTCAGGATGGTAACATCATTCACAATATATCTTCTGTTAGTGAGGATGAAGTCGATTTCATTAGTTGTTAATCCATTTGGACTCTTCCATGTCCACTTTCTGTTCACCCTTTTCTTGAAAAAAGTGTTCATTACTGACATTCCTTGAGATTCTGCAAATTCCACAAGTCTTTCACCTCTTTTATTTCTTTCACCAATTCCAAAATTTCCTATGGTTCCTCTTTCTGCGCTGTTTTGCCTTTTTCCAATCTTAGCATTGAAGTCCCCCATAATAATAGTGTAGTGGGTTTTCTGCTCATCTAGAAGACTCAATTTCAGTGTATATTTCTTCAACCTCTTCATCATCATGGCTCGATGTTGGTGCATAAATCATTATAATCTTTAGCTTGTACCTCTTAGAAATCTTGAGTATTAGTCTTGACACCCTTGGTGATGTACTTTTGAATTCCAAAATGTTGTTTTTAAAATATTTATGGACCAGAAACCCAACTCCACCTTCACTCCTTTCACTGTTTCCATTGGTGTACAGCAGATTTTCACTTGATAAACTTATAAGTGATTCATTTCTTCTTCTTGTTTCAGCCAAACCGATGATATTCCAATTCACATTTTCTAATTCCTTTTCCAGCTCTAATATCCTGTCTTCACCGATGAGTGATCGTACATTATAACAGGCCAAGTTCAATTTCCGTGCATGGCAGCCTGGTCGTACCCAGAGATTCTTAGCACCCTCTGCTTCCACTCTGATCCTCTCGCTGCCGTAAGAGGGAGAGTGAAAGCTGCTGGGGACTGAGGGCCATTTGTATTGTTGTGCTCTCATTGCTGGAGGGTTTGGTCTTTTCCTCTTCATGCTGACCAGGCGTCTTGAAGAGAACCACTCTACACGTTCGTTGCCACCTAAGTGACGTAACAGGGCTTACCATCGAGAAGGTGTGCATGAGTGGATTTTAGGGAGGCAGGCCAACGGGACTTCTCCTAAATCTTCTGTAATAGAGAGATATTGGATCCATCAGTGTTTTAGGCTGAGTGTCTGATAACACACAGGATACCTGTTCCCCTCTAAGCCCCGATATTGGGATTGTGGTCACTAAATCTTGTCTCAAGTCTTCGTACAGAATACAGTCAAAAAGGTGGTGCCTCCAGTTTTCCTTGGCTCCACAGTAGCACAGGTCAGTCGTGCAGAGGCCTAGTTGGTGCAGTTTTTCATTAAGAGAGCCATGTCCAGTAACTAGGAAGGAAGTCTCCATGGTGAGGGAAAGCCAGGATTGGACCAAATTAGAGGATGTAAAGGTTACATCAGGAAGGAATCTTCTAGTAACCACTCCAACCTGGGATGTATCCCATCGGGTCTGCCAGATGTTCACTAACTCGTTGTAGCATCTGGCTTTCTCAGCTTTTGGGTCAGTGTCAAGATCAAGCTCGATATCAAGGAACTTAGTGGGGATGCTGTTTTTGATTCTAAATACTAGTCCTCTGTAAGCAGCATACAAATCCAGAGGAAGAGTTCTAGCTATGACTTGGATGGCTGCTGTAGAAACTGTTCTGCAAACTCTCAGGGTAGCTAGCAGCATTGTACGTTGGATGGAACTCAATCTGTTTCTCATCTTGACCAAGCCAACTCGGTGAAACCAGGCACCAGCTGAATATGTGACAATTGGAAGGAAGACTGCTTTATAGTACAGACGAAGTGTCCTCTTGGAAAGGCCCCAGTCATTCCTGGAGATACGAATAATGGAGCCAGAGAGCTTCTTGACTTTTGATCTGAGATGGGTGAGGTGTGGCAGGAAGCTCAGTTTGTGATCAATTACCACTCCAAGAATGGTAGCTTCAGTAACTATGGGTAGCCGGATTCCAGAGATTTTAACCTGTGGTGGACGCCTGAGATCTAGCTTGTGCTTAAAGAGCATCATTTTGGTTTTACTTGGGTTAATGCGGAGTTTGTTCAATGCTGCCCAGGGGGAGAGATCAGACAGGACCAGATTGGCATTATGTTCAATGGCACTCCTCGATTTTCCAGACACAATGATGGTAAGGTCATCGGCAAAGGCAACAACTTTGGTGTTCTCAAAAGAACGGGAGAGCCAATTCTGTAGAACCATATTCCACACCACAGGCCCCAAAACTGACCCCTGGGGGCATCCCCGAGAGACAGGCCTGAGGACATGTTGATACTTAGATTTTAGGATAACAGTTCTTTCGGAGAAGTAGCTAAGGAAAAGTTTATACAATTGATGGGAACAGGAGGCAGACCGGAAGCGCTCCAAAGCGCTGTCCCACCAGACAGTGTCGAACGCTCCCTCAAAATCGACAAAGATTACCAATTCAAACTTAGCTTCGGAGTTTTCGAAATGTAATACCAGGTTAAAAAGGGCCTCTTCAGAGGAGCGTCCTGGTGTGAAGCCATATTGATGTGGAGAGATTAGATTTTTCGCCTGGAAAAGCGCCGAGACTCTTAGGGCCATAAGACGCTCGAGAATTTTCCACCACCTCTGGACTTCCCATTGGAACCACATCCTATGCTGGAGCTGTCAAATCTGGCATACCTAGTTCTTCCACCCAAGTCAAAGTGAGGACTCTACAGCCCCAGCCTGCAGAGAAGAGACAACAGCATCTCCTTCTACGAGCAAGCGAAAACTCAGAATTAAAAACAAGCAGTGAGGTGAAAGAGTTGATACAGAACACCATCAGAACGGAATATAAGAACCTAAAGATAAAGTCCCTCCGGCCAATCAGAAATAAAGGAGTGCTGCTGGAGACAGATACCCAAGAGGACCTGAGGTCCATTTCAGCCAGTTGCTCTCTGTCCACAGCTGGAGTCGCCATAGCCCCACCAAAACTATCCAATCCATCCATCATAGTGTATGACATACCTAAGGAACTGACAAATGAAGAGGTGCTAGAAGATCTGTTCCATAAGAACCTAGTAGACTATGGGTTTACATGGAATGAAGTGAAGACAGAGACTACCTTTAGATTCAACACCAAATCTAAGTCTAGTGCTACTGAACATAGAGTAATCAGCTTCAGTCCACGAATCTTTAAGCACATTCTCTCTTCAGATAGAATTTATTTAGGCTGCCAAGCCCACAGATTCCGCCAGTTCACAATAGTTACAAAATGCTTCCTCTGCCTTGGCTATAGGCATACCTCCCAGAGCTGTACCCATAATTCCCCATCTTGTGGTCACTGTGCCCAAAGTGGTCATGTGCATGTGGAGTGTCCGCATCATGAGGAAGAGCCCAGCTGTGTAAATTGCAAGAGGCGCCGCCGCCCCCATAACTACTCAGTCCAGGATACAGCATGCCAGGAATATCAGAATGCTCTAGAACTCGTACGGCTAAGGACCGCTGATGAATAGCCCCAATCCCATTCCTACAAGAACTGGAGGACGGTCTCCCCGGAATACTCCCTTTCCTCCAATGGATACAGTTGCCATGGACACACCCAGCCACCAATGCCTCAAAGTCATGCAAATCAATGGGCATAGGTCTCATGCCGTTGCTGATGAGATTCGTCTGGCTGCTGAGTTGCATGCAGTGGATGTGATCGCAATCCAGGAGCCTTATGCTGCTAAAAACCATTCCAACCACACATCCAAAATCACCAGCTTCTCAATGCACACTCAAGTAATCCAGCCTATCTTGGAGGACCCAAAGACTTGCATCGTCGTTCTAAACAAGGATTTGGATGTCCTCATAATACATGGCCTCTGCAATCAGCTTGCCACTTGTGTGCAGATCACATATGCCACACAGTCATTCTACCTGCTGTCCCTGTATTGTCCCCCTTCTGCTGATTTTAACAACTCACTTAACTTCCTGGAATATGCTCTTGACTTCCTCGGCTCAAAATCTTCGTAGTTGCCTCTGATGTTAATGCCAAGTCTGAGTTCTGGTTTTTCCCTACTGCTGATGCCCGTGGATCACTTCTGGAGGACCTTGTCCTGAATAGAAACCTAACAATACACAATCAACCCAGTCCCTACACCACATACAGCAGCTCTACAGGAGAATCAAACATTGATGTCACCATCTCCACCAGGGACATTGACTCCCTGGTCTCTGACTGGAAGGTTATCCCAGACTGGACCCTCAGCGACCATAGAGTCATACTTTTCCTCATAAACTTAACCCCACTGAAAAAAGACAACCAGATAAGACTGCCTGCACTTGTGCGGTTCTCCACCAGAAATGTAGACTGGAAATCCTTTGAACGTTCTATTAAAGGAGACTTCCCTGAAAGTGAGCCAAATCCAAATGAATCCATGCAAGCCAATGAACTGGTAACTGCTCTCCAGCAAGCAATCCTCAAAGCATCCTATAAATCCGCCAAAAAGAAAATATTCCGACCTATTGTCTCCACTTGGTGGACCAATGACCTCACTAAACTTCGGAGACTGGCAATGCGAGCACGACGTTACTACCAGCGGCACCGTGACTGGGCACCCCCAGAAGTCGAACGGCTCTACAGTGACTACATCCAAAAGAAAAATGACTATATTAAAGCCATAGCAGCCAGGAAAAAAGCAACCTGGGTGAGCTTTGTTAAAGGAAACTGGAAATTCCAACCCCTGGGGTTTAGTGTATAAAATAACAAGAGATAAATCCTTCACCCCTAAAATTTTTAACACTGTACAGGCTAACTCCCAGGAAACCTCCAACTGGTTTGATTCAGCCAACCTAATCCTTGACAGGTTGTTTCCTCCAGACGATGTTGCTGAGGATCTCCCAGAGCATACAGCAATTAGAAGAGCAAATCGAAACTACGCCACAGAAAGCACAATGGATCCTTTCACCCTGGAAGAGCTGAATGCAGTATTACAGAAAATAAACCCAAACAAATGCCCTGGCCTAGACCAGATAGAGTATACCTTCATCTTTCGTCTGTTTAAACTAAGGCCGCTATACCTCCTCCTGTTGTACATTGCCTTGTACAACAGGCTAATCACCTCCTTATTCCTACTAGCAAATTTCCTATATATCATTGACCAGACTCCATGACCTGCTCTGGCGGCCCATCTGCACTGCTCAGCAAACTTCATATCTGACTACACAATTACCCCCAGGTCTTTTATATACTCTCCACTTCTGAGTGTAGAACCACACTGTTGGTATGCTTCTCTTGAGTTACTGCTACCCATATGCAGTACTTTGCATTTGTCAATGTTAAACTTCAGTTGCCACTTCTCAGCACATTTGCCCAACTTATCTAGATCCCACTGCAGTAGCATACTGTCTTTACTGTCATTAACAACCCTGTCACCCTTTGTGTCATCTGCAAATGTGGACATTAAACCTGATATACCTTCATCAATATCACTGATAAATACACAAAACAACAATGAGCCCAATGCCGAATCCTGGGGAACTCCACTAATAACATTAGTCCACGAAGAGCAGTGTCCATTGATTACCACTCTGTCATCTCCCACTCAACCATCCCTTTATCCATTGTACTGCATATGAGTAGCAATAACCAAAGAGAGATGTACCAACTGTGTAGTACAACACTCAGGGAAGTGGAAAGTGAAAAAGACCTGGGGGTAATTGTGCAGTCAAATATGAAGTTCGCTGAGCAGTGCAGATGGGCTGCCAGGGCAGGTCATGGAGTCTTGTCAATGATATATAGGAATTTTGCTAGCAAGTACAGAGAGGTGAATATCCCGTTATACAAGGCAATGCTCAGGCCACACCTAGAGTACTGTGTACAGGTCTGGAGGCCTCATTTTTAGAAGGATGTAGTGCTAGAACGAGTTTACAAAGAAGGGCAACAAGATTGGTGAGGGGAACAAAGCGGATACTCTCACCAAGAAAGGCTTAAGTTCTGCAAATTACAGCGCTTGGAGAGTATGCACCTGCGAGGTGATCTGATGGAGGTGTATAAGGCCTTGAATGGGTTGAGCAAGCTGAATGCTGATGGGATTCTTTTTCTTGTTCACACTAAGAATCTGAGGGGACACAGTTTCAAATTGAGGAAAGATAGTTGTAGAATAGATGTGGGAAAATTTGCCTTTAGCCAGTGGGTAGTTGAATGGTGGAACAAGCTTCCATCTTTTGTTGTGGAAGCTAATAGCCTAAATAAATTTGAGGCTGAGCTGGACATACATTTGGAACGAATGGAGGGGTGAAATGGGAGGGGTTTTTTTTTTTTTTTTTTTGGCTGATGCTGCATAGGCTCTCTTCCTTGCATTGTATGTGATAATGCTAAGCGCAGTGTCCATTGATTACCGCTCTCTGTTATCTCCTACTCAACTATCCCTTTATCCATTGTAGCAACTTGCTCTTAATGCCATGCAGCTCCAATTTATACAGCAGTCTTTCATTTGCAACAGTATCAAAAGCTTTCCTGAAATCCAAGTATATGATATCAAAATTATTAGACCTCCCTTAAAACAAACCTATGCTGTGTCTTAGGTTTGTTAAGACTACTCCTGCAGTCTTGTCTAGAAGATCCTGCAATGCTTTTTTAACCAGTAACTATTATTTTCCCTGGAACAGAAGTTAAACTAACATATCTGTAATTACTCGTGTCACCCTTTGATCATCCTTTGTGAACTGGTGACACATTTGCACATCTCAAGCCCATGGGAGCTCTCCTGAGTCCTAGGAAGCTTTTATAATTATGGCTAAGGGTTTGCTTACTTACTTAGCTGCCTCCTTTAATATAACTGGATAGATTTCATTCACCCCAGGTGCCATTCTTATGTTCAATTTCAACAATTTCTCCTCCACTTTTCTCTCAGTTATTGCAAATCATTTTGAACCCTGCAATAGTTTGATAAGTTCTTGGCCCCCACTTCCCTACAGACTTCCTCAAGTGTGAATGTAGATGCAAAATACTTATTCAGTTTGTTAGCTACCCCAGCAATTTTCATCAACAATCGAACCATCGATGTCAAGTGGACCAATTTGCTTTATCCCCTTCCTTCTAGAGTTTACATAAGTAAAGAAATCTTTGCTGTTTTCTTTTGCATCCTTTGCCAAAGATTTCTCTTAATCTGCCATCGCTTGTCTAACCTGCTCTGTGACTTGATTACAGACTAGCTTATATCTACCATAGTCATCTGCATCACCTGATAATTTATATGCATCCCATGCATTTTTATTCTCTGACACAAGTCTCATTAGTTCATCTGCCATCCCTTTACACCTAAACCTCAAACAGCATTTCTTAGTTGGTATGAAAGGTCTAGTAGCTTCCAAGATTTCTTCCTTGAATGCTTCCCATTTAGAATTTGCTGTTGGTAACATCAGTTGGTCCCATAGTATAGAACTTAAAAACTCTCTGAGACCACCACAGAAAAGTTTACGAAAGTAAAAACCCTTCCCCTTTACTCTAGGTGGTAGTTACATCTTTAAGTTAATCTCACATCAGCACACTGTGATCCCTGCCAGCTAGTGGTTCCTCTATCTGCAGATTCTTAATGCATGAATAATCACCTCTGATAATTAGATGAAGAGTATTACTTCCCCTGGTTGCCCCTCGAACATGCTGCTGTAGAAAACAATCATCCAATAAATCCACAAACCTTGCTAGTGTGCAAGTGACCAACCCACAAATTCAAGTCAACATCTGGGAAGTTAAAATCCCCCATTATAACGCAATCAGATTTACTGGCCCACTATTTCTCTGTACAGTTGTTCATTGTATACTCATCAGTCATTAGGCCCATAACACACTGATACTCTCAATTCTCAAACTGACTCAACATTTGCAACAGTCAGTTAGATGCATTTCCTTAGATTTTATAGCTAACAGCATAACTTCTCCTCCCTTCCTATCCTGTCTATCCTTTCTGTAACACATTGTACTCCCCAAATTCCAATTCTGCATTCCTTATATCTGTATGACACCACTTCTTTGATATCTCACAATATCTGCCTTTGATGTCTTAACCAACCAACCATTCAAATTCATCAAATTTATTTACTAAACTCCTAGCATTGGTGTTCATGCAAGTATACACACAACTGTTCTTACTCTTAAGTTATCCTAACACAGCCCATGTATTTACATTTCCCAGCAATCTTGGAAATCCTCAGCACCTTGCTTTTCAAGCTACTGCTCATTTCAATAGAATCAGTGCAAGAATCACTTTCACCTCTGCCTGCAGTTACTGTTAATCTATTTGTCTGTGAATCCCCCCCCCCAAGCTAGCAGTTTTCTGACCCACCTAACACTGCCTCAATAACATCAGAAAATATTTTTTTGCCCTTTCTATTTAAGTGTATCCCATCCTGTAGAAACAATCTCTTCTGTTAACAAGCACAGACCATGCTATGAAAATTTCTACCCTATGAGCTTTGCACAATCTCTCCAGGGCCGAAACGATTGACAAGGCTCTCATCATATACTCCTTCCTATTGTGTCTACAATTCTGTCCAGGGTTCATTCTAATGTCGATATTTCTAATTTTGTCTCTTCTAGTTTTAGCTAGCATAGCCCTTAACACCTTTATTTCAATTGCTTGGATTCTGCTGGTATCCTTTTTATTCATCCTCCACATCTCAGCAGCAAAAGTCAAAATAGGGACAAAATATGCCCTATTTATCAGATTTTTACACTTCACTGGAACTTCCCTAGCCCAATAACAGCCTGTTAACATTACAAGACAAACTGACTAGCTACTATTCTTGTTATGTAGATATCTAGGCTGCTATCCTTTGTTAATACACTCCCTGGGTATTAAAATTGCCACAACTTCCAACATTTCCGAATTTTATCCCTTTTACACTCACTTCTCCTCCCCTCTGTCCATCACCATCTCTTTACTTTTTTTGGCTACTTATCTTTAAACCATACTCAATGACTATGTTTTCCCAATGTGTTAGTTTCTCTTGAACTGCTTCCTCCTTGTTTGCCCAGAGAACAACATCATCTGCAAACACAGGTGTTCCACCTTTTTTATCATCCACCACAAGGATATTGTCCATTATAATAATAAAGAGTAGTAGTGACAATACACTACACTGTCAAAGTCCACTGGACAATGGAAACCAATCTGAGTCGCCAAATTTTGTCCTCGCACAACTTTCACACTTTAAATACATATTTTTAATCATCACAACCTCTTCCTTGTCTATTACCATTTTCTGCAGACTTTCCCACATTTTTTCTCTTTGCATACTATCATATGCCTTTTCAAGGTCTAAAAATATCAGAAAGAGGCTCTCAGGAAGCTTCCAGTGTGTGTGTTTCTAGCAATTCACTTAAAGCAAATATCAGGTCAATCAGACCTTCCTCTTCTCAATCCATACTGTTCTTCCCTCATTCTCTCTCTTCTATTTTATTCCTTAATCTTGTCTCGAGTATTCTCTCAAAAATTTTTAGCACGGTGGCATAATAAAGTGATTACCCTATAGTTCTTACATTCTTTTCTGGATCCTTCCTTAAAAATTGGTATGATTCCCTTTGTCCAATCAACAGGTATTTTTTTCTCTTTCCCAACTAAGCTGATAATATCATACAGCCATTTTAATTCAATATTGCCAGCAGCCCTAATAACTTCAACTGGTAACTCATCAACTTGAGGTGATTTTCCATTCTTCATCTTTTTCATTGTTTCTTTTACTTCACCAAGACCAACTTTTGGGCTCTCTTTTCCCACTGCAAATTCTTCTCTTCTTACACCATCTTCCTTTCCACTGGCATTAGCATTAAACAGAGTTGTAAAATAGTCCTGCCACTGTTTCTGTTCATCAATATCATTGATAAATATTGCAAACAATGGACCCAGAACTAAACCCTGGGGAACTCCACTAATAACATTAGTCCACAAAGAGCAGTGCCAATTGATAACCACTCTGTATTCTTCCACTTAACCATCCTTTTATGCATAGCAGTAACTTGCCCTTAATGCCACATTGCTCCCGTTTATACAACAGTCTTTTATGCACAACAGTATCGAAAGCTTTCCTGGATTACAAGTATATGATGTCAAAATTATTTTTTGCATCCATTTCCTTGGTCACTGCATCATAGTAGCCTATCAGATTGGTTAGGCTAACTGCACCTTGACAAATCCATGCTGTGATTGCAGTATAATTGCATGCCTGTCCACCTGGGCCTGCATCACCTCTTTAACCAGTGATTCCATTATTTTCACTGGAACAGACAGTGTGATCAAAAGTTTGGGGAGTGAAGTAATATTTGAGAAATGAACCTCAACTGCCAAATGCATTTCCATCAAAACAGTCTCTCTGACAGCAAACAGATTGATTCCAATGCTTTTATAACTTTTGAAAGCATTCCTAATAGGCTTCTTTTGGAAGTGATAATGGTTGCTGGTCATTCAATAGTTTCAAATCACAAGAAGCTAAATCTAGTGAGTATGCTGGACAGCAGACCACAGTGAAGAAGCACTTAACAAGAAATTCTTCAATGGGAACTGCCGACTCTGCAGAAGTGATGTCAGGATGTAAGCACCCAATTTACTGAAGTCCAGGAAATCATGTAATGTTAAATTTGTTTTGACTTGCTGTTTAACCATGCAATACAAATTCATGATGAAAAATTGATCTGTGTATGTCAAAAAATTCGATAAGCACGATTTTCACATTTGATCCAGATTGTACTGCTTTATTTTTGAAACTTGGAGAAGACGAAGTTCTCCACTGAGAGGGCTAGACCTTTGTAACTGGGCCACAGCCATCACCCATAAATATGGAAGAAATAAAGTGTGGATCAGCAGCAGCACCTAATGAAGATCCTAACATGTGAGATCTTGCCAGTCTCTCTCTCTTTCTCCCCTCCCCCTCCCCCCTCTCTCTCTCTCTGTGATCATCAGCAAAGATGAAAGGCACAACTTGGCTGAAATGTGTTGCATTCTTAAAGCCTGTGTTAAAAAATTGACTGACATGCCACATAAGAAAAATAAATTTCACTAGCAACTTTACAGATAATTACACATCAATCACTCCTGATTATTTCATTAATTCTTGCAAATAAATCAGTGGTTTCTGAAGTTGAAGGGCAGCCAGAGCAAGGCTAATCTTTAATGGAGAAGTGGTCCTCTTTAAACTTTACAAACTGCTGAAAAAGACTTCGAACACATTGTCTCTGAAGCTGTTTTTAATACTTCTAAGGGTTTCTGTTGCACTTTTTCCAAATTTAAAACAAAATTTGATGCAAATTTGCTCAGCAAATTACTAATTTTAAAATACAACTAAATGCATAAAACACCTCCTATTCAATGTGTGCTAATTCAAACTGACTGCAGATAAATAGGTGATCCGTGCATTGTTGTTGTTTGTTATTTGGTTTTTAGGAGCATTAGCAACTAAGGCCATATTGCTCCAAGGATATGTGGTGATCATTCCCTGACCTTCCCGCATCCTCCGTATTTGGTGGTCACGGGCTCGAACCCCGGTCTAATCAAGAAGCATGTGCTACGCACTGCTGCTCCTACCCACCTGGCTATGGAGGCGCCGATCCATGCATTACTATATCTAGGTGAGTCACTGAACAAGTCACAATTTGCTTTGTTGCTACAACTGCAAGATACAGAATCTGTCCCAAAACTTTTTTGTCACACCTCATCTGAGTAATAGTAATCTTAGAACAAAATTCCATTTGAAGAACATCAAACCAAAGGTAGTTGATAAGGAAAAAGACATAGGGATACTTGTATAATCTGACATGAAGTTCTCTCAGCAGAACATCTGCTAGAACATCTTATTGAGCTTTGTCAATGATACACAGGTTGTCATAAAGGACAAGGAATTATTCTATTCTATAAGGCAATGGTACGGTCATATTTGTAACACCCCATAAAAATTTTAAAACCTCATTTAGGAAGGACATAGATGTGTTGGAAAGTGTGCAGAAAGAGAGCACCAAGAATAGTTGGAGTAATGAAAGGCTATTCTAAGAAAGACTGAAGTTCCATAAACTACAGCATCTGGAAATCTGCGGGGCATATGGCTTTAAAAGGGTAAAGTATACGAAAAGCTGATGGCATCTTTACTCTTTCTCAGATAATGTACACAAGGCAATATAAACTTAAACTGAAAGTGGACAGTTACAGAATGAATGTGCGGAAAATTTAATTCACCCAGAGAATAACTGATTGTTGGAATAAACTTCCACCTACTATTGAGAAAGGAATCATTTAAAGCAAGAGAACAGAATAGTTAGAACAAATTTTTAAAAAAGTTTGGTAAAAATTATTAGAAGGAATGGGAAAATTAAGTGAGTACTTTTTTTTTTTAAACTGTGCTGGTGCTGTATTAGTTTCAATTCCTTGCATCATGTTGTAAATATTGATATTAAATTCATTCTCAAAGTAATAATAGCCAAAATCCCAAATTCAACACTAGTATCTTCCTAAAATTAAATGTCAGTGCTTAAATGACTAAACAAGGTTTAAACATTGACTTTACACACAATTTCAATGATTACAATACAAATAACATGCAAAAATTTTTCATCATACCTCACTCCTTGAACAACAAGCTCTGTGGAGTGGAGTAACCCAGCGGTTATCTTTGGTATTTACTCTAGCACCACTGAGAATCAGGAGATCTGCTATCTCAGCATCTCCACAAAATGCTGCAGCATGAAGTACACTCCGCCTTTCAATATCCTGATAGTTAACATCTTCATTCTGGTATAGTAGCTGATGAACTTCATTAATATCACCCTTAAAAACTGCTTGTATTAATGGTGGCTAAGGGAAAAAATAAAAATTAAAAGATTAAGAAGTTAACAGATTACAATAACTGTATTACTTATACTATACTCTACATAAGTATATAACATCAAAAATTTTTATTTACATTTGTAGAAAATTATTTCATTTTATTTATTTTTTTATGATGACTCCAGGCATAAAAGGTATAAGAACCTTTGGTACAGTAGTTTTTTTATTGTGTACAGCTTGAAGGTTGAAAAGACAGAAGACTGATAGTGGACTTGAATTTTCTGTACATTGTTTTTGGTAAATACATAAGGAAGTCTGTTCCAAAGACCATATGTAGAAGGAATAAATGAAAATAAAAAAAAGCGATTTTCAAGTTGAACAGTGAATGAGTTAAGGCAGAGTTTATACGCGCTGTAAAGAAAGAATGGGGGGAGGGAATTGCATTAGCATTAGTAGAGGCATACGACGCAAAAAAGCAAGCTTATGTAGCATCAACCAAAAAAAAAAAAAATCTCCCATTTCACCCCTCCATTCATTCCAAAATGCCTGTCAAGCTGATCCTTAAACTCATTTAGGCTATCAACTTCCACAACAAAGGATGGAAGTCTGTACCACCAATCAAACACCCACTGGCTAAAAGCAAATTTCCGTACATCTATTCTACAACTGTCTTTCCTCAATTTGAATCTATGCCCCCTCAGGTTCTTAATCTGAGCAAGAGGAAGAATTCCATCAGCATTCAGCTTGTTCCCATTCAAGGCCTTATACACCTCAATCAGATCACCACACAGGTGCCTACTCGACAGGCACTGAAATTTGCAGAACTTCAGCCTTTCTTGATAAGAGCACCCCTTTGTTCCCCTCACCAATCTTGTTGCCCTTCTTTGTACTTGTTCTAGCAACTCTACATCCTTCCTAAAATGAGACCTGTACACAGAACTCTAGGTGTGGCCTGACTATTGCCTTGTATAACAGCAATGGTCAGGCCACACCTTCCCTGTCCCTGGTAGCAAAATTCCTATATATCATTGACAAGACTCCATGACCTGCCCTGGCAGCCCTTCTGCACTGCTCAGCGACTTCATATTTGACTGCACAATTAACCCCAGGTCTTTTTCACTTTCCACTTACCTGAGTGTTGTAATACACAGTTGTACATAAAGAGATGGTTGAGTGGGATATGACAGAGTAGTAACTGCTCTTTGTGGACTAATGTTATTAGTGGAGTTCCCCAGGGTTCAGTGTTGGGCTCGTTGTTTTGTGTATTTATCAATAATATCGATGAAGGTATATCAGGTTTACTGTCCAAGTTTTCTGTCCATTGTGGATGATACAAAGGTTGGCAAGGCTGTTAATGACAGTAAAGACAGTATGCTACTGCAATGGGATCTGGATAAGTTGGGTAAACTGAATGTCAAAAATAATTTTGATATCATATACTTGGATTTCAGGAAAGCTTTTGATACTGTTGCACATGGAAGACTGCTGTACAAATTGGAGAGGTATGGCATTAAGGGTAAGTTGCTACAATGGATAAAGTAATGGTTGAGTGGGATACGACAGAGAGTGGTAATCAAATAGAAGTTTTAGTGACACGTACTACTATTCTACTTCAACGTATTACATATGGTCCAGTTCCTTGTTTGTGGCTGTGATACCCACGAATTTTAGATGCTGCATATTGCCAACTATGCTGGCTGTTTTCAAATATTAAAAGTCAGTGGTGTTAGGACCAAGAGATTGGAAAAATCTATCTTTCCGGATAAAAACTCGCAGTGTTTCTCAACATCATATCGAAGCATGTGCAATACATGAAATATGGCAAAACAATGCAACGATTGATAAAAATCTTGAGGACATATGGAAGTTTATTCTAGCAATCAATCACCCACTGTCTAAAGGAATATTTCGGCAGATCTCTTCTAGAAATGTCTTTCCTCAGTTTCAATTGATGTCTCGTTGGGTACAGAATCTGAGCAAGAGGAATAAAGCCATCAGCATAGAGCTTGTCAAACCATTCAAGGAATTATACACCTAAATTTGATCTTGAGGGTGCCTCGTCTCCAGACTCTGCAAGTTGCAGACTTAAGCCTTTCTTGGTAATAGTAACCCTTTGTTCCACTAATTTCGTCCTTCTCTGTACTCATTCCAGCAGCTCTACATCTTTCCTAAAATGAGGCCTCCAGACCTGTATGCAGTGCTCAAGGTGTGGCCTCACCATTGCCTTATACAAGGTGATATTCACCTCCTTATCCCTGCTAGCAAAATTCCTATATATCATTAACAACACTCCATGAACTCTTGCAGGCTTTTTGCACTGCTCAGAAAACTTCATATCTGACTGCACAATTACCCCCAGATCTTTCTCATTTGCCACTACCTTGAGTGTAGTACCACAGAGTTGGTATGTTACTCTTGGGTTATTGCAACCCATATGCAGCACTTTGCATTTGTCAATGTTAAACTTCATTTGCCACCTCTCAGCCCAACTGCTCAATATTTCCATATCCTGTTGCAGTAACAAACAGCCATTACTGTAATTAACAACCCTACCAACCTGCTTATCATCTGCAAATGTGGACATTAAGCCTCGTATACCTTTATCAATACCATTGATAAATACAGAAAATATCAATGGACACAACCCTGAACCCTGGGGGACTCCACTAATAACATTAGTCCAAGAAGAGCAGTGTCCATTGATTACCACTCTGTCTTCTCCCACTCAACCATCCTTTATCCATAGCAGCAATTTGTCCCCAATGCCACACTGATACAATTTCTACAGCATTCTTCCATGTGTAATAGTATCAAAAGGCTTCCTAAGATCCAAGTATACGATAACAAAATTATTCTTTGCACCCAGTTGCTTTGTGACCACATCATAGTAACCAATCAAATTGGTCAGACGAGACTTCCCCTTAACAAACCCATGCTGTGTCTGAACTACAACTGAAGTCTTGTCTAGATGATCCTACAGTGCTTCTTTAACCAAAGACTACATTATTTTTCCCAGAAAAGAGGTTAAACAGGACTGTAATTACTCCTATCACCTTTCAATCCTCTTTGTAAATTGAAGATACATTTGCACATCTCCAGGCCATGGGGATCTCCCCTGAATCCAAAGAAGCTCTCATCATTATGGCTAAGGGCCTGCTTACTTCATTTGCTGCATCCTTTAATATAACTGGATATATCCCATCCACCCCCAAGGTGCCTTCCTTATGTTTAACTTCAACAATTTCTCCTCCACTCTGCCCTCAGTTATTACAAAATGTTTTGGCTCCATGTTACAGTTTCTAAACTTCTGGCATACTCCTCCCTTAATAACTCCTAAAGTGTGAAAGTTGAAGCAAAACACTCATTCAGTTTGTCATCTACTTTAGCAGGATGATCAACAATCAAACCATTGATATCAAGTGGACTAATATGATTCATCCCTCCTTCCTTCTAGAGGTCACATAAGTAAAGAAGACTTTACTGTTTTTTTTTGCATCCTTTGCCAAAGATTTCTTGTAATCTCCCTTTGCTTGCCTAACTTCCTTTGTGGCTTAATTACAGACTATCTTATACCTACCACAGGCATCTATGTCGTTTGATAATTTATATGCATCCCATGTGGAACAAAGGGGTGCTCTTACGAAGAAAGGCTTAAGTTTTGTAAATTACAGTGTCTGGAGACTAGGCACCAGCGAGGTGATCTGATAGAGGTGTATAAAGCCTTAAATGGTTTAAGCATGCTCAATGCTGATGGGATTCTTCCTCTAGCTCAGAAAAATCACCTGAGAGGGCATAAATTCAAATTGAGGAAAGACAGATGTAGGATAGACGTGCGGAAATTTGCCTTTAGCCAGCGGGTGGTTGGTTGGTGGAACAGACTTCCATCCCTTGTGGTGGAGGTTGATAGCCTAAATAAGTTTAAGGCTCAGCTGGACAGGTATTTTGAACGAACAGAGGGGTGAAGTGGAAGTGGGTTTTTTTTTTTTTTTTTTTTGGCTGATGCTGCATAAGCTTGCTTTCTTGCATCAAATGCCTCTACTAATGCTAATGCTAATGTATTTTTCATCTTTGCCACAAGCCTCATTAGTTCATCTGATATCCATTTAGTGCTAAAACTTTCAACAATATTTCTTAACTGGTATGAAGAGCCTAGTAGCTTCCAAGATTAATTCCTTGAATGCATCCCATTTAGAATTTGCTTTTGGTAACATCATCAGTTGGTCCCACTGTATAGAATTTAAAAACTATCTGAGACCACTGTAGTCACCTTTAGGAAAGCAAAAACTCTTCCCTTTACCCCTGATGGTAGTTACATATTTGAGTAAATCCCACATCAGTACACTGTGATCGCTGCCACCTAGTGGTTCCTTTATCTGCAGATTCTTAAAGTAAGAACAATCACTGCTGATAATCAGATCAAGAGTATTACTCCCTCTGGTTGCTTCTCAAACATGCTGCCGCACAAAACAATCATCCAATAAATTCATAAAAGTCTTGCTAGTCTGCGAGTGATTAACTCAAAATTCCCATTCTATAGCTAGGAAGATAAAATATCCCATTATAAGACATTGTGATTTACAGGCCCACTATGTACAGTTGTTTGTTGTTCTCATTCATCGCATTAGGCCTAAAACACACCCCTACCTCATTCTACTGTTGCCATTTGTGGCTAGCAGACTAGCCTATTTGAGCTCTTCATAGCAACAGTATAAGAGGAGATGAGAGCAGGATTAGTGATGTAGTGCAGGATTTCAAAGGTTATATTATATATATATATATATATATTTTTTTTTTTTTTTTTTTTTTTTTATGAAAACCCCAAACAAAAGAGGTATTAGAACCTATAGTACTTAGTACCAGCCTGGGTTGGAGGTTCAGAAGACAAAATAAGATGTTTCTTGACATTAGACTTGAACTTCTGTAGACTGTAATTTTCAGGAAAAACGTATGAAGGAAGGTTGTTCCAGAAAACGGCAGTTGAATGAATAAACAAGGAAGATGAAAAGTTGGTTCTGTGAATTCCAAGTTCGACAGTAAAAGCATGTTGGCTGGTAGTGGCACAGGTTTGCTCTGGTTTGAAAGACAGAGCAGGAATTATAGAAGCCAATTCAGAAGAACAGTGCCCATAGAAGTATCTGTAGAAAAGGCATGCAGCAGAAACAGTACATCTATCAGACACCGAGTGGAAAGACACTGTTACAGATGAGTCATTAATTAACCTAACTGCCCTCTACTGAATGGAATATAGAAGTCTGTGAGAGGTTTTGGGGGCACTGCCCCAGATGTGGGAACAATATTCCATGGTAGGGCGGATTTGATTTGTACAGAGTGAACAGCTGTTTGGAAGAAAAGTAAAGCGAGAGCGAAAAAGAAAACCAAGTTTTTTAAATGCTGATGAAGCAATATTTGTAATGTGCTTGTGCCAAGAGAGATTAGAAGTCAGGGTAATCGCCAAAAGAGATATATCATTTTGCCTATAAATCGGAGATTCACCAAAGATAAGCATAGGAGCAGAAGAATCCTTTTTGCGAGATATAAGACAAGACTGAGTTTTAGGATTGAAATGAACTAAGTTGTATTTGCCCCACTGGAGAATTTCCTGGAAATCGGCATTTAAGGAATTAGTAGTAGATATTCAAGAAGTTGAAGCTGATTGAGCAGGGCAAGGTTTGTCAAAATGAAAAGTGGAATGCAATGTGGTATCATCAGCAAAACTATGAATAGGATTTCCGGTCAATGGAAGGTCATTAACATACAAGAGGAAAAGAACTGAACCTTGCGGGACGCCGGCATTAGTGGAGAAGTTAGAAGACAGAGAGCCATCTACCATCACCCTCAGTGAGCGATCAGATTGTCCGGACGTGATTGAAAGGACGTGATTGTCCCTCTGTATAAGGCAATGGTCAGGTCAGGCCACGCCTTGAGTACTGCGTACAGGTCTGGAGGCCTCTTTTTTTTTTTTTTTTTTATGGAAACCCCAAACACGAAAGGTATCAAAACCTACAGTACTTAGTACCGTGCATGGGTTGAAAGAGAGGTATGGGGGGGAATGCGGGAAACATTGCTCTAGAGACTAAACATGGGTTTCACCACTTCAAGCCTCCAATAAGCAAAGTGGTGGTGTTCCACCGGTCGATGAGAGTCATCTACCATTTTAGGAAGGATGTAGATTTACTTGAGCGTGTACAGAGAAGGGCAACAAGACTGGTGAGGAGAATGAAGGGATCCTCTTTCCAAGAGAGGCTTAAGTTCCGCAAATTGCAGTGGCTGGAGACTAGGCACCTGTGAGGTGATCTGATTGAGGTGTATAAGGCCTTGAATGGGTTGAGCACGCTGAATTCTGATGGGATCCTTCCACTTGTTCAGATTACAAACCTAAGGGGGCATAAATTCAAATTAAGAAAGGACAGATGTAGAATAGATGTGCGGAATTTGCCTTTAGATAGCGGGTGGTTAATTGCTGGAACAAATTTCCATCTGTCATTGTGGAAGTTGATAGGTTGAATAAATTTAAGGAGGAACTGGACAGGCATTTGGAGGGAATGGTGTGATTTTTTTTTTTTTTTGATTTTTTGATTTTTTTTTTTTTTTGGCTGATGCTGCATAAGCTCATACACTTGCTTTCTTGCATCACATGCCACTACTACTACTAACAAATGCATTTCGAACATTTCTGCAACCCACAAGCAGCGCAAAACACATTATTTGCAAAATTCACAAGTGATACAGTTTTTTTGTCCGGCACTGTAAATGGATGTCAGATGAATTAATGAGACTTGTAGCAGAAAAGAAAAATGCATGGGATGCATATAAACTAACGGGCGACACAGAAGCTATGGATAGATATAAGCTACTCTGTAATCAAGTCACAAAGGAGGTCAGACAAGCAAAAGCAGATTATGAGAAATCTTTGGCAAAGTATGCAAAGAAAAACAGCAGACTTTTTACTTATGTAAACTCTAGAAAGAAGGGGATGAATCAGATTGGTCTACTTGATATCAATGGTTCAACTCTTAATGATCCTGATCTAGTTGCTGACAAACTGAATCAGTATTTTGCATCTACATTCACACGTGAGGAATTCTGTACAGAAGTGGAAGCTAAAAGTTTATCAAACTCTAACAGGCAGCTGAATGATTTTGTAATAACTCAATGTGGAAAAGTTAAACATAAGAAAGGCACCTGGAATAGATGGGATCTAACCAGTTATATTAAGGCAGGCAGCAATGTAAGTAAGCAAACCCTTAGCCATAATTACAAGAGCATCCTTCGATTCAGGGGTGGTTCCCGTGGACTGCAGATGTGCCAATGTATCGTCAATTTATAAAGGGAAAATCAAATGGCAACACAAGTACAGAGGGGTGCTCTATATACGTCATGACGATATGTGTCTTTTCGCATACACATCGCTGATTAATTAGGGACGATAAACTCGATATACATCGTATATATTCGCACTTACGTCATTGAACAGGGATCATAAATAATAATTTTAGAGCATATATAATGAAATAAAAATGTAACTAATAAATAAATAGTAAATTCTAGAAAATAAACAATATAACTTTCTAGAACAATGCACAGTAGGTCCGTGACATTGAATGGCACCGCTTGTGTACCCAGTTCCATTGTTTTCATGGGTGAAGGGATGCTGTGAATATATATCCAAAAATATTTCACTAATCCTTTATCATGAGTGCAAAATATTCAAGAAAGCTGCCAATGCAGTGAAAAGATGACATAATGTGACTTTAGATGTTAAAATAGAGGTGATTAAGAAAAGTAGAAGTGGTGAAAGAGCTGTTGATATTGCTCAGTGTCTTGACTTACCGCCAACAACAGTGCGCATAATTATCAAAAATGCTGGGGAGATAATAAGCAAAGCACAGTAGATAACCCAACATTCTACAATTAAAATTACCATGCAGAGGATTAGCATTATGGAAAAAATGGAGAAGTTGCTTTCAACATGACTTGAAGATTCTCACAAGCAAAATACTCCAGTAAGTTTTGCTCATATTTGGGAGAAAGCCCTCAGCCTTGATTTTGCTAAAGGTGAGGGAGAATGTTTAGCTTCAGTAAGTGAAACTTTTAGTGCAAGTTGTGGCTTGTTTCATAGGTTGCAATCCCATTATGGATTCCTTCCTCTAGAACCTTCCTCTAATTTACGACTCTAGAACCTTCCTCTAAAATCCTAGACTTTGTCTAGGATTGTAGAGGAAACCCCGGGGGCTCACATCTGGTGAGTATGGGCTTGGCAAACCCAGGGTCCTGAGCTGGATATCATCATTCTTCTCTTTCTTGGTGGTTCCTTTCTACTTCTCTCTCTCTCTCTCTCTCTCTCTCTCTCTCTCTCTCTCTCTCTCTCTCTCTCTCTCTCTCTCTCTCTCTCTCTCTCTCTCTCTCTCAGGGTAACTCAGGAATTTTTTTTTTTTTTTTTTGGCTGGTGCAGCATAAGCCTCAGGCTTCCTTGTACCATGTGGCTAATAATAATAATAATAATAATGTTACGACTCTAGACAAGTTTTTAATGTGGATGAAACTGGCCTCTGCTGGAAGAGAATGGCATCCAAAATGTACATTTCATCTATGAAAGAAGGGTTTAAGGCCTCCAAAGACTGCTTAGCACTTTTGCTTGGGGGGGGGGATTCAAGTGGGGTAAAGAAGCTTAAGCCACTACTTCTGCATCACAGTGAGAATCCTAGGGACATGACAAATTATGTAAAATCTCACCTCCCTGTGACCTGGAAATTCCAGCAAAAGGCTTGGATTTCAAGGTAAATCTTCCATGACTGGTTTGTAGAAAGTCTTGTTCCTAAACTAAAACTTTGCCAACACGAAAATTTGTCATTTAAGATTCTTCTTTGTTGGACAATGCTCCAGCCTATGACACTGACTTTGAAGCTTTATGTCCACGAACTACTCTCGTTCAGCCTATGGACCAAGGTGTCGTAGCAAATTTTAAAGCTTACCATTTAAGAACATTTAGAGTCTATCCATGCTAATCCACGAGACTGATGGTGAAGGCAAACCAACTGTTCAGGAGTTTTAGAAGAGCTTTAACATCAGGGATGCAGTGTACATTATTGGTGAGGCATGGAATGAAGGTACAGTTAGGTGTATGAACAATGTTTGGAAGAACATTTATCCTGAAGCTGTGCATGACTTCACTGGTTTTTAAACTTCTAAAGAAGTTGGTGGGGAGCTGGTGTCTTTGGCAAGGCATGTTTTTGATAATATCGAGGAGGATGATAAATAGCTGTTTGAGTCACACTCACAGCCCTTAACTAATGAAGAATTGGCTGAACTGAATGCGCAGCCTTTTGATGAAGACACTATGGAAGATGAGTACACAGGCCCAACGGAAGAAAACAGCTTTAGCATTAGCATTAGTAGAGGCATTTGATGCAAGAAAGCAAGCTTATGCAGCATCAGCCAAAAAAAAAAAAAAAAAAAAAAAAACCACTTCCACTTCACCCCTCTGTTCGTTCAAAATACCTGTCCAGCTGAGCCTTAAACTTATTTAGGCTATCAACTTCCACGACAAGGGATGGAAGTCTGTTCCACCAACCAACCCCTCACTGGCTAAAGGCAAATTTCCGCACGTCTATCCTACATCTGTCTTTCTCAATTTGATTTATGCCCTCTCAGGTGATTATTCTGAGCGAGAGGAAGAATCCCATCAGCATTGAGCATGCTCAAACCATTCAAGGCTTTATACACCTCTATCAGATCACCTCGCTGGTGCCTAGTCACCAGACACTGTAATTTGCAAAACTTAAGCCTTTCTTCGTAAGGGCACCCCTTTGTTCCATTCACTAATCTTGTTGCCCTTCTCTGTACTCGTTCCAGCAGCTCTACATCCTTCTTGAAATGAGGCCTCCAGACCTGTATACAGTACTCTAGGTGTGGCCTGACCTTTGCCTTATACAAGGGAATAATCACCTCCTTATCCCTGCTAGAAAAATTCCTATATATCATTGACAATACACCATGAGCTACTCTTGCAGCCCGTCTGCACTGCTCAGAGAACTTCATATCTGCCTGCACATCCACCCCCAGGTCCCTTTCATTCTCTACCACTGTCAGTGTAGTACCACAGAGTTGATACGTTGCTCTGGGTTGCTGTTTCCCATGTGTATTACTTTACATTTGTCAATGTTAAACTTCATTTGCCACCTCTCGGCCCATCTGCTCAACCTTTCCAGATCCTGTTGCAGCAGCATAGTGTCAGTAGTGTCCTTGACAACCCTGCCTACCTTTGTATCGTCTGCAAACTTCGACATTAAGCTTGATATACCATCATCAATATCATTTATAAATACAGAAAACAATAATGGACCCAACACTGAGCCCTGAGAGACTCCACTAATAACATTAGTCCACAACGGGCAGTGTCCACAGCATCAATTTGCCTCCGATGTCACACTGCTCCAATTTGTGCAGCAGTCTTCCATGTGCAACAGTATCAAAAGCCTTTCTAAGATCCAAGTATATAATATCAAAGTTATTCCCTGCATCCAGTTCCTTTGTGACTGCATCATAGTATCCAATCAAATTGGTCAGGCAAGACTTCCCCTTAACAAAACCATGCTGTGTCCAAGCTATAACTAAAGTCTTGTCTAAATGATCCTGCAGTGCTTCTTTAACTAGTGCCTCCATTAATTTTCCTGGAACAGAAGTTAAACTCACAGGTCTATAATTACTTGTGTCAGCCTTTGATCCTCCTTTGTGAATTGGGGTCACATTTGCACATCTCCAGTCTGTGGGTACCTCCCCTGAGTCCAAGGAAGCTCTCATAATTATGGCTAAGGGTTTGCTTACTTCCTTTGCTGCCTCCTTCAATATAACTGGATAGATCCCATCCACCCCGGGTGCCTTCCTTGTGTTTATCTTCAACAATTTCTCCCCCACTTTACTCTCAGTTATTACAAGATTCTCTAGCTTACTGCTAGAGTTGAATACACCTCTGGCTTTCCCCTCGCTAATTAACTCATGTGTGAATGTGGATGCAAAATATTCATTTAGTTTGTTAGCTACCTGAGCAGGATCATCAACAGTTGACCCATCGATATCAAGTGGACCAATCTGATTCATCCCTTTCCTTCTAGAGTTTACATAAGTAAAGAACTCTTTGCTGTTTTTCTTTGCATCCCTTGCCAAAGATTTCTCGTAATCTGCCTTCGCCTGCCTAACCTCCTTTGTAACTTGGTTACAGATCAACTTGTATCTATCATAGAATTCTGTGTCATGTGTTAATTTGTATGTATCCCATGCATGTTTCTTCTCTGCCATATGCCTCATCAGTTCATCTGACATCCATTTAGCCTAAACCTTGAACAATATTTCTTAGTTGGTATGTAAAGCCTAGTAGCTTCCAAGATAAGTTCTTTGAATGCTTCCCATTTTGCATTTGCTGTTGGTAACATCATCAGTTGGTCCCACTGTATAGAATTTAAATACTGTCTCAGTCCATCATAGTCGCCTTTACGAAAGCAATAACCCTTCCCTCTGCCCCTAATGGTAGTTACCTCTTTGAGTAAATCCCACTTCAGCACACTGTGATCACTGCCACCTAGTGGTTCAATTATCTGCAGATTCTTAATGCATGAAGAATCACTGCTGATAATCAAATCAAGAGTATTCCTCTCTCTAGTTGCCTCCCGAACATGCTGATGTAGAAAACAATCATCCAATAAATCCACAAAAGCCTTGCTAGTGTGTGAGTGACCAACCCACAAATTCCAGTCAATATCTGGGAAATTAAAATCTCCCATTATAAGACTCTCTGATTTACTGGCCCACTCTATTTCCCTGTACAGTTTCTTATTATACTCATCAGAGTCATTAGGCCTATAGCACACTCCTACTCTCAATTTTGATCTCCCAATGCTTATGTCACACCAAACTGACTCGACACTGCACTGTCCAGCGATGTCCACTGGCTTCACTTCCTTGGATTTTATGTATTTCTTAACTAATAGCATAACCCCTCCTCCCTTCCTATCCAGTCTATCCTTTCTGTAGACGTACTCCCCAAATTGCAGTTCTGCATTCCTTATATCTGTGTGACACCACGTCTCTAATATCCCAACAATATCTGCCTTTGATGTTTTCAGTAATACCTCAAATTCATCAAATTTATTTACTAAACTCCTAGCATTGGTGTACACGCAAGTATACATGCACCTATTTCTATTCTTAGCTACCCTAACACAACCCATGTGTTTACTTGTACCGCAATGACTCCGGCAGTCTCTGAAATATCCTGCATCTTGTTTTTCAGGCTTCTGCTCATTCCAATAGAAGCAGTGCAAGAATCTCTTTCACCTCTGCCAGTGGCTACTGTTAATCTATTCGTCTTTGTCTCCCCCCCCCCAAGCTAGCAGTTTTCCGACCCACCTAACACTGCCTCGATAGCATCAGCAAATATTCTTGCACCCTTTCTATTTAAGTGTATCCCATCCTGTAGAAGCAATCTCTCCTGTTAACAAGTACAGTCCAGGCTGAAAAAAATTCTACCCCTTGAGCCTTGCACAATCTTTCCAGGGCCGAATTGATCGACAAGGCTCTCATCATATACTCCCTCCTATCATGCCTGGGCAGAATTGCAACAACAATAACAATCTTAGGCACGTTTTAACCATGCTGATGAATTTACAGGCAGTCTGCAGAGTTGTGATCACCAGCCTGATCGTTCTGCTAAGGTAAAAAAAGTAACAAGATTCAAATGATAGTTTGTCTTACTATCATGAGATTTATGATGCAAAGATTCATGGTAGCAAGCAGATGAAGTTTGACTCCTTCAAGAAAAAAGTCAGAACTTCAACCTCAAAGCTAGTCACGGAAGCAGCAGGAACTTCAGCTACAGTTGCATCAATTTCTAGTGCTCGGGAGGAGCAATTGTAATAGGAAGAAGAATAAAAAAAAATTATTTTTATGTTTTATTAATAATTTCATAGTGTATTTTCTAATTATTATTTAGCAATTACAATAGATTATACTGTATTACAGTTTATCGTACAATAAAGTAAGTATTTCCTATTCATATGCCTAAACCCTTCCATATAAATTTGAATTTTTTAGTTGATCTGGAACGTATCTCCCACATAATACATTAGTTCAAAGGGAAATCAATGTCCAATATACATCATTTTATTATAAGTCATGTTTTGAGGAACATAACTACATTGCATATCGAAGACCCCCTGTAATTACAGACCTGATAGTTTAACTTCTGTTACAGGGAAAATAATGGCATCACTGGTTAAAAAAGTAATGCAGGATCATCGAGCCAAGACTGTAGTTATACTTCAGACACAGCATGGGGTCTGTTAAGGGGAAATCTTGTCTGACAGTTCAATGGATACTACAATGTATTCACAAAGGAACTGGATGCAAAAAATAATTTTGATATCATATACTTGGATTTCAAGAAATGTTTTGATACTGTTGCACATACAAGACTGCTGTACAAATTGGAACAGCGCAGCATTAAAGGCAAGTTGCTGAAATTGATAAAGGAATGGTTGAGTGGAAGAAAACAGAGTGGTAATCAAAGGACACTGCTCTTCATGAAGTAATATTATTAGCGGAGGATATTATTATTAATATTATTCCCCAAGGTTCAGTGTTGCACCCTCTGCTGTTTTCTATATTTATTAATGATATTGGTGAAAGCATATTAGCCTTCATGTCCAAGTTTGCACATGATACAAAGATTGGCAGGGTCGTTAATGACAGTATGCATTAGCATTAGCAGAGGCATATGATGCAAGAAAGCAAGCTTATTCAGCATCAGCCAAAAAAAAAAAAAAAAAAAAAAAAAAAAAAAAAACAACCACTACTCCCATTTCACCCCTCCGTTCGTTCGAAATACCTGTCCAGCTGAGCCTTAAATTTATTTAGGCTATCAACTTCAACAACAAGCGATGGGAGTCTATTCCACAAACCAACTGCCCGCTGGCTAAAGGCAAATTTCCGCACATCTATCCGACATCCGTCCTTCCTCAATTTGAATTTATGCCCTCTCAGGTGATTATTCTGAGCAAGAGGAAGAATCCCATTGGCACTGAGCATGCTCAAGGCCATTCAAAGCCTTATACACCTCTATCAGATCACCTCGCCGATGCCTAGTCTCCAGGCTCTGTAATTTGCAAAACTTAAGCCTTTCTTCGTAAGAGCAACCCTTTGTTCCATTCACTAATCTTGTTGCCCTTCTCTGTACTCGTTCGAGCAGCTCTACATCCTTCTTGAAATGAGGCCTCCAGACCTGTATACAGTACTCAAGGTGTGGCCTGACCAATTCCTTATACAAGGGAATAATCACATCCTTATCCCTGCTAGAAAAATTCCTGTATATCATTGACAAGACACCATGAGCTACTCTTGCAGCTCGTCTGCACTGCTCAGAGAACTTCATATCTGCCTGCACAATTACCCCAAGGTCCTTTTCATTCTCTACCACTGTCAGCATAGTACCACAGAGTTGATACGTTGATCTGGGGTTACTGTTTCCCATATGTAGTACTTTACATTTGTCAATGTTAAACTTCATTTGCCACCTCTCAGCCCATCTGCTCAACCTTTCCAGATCCTGTTGCAGCAGCATAGTATCAGTAGTGTCCTTAACAACCCTGCCAACCTTGGTATCGTCTGCAAACTTGGACATTAAGCCTGATACACCATCATCAATATCATTTATAAATACAGAAAACAACAATGGACCCAACACTGAACCCTGAGGAACTCCACTAATAACATTAGTCCACGTTGAGCAGTGTCCATTGATTACCACTCTCTGTCTTCTGCCACTCAACCATCCCTTTATCCATAGCAGCAATTTGCCTCCAATGCCACACTTCTCCAATTTGTGCAGCAGTCTTCCATGCGCAACAGTATCAAAAGCCTTTCTAAGATCCAAATATATAATATCAAAGTTATTCCCTGCATCCAGTTCTTTTGTGACTACATCATAGTATCCAATCAAATTGGTCAGACAAGACCTGCCCTTAACAAAACCATGCTGTGTCTGAGCTATAACTGAATTCTTGTCCAGATGATCCTGCAGTGCTTCTTTAACCAGTGCCTCCATTAATTTTCCTGGAACCGAAGTTAAACTAACAGGTCTATAATTACTTGTGTCAGCCTTTGATCCTCCTTTGTGAATTGGGGTTACATTTGCACATCTCCAGTCCATGGGTACCTCCCCTGAGTCCAATGAAGCTCTCATAATTATGGCTAGGGGTTTGCTTACTTCCTTTGCTGCCTCCTTTAATATAACTGGATAGATCCCATCCACCCCAGGTGCCTTTTTTATGTTTATCCTCAACAATTTCTCCTCCACTTTCCTCTCAGTTATTAGAAAATCATCTAGCTCACTGCCAATGTTTACTTCACCTACGACATTCCCCTTCCTGAATAACTCCTCATGTGTGAATGTAGATGCAAAATACTCATTTAGATTGTTAGCCACCTGAGCAGGATCCTAAACTGTTGAACCATCAACATCCAGTGGACCAATCTGATTCATCCCTTTCCTTCTTGAGTTTAAATAGGTAAAGAACTCTTTTCTGTTTTTCTTTGCGTCCTTTGCCAAGGATTTCTCATAATCTGCCTTTGCCTGCCTAATCTGCTTTGTGACTTGGTTACAGACCAACTTATATCTATCATAGGCTTCCATGTCACCCATTAATTTGTATGTATCCCATGCATTTTTCTTCTCTGCCATATGTCTCATTAGTTCATCTGACAACCATTTAGGCCTGAACCTTGAACAATATTTCTTGGTTGGTATGTAAAGCCTGGTAGCTTCCAAGATTAGTTCCTTGAATGCTTCCCATTTTGAATTTGCTGTTGGTAACATCATCAGTTGGTCCCACTGTATAGAATTTAAATACTGTCTCAGACCATCATAGTCGCCTTTACGAAAGCAAAAACCCTTCCCTTTGCCTCTGATGGTAGTTACCTCCTTGAGTAAATCCCACTTCAGCACACTGTGATCACTGCCACCCAGTGGTTCCTTTATCTGCAGATTCCTAATGCATGCAACAGGATCTAGAAAAGTTAGGCAGATGGGTTGAGAAGTGGCAACTGAAGTTTTAACATTGACAAATGCGAAGTACTATATATGGGTAGCAGTAACATACCAATTGTGTGGTACTCGGGGTAGTGGAGAATGAAAAAGACCTGGGGGTAACTGTCCAGTCAGATATGAAGTTCTCCAAGCAGTGTAGACAGACTGCCAGAGCAGCAATGGTGTTTTGTCAATGATATACAGGAATTTTGCTAGCAGGGATAAGGAGACAATTATCCCTTTGTATAAGGCAATGGTCAGGCCACACCTTGAGCACTGCATACAGGTCTTAAGGCCTCATTTTAGGAAGCTGCTGGAATGAGAACAGAGAAGGGTAATGAGACTGGAATGGCAAGGGGAACAAGGGGAAGCTCTTACCAAGGAAGGCTTAAGTTCTGCAAATTCTGCTTATACACTGAGTGAGGTGTATAAGGCTTTGAAAGATTTCAGCAAGCTGAATGCTGATGAGATTCTTTCTCTTGCTCAGATTACACACTTGATGGGGCATAAATTCAAATTGAGGAAAGACAGTTGCAGAATAAATGTGCAGAAATTTGCCCAAAATTAGCCAGCAAGTGGTTGATTGTTGCAAAAAGCTTCCATCTGTTTGTGGAAGTTGATAGAACAACTAGACAAACCTAGCTGTGAAAGTTAAAGAACAACTAAACAAACCTTCAGAGCAAATGCATAGGTGAAATGGGAAGTGTTATTTTTTTTTTTTCTTGGCTGATGCTGTATAAGCTTGCTTTCTTCCATCACATATGACACTACTAATGCTAATTTTTCAAAGTCTTCTTCTGTAAGCCCTTTTAACATTTTGGACTAAACCTTTCAGTTTTACACTTTTCAGTTTATAGAAGAGAAAAAAGTCACAAGAGGCTAGGTCTGGCAAGTAGGGTGCATGTTCACACAGAATTTAGTTGTTGGTTTAGGGATTTATTAGCCGCACCGGCAACTATGGCCATAGTGCACCATACGTATGGTAAGTATTAATTTTATTTCCTGTCAGATAGAGATAATTGCAAAAATTAGTACCAGCAAATTGGTTTTTAACTAGTTAAAGGAGGTGGCATACATTAATCATTTTTAGAAAGATAAAAATGCTTGAGACATTTGCTTTATTGCCTAAAAGTGAAATAAGTGTAAGAGGGTCTTCTGTTGTGGCTGGAGCAAAAAGATCCTGGTATTCTCTTGTATATTTTAGACATTCAACAAGGATATATTTTACTGAAAGTACTGCATTGCAGTGATGACACTCAGGGGGGGGGGGGGGATCTCCCCTCTTAATAGATAACTATGAGTGATATTTGTATGACCTATTCGTAGGCATGCTAATATTACCTCCTGTTGTCGAATTGAGTTTAAGTTGAAAACCATTGCTCAAGTTTTGGCTTGATACTCCGAAGTTTATTACTATACTGATTTTTCCATGAAAATTGCCACTGGTACATGCATTTTCTCTGGATTATTGATTTCTAGTCTTGATGTGGTACTTTCCAATTGTCGTTGGGTGGTAAGATGGCCAATTTTGCAGAATTGTCGGCTAATTCATTTCCTGGAATTCCCATATGTCCAGGGACACAGCACAGGTGTATGCTCTTCCCAAGTTCGAATAAAGTATGCAAAGAAGAGGTTATTTCCTTTAAGGCTGGGTGGGTGATATTCATGGGGTTTTTCAGGGCTTGAAGTGCACTTAAAGAGTCTGTAAAAATTATACTATTTTCAATATTGGAGGACTGTATGTGCTTCAGTGCAATCTGAATAGCCATTAATTCGGCAGAAAATATACTGAACTCATATGGCAATTCATAGGCCAATGTGATGTTCGGAAAAACTGCGGAAATTCCAAAGTGGGTCTCATTCTTTGATCCATCCGTATGTACTACAACGAAGTTGGGAAACTGATCCACTACTGCATGATACAGTTGCAAGAAATTTTCTTTATGCAATGTAGATTTATTCCATTGATGTAGGGATAAATCGCATGAAAGTGAAGTAAAGTCCCAAGGAGCACAGGAAATTGGAAGTGTATTTGCAACATTATTAAAAGATGGATTAAGTTCATCTGAAAGGTATTTTATTCGCATACCTAATGGTTGGTTAGCAGAAGAGCGATTTCAGTATAACATGCTATGCTGGTGGGTGAAAAGTATCTCCCAGTTTGGGTGTTCAGGCATAGATTTAATTTTATGTGCATAGCTTAATATAAGTTGTCTTCTGATTGAGAGAGGGGGTTCATGCGCTTCAGCATACAGGCTGTGTACTGGAGATGTGCAATATACTCCTATGGCAATGCATATTGCACTATGATGGATAGGGTCAAGCCAGCGAAGGACACTAGGCCTTGCTGAGCTATACACTGGTGCTCCATAGTCAAGCTTTGATCTTATTAAGACTCTGTATAATCGCAACATGGTAACTCAATCAGCTCCCCACTTAGTTGCTGAGAGAACCCGGATGATATTTAGCTTTTGTTGACTGGATGTTCTTAGTTTTTTTAAGATGCTCTAAAAAGGTAACTTTATGATCTAATGTGATTCCTAAGAACCGTATGCTGGGATGAACTGCTACTGGTTGGCCATTCAGTTGTAGTTTCGGATGTGGGTGAAGTTTACGTTGGCAGCAAAAATGGATGCACAACGTTTTATGCGGACAGAGTTGAAATCCATTAGTTTGTGTCCATGAACTGATCTTATTTACTGATACTTGCAATTGTCTCTCAACAGTATTCATGTTTTTCGCAGGACATGAAATGCTAAGGTCATCTACAAACAGTGCTGTATCAATAGTGTTTGGAATCTGTTCGGCAATGATGTTTATTGCAATTATGAAAAAGTGTAGCATGAGTACAGAGCCTTGGGGGACTCCTTTTTGTAAGAAGACCTGGGATAATGAAGTTTTAAAACGAACCTGAAATGAGTGTTTGTACAGGAAGTTCTGAATGAAAATCGGGAGATGACCCCGAAGCCCATGGTGGTATAATTCATGGAGTAATTCCATACTTCCACGTGGAATCGTAAGGTTTATTTATATCAAAACACACCATGACATGATGTTCCGATCTACGGAATGCATTTCGGATGGAATTCTCAAGTCTTACTACGATATCTAGTGTTGATCTGTTTTTTCGGATACCATATTGTGCAGAATGTAGGAGATTAAAGTTTTCTAGGTACCATATCAGTCGACGGTTTATCTTTTCAAGAATTTTGCAGAGGTAACTGATCAAGGCAATGGGTCTCCAGCTAGTGAGGTTTGTCGGGTCTTTTCCTGGTTTAAGGAAGGCAAGGACTGTAGCATGGTGCCATTTTTTAGGGAATGTATCTTCTAGGTAAAATCTATTGAACAGATCAACAAGTGACAGCAATGATTCAGTACTTAGTTCCTGTATCATCGAGTAGTGAATATTATCTGGTCCTACAGCATTGCGTCTACATGTTGATAGAGCTCTATGCAGTTCGTGGAGAGTAAATGGTAGGTTGTATTGTTCATTCGGTTTAGACGAAAAGTTTAATTTTTGTTTATCTGTATTTGTTTTAAAATCTTCTGAAGGCTGTGTAACTTTCTGTTGTTGACGCTTTGGCTAAAGTTTCCCCTAAGATGTTGGCAATTTGGGCATGGTCAGAAATATTCTGTCCCCCCCCCCCCATTCCATGATAGGAATGGGAATCGTCTGGTGTTTACAACTCATTTTTCTGATTATTTTCCAAATTTTATTTGTAGGGGTGTCTTGGTTGATGGTCGAGGTAAAGCGGATCCAAGTTGTCTTTTTATTACAGTGTCTAACATACCTTGCTCTTGCTCTGGCGCGTTTATACTGGATAAGATTTTCTGTAGTTGGACTGTGACGAAAGGAATTCCACGCTTTATTTTGTTCTTTTTTTGCTGCCCGGCATTCATTACTCCACCAGATTTTTAGGTGTATCGGCAATTTTGAAGAGGATTTTGGTATTGTTTTTTCTGCTGCATGTAATATTGTTTTTGTGACATGTTCAACTGCTTCATCAGGTGTGGATTCTTTGATTATTTTTATGTCAAATTTAGCTAGTTTTTTATACTTCTGCCAATTTTCTTTATCAGTGAGCCACTGCGGAATTTTAGTAGGATAATAAGAGGGCTTATTCAGTAATTCAATTAGTATGGGAAAATGATCACTATGAAGTGGATCATTATTTATTGACCCCTTTAGAGAAGGATATAGGGCTGCCGAACAGATAGACAAATCTATTGCAGTATTAGTTCCAGAAGGAAGGTGAATATATGTAGGTAACCCATCATTTAGAAGGAGAAGGTTGTTATCGTTTAAATATTTTTCAATTTGTTTTCCTCTTTGGTGAATGTTATTGTTGCTCCACAGTGAGTGATGACCATTTAAATCTCCCAGAATGAGGAAAGGTGTGGGGAGTTGAGCTATGAGATTATCTAGATCATTTTGATGAAAGTTATAGATAGGCGGAATGTACAAAGAGCAAATTGTAATGTGGATATCAGCAGTTACACGGACTGCTGCTGCCTCAAGGGAAGAGTTTAGTAAAATATTCCTAGCAGGAATGTGTGGGTTGACTAAAACAGCAACACCACCATGTGCAGTATTTTGATGGGTTCTGTCTTTTCTGAAGGTATTATACTGAGACAATTTTGGTGTAGCTTGAGGTTTTAAATATATCTCTTGAAGACACAGACATATTGGCATATATTTAGAGGTAAGATCATAAACATCATCAATATTGGCACGGAAACCACGACAATTCCACTGAATTATTTTGTTCATTATTTGGTTCTTGTTAGGCTTTCAGAACGTTTTCATGTTGTTGAAGTTCTCTGATTTTCACTCTTGTTTTTATCTTTTTTTGGAAAGTAAGGCCGATTACATGTGTCCATGTCCTCTTCGACAAAAATTTCTAGGACACCATCTTCTGCAGATTTTTCATTAATATTAATTTCTTCTTGATGTCTGAGAGTTTTGATTGGTTTTTCTTTGCATTCTTGGTCCGGGGAATGTAGTTTTTCGTGTGGTATGGATATTGGTTATTGACTCCTTGAGTTTGGGCTGCACTGTACAGGGTTTTGACATAATTTGAGAAAGACCCTTTTGGAGGTACTGATAATTCAGTTTGCGTTGCTGTTGACTGATATTTTTTTATAATTTGGGCGTACGTAGGTCTGTTTGGATGGGTTGGTGGTGAGATGATCCGCTTTGCCTCTTGATAGGAAACATTGTTTGTTTTATATTTCTGAATAAGTCTTTCGTTTTTCCAGCATTCACATGTTTTGGCACAGGCATTGACCGTCTTTTAGTGTCTATGTCATACTAGAACAGCCAACTTTCATCACAAATAATTACAGTACTCAGAAAATCTGGATCTTCAATGTTTTTCAAAACATCTTCATAAACTTGGAGTCTTCTCATTCTTTGATCTTCATTCAGGGTTTTTGGCATCACCTTGGCACAAACTTTTCTCATGCCTAAATTTTCAGTTAAAATTTGTGTTTCTTTATCCATATTGAGTTCTGATGCAACCATTCTAATGCTTAAATGATGATCACTTGTAATCAACATCCTTACCTAATCCACATTTTCAACAGTCCTTGTGGATACTGGACAGCCTGGTTATTCATCTTCCACATTCTCTCTTCCTTCTAAAAATATTTTGTGCCATTCAAGCACACAAGCTCTTGACACAGAATTCTCTCCATAAACTTGACATAACTCATAACTTTCAGTTGGTGTTTTCTTTAGTTTTGTTAAAAATTTGAGGTTCTTCTGTCTGTCATTTTTTCAGCAAACTGCAGAAGCACAGGATAATGAAACCTGTCTCACTACAAAACAAATGAGCATGTTGGAATGTTATTTGGCAGACAACTATGGCAAGCTACAAAGTCAACTTCTGTACCTTTGTTTTGTAGGCAGTGCTTGGTGTGTAGAGTATCAAATAACGAGACTGCACATGCAGTCTCGTTATTTAATAGTCACATCTTGTATGTAGTATAAATACCCTGATTAAGGTACTAAACTACATTATTAATTAATGTTGAGACTGAGAATAGGGATAACAGTTGTAACCTGGCATCTGTATTTGCTGTCATTAACAAGCTTTACAAGGTCAATACACATCTTAAGTTAGCAGCACTTGACCTGGGATTAAAAAGTGGTCTGAGATTTTGAGCTAAAATTTTATAAGTTGGAGTCTGGGATTAGATTGAGAGGAAAGTGGGAGGGGGGGTGATGTGCATCAAGAACTTATTTCGCCTGTGAACATTTTTGTGGTTCTGTAGTACTCTGCAAACATATAAGGTTAATTGTAGCTGCTTTTTGTTTGTTGAACAATGCCCTTGCCTGAGAATACTGGATCCTGTCTTCGGCAGTGTCCGAGGAATTCTATATCTTGTGGAGTATCTCTTACATCCAGAATTTTTCTCTAAGCTTGATGCTGCAAGCCATCTAGTCAGTATGCCAACAGCTAGATCCAGATAACAGGTTTACAGAACATTCCTTGATGCAGCAAGGTGCATTCTGAGGAATGCATTTTGCTGCATCAAGGCACTTTGCTGGATCTAAGTACTTGGGTGAGATGACTACTCTTTTTTCAATTTGAAGTTATCTAACAAATTCAGGGGAACTTATAAAGGAGAGAGGTGACAGGACTATGCAGTAGTCTGAAAAAATATATATTTCAGAAAAGTGTTCTATATGACATGATTCAGAGGAAAGGATAAGATCAAGTCAGTTTGCACCCTTGTTGAGTTTTCATTTATGATTCTAATATTTTCAAGGGCAAAGTTAGGAGCCTTCTGTAGGTTTGCAAGCAAGAATGGCAGGTTAAAATCTCAAGAAATCAGGTGAACAGCTGTTGCATGGAGATCACTGGATAGCCAACTAGAGAATCATATATGATCTCAGCAGCAGAGAAAGGAGATGTGTGTGTGTGTGTGTGTGTGTGTGTGTGTGTGTGTGTGTGTGTGTGTGTGTGTGTGTGTGTGTGTGTGTGTGTGTGTATATATATATATATATATATATTGCTGCAATATCAATCAAGTGGTTCTGTATTGAATTGTTACAGTGTTGCTATATAGAGGAAGTTCACTCAGAATGATATGAATAAATTCCAGTATGTTCTCTTATCTTTGTTCTAAACCACAAGAGAAAGGTCTGGGAGATGTGGAATACCAAAATGCATTGTCCTATAATAATTGTAATCCATAACTATTCTAAATTTATTCTTTATACATTGTGTAAAATATTTCTGTATATAAATTCATTACAAATAGAGACGTGCACTTTCTCCATAGCTATACACTTCTAAGTTTAACACAGCCTCAAGCACATACCTTAGAAATTCAGTCTTAAATATAATCTGGGAACTTAATGTTTTGTGGTTACAAATAGAATATGAAAAGTGACATGCATTACTTTAAATCACTTATAAAAACTGTTTGTATCTTTATATGGGTATTACTGCAGACAGTCTATATTATTTAAATATGGCTGGCAACTTATGACAAACAAGAGAAGATAAAAATTCAAATTTATGATGCAATAACTTGCAATATATTTGTACAAATCATTACAGACTTTATATGCAAAATACACAGTGTTAATTCAAGCTCAAGTTAACATGTACACTATTTTGTGTAAGTAAATGTATGCCAACACCTTCCCAACATTACTTCCTTCCTTATCCAGATTTTAAATGGGCAACTTCCTTTTTCATGGAAAAAGAATTGACAAACTGAGCAGTAATAAAACAAGTTATATCAGCATTAAAAGAGAATACATATTTCATAGTGTAGGAAACCCTTAAACAGGAAATGTATTGGTAAACAAATTATTTTAAGCTGTAAATCTATTCTACAGTGACCTTAGAGAAAATTTATATTAACTCTGAAGAGAAAAATTTTTGTATCCATGAACATGAAGAAAAGAACAGAAATATGAGATTAATGTCAAATATAAAATATCAAAAGTATACAAACAGTTTCATGTCTGCAATGTGATAGAGCATAAAGAAATGACCAACAAAGGAATGTATGACTCAAGAAAACAACAGATGAAATTTCCAGGTTCTCATTCTTCTGAAGTAAAAGTTAATACTCTAAAAATTATTATTATTAGCCATATGATGCAAGGAAGCCTGAGGCTTATGCTGCACCAGCCAAAAAAAAATTACAAATGAGTTATTCTGAGAGAAAGAGAGAAGTAGAAAGGAAGAGCCAAGAATTATGATATCCAGCTCAGAAACAAATAAATCAGAATAAAATATATTATTAAAAAAAAAAAACTGACTTAAAATACAGTGACCATAAGAAAAAAAAAAAAAAAAATACAATAAAGTGTTACATTCTGTTTGTTAAAACCTGTGTAAATAAAGCAATGTATAAAACATTAAGGGAGTGATTTATAAAACAGCATAATTCTGCAAAAAAAAGGTGACACAAGTAACTATAGAATTGTTAGTTTAACTTGTGTTCCTGGGAAAATAACGGAATCAGTGGTTAAAGAAGCATTGCAGGATCGTCTAGACAAGACTGCAATAATAGTTAAGACACAGCATGGGTTTGTTAAAGGGAGGTCTTGTCTGACCAATTAGACTGGATACTATGATGTGGTCACAAAGGAACTAAATTCCAGAAATAATTTTGATATCATATACTTGATTTCAGGAAAGCTTTTGATACTGTTGCACGTGGAAGACTGCTGTACAAATTGGAGAGGTATAATACTGATAGAGGTATATCAGGTTTAATGTCCAAGTTTGCAGATGATACAAAGGTTGGCAGGATTGTTAACGACAGTAAAGACAGTATGCTACTCCAATTAGATCTAGATAAGTTGGGCAAATGGGCTGAGGCAACTGAAATTTAACATTGACAAATGCAAAGTACTGCATATGGGTAGCAATAACCGAAGAGAAACATACCAACTGTGTGGTACTACATTCAGGGAAGTGAAAAGTGAAAAAGACCTAGAAGTAATTGTGCAGTCGAATATGAAGTTCGCTGATCAATGCAGATGGGCTACCAGGGCAGGTCATGGAGTCTGGTCAATGATATATAGGAATTTTGCTAGCAGGGATAGGGAAGTGATTATCCCATTATACAAGGCAATGGTCAGGCCACACCTGGAGTACTTGTGTACAGGTCTGGAGGCCTCATTTTAGGAAGGATGCAGAGTTGCTAGAATGAGTACAAAAAAGGGCAACAATATTGGTGAGGGGGACAAAGGGGTGCTCTCACCAAGAAAGGCTTAAGTTCTGCAAATTGTAGTGCCTGGCGAGTAGGCACGTGCGAGGTGGTCTGATTGAGGTTTACAAGGTCTCGAATGGCTTGAACAAGTTGAATGCTGATGGGATTCTTTCTCTTGCTCAGATTAAGAACCTGAGGGGGCACAGATTTAAATTGAGGAAATACAGTTAGCATTATTAGTAGAGGCATATGATGCAAGAAAGCAAGCTTATGCAGCATCAGACAAAAAAAAAAAAAAAACACTACCATTTCACCCCTCCATTCGTTCCAAATGCCTGTCCAGCTCAGCCTTAAATTTATTTAAGTTATTATCTTCCACAACAAAAGATGGAAGCCTGTTCCACCAATCCACTACACGCTGGCTAAAGCAAGTTGTAGAATAGATGTGTGGAAATTTGCCTTTAACCAGCGGGTGGTTGGTTGGTGGAACAGACTTCCATCCCTTGTGGTGGAGGTTGATAGCCTAAATAAGTTTAAGGCTGAGCTGGACAGGCATTTGGAACCAATGGAGGGGTGAAATGGGAGGTTTTTTTTTTTGGCTGATGCTGCCAAAAAAAAAAAAAAGCTTGATTTCTTTCGTCATATGCCTCTACTAATGCTACATTCCACTTTCTTCAGTATAAATCAGAAAATTCAGCATAATTATTTACAATTCTTCAGCAAAATTAATCATAATGGGAAGCATTCAGGAAAATAATCATAGAAGCTACTGGACTTTACATACCAACTAATAAATACTGTTCAGGGTTTAATTGATGTCAGATGAATTACAGACTGATTCCTTGCAACACATGCCTCTACTAATGCTAAGCAGAGACATATGATGCAAGAAAGCAAGCTTATACAGCATCAGCCAAAATAAATAAATAAAAAAAACTTCCCATTTCACTCATCCATTCACTCCAAAACTTTGTCCAATTCTTGCTTGAATTTATTTAGGTTATCAACTTCCACGGTGACACACAGAAGTTTGTTCCAGCAATCAACCACCTGCTAGCTAAAGGCAAATTTCTGCACATCAATTCTACAACTATCTTAACTCAATTTAAATATATGCTCCCTCAAGTGCTTAAACGGAGCAAGAGGAAGAATCCCATCAGCAATGCACTTGCTCAAACCATTCAAGGCCTTATACACCTCAATTAGATCACCCTACAGCTGCCTAGTCTCCAGACCCACCAATTAGCGAAAATTAAACCTTACTTGGTATAAGTAACCCTTTGTTCCCCTCACCAATCTCACTGCCCTTCTCTGAACTCATTCCAGCAGCTCCTTCCTAAAATGAGGCCTCCAAACCTGTATGCAGCACTCAAGGTGTGGCCTGATCATTGCCTTATACAAGGAGATAATCACTTCCTCATCCCTGCTAACAAAATTAATGTGTATAATTGAGAAGACCCCATGAGAAGCCCTAGCAGCCTGTCTGCATTGATCAGAAAACTTCATATCTGCCTGCACAATTACCCACCAGGTCTTTATTATTCTCCACTACCCGAGTGTAATACTGCACAGTTGGTATGATTCTGTGGGTCTCAGCTACCCATATGCAGTACCTTGCATTTGTCAATGTTAAACTTGAGTTTCCACCTTTCAGCCCATCTTCCCAACTTTTCTAGAGCCTGTTTCACTAGTGTACTGTTATTAACAACCCTGCCAACATTCGTATCGTCTGCAACCTTGGGCATTAAACCTGACATACCTTCATCAATATCAATGATAAACACAAAAAACAAAAATGGATCCAACACCAAACCCCAGGGACTCCACTAATAACATTAGACCATAAAGACTGTGTTCATTGATTACAACTCTCTCTAATTTTTCCATTAAACCATCCATTTATCCACAGCACCAACTTGTTCTTAATATAATATTGCTGCAATTTGAACAGCCATCTTCCATATCTGCCTGGGTATGCACCAGGTGTTTTGTTGTGAAGATGTAGACTTCTGTAGCTGCTGCAAAAGGATGTTTCCTTGAAATTTTATCGTACTTTTGATTAATTAACATATTAATTTGTGTTTTACAAATAGATTAAATAACCTTAGTAGCATTTGTTAGCTTATTTTTTTAAATTTAGCTAGTGATTTTGGAAGTTACAACTCGCTACTCATACCACTATTGTGCCAGTGTTTTGGCGGGAATGTCTTAGCATGACCGGTAGCTCAGAAGAATAGTATTATCATCAACAAAGGCACATGATGCAAGAAAACAAACTTATATAGCATCAGCCAAAAAAAAAAAAAAAAACCACACACCCTCTCATTTCACCCATCCACTCGCTCCAAATGTTTGTCTAGTTCTGCTTTGAATCTATTTAAGCTATCAACTTCTACAATGACAGATGGAAGTTTGTTCCAGCAATCAACCACCCCGTGGCTAAAGGCAAACTTTTGCACATCTATCATACAACTGTCTTTCCTCAATTTGAATTTATGCCCTCTCAGGGGATTATTCTGAGCAAGAGGAAAAATCCCATCAGCATTGAGTATACTCAAATCATTCAAGGCTTTATACACTTCAATCAGATCATCTCTCAGGTGCCTAGTCTCCAGACATTGTAATTTGCAAAACTTAAGCCTTTCTTCATAACAGCAACCCTTTGTTCCATTCACTAATTTTGTTGCCCTTCTCTGCACTCGTTCGAACAGCTCTACATCCTTCTTAAAATGAGGCCTCCAGACCAGTATACAGTACTCAAGGTGTGGCCTGACCATTGCCTTATACAAAGGGATAATCACCTTATCCCTGCTAGAAAAATTCATGTATATTATTGACAAAACACCATGAGCTACTCTGGCAGACCGTCTGCACTGCTCGGAAAACTTCATATCTGTCTGCACAATTAACCCCAGGTCCTTTTCACTCTCTACCACTGTCAGTGGAGTACTACACAATTGATACGTTACTCTGGGGTTACTGTTTTCCATATGCAGTACTTCACATTTGTCAATGTTAAACTTCAGTTGCCACCTCTCAGCCCATGTGCTTAACATTTCTTGATCCTGTTGCAGCAGCTTGCTGTCATTAACAACCCTGCCAACCTTCATATCGTCTGCACACTTGTACATTAAGCCTGATATACCATCATCAATGTCATTAATAAATACAGAAAACAACAATGGACCCAACACTGAACCATGGAGGACTCCATTAATAACATTAGTCCATGAAGAGCAGTGTCATTGATTACCACTTTCTGTCTTCTCCCACTCAACCATCCTTTTATCCACAGTAGCAATTTGCCTCAAATGCCACACTGCTCCAATTTGTGCAGCAGTCTTCCATGTGGAACAGTACAAAAGCCTTTCTAAGATCCAAATATATGATATCAAAATTATCTTTGCATCCAGGGGCATGTTATACCCTCATGGGCCTAAAGTAAAATGGAATTTGGGGGCCCCATATAAAGAAAAAAACTAATAAAGAACATTTTCAATTTCATTTTATTGTGACAACAAAACAAATTATATGACATAAGGACAAATATCTAATCAGAAGAATAATTCAGAAATAATACATACACTTAAACTAATAAGTATTTTTATACTACTTTATATGGACTTTGTGCTTTTCGGGCTGAGAAATTGTATATCAGTTCATTATAATCAATCCTGTTTGTGATATCATTCTCAGTACAAAATCTTGGCCAAATTACTTAATTTTTCTTATGTCCAAGTGAATTTCTAATACAATTCTTAACTACTTTTAAGCACAGAGATGATCGTTCTGCTGATGCGTTCAAAATAGGAATTGACAAAAATATTTTTAAAATTATGTTCACATTAAGAAAAGTTGATATTAATCCTCCTTGAATTGCTTCATACATTAAAGAAGGTGAATATAAATTTTCATATTTTGAAAAATGTATAAAATGCGTTAATTCTTTAAAAACATTAGCATTATTGTCACCTGAATAAGTATTTATTAAATTACAGTAGCAGACAAAAAAAAAAAAAACTGCATCACTTGTGAATTTTGCAAATAATGTGTTTGCCTGCATTGTGGGGTTGCAGAAATGTTCGAAATCCATTTGTTAGGTGGGATATATATCTCTGTGAATGAAATCAATAAAAAGATTCCACCTGATATACTTAATTGCCATAAATATCTTCTCAAAAGGTAAAATGCATAATTAATGGAAATATGAGAAAACATGAAAATGGCAATCATGACAACCAAACATACATTTTATTGTATTTACGGGTACAAACTGAAATGACAAGTTAATGTAATAGTAATGTACTGTAAATCAAGCAAAATAAGTCCTCAATATTTTGTTGTTCCTCCTCGAACTGCAATTACAGCCTTACAATGATTGGCATAGAGTTAATCAACTTCTGCATAATACGGGTGTCCAATTTCATGGTACTACACCCTTACAATGCTCTCCTGCAGCTGAATCTTACTTGTTGGCTTCTCTGAGCAATTTCAGATGACATTATGTACCAACAATTTTAAATAGGGTTCAAATCTGCACTGTTGCCAGGACAGTCCAACACTGTAATGCCAGCATTTCGGAGGTATGACTGCACCTTAAGGGAGAAAAAACAAGGGAAAATATTGGTGTATGTTTTAAGCCTTGTGAGAAAAGAAGACAAAATTCATATTATATCTAAATAGCATAAAACTCACCAATTTTGCTGTGTGGCAAGGTGCTGAGTCCTGTTGAAAAATGCAGTTTTGGACGTCTGTGTGGTGATCCTAATAACGGATTTCAGGCACTCCTCCAAGATAGCAGTGTAGGTTTCTGCATTCACCATTCCATTAATAACTTAATTTGCCCCACCCCATTGCTTGTTATGCATCCCCAGACTATCTGACCAGCGGGGAACTTACAGTCTGTGTTATGCAGTCAGGATGGTATGCCTCCAATTTTCGTCTCTCACATATCGCTTCCCATCCAAGCCATGCAGGTTGAAATTTGTCTGCGCTGGTAGCACAGTGGTATCGTCACTGTCCACCTCACCCCAGGTGGAAAAGACCCGGGTTTGAATCCCATCGATGACACGAGGAACTTTGAATACTTCCCATTTTGAATTTGCTGTTAGTAACATGATCAGTTCGTCCCACCGTATAGAATTTAAATACTTGTCTCAGACCTCCGTAGTCGCCTGAAAGCAAAAACCCTTCTTTCTTTCTTTCTTTCTTTCTTTTCCATGCTATTAGTTTATTAATTCATTTAACCTCATACTATTACATATCATCATCGATGTCAGAAGCGAATCTACAAATTTTATCGCCCCAACCATTTCTCATTAACGAACATACCAAACCCAACCGTCGAGTCCCTTCTCTGCAAGCAAGTCCATTGATATGGCAGTTTCGCCACTGCTCAATGATCAGCAAGAAACAATGACTGCGATTCAGAGTCGATTAATACAAGCAAGACATGCATATATATGTACACCGTAAACTTATTTGCTGTGTAAATACCATGACAATAAAACGAAGACATAAAAGCCTTCTTTGACGAACTTTAAAAAAAAGTTCGAGATGCTTACAACTATGTGTACTTCTCCACGTGATATCAATGAAATAAAATGCGGGATAAGACGGGACCTTACCTCATCTGTGAGAAGATGTATTGCCATTTCACTCTTTTCTTGACTCTTTCAACATATACATATCTGACAGCGGTTTATTTCGGTTTGTTTAAAATATAGAGCAAACACCACATTATCTTTTTCATCTGAACCACGAGTGAAACACCAAAGTGTACAGAGTGACATCCAGTGTTCAGAATTGATAGCTCTTTTAAATATATATATATATATAATATAATGAGAGAGAGAGAGAGAGACTAATTCAAAAAAAATAAATTAATAATAATTAGCCTATCGTGGACAGGCGAACATCATCTCCCAAAGATTGAAACACGTTCTTTGCATGTTATGCTTCTGCAAACAGGGCAATTTCATGCCGTTCTCTCCCCCCCCCCACAAGAGTACAGTTCCGAATTCATGGTTACATTTAATAACCATGAATTCGGAACTGTACTCTTCTGCATATAATGCAACTAAATTTAAGAATAGAGTGATGAGACTTCAGCTCTTTAGTGAGGTTCTTTCGTTAAAGAATAAAAGACGTCAAATAGTTTTTTTTTTTTTTTTTTTTGTTCGAACAGCTCTAGATCCTGCTTAAAATGAGGCCTCCAGACCTGTATACAGTACCTTGAGTACTGTATACAGAACAATTATAATTTTATTTAGAAATTACATGAAATGAAATTTATGGGTCACATATGCGTTTCGTAAGTGAAACTCAACCCCCCCCCCAATTTTATTAGATACAGAACAAATGTGGCAGCCGAACACATTATCATTGACATGTTTGGATTAAACACTTATGAACGCTGACATTCTGACATCAATTTTAGAAGTAAAATACCTTACATAGATAAATCTTTATGTTAAAAAAATAAAAAATCTGATTTCACCCTCTGTTCCTAAAAAAACACAAGTACAGTGTATACCGAGTCACCATCTGTACAAAAAAAAAAAAAAAAAAAAATGTTTCTTAGGTTATTTTATATGGTCCATTTGTGATTGACACTACCCTATTTAAAATAACTTTTATTAAAAAATATATATATTCGCGATCCGCGCTCACTAGGCATTCTACGTCGGGAGAGTATTACTAATTAGTGCAAGGAAGCCACATGCTTCTATGCAGCAATCCCCCACTACACAAAAAAGAGAGGGGGAGAGGGATAAGAAACAACTAACTATACACTTCCCTCCTCGCAAAGGTAGCTATCCAGTAGTCACCTTCGCGAGGAGGTATATTTATATAGGTTAGTTTATTTGCTATAGGTTAATACAAATTTGTATGTTCAATGCAGTAGTAGTAGTGGCATGTGATGCAAGAAAGCAAGTGTATGAGCTTATGCAGCATCAGCCAAAATAAAATAAAAAAAAAAAAAATCACACCATTCCCTCCAAATGCCTGTCCAGTTCCTCCTTCAATTTATTTAACCTATCAACTTCCACAACGACACGTGGAAGTTTGTTCCAGCAATTAACCACCTGCTGACTAAAGCAAA